>NC_045764.1:748750-1497500 GCF_008692025.1 Phocoena sinus | reverse complement strand
GGAATTCTCCCCTCCTCACATACGGGTAGATGAGGACGTCAGATTCTCTCACCGGGTGTTAACTAGAGTCCTTGACCCATCTGGCCCTGGTTTGGGAGTCACTGGTGAGCTCCTCCAGCCAGTTTCCCCTTGTCTGTATCTGAGCCAGGTCTGACCAGGAGAGGAAGGCCATCCATAGGATCAGTCACAGGGTCATGATGCTGGTTTGTTCTTTTTTTTTTTTTTTTGCGGTACGCGGGCCTCTCACTGCTGTGGCCCCTCCCGTTGCAGAGCACAGGCTCCGGACGCACAGGCTCAGCGGCCATGGCTCACGGGCCCAGCTGCCCCGCGGCATGTGGGATCCTCCCGGACCGGGGCACGAACCCGTGTCCCCTGCATCAGCAGGCGGACTCTCAACCACTGCGCCACCAGGGAAGCCCATGATGCTGGTTTTGACATGGGTCAGAGTTCAGGGCTGGCACCGCTGCAGCCTCTTTGCGTGCAGTCTTCTTCTCACTCTTGGCTGAGATTCTGTCTCAGCTTTATGACTTAGCACCAGGTCCTGCTGCCTCTAGGCCAGGCTGATTCAGCTGGTGGGGCTAGTGCCCTGACACACCATCTGCCTGTGCTCATGCCTCCCTTGGGGCACTGGACTCTTTCCCCACTGTGACTCCTGCTTCAAGAAGTGTGGTTGTGGTCCTGCATGTGAGTGGTTGGATGGATGGCACAGAAACAAAACTCTGTCATCTCACACAGCTCACGAGGGCCAACAGTGCACATTCTAGCTTCCTACTGATAGCTTGCCATGGACCACAGTGGGGGGATTTACACCAGAGAAATTGGTAAATGCTTCACAGCAGGATTTTGTCCTGATGTCCCCGGAGAGCCAGTGGTTAAACATTTACCAGCACCCCAGCGGCTGAAGTCCACCTGAATTGGAAAAACTCCTGCTCTCTGGACATCTCCTGCCACTTTGATGTATCATCCAAAGAGATGTCCCCAAAGTGCCCTCACCCATCCCGCATACATGGGGTCCAAGTTAGCTTGGGCAGCTGCCTCTTCAGAGATTCCGGTCCTGGTTTCTGCAACCAGCTCTTTTCATCCTATTCTCCTCTCCCTGTGCCCTCCCCCCCACCCCCAACCCACATACACACCACAGAGTGAGGTCTCATTGGCTTGGAATCCTTAAAGCACATTGCAGCTCCTGACAAATGCACGGAGTACTCTGAATGGTGCTAAAAGAGACACAAACGCAAGCAACTCCTTGGCTCTTACCCACGACACGATATCACTTGAAATTTTCCAAAAGAGAATCGTGAAAGTGGTGGTCTTTGTCATTCTCCCTAAATTTTCTTCCAGACACTTTTCTAGGTTTTCACAGACCAGAAAGACACACAGTTTATATCACTGATATTATCAAAGTTCTGGCACAAATATGCAGTTGGTTGCCCAGAGGAAAGACAATAACTCAGCCCTGGCAGGAGGGTCAGCTCAAGTGCAGGATCACATCACGTGCAGTTCGTCACTCTCTGCCTGGAAACACTCTCCAGCCTTGTCCAGCCTGACGTGCAAATCTGTGCTTATCAACCTGGGAGCAGGACGGTGTCAATCGGCGGCACCTAAGGGGCTTTTCCAAACTCTGAGCAAGCATCAGCCTTGTCTTCTAGTAACTGCACACCTTTCCATGACAACTGCTGCTTTAAACACTGTAGTCTTTAGTTTACACACACACATCTTATTTCCACAATTGGGTTGTAGGTAACTGCAAGATAGAGAAAGTGACTTACACATTATCTTATTTCTTCCAGGATACTGGAAGAGTTCAGACAACACTAAAGTTAAAGTTTTCTATATGTCAAAAAAACAAAAAACAGGGCTTCCCCGGTGGCGCAGTGGTTGAGAGTCTGCCTGCCGATGCACGGGACACGGGTTCGTGCCCCGGTCCGGGAAGATCCCACATGCCGTGGAGCGGCTGGGCCCGTGAGCCATGGCCGCTGAGCCTGCGCGTCCAGAGCCTGTGCTCCGCAACGGGAGAGGCCACAACAGTGAGAGGCCCGCGTACCACAAAAAAAAAAAAAAAAAAAAAAAAAAAAAAACAAAAAACAAAAACAAAAACACCCCACACTATAAAGACAATTTAAGGGCAAAAACCTAACTAAATATACAAATGACAAAAACCTAATCCTAACTAAATATATTTGCAACATGCAACATCTGTAGTCAAATTTTAAAACTGCTTATACTTAATTGGGGAAAAAATTCACTCACCTTCCCCAGGTAGGCAAAAATTTAAAAGGGGAAAATTCACAAGAATGCACAGATGAGCAATAAACATTTGAAAATATGGGGAACCCCACAGGTGATCAAAAAGATGCAAATTTAAGCAACAATAAGATGTTTCTTTGCCTATTAAATTGATTTTAAAATCGCTTACCTGATTATACCCTCCGTAGATGGTTTTGGCGGAAATGGGTGCTATTCTACATTTTGGGGAGAGGTGTACATCATCGTGGTATTGCTAAAAAAGAGAAGTTGGAAACAGCATGATTGTGTGACAATAAGAAATTAAAAATGAAATCCAATAAAGCCATTAAAAATATCATAGAAAAATATTTAATGACACCGAAAATGTTCATTAAATATGCTAATAAATTGTGTAATTGTAGAAAAATATAGAAATGTACAGAAATATCATAAACATATATTGTTTGGTGATAAGAAACGAAGGCAAATGTTTAAGTTTTTGACGTTTAAAATGGAAAGTGTTTACTACATTTGTGAATCTTCAGGGAAGCTTTTGTTTTGGAAACAGGAAATAATGTAGCCCTCTCTTTCAGTTTTCTTATATTAATTAGGAGTAACTCTTCATACGATAAGCAAAGATTTTTTTCAGCAATCTGTGTCAATAAGCAGATAAAAGTGTCACGTCCTGGAAGATCAAAACCCGGGAACCGAGTTCTGAGTCATTGCTGTGTGGCAGTAATAAAAAGTGCCCCTTTAGAGACTGGCCCTAAATGTTTTAGGCTTGATTTAGCTATAGGAGCATTATACAGGGGGTTGAGTGAAAGGTCCTGGGACAGGGAAGGAAAAATGTACGCAAAATGTACAAAAATGTACACAGCAAGGTGTGGAGAGGGAAGGGTGGAGATAGCTCAGCTGACCTTCTCTCAACTCCTCTACAAGAAAAGAACAAGTGTAGAAAACCTGGAGCAGACCAGTGACCTCTGGCCCTGAAGCAGCCTTCTAGAAGATTCTCCTCCTTGCTCTGCAGAAGCCTCATTAGAAAGATGTGTCTTCAGGCAGCCAGGCTAAAACTCATGAGATGGATTTCTGTGTTACCAAATCAAGAGCTCAGACAGCATTAGTGTTTAGCAGCAGAGTCCAGACTGTGTCATGTCCACTTAGTCCTGGCCCAGAATTTCAAAGAGCTGAGAGAGTTCTCTCCAAGTTACTTTAGATTTTTACTTGCCCAGAGCCTGGAAGTATGAGTGTAACTGCATTTCTAAAAACACTGACAATTTTTCCATCCCCTCCTAATATGAGAGCTCTCCTGTTTTTCTCCCCAACCAATACCCCTTTCCCCACCAAACCATAAATTCAGTCTGGATTCTAACACTTACGGTGTCTCTCCACATGAGAACATGCTCAAACATTTAGCCCCTACTTAGCCTGACTGGTGGCTCAGTTAATCCAAATGGCTAAATTGGAAAGTGGACATGGACACAGCAGCTCTCAAAGGCCAGCTAGGTGATGTCTTGGTCTGTCTGGGCTGCTCTAACAGAACACCACATGCTGGGAGGCTTGTAAAACATAGATGCTCTTTTCTCGAAGACCCAGAGGCTTCAAGTCCAGGATGGAGACCCCAGCCGATGTGGTGTCTGCTGAAGGCCCCCTTTCTGGTTCACAGCCTGCACTTTCTAGCTGTGTCCTCACATGGTGAAAAGGGCCAGGGATCTTGCTGGGACCTCTTTCATTAGGGCACTAATCCCATTCATGAGGGCTCCACTCTCATGACCTCATCACTCCCAAAGGCTCCACCTTCTAATACCATCACAGAGGGAGTTAGGACTTCTAGATGAATTCTGAGGGGGCACAGACACTCAGACCATAGCATGTGCTGTCTGCACACAGCCCACGACCTGAAACTAAGCTTAAAAGTCACTGGAGCAAAAGCCAAACATAGACAATAGCTTCATCTTCTTGCTTCATGTGCTTCTCCTGGTGATGGAAGTGGCCAGAAATTTGAAGCAAAAAAACCCCAGAAATACCTTCTTTGGTGCCACTGAGGTGCATAAGAATGTAAAAGGCTCAGGGGCATGAAGGGACACGAGAGATGATTTTTCCAGCCTTCTCCGGCCATCAGCACCTCTTTCTGACCTCCCATCACACAGCCCCATCACCATCAAGCTCACTGCCTTTCAAAGCAGCCTAGTCCGTGGGTCAGTGCTGTCGGTTAGAAAGGGCAGGGCATCCCTCTGTTGAATTACACCTACCTTTCCAAATCTTACCTGCTCTGCCTTCACGGAAAGCAAAAGGGTAGAAAATCGCATTTCCATCTATGCCTTTAATTGTAATGTTGGGGACGTGTAGGGTTAGAAGAAGTAAGGAAACCCTTGTAGAAGTGATCAGGCAATTTTATGATGATCCCCTACAAACCCTCACCAATTCCATTTATTGTTTTGTAACAAATGCTCAAAGAATTAGAAAAACACCCCTGAGGCCACGCGAACTAGGCATTGACTGTCAGATTTAATGTCGTGAGACCGTAGCATTGCTTTTCTTAGCATCATTCCTCAAGATGTGAAGGCCCATAAAAAGTTAATTTGTATAAATACCGTTTTCCGATTTTTCCTCTTAAACAGTATAAACATTATGGCTTATAAATGTTAACATTATTAATGAACTATTAAAAAGAGGTATACATGTCACTGCTTCCCATTTACAGCCTCACATTTACTTCTATCCACATTGCACTTCTTAGAAGCACGGGGCTGGGGGTGGTGGTGGGTGGAAACAATAGAGGAAAAACCCACAAACGCTAGAGGAAGCTGCATTTCTGCCCAGAGAAGATGTAGCCATCAACTGAGAGCAGCGGGGGCGGGGGGGGGGGTTCTTTCTTTTTTCTGTGAGCTTCCTCTTAGTGATTTTTGATCTAAAGGTCAATGAGATTACCTCCTTATTTCCCAGTAGTCTGCAAAACAAAACCATGTAAGAGCCAAGTTACCTCTCACTGTGAACTGTATCTCTATTTCTAGGGCTTATTACTCAGCTTCTTGAAAAGATTCAAGACAGACACAGAGGCAAACAAGGCAGACCTTGGCTTCTCTTAGTCCATGTCTTTCAAGGTCCAAAAAGCAGCTAAAAGAAAATTCACTTCTTTACTGAAGGGAAAAGGCTCAGAGTTTTTCTGAGTTTAGACCAGACATTCTAATGGCACTCCCATTTTTCTTATAACCCATGTAAACCATAAATGAATTTCTTCTAATCCAATATTTTGTGCTAAAATCATTTATCCAGGCTCAGCAGGGGCACAAAGCCTTTGGGGCTGGAAAGTTGTTTACTATTAACTTGGGGGCACAATTATTAAATTTGCCCAAGTGGACGCTTCTTAGTGTCTGTCTGTAAATAGCCCCTCAATTACTTTTTTCTTTTCTTTTTCCCCTTTGGTAACTTTGAAAGCTCTTCAGAGGACACAAACCTTGGGTGTAGATGTCTATGCGTCCAAGGCAAGCACAGTACTTCCAACAGAGTGGACCAGCAATAAATATTTGTTGAGTAAACAAATTCTTGAGGAAGGGAGCATTTATACAATGTACATTATTTGGGGGTAAAAATTGCAAATACTTTCAAATGAAGTGTGTGCTTGCCGATTCTTCTGGGGTGAAGAAACCCATCCAGGGCTGCAGTGCAGCCAAGACACCCAATTCCTAAGGAGCCCGTTCTCATAGATTATAGACTGGCCTTTTTTATTTTTTTCAATCTTACTGGGATTAAACAAGAAGAAAATGTAAGTTTTTCTATCCTTCTTAAAAGAAGCCACTGCAACTCTAACATCAATGCACTCAAGTTGCTCAACCTATGCTCTCATGTAATGAAATATCAAAAGCAAATACATGTTTTTAAAAAAATCTCCATGGCTTACTTGGTAGACCAGATGACCCCTGGAGATGGCTAAACCACTGACCCAGCAAGAGCAGTATTTCCATGGGGCGGCCATTGTCGATGCTTGAAAATGCACACAGGCAGAAAATGTTCAAGTGACTAAGGCCTTCATGCCATTCATCCCAGAGACATGATTTGAGCAAGTCCCTTTTAGAGTCAGAACGCAAAGAGGTGATGGAAACACTGTCAGAAAGAATCAATGATGCACAGCGTCTCCAAGTGGGTGTAAACAGAGGACACAGGTGTGGGAAGGAAGAATCACAAAGTGCGTGCAGACGACCTCAGCCAGGTTGCACAGACGGACTGATACAAAGCACAACCGACACACTTCAGGGAAGATAAGAGAACACAGGTAGAGGCTCTCGGAAAATGGACCTGGCTTGGCAGGTGTCACAGCAGCATGGACAGGCCTAAATGCATAAATATTCACCTCTTACTCAAATAAAATAAGCATCCCAGTCCTTGAGCAGGCTTCTTTAAAATATCATGGATATGGACACTCCATTCAAATAAGGAAAAGTAAAAGAAATTATAACAAGTAAATATATAAGTATAAAGTATATATATAAACTCACTTATAGAAAGGCAAGTATCTTTGAGATTAAATTAGAAGAGAATGCAAGGCTTGTGGTCATTGCATGAGATGGTACAGTTGTACCTGACAGAATAATGTTTCTTGAGACTTTCATAAAAATTTTTATAAAGACATTTTACTCTTTCTGTTTAGGGACTCGAAAAAGTATCTGGTAAAAACTACATGGAGTTTCAACTGCAGAATTTCCTCAAGTCGCTAAAGCCAGGACCCACTTGTGAGACATTCTTTACCAAACACTCCATGTGAAATATGTTCGACTCACAAGTTCAAAGGGAAGGGAAGGGAATGTACTTTTAAGAAAGAGAGATACATTTATCAGCAAATTTATATTTCAACAAACCTCTGATGCTCAGACTCAGAGTCAAGATGTTGATAGGAATGGTGCCACTTATTGTATCCGAGCGCATGGCAAACCCAGCAATATGTTTAGAATCTTAGGCTTTTCAAGCGGAAAGAAATCTTAGAAAGCAACTCAGGCATTGTCAAAAAGACATTTTCAAATTCTGCAGAGTACAGAATGCCTTTGGTTATTTGCTCGGGAGTACAGTCTGCGATGCCTCGGACCAAATCCTTCCTGCCACGTGGAGGGGATAGTGTGCTCACTTTATCACCTCTTACCTACCCCGCTGCAGACTCCCCATCTTATAGAGCAGCACTGGAAAATGATCTGACTGTCCTTGCATACCCACTAAACCAAGAAAAAAACCAGCGTCTGGAACGGTAGAG
Organism: Phocoena sinus; assembly: GCF_008692025.1. NCBI lineage: Eukaryota > Metazoa > Chordata > Mammalia > Artiodactyla > Phocoenidae > Phocoena > Phocoena sinus. Next base: position 1,490,038 of record NC_045764.1, on the reverse strand, counting down.
AAATTGGTCTCCATCTGTGTGAAACTTGGTTTGTATGATGAAAACCAGGCAGTACAGAAATAGGAACCGCCAACCACAGAACTGATGACTCTGGAAGTGACACTGATGAGAAGTAGCTTCCTACAACTGCATTTGTTGAGGTTTGCTTTCTCCTCAGATCCCATCATACTTTTCAGATTCTTTTTGTAAAGGTTTTTACAACTGATGGACCTTGAGGTACTCTGTACCCCCAAATCAGAATAACTTCTTTCGAGCTATTTGAATGTTTCTCTCAATGTGCTTAGACACTGGCGAGAAGGGGGCAGTGAAGTGGAAACACTGAAGCAGCCAGGGGACTAAATGATAAATCAAGATTCCAGAGAGATGGAGAAACAAAGCGCTGAAAACACAGGGGCCAGCAAGGCCCGTTCTAGGTAAGTACCCAGAAGAGCTGAAGATCGGTCCCACACAAATACCGTACACGCGTGTTTGTGCAGCGCTCCTCAGCAGAGCCAAAAAGTGGAAAGGGCCCAAATGTCCGTTAAAGGATGAATGGGTAAACAAATCGTGGTGTATGGTTTTCTCTTCCAGAGCTTATTAAACATCGGATTGTCGCTCGCTCACACGAACTTCCCGTTAGACCACAGGCTCCTTGAGGGCAGAGGGTCTTTACTGTTTCCATCCTCACCTCAGCACTATTACAGAGTGGGTGCTTTCTTCTGAATGTTCACGTCCCCCCAAAACTCATAGGTTGAAATCCTCACGCGGCAAAGGTGAGAAGGAAGTGGAGCCTTTGGGAGGTGCAGCCCTCATGAAGGGGCTGGTCCCATAGGAAAATAGGGTCCAGGGAGGCCCTCGCCCCTCCACCCACCACGTGAGAACCCAGTGAGACGGTTCCAGCGATAACTAGGTAGAGGGCCTTCACTGCACCCTGACCTCGGGCTTCCAGCCTCCTGGACGGTAAGAAATCAATTCCTGTGGTTTCTAAGTTACTCTGTCTGCGGCATTTTGTTACGAAGCCCAAACAGCCTAAGACAGTGGGTGCCGATCGACGTTGTTTTCCTTTGATGATTATGGTCATTCCTATTTCACAAGTGAATTGAAGAGAAATACAGAAGCATTTGCCGCACATGATAGAGAGGAGGGTAAACAAAGGAAATAGGTTCCTGAATTCGCCAAAAGTAAGAGAAACGAGGAAGAGTACAGTGGATATATACATAAAGATGAGAAACATGGGGAAAGGTGGAGCTAACTAAAAGCTGCAGGTCACAAAGGCAGAGGCAAGCCAGAGGACTTGCGAATCAGCTCCGTCCATCCCCTGCCTACACCCTCCCGCGGTTCTCCCTGCCTAACGTCCTGTGTCCACAGTCGCCACGTCCCACTCTGCTGCAGAGATGCTCTCACGTGCCTCTCACTTCTGGGCTTCTGCCTGAGAGGTCCCCGCATCACACTCCAGCCAGCCAGCTCACACACTTATGTCCCGGGAACCCTCGCTGCTCTCCCCTGGGCAAACCCTAGGGTCTCTTCCCAAAGTCTGCTCCAAGTTCTGTAGGATCTGAGACGGAGAAAGTATGGGAGGCCCTCTTTGCAGAAAAGAATATAAAATTTAAAAAGAAAATCAGGGCTTCCCTGCTGACGCAGTGGTTGAGAGTCCGCCTGCCGATGCAGGGGACACGGGTTCGTGCCCCGGTCCGGGAGGATCCCACATGCCGCGGAGCAGCTGGGCCCTTGAGCCATGGCCGCGGAGCCTGTGCTCTGCAATGGGAGAGGTCACAGCGGTGAGAGGCCCGCGTACCACAAAAAAAAAAAAAAATCAGACATGAAAAGAAAATTTCATTTAGAATGAGAAAAACAATCATAGTAGATTATGTACCTACAATGTCAGACAAATGCCACAAATATGACACTATTTTCGTAATACCTCTACAATACTTTTCTTCCCTCCGCTTTTTAGCTGCCTACTCTGATCTTTAAAAGACTTTTTAAAAATTTTATTTTATTCAAGTATGGTTGACTTACAATGTTGTGTTAATTTCTGCTGACAGCAAAGTGATCAGTTATACATATATACATTCTTTTTCATATTCTTTTCCATGATGGTTTATCACAGGATATTGAATATAATTCCCTGTGCTGTACAGCAGGACCTTGTGCTTTATCCATTCTATGTATAAGAGTTTGCATCTTCTCATCCCAAACTCCCAGTCCATCCCTCTCCCACCTCTCCCATGACAAACCACAAGTCTGTTCTCTATGAAAAGACACTTCTTCTATCTTCCACTTTCCGTACAGAGAATAGAAAGATCCAGTCTCTTTCCTCTAACGTAGTTGATGGTAATTTGGTTCATACTGTGGATTGTTTGAAAACATTTCTTCCAGCCTCACAGCTCCGTATTGAGGATGTCCTATAAAATTCTAAGATTGCTTTCAAATCTGGGCAACGTCTCCCAAGTTCTTCTGTAACCAGATCCTCTGCTTACAATACAACAGACAGTCTGATAACCTGAAGAACATCTCAGACCAGCTCCTGACCCTTTAACGCACGTCTCTCCCCCAGTACTCGCAGATTTCTGGTGCCAGGAGCTAGGGGATGTGGTAAATTGTGATATAACCTCTGACTGTGAAGCTTTACATCACAGGGCGGGTGAGTCACAGCCATGGGTGAGGGGGGGCTCTTTGGAAGCCATTCCTGCGTGAGGAGGGCTAAGAATAACTGTAACCGCAGAAAAACATCTCACGAATCCCAAACTCAACAGTCCCTTAGCCAGTTCCAAAAATGCCCTTGGCTGTTTTCACATCACCTAATACAAGGAGAAACGTGACAGAAAAGAGGCCAATGGAGAAGAAAAGTAGTTTTGACTGGTTCCTTTAAAACAGCTTACTTCTGTAAATTTTATAAAAATATACGGCCATATGAACACGTCGTCAGGACCCCGTGCAGGTGACAGGCCCCGAAGCTGTAACTTCCTCAGCTTCAGAATAAACATGCTATGGCTCCTTCCCTGGCCCGATCGCGTTAAAACTCTAACGGCTTATTTGTCTATGTGTCCCTCACTGAGTGGTGACCGAGGTGTGACGCCTTGAGGGCAGGGACATTTCTGTTCATATTGGTGTCTCCAGTGTCGGTGCCAGGTGCAGAGCAGTTAACCCGTGAAAAGTGCTTCAATGAAAGAACGAAGCGTGTGTTCCTCCTGAGGGACACAGACGGCGGCAGCATGGGGGTCACAGGAGCTCCCCGCTTGCCACCAGGGGGCGCGGCTCGGTGGCGTCGGACGATGGGTGGGTTGGGTGGGGCGGACAGATGTGGGCAGAGAGTCAGCATAGGTAACTGGCAGTTCTTCTAAACGATGCTTGAATCAGGTTTGCGTAGCCCTGGAAACAGAAGAAAGGCCAGAGAGGCCTCGCGCCATCCAGCCAAGTGAGTCAAGACGTGGAAGCTGGAAAGGAAAGCCATCTCTGCTCTGGAGAATCACTGAAGAGGCCAACGGCCTCCATTTCCAGCTTCTCTCTGACCTGAGCCTTTTTGACGGCTGAGGTTGGGCGTGTTCCGGAAACACCACGCCCAGGTCTGCTCCGTGTATTTATAGAGCTTTCAGCACAAAGGCATGTTCGTCAAAGCAGTTTAAGAGCTGGGCACACCCTGTCACACACGCGGGCTCCAGGGAAGGAGCCCAGCCTCACGGCAGCCCCGGGCCCGCGGGCAAACAGGAAGCTTTGGTACACGCCCTCTGGCCACGGGCCGGCAGCCCAGCTTGAAACTGGTGGGAAGAATGGCACGAGGTGAGGCCAGCAAAGCCCTGCTGAGGGGCCCTGACCTGCGTTTCTGGAAGAAAACCGAAGCCTGACTCCTCTGACCACGATCCAGGCGCCAGGGTCAGCACCTCACGCACTCCTAGCTTTATCCCCACCGGGCAAAAGAAGAAACCAAGGCCCCAGGACGCTAACAGACAAGAGCCGAAGCCAAGGGCAAAAGGTAAATCCGTGTAATCTCGACAGCCAGGGCCTTGGCTGCTCTGCTAATACATGATCCAGATTTATCAGAAGAGGTGCTAATTTTAAGATCAAGTGAGCTGAGGTGGATCTGGGTTGACGTGTATTACTTGGTTTTGAGGCCAGCACAAGGGCCTCGGCCTAACTCACGCAGGCCCAGGAGATGAGGGCCAGCTGAGCCCACGTTCTAGTCAACAGCCCTGGAGACCCCAGGAATCCCTGTTCCAGCAGTGGAGGGGTGTGGCACAGCCTCTCTCGTCACAGCCCCCCATGGCACGAAGGGCTGTGATTACCCTGGCGTCGTTTGGCCCTGACCTGAGCCGCCCCCCACCAGAAGCCAAGGCACATCGCTTCCAATGGGCCAGCCCAACAGGACCGCGCTTACCCCCGCGTTACAAAGGTCTGCGGCACAGAACGCCCTGTAGGGACCCTGTGGCTCTACTTCCTGTCACAGTGTCTTTATCTGGAAAGCAAGGATGTTCCATTGTGGGCCCTCTGTGGTACCACAGTGAACATTTCCCGGTAGCAGTCCCCAAGAAAAGTCAACTCTCCGCGGAGACCTCAGACATTTTCCTCCAATGATGTCTGCTGAAACGTCTTCCCTTTGGGAAGAGGACAGTTTAAGCCCAGCTCTGCTTCCTATCAGCTGTCTGAGTCTGGGCAAATTTCCCGACTTCCTTGTCTGTAAAGTGGACCTGATACTCCTCACCTCACGGATCATGATGGGAAGAGTGAAATGAAGGATGAAGCGTGTGGAAATATTAGCTCCATCAGATAATAAAAGTAAGTATGATAATAATGTTATTTAACAACTATTTCGACTACTGTTGGCAACACTTTCTTCTCCTGGGCCAGGTCCCTCGTCCTGAGTCAACTGATAGGTCCTTATCGAGCACCTAACGTGTACCGACCCCACCCCAAGGACTTACAGAACCATCAGAGACATAGGAACCGGTTAGTGTTACGACCGTACCAGTCTCTGGAAGGAAGAGAGTTTGGAAAGGGGGAGGTCAGCTGGGCGTGTAAGAGTGGTATTGAACTAGGATAAACTGAGTCAGATTAGAGAAGGGGGAGATGTTGGCAATTGTGGAGAAACCTCCAGTCTGATGAGTTCTTTCATCAGAAGCTGAGGACTTTGGTTCATTCAGAGGGAAACATCACAGTTAAGTGTTCATGAAGCGTTGACCTCCACTGATTTGCAGCATTTGTCGATTTCCATGGTGTCTGTACTCTCCCCATAGCTGGTTTCAACCTACTGATACAACTGAGATTGGAGTTGTGGAGAGATGCTGGAAGGTCACCATCGTGCAGTATTGCCGCCGTATAATCACAGCTGATGCCAACAACCTCAAAGGGCGTAGATGATAGCAAAATGGGGTAAAGGTAGGAAGTGATGGCTTCTGACTATGTGTTCCCTTGGGTTTTATAATTTATTAATAAGTTTACATTATTTATTTTTTCCAGCTTTATTGACATAGAACATGGTGTACATTTGAGATGTACAACGTGATAATTTGATACATGTATGTATTGCAAAATGGTTACCACAATAAATTAGTTAACGCACCTTTCATCTCACATAATTACCACTTCATTGCTGTCATTGTGGTGAGAACATTTAAGATCTCCTCTCTTAGTAACTTTCAAGTAGCGTATACAACACAATATTGTTAACTATAGTCTCCATGCTGCACATCGGATCCCAGAACCTATTCCCCTTATAAATGCAAGTTTGTACCCTTTGATACACCCCAGCCTCTCTCTGGCAACCACCAAGCTACTCTCTGTTTCTACGAGTTCAGTGTTTTTAGATTCCACGTATAAGTGAGGTCATCCAGCATTTGCCTTTCTCTGTCTGATTTATTTCACTCCGCACAATACCCTCCATGGTGTTGCAATGGCAGGATTCCCTGTTTTATGGCTGAATGATATTCTGTTGTGCATGTGGATATAGATGGATCATATTTTCTTTATCCATTCATCGACCAATGGACAGCATTTAATTTTTAGCCAACTCTGTATTTAACAGAACGTTGCCAAATTCCGTGGAAATGTAATCAGCTCTTGTGATTTACCGCTGAGGCTGTTGCAGGAACCCAGGGGAGAGATGCTCATAGCTTGGGACCAGGGTGTTCGCAGGGCGGTGGTCAGAAGGGTCAGATCTTGGATATATTATGAAGGTAGAGCTGAGGTTTGCTGGGGGACTGCATAAGGGATAGGGGAGAAAGAGAGAAATCTGAGGTGACTCGGGGGCTCTATTTTGGGTTCCCACGTCTCCACACAAGGCCTGGGCTGGTGACCCTCACACTTCTCTCTTCATCCGTGTCACACTCGCCTCCTTCCCAGCTGCAGCTCCAGCCCTGCCCTCTCTTCTGTGGGAGAATCTGAGATCAAAGGCCTTCAGCGATTTTCCTTTATATAAACCAAAGAATTTGACAAAATTCTTGCTTTCCACCAAGCGGGGCTTCTAAAACTATCGTTTTCTTTGTGCAAAATAGTATCTTTGTTTTATTTAAATATGCAGAGAGGGAGAGAGAGACGAAGAGAGAGGGGCTTGGGCAGGGATAGGCAGGAAAAAAAGGAGGAGAAGGAGGAACAGGGCAGAGGGGGAGGGGCAGGAGGGGGAGGGGCGCTGGCGGTAAAGGGGCTCCAAGCCATGGACGGGCCCTTTCATGTTTCACCCTACATTCTCACTCATAACAAATCTTTTATAACAAAAATATATTCCTATTTATATAATAAAAATCTAAAGAGAAAATGGGGGAAGAATCATAAATAAAAAATATACTGACTAAATTCAGCTTAAAACAGGAGAGACAAAAACAGAGAAACTTCTGGAGAGCTGGCGGCCCTGGCGGGGGGCCGGGGGGAGGAGCGGGGTAGTTGGGATGGGCGGGGTGTGAGGGGCAGGAGGGCGAGGACCCCTGCCCTCCACTTCAGAAGCCTGTGAGGCTGGATGGACCTGCAGAGACCCCTGAACAAGGAAGCGCCCACGTGTAAAGAGGGCGTGAAAACAGCACTTCGGGCCTCAAAGGGCCGTCTTGTGACAGGACCAGATGCGGGGACACAGTCAAAAGGTGAGGTCTTTTGAGAAGGACGATACACTTTACACATGTGAGCCTCTGCTGGGAAATTGATAGGTGGCCCTGAGTGCCTGCAAAGCAACCCCGACATCTTTGTTTCTAAAGAAATTGAAAATATCAGTAATACTTTTCTACAGAAAAGGTGGGCTGGGTCCCAGGGCTGGGCTGAACTGGGGCCGTCAGCTCCTAAGAGAAGGTTGTAACCCAGGTGGTCTTCTGACCCCGCTGCCACGCTTGTCCCTGGCAGACCTTATGGAAGGGATCTTGCCCATGGGGGACGGGGCACAGGGAAGGCAGCTGAAGAGGCAGCGTGAGTCTGTACATCAGCATCTCTTTCTAGAGCCTCCCCTTCGGCGCTCACAGCCCGGAGGCATGGACTGCAGGCTGGGTCCCGCCCTCCGGACAAAGCCCTTAAAGCAACAGGACATGCCCTTCAGGCTCTGAGCAGCCACGCGGAGACATCTCGTATCCACAAACTCAGAGGGCCCCTGACTTGATCAATAACCGCATTCTTCCTCTGCCTCAGGCTAAAAGCTAAAGAGAGGGGCTGGTGCATATGTGATCACTAGAATTTAATTATATATCACATTGATTTTTAATTAGAACTCTGGTGAGCGCCTCATCTATTCAAAAATATTCCAACTGGTAAATGGGTTTTACCGGGAGTGCATCGGGTCATTTGAAATGCACGGCTCCTTCTGACCTTCCACCCTCCAGAGGAGGGGGAAACCCACTAAGGACCCCTCGCCATGAGGTGGAAACCCTTTGAAACAACCAGCATTTCTCCAAAAGTTGTATTCAAGTGCGGTACTTGAGTGTGTAGGACAGACACCAGGAGGAACAACGGGGAGGGGCTTCTGTGTTGTTATTTATAGTTAATTCCAATTAACACTGGAAAGGGTCCCACTGGCTCTGACCCCTGGTCTAATCTCCTTGAAAGGTAGGTCCAAAGATGTAGTCAGGCTTGAAAGTCAGCTCTGGCACCAAAGCTCGCCTCAGTTGGCCCTGTTTTTGAGCTAGGAGGCTTCAAAGCTCCCAGGGCCTCTTCCCTCAGCTTCTCAAGGCTGCAACGTGCACGCTTTGCAGGCTGGGGTTCGACTGTGGACCCAGGGCCAGCACTTAGACCTCAGACACGGCCCGACTGCTGCTCACGCCTGCACAGAGGCCTTGGAGATGTCAGACTTTGCCCTCCAGCGTCCCTCGATTTCTCATCGCGGCCGCTCTGGGACCCGACAGCCCCATAAGTCACTAGCTGCTCGGGGAAGGCAGATGCCGGCGCCAGTCAGAACTGCTGACCACACAGTGTGACCAGGATCCAGCGAGGAGCCTCCCAGATGAGATTCAGGCTCACGGTCACAGTGGCCCTACCTTCATCCCAGGCCCTGTGCTGTGCTGTTCACCTGACCTGTGTTATTCTCCCATGGGTCAGAGCTGGTGGCGGTGTCCTCATCTTACAGTCGAGAAAACCACGGCTTAGGGGGTCTCAGTGACGTGCCCCAGTTCACGCAGCTGGCAGAGCGAGGACTTGAGATGCAGGGCCCACACTCTCATCCTCTCTGCCACCCTACCTGTCCCATCAGCAGGGTGTGATGCTCCAGGAATGCCCGCTACCTCCTTCACTCTTGCCAGGAACAGCCGCAGGACCCGAGAACAGAGCGGTCACGTCCTCACCTCCATTCCCCTGAACCAACCACGAGCCAGGTTAGTCACGCGGCCCCGTCTTCCTCCGTGTGATTTTCACCGACTTGGAGGAGATTGCCCTGCCCCCGAGCATTTTCTTGTGCCAGCCTTCGGCCCAGAATGTTCTGCTTTCTCCTCTCCATTCAGTCAAGCCAACATGGTTACTGAGCTCCTACTAGGTGCCGGGCACCATGCTACGTGCTGGGGATCTCCATGTGGGCAAACCAGATAAACCTTCGTCCTCAGCCCAATTAGGGAGACAGCCAGGTAAACGAACTGTCAGAAAGGATGTGCTAAGTGTTAAGATGGAAAAGCAAAGCTGGACACTGAAGCATATGGCAGGGAGCCTCTGAGTCAGTCTTGGGTGGGAGAAACGGTCATGAACGGTTTCCTGAAAGATGCCCATCATTCCGACCCCTGCCCAAATGCCACCTCTTATTGTTTCCACCTCCCAGTTTCCACTTGTCACTTGCCTGTCCTCTACCCTCCTCTTGCCAGATTGGGGATCCTGTCTCACGCACACATTTTAGCACCAGGGGCAGCCTGAGTTCCAGATAGTAAGAAACAACCTATAACTCTGAGTCCTTCAAGGTACACCATGTCCTGCTGCACTCCCAGGCAATTAGAAGGAGACGTTAAGTAAGTGTAATGAACACACTCTGTCCATATCAAATCCTAGTCTTAGAAATCCTAGTATAGATCATCACAAAGTGCAATCCCTCGATCTGGCTGAGAACCACAGCTGCTGAACTGGGCTCGTCATTATTTGGAATTGAGCTCTTCTCCAGAGAAATGATGGAAAGTCCGCTTCCCTGAAAGCTGAGGGCCAGAGAAACAATGGGTGTGATAATTGGCTGCATAAAGGCCTCCTGACCCCTGGAACTTGTGAGTGTTAGTTTATATGGCGAAGATTTGGCTGATGTGATCAACTTAAGGGTCTCAAAGTGGAGAGTTTATTCTGGAATATCTGACTGGGCCCTAAATGGGAGCACAAGTGTTGTAAGAGGGAGGCCGAGGGAGATTTCGGACAGAAGAGGAGAGGCACGCGACCACGAAGGCAGAGATTGCAGTGATGCGACCACAAGTCAAGGAATGCCATAAAACAGAGCCAAACAATGCCATCTGCAGTGACATGGATGGACCTCGAGATCGTCATACTGAGTGAAGCAAGTCAGAGAAGGACAAATATACGATATTGCTTATATGTGGAACCTAAGAAAATGGTACAAATGAACTTATTCACAAAACAGAAATAGACTCACAGACATAGAAAACAAACTTACGGTTACCACGGTGGGAAGTGGGGGAGGGATAAATTGGGAGATGCGGATTGACATAGACACACTACTATAGATAAGATAGGTAACTAATAAGGACCTACTATAGAGCACAGGGAACTCTACTCAATACTCTGTGATGACCTATGTGGGAAAAGAATCTAAAAAAGAGTGGGTAGGGACTTCCCGGGTGGTCCAGTGGTTAAGACTCCGTGCTCCCAGTGCAGGGAGCCTGGGTTCGATCCCTGGTCAGGGAGCTAAAATTGCGTGTGCCGCCTGGTGCAGCCAAAAAATAAAATAAATAAATAGATTAAAAAGAGTGGACATATAGATATGTAAAACTGGCTCACTTTGCTGTACGGCAGAAACGAACATAACATTTTAAATCAAGCATACACCTATAAAAATCAATTTAAAACAAGCAAAGGAGTGCCAGCAGTGGCAGATGCTGGCGACGACGGCTGCAGATTCTCCCCTAGACCTTCTGGAGCGAGCACGGCCCTGCCAGCACCTCGATTTAGGCCGATTTAAACTGATCTTGGACTTCTGGCCTCCAGAGCCATGAGAAAATACATTCGTGTTCTTTTAAGCCATTGTGTGTGGTCGCTTGCAGCAGCCCTGGGAAACTAGCACAGATGTCTGGGAACGTAGAAGCAGCGATGGCGGTGACATGAGCTCGTGCTGGCGGGCCCCCAGCCGTTTCCCCTGGGACACTCTGGGGACAAGCAAGTCCTTCTTAGTCTGGAGATCTGGCCTCCGGCTCCTGCAAGGCACAGTTTACAGCTTTCTTACAGGACACGGTAAGGCTTTGGGTCGCGGGTCCCTCTTTTCTTCCTTACGTTCTCCCCCGCATATACTGAGGCCTTTGAAATAGCAGGGTCGCTGAATTATTCCACTGTATTTAGAGATAGTTAACCTGGTCAGAGGAATAAGCATAAATCCCCTTCCCAGGACCAAAGGAACCCAAAGCTCATTGAACAGAACCGGGCGGCAGGATGTGTGAAACCCAACCTCTAAAGTCCAGGGTCCCTGTCCTGCTTCCTCTGGCCACACACCCGATGCCCCTGTCTTCCCTGTTGTCTGAGAAGGAGTTCTGCACTTCAGTGTTAGGCTTCTTTGCTTGCTGTGCTGTCCTTGGCTGATTGCTACAGGCTAACGCAGCAGAAGGGGACGGACACAGGCAATACTGATACAACCTGGACAGGGCTGTGCAACGCAGCACAGGGATTCACATATGGCGGGATCTCCGGCCGTTTACACACTGACGACAGAGGTGGTCCCAGCACAACTTCTCCGTAAGCCAGTTCCCTCATTCCTCAGCGGAGGCGATTGGATGCTCACTCTTGTGTTGCTGAAGAAACATTCTAAACAAATGAGCCAAAAACTTAAATAGAACACGTGACTCCTGTCGGGAACACGGGGCTGTTGGGATAGAGGGCTCAGCCAGCTTCTTAATGAGACAAAGCACCCTTAAGTGTTATAAGAACAAGGAACAAGAGAGCAGTGAATTTAGTTCATCCTGTTCATTTCCTAATTCTTCACCCTCATTCCCGAAATCTGCGTTTAAAAATGAGACGTAAGACTGGGGATGCTTTTCAAAGTCCTCCTTCAGGTGGGTCTCTGGCGTATTCCTCTCCATCCCTCTAACCCACCACTATAAAATGTGGACAGAAGTGAATGTGGCTCATGGGGAAACTTTCCAGGCACGTATTTAATAAATGAAGGTATTATGCTGCAGGACTTGGGGACCCAGAGGCCCTGAAAGGGGAGAGTGTTGGGTCAAACCCTAAGGCTGCTGGTCTTCTCTCAACGCCTAGAGTGACAGGTTAAGGAAGGGGAGGTAGAAGTGGTCCCTTGGTTACTCAGCTGTGCCCGGGATTGGCAGCACAGAGCTATCAGTTTACACCAACCCCGTGTTTTCAAAAACATTAAAAAATATGCATCTAGGAAGTTTAAATCTGGTTTTACAGTGAAGTGAGGGAAATTCCATTTAGATGAAAAATGCTATAAAATTCACGTCAGGAGTTTTGGTACGCACATAATGGGCAAGGCTGCGTGAGGCAACTCCAGTAATCTTTTGTAACTTTCTTTTCCTACAAGAAATTTTAATGTTCTGTGTGACTACTTTTCACACCAAACACCCTTGAATTTCATCTGCTTTCAGATTCGGCAAATAACATTTTCACTGCTATCTTTTCCCCCTAGGATCTCTTTTCCCAGCTTTGTTTCCCCTGGCTGCAGAGGGTTTGAAACTCTATTTCAATATCTAGCTCTTTCTATGACTTCTGTTATCTCTCTTAGAAATCGTTTCTTTTCTAGAAACTTCTGCTTCCTTCCATGAGTGCAGAAGAATTGAAATTTCTTTTTTCAAGGTCAAGAAATTTTGCAAGAGTGTGTAGAGTTATGGACAGAAAACACTAAATAGTCTTCAAGGATTGTTACTCCGTGTATTTCAAGGCATTGTTTTTTGGCTCAAGGTTTATAAATGTTTAGCTTACTTTCATTTAACTTTTATCTTCGGATACAAGGAAAATACCAACATACCGGCAGAAATGGTGTATTCCTGGATGTTTATCCTGAATATTCCCAGGCAGGAGTCTGGAAAGAAAAGAGCATCCGTATAGATGTTCACAGTGTAGAAACTCAAGGGCTCTGGTGAGAGGACAGCAGGGCTCTAACAACCCCTGTTAGTGATCGGTGTGACTTAGTGTTAAATCCCAGCGCCTAGTGATTTAGGTGATTGTCAAGGTCAGCAAAAACACCTTCTTTAATTCTTTTAAAGGGACCATTCTACAACCCATGTATTCTCTACCTTGAAAAGTAGTTAAGAACAAAGATTTAGACCTTCCCCACACCGATGTCACCCTCTGCTTGTGGGTTTTCTTTCTTTTTTCTAATGGCTAAGCATATTTCTACCCTACACTCACCTTTTTGCAAGGAGACAGCTAGAGAGTTTTATCAATACCTGCAACCAGCTCATTACTTCCTGGGAGGCAGGGGGTGTTATGAGCCCTCCCAGGACTCTCCTAGGACATTCAGGATTGAAGTTTGCCAGTTATAACTCCAATACATCAGTTGAAGCAAGTTTAATAGACAGGTGCCTCATTTGTAACAACACTAAACAATAACTAATTTTAATTTTGAGACAGCTTGTTTTCCCAGGAAGAAAGTATTACAGGCACTGTTCTGTTGGTCTGCAGTTTTGCAATTTGTCTTTTGAAAAGGTACACATAGATTGTGTTGTGATTTCCTTCAACATAACTGACATGAGTCACATATTACTAATCTCATTAGCTTTCCAAAAATGAGGACAGATCATGCATTGTATAGCAGGTACTAAACTCTTTAGGTCTATAAAGGGAATCTGGCCAAGGTTGGTTGTGTTTTTTTTTTTTTTTTTCCAGAACAGCTACTTTAAACCACAAGTTCCAGCTGAGAAACTTCTGGGCATCATTTAGCACATTAATTAATAACCAAGAAGACATAGGAAGATTTATAGATGATATTTGCTCTTAAGTGTAACATAATTCCCTGTCTTCATAACCAAAACTTTTCAAACGTAAGTATTGAAAGTAACAAGAAAATCTGATCCCTTTCCCCATTTAAAAAAAAAAAAAGGTTTACCTTCCCTTTTGGTTAACTATTTATGTTCCGGCCTTGATAACAACATAAAAATGATTTTGAGGCAATGATGACGACACGAAGGGACATGAATTTCACGTACATGAATTGTACGTTTGTAAATGTGATCAGTTCTCAGACACAAACAAAATCTGCCATTATAATTGCCATCAGTCAGGAGAGTAATTTCAAATAACTGGAATGTTTTGCTAGAACTTACTTTGCTCAGAAAGAAGCAAATCATGAGAAAACAGTTTACTCTGAGATCTTTAAGGAAACCCTCTACAATACGTGCACTTAGCGTACCTTCATTTCCTCTCTACTTCCTACATCTAGCGACCTAACACACAGAAAAGATCTCCTACGCCTTGTAGCTGCTTGAGTCTTAAACATAGATCCAGAAACGATTACTCTACTCGTAGTGTCTTTTCCAGTCTGGCTTTTGGTGGGATGATCATGGTTAGTGTTACTTTATTATTTTCAACAAATTGCTAAGTGTGATTCATTTGTATGCATTTCTAAGAGTTTTCATTTAAATAAATGGACAACTTATAAAACAATCCCCTTTCAGGTCATGAAACTTGATATTTAGTTTGGAAAATATGATCATTGCAACGATACTAGATGCAATAATTCAGGAAAGGATGAAATTTACTATAATCCCAAAAAGCAATCAAGGTGGTGGATCGAGTGTATACTAAACCCCCTCCCTTCTGTTCCTAATGTATAGAAATGCCTCGTATACTAGAAGTATTGAAGTTTTAGAAAAATATTAAATTATTTCAAAGAAGAGGAAAAACTTTTATACTCAAAAATAAGAAAAGCAAGAAATAATCATTCCTTTGTAGGAAAAATATAGACACATTAATTCATGAACTAAACACAACTAAAGTAACAATTAGTGAGTTAGAATTCAGATCTTAGAAAATGTCCCAGTACAGAGCACATGGAGGTAAAGACATGGGGATGACAAAAAAAAATTATTTAAAACACATGGAAAATAGAATGAGAATTTAATTAATAGATTTCCCCAAAGAAAAGGAAATATCAAAAGAATAAAGGAGAGAAAATATGCAAATTTTAAAACTGGGAAAATTTCTGGGAAAAAAGAAAGATGTGAGTCAGAATAAAAATACCCACTAGGGATTAATAAACTTAAAATATCTGGATATACATATTAAAACTGCAGAAATTTGAGGAGAAAGCACTAGAAACTATGAGATAAAAAAAATTTGATTGCCCACAAAAGAGCTATCAATTTTCTCATGAAAATGCCAGAAGAAGACTGAGTAATATCTTAAAAGGACTGAAGTAAAATTACTATGAACTTGAAATTTTATGCCCACACTAACTATCCTTTAAGAATGAGGACAATATAAGAGCATTTCCATAGACATAAGAACATAGGAAATATACTCTCTCAGGTGTTTTCCGAAAGAACCAATGAAGCATATACCTTCACAAGAAGAAAACTAAATCCATAATGAAGGGATACATTGCAAAGAGCAATCATGAGAAAACCTAACGAGATACATTTTAATAAATAATACAAGAGAAGTTATAGAAAGACAGAACAGGAAAAAAGGAAGGAAGAGAAGAAAGGAGAGAAATGCTAATATGATGAAAATAAACTTGACCTGAGAAGTGGACAGTAACATGGTGCTGAGAGAAGGAGAAAGTCTGAAGGTAGCACAGAGTTTGCTTCTCGCCCTACCTTGTTAGGGAGGATACAGACATCGATAAATTTTGGGTTTGGGGAGAAAATATACATAAAACTATGTACATTCAAATTGTATTGCCACTAAAAGAATACAAATGCAATACATAAATTCCACATCGGTAGAAGAAAATAAAAGAAATGAATGGGTTGCCTGGATACACACCATCTCGTGAAGAGGGTGCCTCTGGGGAGCGGGCTGGGAATGGACCTGGGCCAACAGTGGGGGCTAAGGAGGATTTTAATTTTATCTTGAATGTGTTATTTCCTTAAAAAACATTGCAAGCAAATAAGACAAATTTTGAAAAGTTAGTATACTCCTAGATGGTAGGAGTATAGGTTTTTGTTACATTAGCCTTCATATTTTCCCATAGTTTCAATTTTTCTCAAAACAAAACAAAACAAAATTAAAATTTTTGTGCTTATTTTGAGTTATTATTCAAGTGTAGGTAGAACATGAATGAATTCCAAAGCCATCCAGGCTCAAGGCCTTGAAGTCTGGCAGATCAACTCAGCCCACTTCCAGGCCAGACGTGGGGCTGTAACACACACCCCGTCTGTTAGGTGCAGGTGAGAAAAATCCTTAATGGGCGAGAACTCCAGTGAATGTTAGGGGTCACTGCCTTTTCAATACCGGTGGTTTATGGAGCCCCATTATCTCATGCTCTGCCTTGGCTTGAATTACTCGTTCTGGCCTTGGTGTGAAACAAAGATGTCACTATAGAACCTACCATAGCCAGGGGTCAGCAGGGGGTTTACCCAATTAGAGAACCCTTAAGAAACCACAGAAGAGAAAATAACTTTTCTGTCATAATAAGAACCCTTCCTGCACGAGACAGAACAATCACTTCTGTGTGTTAGTTTTCTCTTACAGCGGGGGAACCGTGAAGCGCAGTGAGAGACTCAGGAAGATTGTCTTCTGTAAGTGACGGGCGCTAGCATGAGATGCCCCTGGGATTCCTCACTCATCGGAACAGCTATTTGACAACACTACAGCTACACATAAGGAGAAAGTCATTCTAACAGAAGAGGAGACGCAAAAGGCAGATCATTTAATGGACTGTACTTGCGTTTCCCTCAATGGACATTTCCATGAGAAACTTTCTCCAATGAGCTGCGTACTCTTAGAATGTGCTCTCAGAATATTGTAAGATCATGATTATTGACCAAGGGAAGTCCTACAAATACCCTACCCATTCTTCAATGGGGGATCCAAGTCTCACTTCTCTGAAGGCTTCTTCTTTGTTGCAGGGTCAGGAATAGCTCAGGGCAGGTATCGATGCCACGATCCCTACCCAAGGTGACAAAAGCCCAACCAGCAGTGGCAGTGGGATAGAGAATAGGTTACAGATCCAAGAGAGATTTCAGAGGTGCAATCATAGGAACGGTGGCTGGGGAGCTATGCAGGAGTTATTACAGAAGGACTCAGGTAATTCCAAACTTGCTTGAAATCTCATCAATATACACAGGAAGTAAGAAATAGAAGAGGTAAACGGGGGCAGGGTGGACATGGCCGGGAGGATAAGAAGTTCCAGACTTCCTGTAAACTCTAGCAGGGGACTGGAAATGTACAAAGGGAAGGCAGGAGAAGGTGAGGAGATGGTGTTTTAGCATCAGCGGGCAGCTGATGCACAGGTGTGCGTGGGACTGGGTAAGGACAGAGTGCAATGTGATAAAAGGGCTGACAGCCCACCAGGCATGCTTCTCACAGCTGTAGGGGGAGGGAGGGAGAGGGGAGGGGTGAGCAGGTGAGACTCCAGCTCCCTGTTTTAAGTATCGCCGACCAGCACTTTCTACCACAAATGAAGTCTTTCACACTAGATTTCATTTGAAGAGAGGATTCTATGGCTCAGAGAATCTTCTGAACACCACAGCTCTGGGCCACAAATGGACCAAGGTTCATGGAACTGCTCTGATGAAACAGGCTGGGACCCACCTATTCCTCTGCCATCTGGGCATTGCCCTGGCATCAGGGTGGCTGCTAGCAGGGAGGGGACATTGTCACAGGCTGGCTAGAAGCTTCTGCCACGATGGGGAGGCAAAAGAGGCTTAGAGGAAGACTGTGTCCTGGCCAGGAAGATCTCGGGGGGAGGCCACACAGGCAGGGCAAGGACAGAGTCACAAGAAGGGGCCACATCAACGTCGGAAGAGTTTAGGACAGTCCAGGTGAGGACACAGCCAGGTGTGAGGCTGGGTAGGTGGGGGACCGGGGCTTTGTCCTCAAGCAGAGAGCGTGTACCAGGGCAGCTGACACGGCTGGAGGATGCAGGTACAGCAGCTTTAAGTGGCTGAGCTGTGTGACAGAGCTCTTCTTCACCAAGTGGAAAAGGTCGTCATCTGAGCTGCATCATTAAAGGGGCTCCGAGGTCGCAAGGACAAAGCAAAGCCATCTCTAACCACCGTGAACTGAAAGCGCTACTACCCCGGAGTCAGAGAACACATTCTTTCACATTTATTTTACATTTAAAATTAAAGTGGCTGATGAACGAATGCTCTCCCGGAAGCAGATGGGAAAACTAGACGGAGTTCAAATCACATCTTGGAATGAAACTGTAGAACTCATGGGATCATCTTTGATCAAAGAAAATTGCCGGGCGGCAGGAGTTTGAAGGGAGAAGGGTGAGGACCTCCGAGCAGTCAGTCGTGGAGTGGGGACATAGTTGAAAAGCTTCTGCCACAGTGTGTCCTGACCCAGCTCAGCAGCAGGAGGGCATTGTTGGGACAAGGAATCTCTTCTAACGCAGGTCCTAGAGTCTGGGGTGAAATCTCCTCCTTATCCAAATGTCCTCACTTCTCTGCTTCCTTTTTAGGAAGCTCTTAGGTTAGCAAACACGCCTTTCAGTCTGTCTGGTGTAATTACCCGTGTAGACCTCTATCTTCCATCCACCCCAGGCTCGCAGTGAGCCCTGCACCACCACCAAAGCTGCCTGAGGCAAGGAGAGCCCGGCTCTCTCTGGATTTGGGGCTTTCACATCTTTTTTTCTTTTTTTACTCCTCCTGCGCCCGGGATGATTTATAACCACCACTCTTTTCCTTTTATGGGCCCCTTTTATTAATATCCCTGTAAGCTAGGTCATGTCATTTTAAGATCCTCTTTCCCGAAAAATAGAAGGGGAAATAAACCTCGGATACAGTGATTCCCTCGTCATAAAAACCACCAGACCATTCAACATTTCAAAGCTTCTAGAAAGAAATACTTGGGCAGCCTTACTTAAGATCCCATTCCAGTGCTTGACAATGTCCCTCCTGATCTGTCTCTCCATTATTTCTACATTTCAACTTTTCTGATATTGTCTGGATCCAATTCTTGTACCCCACCCCCCACCAAAACCATTACCTCTTTGGTTTAATATTTAAAGACTGTCTCAATACTTTGTATTAAAGATGCAACATAAAAATTAATTACCTCGTATCATGGAAAACCAGCTATTTAAAGTGTTGGCAGCCAGCTTTATTACGATGAACATGATAATAAAGTTTAAGATGAGTCATGTCAATCGAAACTGCAAGTGTGCTAAGATAAAAGCCAGCAGGACTTGCAACCAAGCCTTGTAATGAAGGGAAGAACAGATGACAACATTCGCAAAACCCCATTGCTTTTCGGCCAGATGCAATTTGAAATAATGATATAGGTCTATCTAAAGCCAACCAAGTTCTCTTTTTATTTCAGCTCCTGGGATGAAGACCCTAAGATACATATATCTCTGGCCTCTGGAAATATTGAAAAAATTTAAAAGGAGATTCAAAAGTGGCCTCTGCACCTTATGATATATCTCTCTCCAACACCTGTCAACAAGAGTGACACTTGCCGAATCCTTTTCCTAGCCATCAGAAAGGAACATTTTGCTAATGAGACTATAATGATGTAGGACTCCCCAAAGGAAACACACTCTTCATGGCTGTTGGAAGGAATACTGGAATCAGAGTCACAATCTGGGTCTTAGTCCTGGCTCTGTTATAAGGAGACCTTGGTCCAAACATACAAGCTTGCCTGTGCCTCACTTTTCTCATCCGACAAAAGGCAATTTAAAAACAAAAAGAAGCAACCACTGTCTCACCTATCTCACTGTGAGCTTGCCTGGAGAAGTAGAAGGCTCGTTCTTACTCTCACTATTATTTATAGCTTTCTGGCCTTCTTCACCTGGACAGGTTACCTGCAGTTTCCTCACCTCCTCCTCTAAAAGGGCAGTGCCGTAAATTTCATGGATATAAAAACAATCTGGCCTGACATGACTGAACAGGACTTAGACGTTGAACAGATTTAGGATCCAGCGTTCTTGCGTTCTGAACCCAGTAATTACAGCGAATTCACTGTAAACCACGGGGTAGCATCCTTGCCACGAGCATTCTAGTAAGTGACATAGAATTATAGGCCTGGAAGAGGCCTTGGAAATCATCTCGTCCAACCCTTTCATTTTACAGCTGAAGAAACTGAGGCCCAGGAAGGTTACGAGGCCTGCCTGTGGCGTAGACCAGCAGCCCATGATGACACGGGATTAGGACCCGGATTCCCAATGTCCTTGTTTTGTGGTCTCTGTTGTTGTAAAGCCACCCACTGACCTTACACGATTCGGGTGAACAGATGAGCAAACACTCACTGGGAGACCCTACCCCAGTCACGGCCCACTTCTGCTGTCTCACACACATCTGTCACTTAGTAGCAGGAATCCATATGTTTTCCTGGAAATGTCTCCCTAGTAGGTTTGAGCTGTCTCCCCAGTGAGGTCATCTGTTCCTTGGGGGCAGACACAGCGGTGAGTTGATGAAGACCACAGGATTGGACTTTGAAGGTCCTGGATGGGAGTCTTGGCTCCAATCCCTCGGAGATGGGATCTTGGGGAAACCTAATCTCTTTCTGAGCAATTTTCCTTACCTGGAAGATGACATAATGTCTCTGAAAACACTTTGTAAATTGTAAAGTGTAACATAAATATTGGTGCTTATTGCCTTAAAATCCCACCAAAACCCAGCATGTGGCAAGCTGCACAGGTGGCCCTTGCTGAATAATTCTGGTCCGTTTGGTCAGCGCCAGGGGAAGCCCAGGCTTACTTCTCCCTGTTGGTACCCACAAAAGGGTTTTTTCTCCTTTCTCGTATTTTGAGAGTCTCTCCTTTGCTTCTAGCCACTTGCCCCTTTTCCATTACTGATGGAAATTTTTTTCCTATGCCCTGCAATGACCTGGCTTCATATTTTCAGTAGTCAAGACTCGCCAGTCGTCCAGGGCTCACTGTGGAGGCAGGCACCCCCCCTGCACATCTGGAGTGATGCACCCAGGCAAGGGCGCCATCCATGTTGGAGTGGCACTACTCTATGGGTTGCACGTGACAGAAACCTTACGCAAAGCCTCTTAAGCAAAAAACAGGTGATTTATTGGAGTGGAACTAGGATGGCTCACAGAACTGAAGGTAACCCTGAGCATAACCAGGTGTGTGCAGGGACCTCAGGGGTGAGAAGCAGGGCGTCTCCCCTCCCAGGCTTACCTTGCTTCTCTCATTGAGTTGGCCCGATCCTCTCCGGCTGCGGGCAGGTCCCCACCCACCACAGGAGATGGCCATGCCGTGTCACTTTATGACCTAAGAGAAACC
Source organism: Phocoena sinus (assembly GCF_008692025.1). Taxonomy (NCBI): domain Eukaryota; kingdom Metazoa; phylum Chordata; class Mammalia; order Artiodactyla; family Phocoenidae; genus Phocoena; species Phocoena sinus. The sequence continues at coordinate 1,469,106 of NC_045764.1, read as the reverse complement.
AGCTCTGGTTTGAGAAATCCTAGAGAATGCCTCTGAATAGCCTATCTAGGTCTGGCGTTAAGGAAATGAGTTCAGGTTCTGTGACACAAGCCTGGGAACACTACTCACAAGCTTTTAAGCCCCAAGCAAAATAATTGGTTCTAAAAAAGGAGTGTTTTTCCAGAAGTACACAGGGTTTGCTGGACCGTCAGAAGCAGTCGATGTAGATTTGTCACTAAAACAAATATATGTAACCTCTGAATATCATTACCTTCCAATCTGATGATTGAAAAGGTAACTCGAAAATGAATAAAAGCACCAACTTACAATCAGATACTTTCTGAATTAACTTTCTATCATATCAAAAACTCCTAGCAATCCACCAGCTGTACTGGCCAAAAACACTGGAGTAAAGGGTTAGAGCACATGTATTATTTTTCCTTCTACCCTGCCTTCCTGTTGCTGATCTGGTCCTCCCACAGCCGGTGAATCACACACACGTTTGAAGCGTTAGTCACAGTTACAAGGCTGCTCATAGAATTATAACTGAAACCCTAGCAGGAAGTGTTCCTTACACTAACGAACGAGGACTTTCCTTCCAGAACACAGGCTCTCACGCCTTAACACGCAGGAGAATTGCCTCGGCGATGTGCTCAGACACAGATACCCTCACCCAGGGTTGCCAAGCATGTCTGCACAGTAGAATCACCTGGGGAACTTTTCAAGTACCTGGGTCACACCCCAGACCCATGAAATCCCAGCCTCTGAGAGTGGCACAAAGGCACTGGGAGTTCTTGAAGTTTTCCAGGGGCTTCCAATGTTTAGAAGAATTTGGGAACCACTGCCCTAACCCAAGCTTCTCAGCTTGCCTGCACAACTGAATCACCTGGACAAGGTGGCAGTGCCTGGGCCCCAGCCTCGACCAGTTAAGTTACAATCTGGAAAGATGGAAGATGGGATGACTGGACATGAGCATAAGTGTTTTTTAAAAGTGTTTTTTCTTTATTTGTAAAAAAATTTTTTTTTACTAAAGTATAGTTGATTTATAATGTTAATTTCTGCTGTATGGCAAAGTGATTCAATTATATGTATATATGTACATACATTCTTTCTTTTATATTATTTTCCATTATGGTTTATCATAGGATATTGAATATAGTTCCCTGTGCTCTACAGTAGGACCTTGTTGTTTATCCATCCTGTACATAATAGTTTACATCTACTAACCCCAACCTCTCACTCCATCCTTCCCCCACACCCTCTCCATCTTGGTGACCGCAAGTCTGTGCTCTATGTCTGTGAGTCTGTTTCTGTTTCATAAATAAGTTCGTTTGTGTCATATTTTAGATTCCACATATAAGTGATATCATATGGTACTTGTCTTTCTCTTTCTGACTTATTGCACTTAGTATGATAACCTCTGGGTCCATCCATGTGGCTGTAAATAGAATTATTGTGTTCTTTTTTATGGCTGAGTAGTATTCCAGTGTGTGTGTGTGTGTGTGTGTGTGTGTGTGTGTGTGTGTGTGTGTGTGTGTGTGACATCTTCTTTATCCATTCATCTGTCGATGGACATTTAGGTTGTTGCCAAGTCCTGGCTATTGTGAATAGTGCTGCTGTGAACAGAGGGATGCCTATATCTTTTTGAATTATAGTTTCCTCCAGCTATATACCCAGGAGTGGGATTGCTGGATCATATGGTAGTTCACCTCCATGCTGTTCTCCACAGTGGCTGCACCAGCTTACTTTCCCACCAACAGTGCAGGAGGGTTCCCTTTTGTCCACTTCAAATGCTCCTCTCCAGCATTTGTTATTTGTAGAGTTTTTTAAAGCACTTTTTAAAAAGGACCCAAGTTGATGTTAGCCCACCCCTAGAGATTCTAATTGAGGGGGTCGAGGGTAGGGCCCAGGAATCTGCTTTTCAGCAAGCACCCCCTTGGCTCCCACCCCAGTGATTCTGACTCAGGGGTCTGCACCTCACTCTGAGAAATATTTCACTTAGACCCTGTCTACTCAAAGTGTGGTCCCTGCCTACTCAAAGACCCTGTGTCTACTCGAAGGAGATAGGCCAACGGCACTAGTATCTCCTTGGAGTTTGTGAGAAATACAGAATCTCAGGCCTTATCCCCCTCCCAACCCCGCTGAATCAGACCCTGCATTTTAACAACATCCGGGGGATTCAAGTGCAGATTAGACTTTAAATATCACTTGTCTAGTGGTATTCCTTACACTTGACCACACACTGGAATCACCTGGAGCTTTAAACGATAGGGAAGGCTGGATCCCACCATGACAGATGTTAATCTAGTTGGCTAGAGGTATGGCCAGAGGCACCTGCATCTCTTTGAAGCAGCCAAGGTGGAGACACTTATAGAACCTCCGCTCTCATCCAGCTGATTATGAAAAGTTCTCCTTTCAGTTGGTCCTAAAAGTTTTAGTATCAGAGTTACATCATTGACCCCAACAGCCACCCCAGAAGGCACTGGAAAATTCCATATCATTCATAAGAAGCCAGCATCATGGTTCAGACTTGTCTAAATCCTCAGCAGCAAAGTTACCAAAAAATGAAAAGAAAAAATTCTAATCAAAGGGGTTTTTGTTCACCTACTGTTATTCCCTCATTGCCAAAGGTTTTTTTGGCATCTTGTTAAATACACATGTGAAAGTCATCAACAATAAAACCTAAAAGGCCATAAGTACAAAAATGTATGGGGACGTTTTAGAATATATCTCAAAGTTCAAATTCAGTCCCCTGAAAAGTGACAGAAGGGCCTAACCACGGGACAGAACTAAAGGAAAACCAGAGCTCATCCTGTGCCCTCTGTTTGCTGTGTAGTGGTGATAAGGGTCCTAAAAGGTGCCATCAGAGCCGGACAAGGGTCAAGGTCCGAAAGCGGTGTGTCGGCACAGGTCCAGCACACGATAGGTGCTCGGTGAGCACCGTTGCTTTCTCCTTGAAACCCTTGCAGCCCTTCGTGTGTGTCTCTTGAGATACTTACCCCACTTAATCTGAATCACTCTCATTGGTGTGTTGGATCCTGCCCTTCTAGATTGAAATTGTAGGTTTCTGGTGAAGAGACAATGTCTTATTTATCAATCCCACCCTTGTATCCAGACCAGTGCCTGGCGTAGAAATCAACCAGTTGGGTGCATAGATGGGTCACAAGTGGAAGAGCTATTCCTTTGACAATTGTTTACCAGGGAGCTGACATTCTCCTCCTAGAACTATTCACACTGAGTGTTCTCGGTTTATCAGCAGTCCCCGCTGACTCATTCCAGGTAAGCATTTCTTTCCACCATGCTGATCTAAGCTGGGGAGTCAGCTCTGTAAGCAGTGACAGCCCGACTCTGGGCATCTGAATGGCACTAGTCTGCCTTAGAGTTTTCGTGGTGCAAAAAAACTCAGACTCCTGCAGACCAACTGACACACCAACTCCCGTCAGGCCAGGTACTGGGGCCAAAGCTCCAGGACCTCAAGCTGGGCACTGAAGCTTCCTCATCTTCTCCTCCATTCCAAACTGAAAGTAGCACTGGCTGTCTTAACAGGACACTAGGAAGAGCTTCAGCGATCTTAACCTGGTCTCAGAGCCACCTGTAGAATAAGCAACTAAGCATGTATGGGAGGAGTGCAGGTGTCTCCCTCTAAGAAAGAGGGAAATGTAGAGAGTCCCACTGAAATAAATTTCTAGCCCCAAGATGGAGCCACACTTGCCTGGGGAGCCACTTAGGCAACTTTCATGTCCCTATAAATGCTGCTGTTGACCAGAAATGCAGGATACCCAGCCAGCCAGTCCCCAAACACGAAGCCAACTCTGGACCTTCTCACCCCAAACAATTGACCCCAGCCAATCAAATATTTTCTATTTTCCTCTTCCTTGTTCTTTGCTTTTTATCCTATAAAAGCTTCCTGCCTTCTGCCCAATTTTATAGTTCTTCGAATCCACTTCACAAAATGTTAAGTAAAGCTAGCTGGTATCACTTACATTGTTTTCTTTAATCATTTATTTAACGAAGTAAGCTCATCTATTTGAGATATAGCCAGATTTGTGTTGGAAAACTTTCCTTAGTTTGTTGAGATGCTCTAGAATAATCAACTGTGTGGTCTCCCTATCTATCAAGTGAAGGACAGTCACCACGCCCCCAACAGGAAGTGTTTCCTCTGCTCCAAAGGCTGTGTCCAATACAACGACTTCCCTTCTTCCAGTCCATCCACAGTGCAGTGTAGCCACTGGGTTTAAACCCTTGGTGTGACCAAAAGAAACTAAAGATAAGTGAAAAAGATAATGGATTCCTTAAATCAAATGGAAACGAAGTTAGTTAGTTATAATTTCTCTGGGAGACATTGCCCTTTTCTTACTCCCTGGAAAACAAGTGGCCTCACTTGGATAATGAGACTGTGTACAGGCTTCTATGGATCCCTGGACCATCCCTGCTTCAGACGTTCAGCACAGGCACAACAGGACAAGTAGTAGAAAAGGTTTTTGTGGGTTTTTTTAACTTTCATTAAGAAAAAGTATAGGCATACACATATTTAAGACAAAGAAAATCAAGTTAGGGGAATGACTAACTAGACCCAGATTGCTGGCTACACCTGATGGGGGCGGGAGACAGGAGGAGGGCACAGGGAGACGGAAGTCACAGGTGATGGGCAGGGGCTTCACAAGTGTCCAGCTATATCATCAAAATAAGTAACTAGTAGCACTATTCAGAACAGGCAAAACATGGAAACAACCTAAGTGTCCATCAACAGACGAATGGATAAAGAGGATGTGGTAAGTATACACAATGGAATATTACTCAGCCATAAAAAAGAATGAAATTCTGCCATTCGCGGCAACATGGATGGACTTGGAGGGCATTATGTTAAGTGAAATGAGTCAGACAGAGAAAGACAAATACTGTATGTTATCACTTATATGTGGAATCTAAAAAATGCAACAAACTACTGAATATAACAAAAAGAAGCAGACCCACAGATACAGAGAACAAACTAGTCGTTACCAGTGGGGACAGGGAAGTGGGGAGAGGGGAGATAGAGGTAGGGGATTAAGAAGTACAAACTAGGGCTTCCCTGGTGGCGCAGTGGTTGACAGTCCGCCTGCCGATGCAGGGGACATGGGTTCGTGCCCTGGTCCGGGAGGATCCCACATGCCGCGGAGCGGCTAGGCTCCTGAGCCATGGCCGCTGAGCCTGCGCGTCCGGAGCCTGTGCTCTGCAATGGGAGAGGCCACGACAGTGAGAGGCCCACGTACCACAAAAAAAAAAAAAAAAAAGAAGTACAAACTATTAGGTATAAAATAAGCTACAAGGATATATTGTAGAACTCGGGGAATAGAGCCAATATTTTATAATAACTATAAATAGAGTATAATCTTTAAAAATTGTGAATCACTGTATCGTATACCTGTAACTTATATAACATTGTACAGCATCTCTACTTCAATTTTTTAAAATGAAATAACTAGAAATAAATAAATAATTTAGTAAAACAAGCAATAACCAAAACCACATATCCTGTTCCACTTCTGCCTCGCATGCCGTCGAGTTGGTAAATCTGCTCTGTAATCCACCTGGCTCCACGCTTCCCCATTGATCCTCCTCCAGGACTCAAAGCCCACGTGGAAGCCCCGCAGCCCTCCTTCCTCATTTACCCCTGAATGTGTGCTTGTCCCTGGGCTGCGCTCCTGTGCTCTGAAGCTGCCAGACTGTGGAGAGACCCTACAAGATGGCTCTTACGCCAACTCTTCCTTACCAGTGATCACACTGCTGGTGAGAAGTAATGTTGCTGATTCGGGCCCTCCTGGGACTGGCTGTAATATCAGCAAACGCTGGGAAAATTCCCAGCCAGCCTGTTTGATTGATTCGAGAAACAAACCTCCTGCTCCTCGTTCCTCCTGTAAGACAAACAGAACAGTGGCCTCTGCCCCCAGATGCTGGGGGTGATGCCTGGACTCTTTGTTCCCCAACTGTTGGGTTGTTTGCATATTTGTTGTATCCATTGTAAGGACTTCTCTTTCATTTATAATTTTATTTATTTGAATCAGATCTCTTTTTTTTCTTAGTCTAGCTAAAGATTTGTCAATTTTTGTTTCTTTTCAAGAAACCAACCCTTATTTTCATTGATCTTTTCTAATATTGTTCTAGTCTCTATTTTATTTATTTCTGCTCTAATCATTATGATTTTCTTGATTCTGCTAACTTTGAGTTTACTTAGTTCTTCTTTTTCTAGTTCCTTGTGTGAGTTTAGGTTTTTTGTCTGAGATCTTTCTTTTTTCTTAAAGAAAACATTTATCACTATAAACTTCCCTCTTAGAATCGCTTTTGCATATCCCATAAGTATATTGTATTTACATTTTGTTTTTCTCAAGTTCTATTGATTTCTTTTTTAATTTCTTCTTTGATTCTTTGGTTGTTCAGAAGTCTGTTGTTTAATTTCTGCCTATTTTGAATTTTCCAGCTTTCCTCCTGTTATCAATTTCTACTTTTTATCATTGTGGTCAAAATTGATACTTGATATGATTTCAATCTTGTTAGATTTGTTAAGACTTGTTTTGTGGCCAAAATATGATCTATCCTGAAGAATGTTCCATGAATGCTTGCCAAGAATGTATTCTGCTGCTGTTGGATGGAATATCCTGTATATGTCTGTTAGGTTCATTTGGTCCACAGTGTAGTTCAAATTTGTTATTTCCTTACTGAACGTCTGTCTGTATGATTTATCTATTGTTGAAAGTAGGGTCTTGAAGTCCTCTAATATTATGTCATTGCTGTCTATTTCTGCATACGTTAATAACTGTTTAATATATTTAGGAGTTCCAGCATTGGGTGTATATATTTACAATTGTTATATTCTCTTGATGAAATGATCTTTTTATCATTATATAATGACCTTATTAAGTATAGCTACCTCTGCTCTCTTTGGTTTCCATTTGCATGGAATATCCTTTTAATGTGCTGTTGGATTCTGTTTGCTAGTATTTTGTTGAGGATTTTTGCATCTATATTCATCAGTGATATTGATCTGTAATTTTCTTTTTTTGTAGTATCTTTGTCTGATTTTGGTATCAGGGTGATGGTGGCCTCATAGAATGAGTTTGGGAGTGACCCTTCCTCTGCAATTTTTTGGAAGAGTTTGAGAAGGAGGGGTGTTAGCTCTTCTCTAAACGTTTGATAGAATTCACCTGTGAAGCCATCTGGTCCTGGACTTTTATTTGTTGGAAGATTTTTTTTTTTTTTTTTTTTTTTTTTGCAGTACGTGGGCCTCTCACTGCCGCGGCCTCTCCCGTGTGGAGCACAGATTCCAGATGCGCAGGCTCAGTGGCCATGGCTCACGGGCCTAGCAGCTCCATGGCATGTGGGATCTTCCCAGACCGGGGCATGAACCCGTGTCCCCTGCATCGGCGGGTGGACTCTCAACCACTGCGTCACCAGGGAAGCCCCCTGCTGGAAGATTTTTAATCACAGTTTCAATTTCATTACTTGTGATTGGTCTGTTCATATTTTCTATTTCTTCCTGGTTCAGTCTTGGAAGGTTATACCTTTCTAAGAATTTGTCCATTTCTTCCAGGTTGTCCATTTTATTGGCATAGAGTTGCTTGTAGTAGTCTTTTATGATGCTTTGTATTTCTGTGGTGTCCATTGTAACTTCTTCTTTTTCATTTGTAATTTTATTGATTTGAGTCCTCTCCCTCTTTTTCTTGATGAGTCTGGCTAAAGGTTTATCCATTTCGTTTATCTTCTCAGAGAACCAGCTTTTAGTTTGATTGATCTTTGCTATTGTTTTCTTTCTTTCTGTTTCATTTATTTCTGCTCTGATCTTTATGATTTCTTTCCTTCTCCTAACTTTGGGTTTTGTTTGTTCTTCTTTCTCTAGTTCCTTTAGGTGTAAGGTTAGATTGTTTGTTTGAGATTTTTTTGTTGTTTCTTGAGGTAGGATTGTATTGCTATAAACTCCCCTCTTAGAACTGCTTTTGCTGCATCCCATAGGTTTTGGATCATCGTGTTTTTGTTGTCATTTGTGTCTAGGTATTTTTTAATTTCCTCTTTGACTTCTTCAGTGATTTCTTGGTTATTTAGTAACGTATTGTTTAGCCTTCATATGTGTGTGTTTTTTACGTTTTTTTTCCCTGTAATTTATTTCTAATCTTATAGTGTTGTGGTCGGAAAAGATGCTTAATATGATTTAAATTCTCTTAAATTTACTGAGGCTTCATATGTGACCCAAGATGTGATCTATCCTGGAGAATGTTCCATGTGCACTTGAGAAGAAAGTGTAATCTGCTGTTTTCAGATGGGATGTCCTATAAATACCAATTAAACCTATCTGGTCTATAGTGCCATTTAAAGCTTGTGTTTCCTTATTAATTTTCTGTCTGGATGATCTGTCCATTGGTGTAAGTGAGGTGTTAACGTCCCCCGCTATTATTGTGTTACTGTCGATTTCCTCTTTTATAGCTGTTAGCATTTGCCTTGTGTATTGAAGCGCTCCTATGTTGGGTGCATATATATTTATAATTGTTATGTCTTCTTCCTGGATTGACCCCTTGATTATTATGTAGTGTCCTCCTTGTCTCTTGTAACATTCTTTATTTTAAAGTCTAATTTATCTGATATGAGTATTGCTATTCCATCTTTCTTTTGATTTCAATTTGCATGGAATATCTTTTTCCATCCCCTCACTTTCAGTCTGTATGTGTCCCTAGTTCTGAAGTGGGTCTCCTGTAGACAGTATATATATGGGTCTTGTTTTTGTATCCATTCGGCAATATATATGTTCCTATTACCATTTTCTTAATTGTTTTGGGTTTGTTTTTGTAGGTCCTTTTCTTCTCTTGTGTTTCCCACTTAGAGAAGATCCTTTAGCGTTTGTTGTAGAGCTGGTTTGGTGATGCTGAAATCTCTTAGCTTCTGCTTGTCTGTAAAGCTTTTGATTTCTCTGTCGAATCTGAATGAGATCCTTGCCAGGTAGAGTAATCTTGGTTGTAGGTTCTTCCCTTTCATCACTTTAAATATATCCTGCCAGTCCCTTCTGGCTTGTAGAGTTTCTGCTGAGAAATCATCTGTTAACCTTATGGGAGTTCCCTTGAATGTTATTTGTCATTTTTCCCTTGTTGCTTTTAATAATTTTTCTTTGATTTTAATTTTTGCCAATTTGATTACTATGTGTCTTGGTGGTTTCTCCTTGGGTTTATCCTGTATGGGACTCTCTGTGCCTCATGGACTTGGGTGGCTATTTCCTTTCCCATGTTAGGGAAGTTTTGGATTATAATCTCTTCCAATATTTTCTTGGGTCATTCCTCTCTCTCTTTTCCTTCTGGGACCCCTGTAATGCAAATGTTGGTGCCTTAAATGTTGTCCCAGAGGTCTCTTAGGCTGTCTTCATTTCCTTTCATCCTTTTTTCTTTATTCTGTTCTGTGGCAGTGAATTCCACCATTCTGTCTTCCAGGGCAGTTATCCGTTCTCCTACCTCAGTTATTCTGCTATTGATTCTTTCTAGTGCATTTTTCATTTCAGTTATTGTATTGTTCATCTCTGTTTGTTTGTTCTTTAGTTCTTCTAGGTGTTTGTTCTTTAATTCTTCTAGGTCTTTGTTAAACATTTCTTACATGATATATTTGGAACTTCTGAAACTATCCTCCTTATCTCTTCATTTTTCCTTCATTTTTCCATCTCTTTGTGATTTTTTTGTGCTACGCTCTTGGAAAATTCCTCAACTGAATTTTACAGCTCTTTAAGTGCTTTTCTTCTGCTGTTTATTCAACATTGAGCAAATATTTATTGAGCACCTAGTGTGTGCTAGGTCCTGTCCTGGGCATGGGGATACAGCAGTGAGCAAATAAAGTGACTGCCTTCAAGAAGCCTAATTTCTGTTGATGGGAGCTGAAAAATAAACAAATATGCACCAAGTAGTAGAAAGTGTTATGAAGGAAAATAACATGTGGAAAAGAGATAAAATATGATGAGGGATGGAACAGAAAGATGGTCATGGAAGTTCTCTTGATTGAGGTGGCCTCTGAGAACATAACCGAAATTTCATAAAGTTCTTTTAAAAGGATTTCTCAGGACAGAGGGGCCTCTGCTAGCTCTAAACATTCTAGCCTGACAGGTCTCTTTTACTGAACTTGACTTTTGGGCACTGTGTAAAATGAGTTGCCTGTTCTAATCTTAAATTGTTCCACCTTCTCGTTAGGGAGGCTGAAAAGGGCACAGCTGGACTGACCAGGGCAGTACAGAGAGGCCAGCAGTGGGGTGAGTCTATCAAGTTGGAAGTTAAGGTAGGATTCTCTCCTGAGACAATAGAAGATTCTTCCATCAGAGGAAAGAACAAAAGCAATGCCAGAGTGCCAAGGTCCAGGATGGTGAGCAAAGAGTAGAATGAGGAGAAGTAGAGAGCAGACACTTTAATGCTAACAACGTCTGGGGGCACTGGTGAAGAAGACAAGCCCAAACACAGTGATATTAAGTTAGGAATCCTGTTCAAACACTTATAATAGCCTTAGCCCTTGTAGTTTTCTTCTGTGGGCTGGTTGAGATGTGGTTAGTTGGGGATGAGGGAAATGTTGGTTAGAAGCCTGGTTTCATGGCCCACGTGTACATTTACTGTATAGTAGATGCTATTTGATGTATAGCTCAATGTAAAGAGAATATTTAAAAGTCAGTGCTGCTCTAAATGGCTGTTATAGGAAGAGATGAATTCCCCTTGAGAAGGATCTGGTACAGGAGAGTCAAGTATCCAATGGGTAATTGGACCGAGGACTTTTAGTGCTACATAAAAAGCCAAGATTCCATGAGACTCCATTTGAAACACAAAGTATAGCACATATGAAAAGGAGAATGTATTATTCAGAATAGACTTGGCTATCCCATGGTTATCAATAAATCCAGAATTCTCAGTGACTTAACACACAAGAAAAGGTTTGATTCTCATTCACATGAAGTCTGATAGGGAAGATGATTCTGCAGGGCATCTCTCCTCCATCTGGTAACTCAGGGATTCAGGCTGTCTCCACCTTTTAATGAGGTGAAGTCAACATTTAATGAGGTGAAGTCTACAGTTCCTGTGTCAGGGGAAGAGCAGGCTGAATGTTTAGATGTAAGATTTGTAAGATCAGCTCTGGGAATGGGTTACAACTCTCATGCCTACACCCCACTGATGAGAACCAGACAGTTCAATCTAACTGGAAGGGAGGCTAGGAAATGTAGTCACCCTACATGCTCAGGAAGAGAAAGAGTAAATGGAATTTAGTGAACGAGTATCACTGTCTTTTCCACAGAGATTGAATTTCATTGTAAAACAGAGAAAGCCTATAAGACCAAGTTTTTCAATTACTCCATGCATTAAAAATTAATAATGGTTCTCTGTGTCCCAAGTGAAAGTTTTGTTACACCAGCTTCTTGAAAAAGTAAAGGCTTGACCATCTGGAATGTTTCACTCCATTAACACCTGGACTACACATACCTTGGGAGCAATGAAAGCAGAGAAATCTCTCTTTTAAATGCATTTTTTTTTGCCAGTTCATTTGGAAAACACTTTGAGTCCCTTTGGAGACAGCAAAGATAAAAATCTATTCATGACATTCTTCCTCCTAGGCACACTCTAGTCCTTTCCAGGGTCAGGGAAAGGCGTGGTCCGTCTATGGTCATCAGCCAGGTCACTGGGTCAGAAACAGTATGGGAATCAGGATGTGGCTTCTTGAGCTTTTCCTCTGCACACATGAGGTCAAGAGATCTTCCCACTAGACAATGGGCCCTTTGCAGGTATGCTTGGGATTGGGGCAAGGGGTGGCTAAAGAGGGTCAAGCAATTTGACTAAATCTCCTAACCCAGAATTCTTCTCTAAGCCAAACCAACAAAACAGATGTGGTTTTCCCATTAGCCTTTATTTGTTGTAATTACCCACTAATGTGCCTTTGAGGGATTTAGAAGCACATTAGCCCTGAGTCTTGCAACAAACCCAACAAGTCCCAGGTTGCTGTGCTCCCAGGACACTAAGACTCAAATTTCCAACCTGCATGTGTTTTGAAGGTGGGCTGATTAGACTTCAACTGAGGAGAGCCTTCTGGTAGATTTATACTCTAAGGATTTAAATAGCTGTTCTTCATTTCCAGAATCCAATCTGTTTTCCCCCTGAGACCTTCAGCAAGTGGTTTATATTGTGGAAAGAAAGATATAAATTCCAGAGATCCTCTCCCTAGGACTTATTAGCTAAGGAACTTTCAGAAATCACCACGCTTCTTGAAACCTCTGTTTCTTCATCTGTACAATGGACTGGTGAGTAAGTAGCTGAGTCTGAGGGTTGTTTTGACAACTGAGTGACAGAACAATTCATAGTACCTGGCACCTCCTAGGTGCTCAGAAAACATTAATTTCCCCTCATTCACCTTTCTCCTATCTCTGGCAAATGCTCTTTTTTTTATTTATTTTATTTTTTAAAACTTTACTGGAGTATAGTTGATTAACAATGTTGTGTTAGTTTCAGGTGTACAGCAAAGTGATTCAGATATATATATATATATACAAACAACTCTAAGTTTTCTTGGAACTTTTGAAAAATAGAAAAGCTTAGCAAAGAAATGTAGGTTTTTTAAAAGAACCAAATGGAAATTATAGAACTGAATAATACAACAGCTGAAACAAAAAACTCATCAGATGGACTCAATGGTAAGTGAAGATAAAAAGATAGAATCAGTGAAGGTGAAGACAGATCAATAGAGTTTATTCAAAAAGGAGACAAACTACCAAAAAAAAAGTTTAATTATTAGAGCCTTAGAACTTATGGGACAAAAATAAAAGTTTAAAAATTTGCATCATGGAAGTGCCAGAACAAGAGGAAAGAGTGTGGGACTGGAAAGGTATATGAAGAAATGATGGTTGAAAACTTCCCAAATTTGGTGAAAGACTTAAACCAACAGACCCAAGAAGTTGAGCAAATCCAAATAGCATAACCTCAAAGAAATTGCCACCAGAACACAATTAAACTTCTGAAAACAAAAGACAAAGAAAAAATCTTAATAACATTCAGAGATGTGATGACTTACCTCTAGAGGAACACCAGCGTGAACACCAGCCCGTGCTCCACAACTACTGAGCCCATGTGCCACAACTACTGAGCCTGCATGCCTAGAGCCCGTGCTCTGCAACAAGAGAAACCACTGCAATGAGAAGGCTGCACACTGCAAAAAAGAGTAGCCCCCGCTCGACACAACTAGAGAAAGCCGCGCGCAGCAACAAAGACCCAATGCAGCCAAAAATTAAAAAAAAAAAAAAAATGATAAGAGAAGAAGGCTGGGACCTTCATAAGGCAAAAAGAAGAATATCCAAGTGGGTAAAATTTAGGAGTAAACATAATAGACCATTTTTTACCTCATGATACTCTTAGATTACATTTTATGTTAAAGCAAATATTGTGACACATCTCTGTCTTATGTGGTGTTTATTGTATGCAGAGCAAATGCTGAAGATAATTATGTTTTAAAATATATGTTAGAAAGTGAGGAGAGTTAAGGGGCCTAAATGGAAGTACGGTTTCAACACTACACTCTAAGTGGCAAATCATCAATACCAGTAGGCTGTGATAAATTATATGAATATAGTGTGATACTAGTAAGAAAATTACACAAATGGGATATTCAAAACATTATAAATAAATCAAAGTAAAATTCTAAAAAATGTTCAAGTAGTCCAAAATAAGACAAAAAAAGGAAAAAAAGAAAGAAAGAAGAGAGAGAAGAGACAAAATAAAAAGTAAAATGGCAGACTTAAGTCCTAATATCAATAATCACTTTAAATGTAAATCATCAAAACACACCAATTAAAAAATAGTGATTGGCAGAGAGTATTTAAAAAAGAAGACAAACAACAACATACTATATATAGGAAATGTACACAGCATGTGTATGTTGAAAGTAAAGGGATGGAAATATATATATATATATATATATATATATATATAAGCATTAATCAAAAAATAGAAGTAGCTATATTAACATCAAATAAAGTAGCCTTCAGAGCAAAGAAAAGTACTAGGGACAAAGAAGCATATTACATAATGATAAAAGAATCAATCCACCAAGATTATACAGCAATCCTAAATTCTCACCAAACAACAGAACTTCAAAATACATGAAAGGGGCTTCCCTGGTGGTGCAGTGGTTGAGAGTCCACCTGCCGATGCAGGGGACACAGGTTCATGCCCTGGTCCAGGAAGATCCCACATGCCACAGAGCGGCTGGGCCCGTGAGCCATGGCCGCTGACCCTGCATGTCCGGAGCCTGTGCTCCACAGCGGGAGAGGCCACAACAGTGAGAGGCTCACGTACCGCAAAAAAAAAAAAATACATGAAAGAAACACTAATAGATCTGAAAGGAGAACTAGACAAATCCTCAGTTATAGTCAGAGACTTCAACAGCCCACTCTCACCAGTTGATACAGCTGCTAGACAGAACATCAGTAAGGATACAGAACTCGATAATATAATCAACCAGCCAGGTGTAATTGACATGAACACAACATTCCACCCAACAATAGCAGAATACAAGCTATTTTTTAAAGTCCATGAAACATTCACCAAGATAGACTGTATTATGATTTATAAAATAAATTTTAAGAAGCAAAAGAATTGAAATCATAAAGAGTATATCCCTTGACCATAGTGGAATTAAACTTTAATTAAATCAATAACAGAAAGACAACAGGAAAATCTTCAAACACATGTAAATTACACAGCACATCTAAATAATCAATGGCTCAAAGAAAACTTCTCAAAGGAAAAATTTTTAAGTACATAGAATTGAATGAAAATAAAAATACAACATATCAAAATTTTGGAGATGCATCTAAAACAGTGCTGAAAGGGAAATTTATAATCCTAAATGCTTACATTAGAAAAGACAAAAGGTCTAAATCGATATTATAAATTCTTCTCTCAAAAAACTAGAAAAAAAAAAAAGCAAAATAAACCCAAAGCAAGCAGAAGAAAGGAAATGGTAAAAATCAGAGCAGAAATAAATGTAATTTAAAACAGGAAGACAACTGAGAAAATTAATGAAATAAAAAAGCTGGACCTTTGGTGAAAGTCTAATTTCTAGTGAGACAGACAAAGATAAAAAGAGAGAAGAAACAAATCACCAATATCAGTAGTGAAACAGAGGAAAGCACAACCATTAAAAGAATAATAAAGGAATGCCATGAACAACTTTATGATGGTAAATTCTTCAATTTAGAAGAAATAGACCAATTCCTCTAAAACCACAAACTATCATAACTCAGCCCAGATGAAGTAGATAATTTGAATCGCCCTATAACAATAAAAGGAATTGAATTTGTAATTTCAAAACTCCTGATACATAGTTTCACTGGAGACTTTTACCAAGCAAAGAATTCACACCAATTTTACAGTATCTTTTCCAGAAAACTGAAGAGGAGGGAACACTTCCCCATTCATTTTATGAAGTCAGTATTACCCTGATATCAAAAGCAGACAAATGCAGGAAGTATCAAAAAGGAAAACTACAGATCAATATATCTCACAAGTTTAAATACAAAATCAATCCTCCACAAAATTTTAGCAAATGAAATCTGCAATGTCTAAAAAGAACAGTATATTACAACCAAGTGGGATTTCTTTCAGGTATGCAAGGTTGGTTCAATATTTGAAAAGTAATCAATGTGATTCAACATATTAACAAATTAAAGAAGAAAAAAATCACATGATCATATCAATTGATACAAAAAGAGCATTTGACAAAATTCAACACCTGGTTATGATTTTTTTTAAACTCTTAACAAACTAGGAATACAGGGAAACTTTGTCAACTTCATAATGAGTATCTACAAAAATCATGCTTAATGGTGAAAGACAATGCTTTCCCTCTAAGATCAAGAACAAGGCAAAGATATCTGTTCTCACCAGTCTTATTCAATATAGTAATGGAAGATCCAGCCATTGCAATAAGGCAAGAAAAAGAAAAATTGTACTAGAAAAATTGTCTCTATTTGCAGATGAGATGAGTGTCTAAATGGAAAACCCCAAAAATCTACCAAAAACTTCTAGAACACACAAATGAGTCCAGTAAGGTCACAGGATACAAGATCAACACACAAAAGTCAATTTTATTTCTATATACCAACAACAAACAAGTTCAGACTGAAATACAAAGTGCAATATCATTTGCAATTACTCCAAAGAAAATACTTCAGCATAAATCTAACAAAACATGTAAAGAATCTATATGCTACAAATTACAAAATGTTCATTTTTTTAAATCATATAAGCCCTGAATAATTGGAGAGATATACAGTGTTAACAGATTGGAAGACTCAACATTATAAAGTTTTTAATTCTTCCCAAATTGATCTATAAGTATAATGCAGTTCCTGTCAAAATCTTAGAGAAGAAATGTTTTATAAACAGACAAGATTATTCTTAAACTTATATGGAAAGGGAAAGGTCCTAAAATAGCCAAAACAATTTTGAAAACGAGGAGGAATCACTCTTCCTGATATTAGGGTTTACTGTACAGCTACAATAATCAAGACAGCACAGTACTGATGAACTGACAGTTACATAGATCAGAATACAGAACCCAGAAATAGACCCCTACAAATATGTCCATTTAATTTTTGACAAAGGAGCAAAACCAAATAAAAGAAACACAGTCTTTCTTTTAAAAAATAGTACTGGAAAATTGGCATCCACAGAGGAAGACACTCTCAACCTAAATCTTATTCCTTATACAAAAAAAAAATTCAAAATGTATCATGGACTTAAATATAAATCATAAAAATATAAAACTTTTAGGAAAAAAATAGGAGAAAACTTTAGGACCTAGAAATAGACAAAAATTTCTTAGACTTGATGCCAAAAGTACAATCCATAAAAGGAAGAATTTATGTATTGAACCTCATCAAAATTTGAAAGCTTTACTCTGTGAATGACCCTGTTAAGAAGATGAAAAGACAATTACAGACCTGGAAAAAATATTTGAAAATCACATATACAACAGAGGACTCATGTCTATAATATGTAAAGAATTCTCAAAACTCAACATTGAAAAAAAATCTAATTAGTAAATGGGCAAAAGACATGCACAGATTTTTCACTGAAAAAAATATATAGATTGCCAGGCATATAAAAAGATATTAAATATCATTAGCCATTAAGGAAACAAATTAAAATCACAATGATATATCACTATATGCTTATGAAAATTGATAAAAAATTTTTAAAAAGTTATAACACCAAATGCTGGCAAGGATGTGGAAAACCTGGATTACCCATACATTGATGTATAAATGTAAATGGCACAAGCTCTCTGGAAAATAGTGTTCAGTTTCCTTTAAAACTAAAAATGGAATTACCATACAACCCAGGAGTTGCACACTTGGACATTTTCCCCAGAGAAATAAAAACTTATTTTCACATAGAAATGTGTACAAGATTTATAGGAGCTTTATTCATAACAGCCAAAAAAGTGGAAATAACCTAAATTTCCTTCAGTAGATGAATGGCTGAACAAACTGAACAATCTCTAAAGGATACATACTGCATGATTCCATTCATACGTTAGTGAAATCATATAATTATAGAGATGGAGAACAGATTAGTGTTTGTCCAGGGGTGGAGAGGGATTAGGTGTGACTATGAAAAGGTACCAGGATGGGGTCTTGTGGCAATGTGACACTTATGTATCCTGTTTGTGGTGGTAGTTGTACAAAGCTACATATGTGACATAATTGCATACAGCTATACACACACACACACACACACACACACACGAGTGCATGTATAATTGGTGACATTTGCATAAACTCTGGACTGTACCGATGTCAATTTCCTGGTTTTGCTATTATACTCTTAGTCATGCAAGATGTTAACCTTCAGGGAGATTGGGGGAAGGGGTACAAAACCTACCTGTATATTGCTTTGGAATTTCCTGTGAATCTATAATTAATGCAAAATAAAAAGTTAAAAATAATAGTAAGTGCTGTTTAAAAGATATTCTTAGGTAAAACACATCTTCTTTTACACTTACATTCATTATTTTTTCCAGAACTTTCCAGAAGAAAAAAACAAAAACAAAAACAGACTGTATCTAGGATACACATGAGAAATAAGAGCACAATAAAAAGGAAGACATCTTGAAATTATTTGATTACCAATAATTACTTCCTACACCTAACTATCACTTAGTCCAAAACAATTTATCTGGGCCATGAGCAAGAAAAAAACAAAGTCAAAATGAAAGAAGTTGTCGAGATATTTCATTGGTTCCCCTCTTCCTGGTGGATGTGAAAGACAAAACAAAGTGACTTCTGTGGAGGAAGGTACCACCTGAGTTTAAAGACATGGGCCCAGTGCCTTCGGAGATGTCAACTGGGCCTTGGGAGCAAACAGGAGGAAAGGAAGAGAGACCTCACCTCAGCCCTCGGACACGAGCTGCTTAAGAAGACAGCACCCAGCTCTTAGTGCCTGCCTCGTGTAAAACACCAGACCAAATTCAGCTGGGGAAAAAAGAAAGGGTGAGAGGAGGAAACTGAGAAGAAAATCCTCGGGAGTCAGCACTCAGAGAGTATGAGAAATTCACAAATGGGTACAGTACAGAGAAAGAAAGATCAGGATGAAAACCGTGTCCCTCAGCCACGTATGCACAAGTCACGACTACTGGTGTGCTCTTACCCTGTGAGAGATTTTCCTTCCCATTAGAGACAGAAATAAACATAAACTACTCTGGAAACCTGGTTTATATTACGATTTAATTGTCTGCACAGAATTAAATGGTTTGAGGAATTAGGAGATCCCAGAACCTTGCTCCTTTGTACTCTCTGTCTCAAATAAATTGTCCTGTTTGCCAATTTGCTTTTCCACAAAGAGAGGCTCCGTCCTGTCTCTGAAATTTTTTTCAAAAGCTTATTTCTGCATTTTAAAATTCATTTTCAAGACTCTATTTAGCTGAGATGAGAGTAAAACCATTTAATGACTGAAGCTGGGAATCTAAGTAGATGAAATTATTTATGTAGATCATTAGAAATACATGAGCAGCCTCTGGTTTCCTGTCTAGGGAAAGCTTATCATTAAATATGCTTTCTAGCCGTTACTGAAACGGATGCAACACCCAGTTCAGATCTACAGACCTGAATTTATATTTCCAAAAGCAACAGCTCTTTTCCACAAACAATGGAAATACTTGTTATGGGTTGAAATTAGAATTCTTCATTTGGAATTTGTGAATATGCGGCTATTCTGGGAAATGTCCAGGAAAAAAAAAAAATCCTCCCAAAGCCTCGGCAAACAGTTGCATAACCCCCGTTTTACCTGGGTGTTGACCCAGCCGTTCATTGCCTGTTTGCTGTGGGGAGTTCAGCAAAGCTGGTCACCAAGGCAACCGTAATCCCCGAAGGGAGCCAGCGCCACTGGTGGTCAGTTACAACACACTCTGTCCTGTAGCCATCCTGTAACCAACTGAATGGAGAGACAGAAAACAAGCACCTTCAGTAAACATGACCTAATGAGGGTGGTGGCCTCCGACTAACCAGGACGAATGGCCTGGAAGATGCCGGAAGACCTTTCCAGGAGCCAAGACTCTCACGTGGGCCCAGGCGTGAGATGCTCTTCTCATAAAGAGCCACTTAGTTGTTGGGTTTAATGGCATAGAATTATCCTAATTCCTCTCTGGGGCCAAGGAATTATCTTTCAATTTACTGAACTTCTTTAATAACTCTGGGCGTCCATGAATTTGGGACTCTGAAAAGGGGCCAGGGTACAGTACAGATTTGTTTTCTACTGAAGTCCGTGAGGCCAGGGGACGGGAAGGAAGGTGGAGGGAAGGGGGTGAGTGAGGGACAGTGGACAGCCGGGCTGGACCTCGGGCTCCAGGGCGGATGTGCAGATCTGGGACGTGATCCTGGGAGGGTTCCTTGCAGGGTCAAGGGTCAGCACCACTGTCCATCAAGACAGCTCCCGCTCTACACCGTGCAAACAGCGCCTGCAGCGGTGCAAAGGGAGGCCTAGCACCCCGTGGAAAAGTGCTCCTGGAGGCCCAGAGCTAAGGTGAATATGTATCAAGTGTGTTGCATTTTGCTGAGATGCTTTTTTTACATTAGAACCTCACTGCTAACATAATGAGTGAGAATCCAGATCCATAACAAGAGTCATGTGCCTAACGCCTGAGACGCGTAGATTTCCTTCCATAACCCCTTAATACCTGAATTCTTTCCAATGCCTTTTGCCAAATAGTCCTCTCCAGAGACAAAGGAAAAGCGTTAATTGTACAATGAGAGGGACTAACAGGAAGAACTTATTTCCATGTGAAAAAAGTTCCTTTCACGGTACCGCCCACAGGTCTACTTAACTAACCTAGTTGGGCCGCGTACCCATTCGCTAAGTGTGCAATTGTTCACGTCAGTCGGTCTTACCTGGTTGTGCCTCAGGATCATCTGGAGAACTTCTTAGACATACAGATCCAGGCCAGATTGCAGACGCGCTCTGGCGTGGTCCCCAGATACTGGTATTTTCATGGTTTCCCTGCTTGCTGCGATGCACAAACTATCTTTAAGAGCCGCTAGTTCATTGGATAAATCTGAATAACTCACGCCTTTTCCAATTCACTAGACAAACATGGAGATCTGCATTCTTTCCCCATTACGTTTATTACCCTGATCTGCAGTAGGACTTCCCTGTCCTGGGGGAAGAGGACATCCACAGGGCTTCTCATCAGACCTGTGTGTATTTGGTGGCTTGTTTGTTTTTTATGAAGGGCATAAGGTTTTGTACTGATTGTTTTGTTAATAAACCCAGTAAGTGCTACTTTTTCAGGAAGAATTAATTAGGGCCCAATACAATTAGAGTTGACTTCAGCCAATAGGGGTGAGAGGGAAGTATACTTATTTGAGGTTCTGGATTAAGAAGGAATAATAGTAGCATTTATCAAGTATTTACATGCGCCAGGTACTGTGCCAGTGTTTTTTGTAATATTAAACTCGTTTAATCCTTTCAATAACTAAGTTCTCACCACAATCTATGGTAAATTCTAATATCGTGCCCATTCCACAGATGCAGAAACAGAGGCATGAGGAAGCCCAGCACTTTGTTTAAGGTCACACGGCCAGTAAATGGTGGAGCTGGGGTTGGAACCCAGGAGAATAATTCTAGAACCATCTCTCAGCCACTACACTACACTGGGCCTGGTACTGCCACGTTTGCCCTGAACACTCAGCCTTTTATGACCCCACTAAGAACGTCCTCATTCAATGACCTCGCCATCCAGGTGTCACAGGTGTCTCGTGAACTTGGCACACAAGATTGCTGTAGAAGAATCCACCCAAGTTTGAATTGATTCTTCCCCAGAAAAATAGAGAGGGAAAATCATTCTTCTTCTTCCACTTAACTGGAATCTTGGAGGACAATCTCAACGCATATTTTTAGGCAGAAAAATGAGTGAGTGGATGGAGGTTGGAGAAAGGGCGAAGGTTGGGTTGTCCTGATTCCTTATTCTACATCTAATTTTGTGTCTGGCGAAGCCAGAGAATGCACCAGCCTCTAGGTTCTGTGGAGGCCGGGGCAGAGCCGGGTGCCAGCCTCTAGGTTCTGTGGCGGCCAGGGCAGAGCCGGGTTGTCTACACAACCTCCAAGCCTACTCGAAAGCTATTTCAGGAAATGGTGGGCAGTTCCCACCCGTCCCCAACACGCACTGGCCACGTCTGCTGTCACACCCACAAGTCAAAACTTATGGCCAGCATCTCCGAGGGGCCATGCTAATTATTCTGCAGTCACCCTCTTATCCATTTTATAGTATTACTTATAATAAGCATATCACGGGCTAAAGCTTAGAATATCTTTTTGTTGTTGTGACAGTTCTTTTAAGATAAACAGGATGTAGAAGCTTATAGCCTGCATGTCCACAACCACAGGAACGGCCACTGTTGACCGAGGGGGTGACTAACTACGGCAGTGTGCCCATCTCCACCCCTTCCCTGAAGCACGTGTGTGCTGGCCACAGCCAGCCCTCCCCCACTACTAAAAGTCACATCCCCGCTCTCAAAAGGACCCGAAACAGGGATGTCTGCTTACACTTTCTCTCTGATCCTGTCATGCCGAAACAAAGAATAAGGAAACCGGCCAACCAGTGATGCTACAGAAACTGTCATTGCCGTGGTCTTTGAGACAAGCTGTGTGGGTCCCTCTGGCCTCACACGGAGTGGCTCTACTCATAGATGAGTGGCCCCTGTCCTTTCCACGCACAGTCCCGTGTCGTGCTGCAGTCTCCCTCGGGGGTGCCGCGTCTCCGTCGCGCTTTCCTGGAGCACCGCTGCTGTTGTGAATTGCAGACCAGGAGAAGCTGGAAGGTTGTCGAGCTCCCACTTCTTAGTGTAAATGCCCCTGCACCCTAGCACCTCAGCCCTAGCACCTTCGCTAGAGCCTGAGACCTACCCTAATTAGCTGTGTACATTTACATGTGATTTTAATCAAAAATTAGATGCACACCGCCCGGCTCCTCGTCTGGGCTTGCTCAGCATGGCACCCAGAGCAGTGTCTTCCCATGTGGGCCCTTAATAAGCCTCATGTGATGATCACCTTCCTTGTCAAGCCTTAGACCTTCCACTGCTGTCTTTTTTCAACAATGAAGACATTGACCGTGGAGCTTCCTCTTGTCCCCAAGTGCAGAGCCGGTTGAAGATCACATTCCAGAGCTCTGTGCGCCCTCTGCCCCCTCGGCCCTCCCCTTCTGGGTCCTCAGGTAATTCCAGGTTCAGGTTTGACTTCCTTGGAAAATGAGTTTCAAGTAAGAGAAAATTAAGCAGTGTGCAGAATCATCCTGAACATCGTCCCCGTGCCCTCACCCCCAGCCCATTTTCATCCCGTGCAGGGGGGACCCATGATGCATTGGGAGCTACCAGCGCTTCACCCGTATTCATTGCAAAGGGCTTGATCCAATCACACGCCGAGGCAGAACTCCCGGGGAGATGAATGCTATCACAATCTTACCCTCAACATGAAACGCCAGTGATTGTTTATTAAATTGCTCTTCAAAGAGGAAATACTGGCAGGCAAATATCATTAAAATGGAAGCAAAGGAAATGCTGTAACCTTCAACATGGCGCTTTTCTCCATTAACCCCAGACCAAAACAACTGGGACAGCCAGTAGGAGCCTCTGGCCCTCAGCCCTGTCAATTACCTTCATCTCAGCTCAGGGAGGGGTAACACAAACCATCCAATTTAAGTGCTTCCAAACATTGCCATCAGGAAAAAGACCTCCCCCTCCCCCAAAGTCCTTAACCGAACTCCACTGTCTCGACTGCAGTTAAGGACAAATTGCATTATACACGAGGCACATTAAAACATGAAAGACATACCCTCCAGTGAAGACCTTGCACAACTTGCCTGGCTAAGCAGAATTAATCACAGGGAACAATTACCATCCCCGGTCTGAATATTTTGACATAACAGAAAGCCTATTTGAAATACTCAGTGGCTCATAGTTTTAGAAAGAGATCACAAAGAGAGGGAAAGGCATGCTAAGTTTGTGATGGAAACAAAAAAAGGAAGAAAAAACAAAAGCGCAGCTTCTTTCTTAACCCCCCTCTGCATTTGGTGGCCGCCCCACACCTTGTCTTCCCGTCCCCTCCAGAGCTCCCGCACCTTCCGTCACCACCTACGCGACTGGGCGGTCGGGCAGCAGTGGGAAGATGGGACAGGCTCAGGGCACTGGTAGCCTCTCTTGCCAACATTTCCCTCATCCATCCCAGGTGTTTCCACCTTCCTCCCACCCCGCCACCCTCCAAATGGCCTCCAACGGAAATAACCCTGGGCTGTGCGTCCCGGTCCTGGCTTGACCACGGACTGGGTACAATCCTAGGCACGACCCCCAGGGTGCCGCTCTGTACAGCTTCGGACTGGAGAACTCTAGGTTTCCTTCCGCTTCTACCAATCTAGGAACTCTGTGACTCAAGAAACTCATCGATGGATGGATTCATTTGCTCATTCATTTGTTCCGTCATGGGACAAGCAGGTATTGAGTAGTGAGTGCGTGCCAGACACGGGTCCAGGTACTGGAGTTAAAGCAGTGAACAGGAGAGATGACGCTCCTGCCCTCATACAGCTTACACTCTAGCGGACAATAGCCAAGTAAGCAAGTAAAACAGATGGCACGATTTCGGGTCATCAATTCTGTAGGAACAATAAAGGGGGCATGCCCAGGGGGTGAGCTTACGGCTAGGCCAGGTAGCACAGTCGGGGGCTTGAATGAAGTGAGGGAATGGTCGCAGCCATTTCTAGGCTAATACTCCAAGGGAGTCCTGGAGAAGCTTCACGTTACCTCTAATATTCCAGAAAGCTCAACAGAAACTGCATTCTGCCTGCAGAAGTTAACTAAAGTGACTCGGCCTTGGGCTAGAAATAGAGCCATTTGATATGGTATTACTGGTTATCTCACTCTTCTAATCGATCAAATTCGTGGTCCTGATAAACTCAATCTGATTGAAATACGGAAAAAATGAATTATAAAAGTTAACAAGTTATTGGCTGTGAGGGGTGAATACTTGAAATGAAATATTTGAAGCCACCGTCCATAAGACGAGATCAATTCTGTCTCCAGAACGGACCTTGAAACTTTCCTGTTGTCTGAAGAAGATAATAGCAACACCATTTTTTTATTTGAACATAACTACTTCTCAGCCTTGCAGTAACCAGTTCTTCTCTCTCTTTTCTCGCGAGCAAAGATTATTTTTCTACGATTTACTATGATTTCACCAGAGACTCTGCAGGGTATGTATTTGGTGAAATCGTAGTCTTGAAAGCTGTTGTTTTTAGGACACTGGGAAGAGGAGAAGCTGAACCTGTTATTTTAAATAACATTTAGGAGAAACATTGGACTTTGGTTACTCATTTTTTCGATGCTTCTCCCTCCCTTCAGGTAGCCAAGGAGTCATACAATAACTTTCATTAAGAGACAGTGTATACCCCTTCCAGGTGCCAGAAATACAAAATGGGCACCATGCCATGTCTGCCTTAGGTGCTTATAGCTTAGTGGCCCTAAGAGTGCATTAAATAATACAGGTGTAATATATCCTCGAAAGATAGGTTAGGTCTTACATTGTATGAGTCAGGATTCTGCTATAGCAACAAACAATTCCAAATTATTGGTGGCTTAAAGGTACCAAAGTTTACTTCTCATTCATGCCACACGTCCACTGAGAGTTAGCAGGAGGCCTGCGGCGTCAGGCTCGGAGGCTGTTCTTCATAAACATTCAGGGGTCCAGGTGGATAAAGCAGCCACCAGCTTGAGTATCACTGGTAGCCACGCCAGAGAAAAAGGAAAACTCCGGATCGTCAGATTCAATCAACGCTCTGCAAACAAGCTGTCCTAATAAGTCAGTCTCCAGTCTCCCTCATTCATCTCATCCTTAGGAAGTGGGAAAGTGAGCAGCCTTCCCCCTTTTCCCGTTACCGACTGGACAGTCTCCTGAGGGTCAGAGGCAGAGCTGGAAGGACCAAGAGGATTGGAAGTTTCCAGAAGCCCCGGAAGAGCGCTGGCATTCACACCACAGCAGTTTTGGCATTGGTGATCGGCTCGCGGGGCCAGCAAGCCAGCCAGAATGCTTTCTAATAAACACTGAGTCAGGTTCAACGAGAAAGTGTTGCCAAAAAACAGTGCACTCACAACAGTAACCTCACATGGAACTCACCACGGGGCTCGTGTTAGAGGGACCCTCAGTTTGAATCCGATATTATCAATTTGACTAGACAATCGTCTGGTTAACTGGAGGCCGGTCCCTCAACATCTACAGGGAGGTGGAAGCGCTCCTTCCAAGTTCCACTGACCAGCAGCTGTCCTGACTTCCCAGCCTAACAGACATAGAATTGCTGAATCTCTTACGACGATTCAGTATGAAATGAGAGAAAAATTGGCTTGGGGGGTTCAAAACATTTGGATTTCTAAGTGACATCAGGGTGAACTCTTTCTACTTGTGTTTCCCAGTCCACCATAATTATGACTAATAGCACTGGAGCCCTTTCTCATGACACCCAATGGAAAAAAAATACCGTTTTATGACCTCATCTGCCCCCTGGGCTGTCGCCCTCCAGTTCCAGGCCTGAGCTTCTTCAAAGGCTGGTCCATTTACCGACTGCCCGCACTCACACTTCAGCACAACCTTTACCTGAAACGTCTCTCACCAGTGACTTCCTAATTACCAACTCCAACAGCTTCCTTTCCGGCTAGATTCTCTGCATCGCCGCCTATCACGGGATTAGCCTGCGGCTAAAGAAATAGGCTCTAGGAGCATCAGACCCTGAATCCTGGGTCCACAGTTATGAGCAGTCGGACGTGAACTATGACATCTAGGTCCCCTTATCAGAAAGCGGGGGGCAATATGTGGGGTCCTTGTGAGGATTTAATAGAATATGTCAGCCGTCCGGCAGCACCGGGGCACAAGGCCAGTTCTCACTACTGGGTCACTGATTTCATTAATGATGGTGGTGATGGTGGTAATCACAGCTTCCTTCTAGACACTCTTCTCTCCTGTGGCTTCTGTGATACCTTATTTCCTGCTCTTCATTTTTAAAACTTCGATGACACCTCGTGCAATGCACCAAACCTTCCAATCTCCTTCCCCTGTGTCCCCACTGGTAGAAAGTTGTTCAAAGCCACATCAGCTCTCACTGGGTTATTGCAACGGAATTTGGGGAAGCGTACCAGATGGGAATATCTTCGTTCACTTCAGACGATTCTTCCCACTCGCACAATTCAGGAGCAAAACACTCTAAAAACTTCCAAACGTGGCATTCTGCTGATCCAAACCTTTTAAGGATTTCCTGAAACCAGTGTGAAGACAGCTGCCTTTGTGGTCCCTCCCTTGGAAGGGCATCCTTTGAGATGCCCTTCAATTGTTCTCTCCTAAGTGTAACCTAGGACGCACCTACGCATCCTCCCTGGATTTCGCCCAAATTGCTGTATTTAGCAACGTCTTCTACATAGTTTGTGGTTGTGGTTGTGGAACGGTTTTAGACTTCATTTAAGGTGAAGTTATTCTATTTTGGGTTTTATTAGTTAGGAAGCTTTCCGCTGCAAGTAACCCCCATTCAACTGGCTACATCAAGAAGTCTGGAAGTTGAGTGGCTTCAAGGTTGGTTTATTCAACAATGTCATCAGGAACCTGAGTTCTTGGCTTGTTTCTATACCCGTATCTTCAGAGGGCCAGGCTGCGAGGAATCACAACCAGACAGAGCACTCTCCAGTAGACAGGACCCAGCTAAGCGTTATAATCTCCATTTCATAGATAAGGAAATTTAGGCTCAGACAGGTCAAGTGACTTTCCCCAAGTCACACAGCTATTAGCAGTAGAAACAGGACTTGAACTCAGGTTTATCTGACTCCAAAGTCCATGCTCACGAATGCAGGTTCTACTCCCCCCAAGCCTGAGAGCAATGACTTTGCCCTGGAAGTTCAAGAGTAGGATTTACAAGGCTAATGTTTTACTCACACCCTATGAGTTTACTGGCCACTGACTAACGTCCTGAAAGAAAAGAACATTTAGAAACACTGATGGTTAGAGACTTGGACGTCTATCGTTAATCACGGTCAGCCCTAGTCACAATTCCCAACAAATGTTGATATCAGAGGAGCAGGCAGAAGAACTGGGGTCAAGGGCAGCCAACACAGCTGCACGTGGGTGGTGAGGAAGCTGAAACCAGGTGTTTCCCAGCTACAGTGAAAATGGCTCTGCTGGGCTTCTCCATAAGGCTCAGGGCATTTCAAGAGCTCTCAGAAGGGCGAGATCACACAGACCTGAGGATCTGGCTCGGTGGACAGAGGAGACGCACCTGAAAGACCCCCTTCCTCCCCCGCTTTCCCCTCCCCTTCACACGGCCAGTTCCTCCACAGTCCTGGGCCAGGGAAGGACTGCGGGTGCCAGAGGGGATGAAAGATGAAGAGCTGCATCTTCGCTGGGGCTGCACTTGAACTGCACCCATGACTGCAACGGGCCGATCCCCTCCCTCCCTTCCACCCTTTGATCCTTCCAGGCAGTCTCCGCCTGATAAGGCGCTCAGTTCAAAGATGCTGTCTTCCCTCCCACGGGAAAGAGGCGAGCCTGACACAGGAGCCCCCCTGGGGCAGAAGGGCCACGTGCTGGGTAGCTGAGGGGCTGCAGAGGCAGCAAGAGCTCCGTAGTCGGGGGAGGGATGCAAGAAGGACTGATGGGCGGAGCCCCGTGGGGGCAGACCCCCAGCAGGGCTTCTGACCACGCATGAGGCCGGGGATAGAGCCCAGCCCTGCATGGGGAAAAGGCCCAGACGGGAGGCAGAGCCCCACCAAGCACAGCAAGGGTTTGCTGGGCCTCTGGGGTGCTGGCCTCTTGACTCAGAAACAAACTTCCCATTTATGGTTTGAGGACTGAGAAAAAGATACCTCTTACATGGAGACAGAATAAGCACCACTTTGCGCTTCTCTGAAATACTGCAAAACCCGTTAAGTCCCTGTGCAGTAGGAGAGGCGCCTGTCTGATTAGCAAAGAGGTAGATATTGCGGAATACTTTTAAAGAAATGTTTTATCACTTGCAAGAAAGGCACTAAAACCATATCACGTCCATAAATCGTGTTACTTGTTGCTTCTTATTGTAAAAGCAAATACAGTGTGATGCAGAGGAGGGAGCCGGGAGGGTGGGAGGGAGGGTCCCTGAGCACGAAAGATTATGTTAGTTGAGGAGCTGGAACATCAATCATAAAGTGTTAGTCAATTAAATCCACCTGTTATATACTGGTATAATAAAGGGGCAAAATGTGTGATACGGAGCAGAATCAAAGAAGGTCTGAGTAGCTGGCAGTTGAGGCTGGCTCAGTGGACGAGGGGACTTTTCCTGGTGTAGACTTTCTGAAAGGAGACCCTAATCTGAGAATGACGGACCCTCAGAGGTTCCATGGCAAGGATCCGCAGGCTGTCTACTAGCAGAATTTGCAGCATTACATGCAAATGTAGTGCCTGTATGTCTCTCTCTGGGAAGAAGGTTTCTATCTTTTATGCACTTCCTGTACCCAGATTAATTAAAGAATGAATGAATTACAAAAATAAAGGAAAACTGGGGGGGCTGGGGAGAAGAGGGAGGAATCCTTGGAAGGGACAGAGTATTCCTGTTACAAAGTATGTAATGATGAGTGCGGGTCTGAGGTGGGACCGCAGGGAAGGGTGGGGACAGAGAGTAGAAAGCGTGAGGTAAGTGTGGATTATACAATCGTCTGTAGAATTTAGACTTGAGTGTTATAAGTACTGGGCAGTGACATGATGAAATCAGTGTTTATGGACGCTAAATAGAATTATAGTAAGCAAGATGGATGGACAGGAGAGAAGGGAGTTCCTAGGTGCAACCAAATGGAACTGCTAAACTGTAAAAGTTTGTTTCTCTAAAATGATGGGGTAACTTTGAATTATTTTTGTACTTATTTTTTTAGTTAAAGGTGCCCCTAACCCTACCCTGACCCTGTGATTTTGCAGAGCATCCTAATGGCTTTGGGTCTGCGCAACAGTCCCCAAACTGTCGTGTCTCAGCTCCAAATGCTCCTCTGTGCCCTGCTCCAGGACGCCGGGGTCGGATGCTGCAAAACCCCTCTCTGCCGGGCCATCTGCTTTGTGTTAGCTTCCACCCGGAGGGCATTCAGGAGGGAGCCGGCAGGACTGGGGAGGAGGGGCTCATCCCTTCCTGTCTGTTTCCTGCTCCTGCGGGCTTCACCCTAGTACCGCGACTTCCCTGCAGCCACGGCAGCTCCTTCCCGGAGAAGCGGCTGAGCCCCGTGGGCGATCTTTCCAGCACTGGTGGAGCCAGCTTCATCACGTCCCGGCCTCAGAGACACCAGCTCTCCAAGGCCCGCCTTCAAGCTTCTACGTTTTCCTAATTCCATGTCCTTCCCTTTGCTCTCCCAGAGTCCTCGGGGTGGTAGCTGCCCCCTGCAACTGCTACCTCTGGGATGGCTTCACATACCCTCTGCCATTTCAGCTAACTCGTTCATAACCTATTCTAGTCACCAATTCCTTGTAATTCATTTCTCTTCGTTAGAACCACAGGTGTGCCTCCCGCCTGGACCCTGAGTCAAACCTGAGCGTTCTGGTTAGAAGAGCACCGAATCGCTGTGCATCGTACAGCGCGCGGAGTGAAGCGCCCAGGGCAGGGGGCTTGCAGACCCAGCTGGCAGGCAGCCCGGAGGGGGCCTGCGGGGGAAGACCTGGGAAGAGCACTGAGAACGCCCTGCCTGCATCTTTCCTTCCAAACCTCAGTGAAATCTACCCACAGCCGAGTGTGAGGAGAGTTCCAGGCACTGTTAGTCCTGAAGATCCTTTGGGAAGCTTAGAGACTAACGTGGTACCAGGTATCGTCGTGCTCACGTTCACACTTCTGGGAACTCATGGGGATCCTCGTCACAGCTGTGGAGGAAAAGCCAGATGAGACTTTCATGAGCAAAGTGATTTTTTAGTCCTGCAAGCCTTCAAGGCAACAGCTACCCAACAATTCCTGGAAGTCATATCACTTTTCTACTAATGAAAAACAAATTTTCCTCTCCCTCTGTTTACTTCGAGACTGAAAAAGGTGGCATCGCTAGTGATTTGCCCATCGGCACGGGTCACGTTGAAGGAGGATTTTTATTTCTTTTGGTTAGAGATGAAAGATTGTAAAGACGAAACAAAACAAAACAAAAACGTTTTAATTTTATTCCTCCTAAGGATATTACGGCTCACAAAATCTCTTATAACTTCTTATAGCGTCCATTTTACTATCCGAGGAGACCGTTTATTGGGTTTATTTCTTCTTATGCTACTTCTCAGCTTCCATAAGTGATGTCTTTGACTTGGCTTAAGCTCTCCAGACCTTATTATCATTTAGCTCTGTGTCAGGAAGTCCAGGATGTGGCTTTTGATGAAGTGTGCTCAAAGGCAAAACCACAGAGAGGGGGAGATGGACAGGGGGTGATCTGGGGCTTTGTAGGGGGTGGCCTGCCTGGGGCAAGCTTGTTAGTCTCTCAGCTCTTTGCCCCCCATCCTAACACTTGTCTTTAAGGAGTCATTACTGGCCCCCTGGTACTCTACTCCTAGACCAGGCAGAAGAAATGTATAGGGATCAAAGCTCATAGTAACAGCCACAACAATTTAAAAAGCCAGTTTGTTAAAACAGATTAAAAATAAAGGTTTTTTCCCCTTCCTCACTCCTGGAAGTGCGTTTCCATTTCCACTGAGTTATAAAGCAGTTTGATGCACACAGGCCTTCTAAGCTCTCTGCCACGCTCACCATTGTTAACGCGTAACATCTGTAGCCTTTATTCTGATGGGCCGGGCATTGTACTAAGAACTTTACATACATGATCTCTCGTCTAACCCTCCCAAGAACACCCAGAGCGAGGTATTCTTGTCCACATTTCACAAACGAGGAGATAAAACTTCCCAAGTTTCCTTAGCTACCAAATAGCAGAGCTAACGTGTAACCCAGGTCTGTTAGATTCTGCAGCTCACGTCCTCACCCAACGGTATAAAGACGATATGTTCCTGGTTGTATAATTGTATAACCAGTTGCATGCAGGGCACAATTTGGTGTTACATTCCACTTAGGAAGCAGAAAACCCATGAAGACGGACTCTATTTGGCTTGAGATGCTGGAAATCACTGTGGAAATTCAGCTCACAGAGCTCTGTGCTGGGCTGTAGGAAGGCGTGACTGAAGGGAAGGGTTTGTAGGCACCCCAGAGTCTTCACACACCCTGGGCTCCGTCCCACAGTGGCCTTTAGAAATTCACAAAGTGGATTTTTTTTTTTTTTTAGTGGTAAAACTAGCTGGTGAAAAAATGAGAAGCACAGTTATTCATTCAATAAAGCCTTATTGAGCATCTACTATGTACCAGTGACTATGCTAAGCATACAGCAATGAACAAGGTGGACCCCTGCCCACAGAGCTTCCCTCGGTTCACCCTGGGGAGTCTGCAGGGGTGAGGGAGCTGTCCACGTGCTGAACAGGGCAGCAGTCTGAGGGAGGGTCCCTAACACGAGGAGAAACTAATAAAAACAAAATGCCTTTACTCTTTGACACGCAAAATTGCATCCAGAAGTTTAAGGAAATGAACAGCAGAGACGTACCGAATATAGACATGCAAAATTGTCGTTCACACAATCATTGATAATAGCAAACATTTGAAAAACAACTCAAATGACCAGCCAGATGACAAATGACCAGAGAGCCTGAACAGATTTAATCACATGGATATTTGTTTAAGATGACAGGGCTGACATTGACTATCAGTGGGGAAAGGTAAAGTGATACAGATATCACTGTTTACCCCTAGTGGAATAAAATGAAACTGGATCTCAACCTCACACCATTCATAACAAAACACTTCCTGGTGGCCTATAGACTCGAATGTGAAAGACAGAACTTTACAATCTTAAAAGAAAATAAAGAGAAATATCTTTATGGCTTCAGAGTAGCAGGAGGGATTTTCTTAAGACACCAAAAGTTCCCAAACTTAAAGAAAAGTACTAAGTTTCGCTTCATTGAAATCATGGACTTCTTTTCATCAAAAGATCCCTTGAAGAAAGTTGAAAACGCACGCCACAGACTGGAAGAAAATGTTTGCAATTTACATAACTGACAGAGAATTCCTCCAAAAAGTTAAGGATAAAACAAGCAACCCAACAAGCAAGCAGGCAGGAGACATTAATAGGTATTTTACAAAGGAGAAAATAAATGAGGAATATGAATTAGGGAAACGCAAATTAAGCCATACAAATGTACCACTTGACAGGGGAACTGAGATGCCACATGCCCCACAGCATGACCCAAAAAGAGAAAAAATGTACCACTTGACAAACAGTAGGTTGGCAAAATTTTCTTGAGCTGACAGTCACAGGAGCTCTTACACACTACTTGTGGGAGTGTGATTTGGCATAACTAACCAGGAAAGCAATCTGGCTTAATCCCGTGAAAGCGGAGGACTCACGGACGTTAGGACCCGGGGATCCCAGTGGAAGGACGTTCACGTGGATGCCTGGCTCACAGGCACCGCGCACAGGAGCCCCAGCAGGCAGGTGCAAGAATGTTCACAGCCATGTGGACTGGGTCTAACGGTGCCCCCTAAAATCCATGTCCTCCCACAAAGCCTCAGAAGGTGACCTTATTTGGAAATAATGTAGCTGCAGATGTAGTTATTTAAGTGAAGATGGGGTCCCACTGGATTAGAGTGGGCCCTTGGTCTGAGATGACTGGTGTCCTTATAAGCAGAGGAGAAGAGCTCCACACAGGAGAAGTCTGTGTGAAGACAGAGACAGACACAAGCAAGGCATGCAGAGGATGGCAGGCAACACCAAAAGCAGAGAGAAAGGCGGGGAACAGTCTCCCCTAAGAGTCTTCGGAGGCAGCTCAGCCCTGGCGGCACCTTGATTTTGGACTAGCCTCTAGAACCGCGAGAGAATACATTTCTGTTGTCTAAAGCCATGCAATCTGCATCGTTTGTTACGGCCGCACTAGGACACTAACACATAGTAGCCGGAGGTGGAACTAACTTAAATAAACTGCAGGCTATTCGTGTAATGGAAAAGCTACACAACTGTGAGAGTAAAGGGGTGAGGGCTCCACACAGCAGCATGGAGGGTGCCTTTCTCTCTTCCCACCACTTGCTGAAACCCTGGTCACTCTCTGAGCTCCATTTCACGTCCTGCCTCTTCCACGGTGACCAAGGCGGCTGCCGTGTGTTGGCTTCCGCTTTGTGCCAGGCACCCCACGTGGCCTTGCTAACCTCATCGCTAACCTCTACAACCTCTGCGAGGTAGCTGCAGTTAGCCTTGGGAACAGCAGGAAGGCCACATGCTGAGCCACTGAACGCGTAACTGTCCACGCCATTTCTGCCCCTCAGCTCAGATCCATGAAACATGTCCCCCCAGAAGTTCAGCCATTTGGGGTCTGTAGTAATTAACTGGGTTCTTGCTTAACTTCAATCTACTCTTCTTAACCTTCCTAGTTTTGCTTTGTAAATGCCTCAGGTCTGGGGACTTCCCTGGTGGTCCAGTGGTTAGGACTTGGTGCTTTCACTGGCGCGACCCTGGTTCAATCCCTCGTCGGGGAAGTAGGATCCCACAGGCTGCCTGGTGCAGCCAAATAAATAAAGAAGAACAAATGCCTCAGGTCTGATCACTTCACCGCTGTCCATCACCTCCACAAAGACAGTGTAAGTGCCTACGCTTCTCTGTCACTAATACAGGGATAGGAACCCAGCAAACGTCTATCGGTCAAATGTTATGTAAACTCGTACTATTCCAAGCACCCTACCCAGTGGCTGAAGTGAACGGAGCCACTGGGGCTGTGACAGCTAGTCATTCAGTGAGCAAAGGGTCAAAAATGTAGACTGAATGCTACTTTATATGTGTCTGTTTTCCCTTCCTGAGGAAATTCTGGGCACACTGCTGACTCGATCGCAAATAGAAATGAGGGTGTTACCAAACACAAGTTTATGTGTCTGACGCACAGGGAGGCCAAGCAAACCCAAATGTCTTAGTTTGGAGCAGAGAAAGGTTTACTGCAGGGCCGAGGAGAGCGGGGGGCTCCTGCTGCAGAAACCTGAACTCCTGGGTGGTTTTCAGAGAGAAGGTTTTATGGGCAAAACTTGGGATGAGGGTTGCAGGGTGTGCATCCTTCTTCAGATTGGCCGATGGTGAGGTAACAGGGCGGGGCTCCAGGACTCTTGTTCAGCCTGAAGTTACCGTCCTCCCCCTGGGTGCGGGCCATAATTCCTGCAGAAGAAACTCAAAGGTATCGTTCTGTGTATCCTTTGAGGAGGAACCAGGACCCACTATAGTTCCTAGACTGTTGTTACTTGGCTATTGTTCCTTGACCCACTATCGTTCTTCTTTCTTTCCTGCACCCCTTTCCTCCGCTGATTAGCAATTGTTTGAATCGGCCCTTTGGTACTCAAGGAAGGTCTAGGAGGCTGAATGATGCCTATTTCCTACCAAACAAGAAACGGGGACACAGAAAGGATTTGTACCCGGGAGCCCCACAAGGTCCGGCTCGGTTTCCAGGGGACATTCCACCGTCAACAGTAATGGGCCCACTTCCCATCTGAGGCCCAGCTGAGCTTCCACGCTTTCTCTTTGGCATTTGTCTCTGTTGCATGTCAGCGACGGGGCAGAATTAGCAGTTACGAGGTTGCTGGGGTTTACAGGCTGTGACAGATGCAGAATAAATCAGCAAACAAGTTGATATGTATTAAATTACTGCCTTTATCCCCATTATTTCCAAGTCCAGTACTTGCGTGTACATGTGAAAGAAGTATTTATCCATGACCCTTACCATGAGAGATGATTAAAGCAGAATCACTCTGAGAATCCACACAGCAGCATCGAAAGTATGTATTCCCTCTCCGGACCTCCCCCTCAAGTACCTGGCATAATTGTTACTTGATTTAATGGCTCATCGACCTACAGCAACCACGTGACTGGAAAAGAATTTGGTGGTTTAAGGTTCAAACAGTGCTCCATTTTGTCTTGCACAAAGGTGATTTAGAACTCCTTTTAACCCCGGATTCCTGACGAGAAAATGCAGCTAAGAAGGCCATCAGAGACACTACTAAAAGAACGTCTTCATCGACCATGGCGTTCCAAGCTCTCCCAGGAGTAGCAACGACCCCAGGAGCAGCAGTGTCTAGAGGCAAATGTTAGTGCAACCCAAACCATGTGCTTTGTACTGGGGGGAGACCTGCTCAATTACCTGCGGAGTGGGCCAGTAGATAGGAAAGTTCCAGCCGCGTGCACAGTCCCACGCTGGGACACTTCTGAGTGTGCCGGCACCAAGGGCGTAGCCCCGGACCATCTCAAGAACAGGTCCTCCAGGTTTCCCAGGTGTAAGGAAATGGCAAGGCTTTGACTAACATGAACCTGGGTGTAAATTCTGACTCTGCCAATGTCTAGCAATACGGACCTTAACACTTTATGTAGGAACGTCAGAGCATCCATCACCTATGGTGATAATAATGCCTGTCCCGGTGGATTTTTGGGAGGATGGAAAGATAAAATACATGTAAAGACATGTCACGTGGCGGGTAAGCAAGTGATAAAGCTCTCCTCAACACCTGGGACAAGCAGTGACTTCCGCTGTTTCCAAGTTCACCTGCCGTTAATTCCGACAAAACTTCCTGACCTTGTTCACAGCACTTTGTTACTTGCCGTTTCCCACATGACCTCCAAGACTACAGTCATTCCTTTTGTAAATACAACCTCCTCGCCCTTCGTAACTTAATGAAAATACCATGAAAACTGTTTTTAGGCACCATAATGACATGAACATTTATGCACTCATTACGTTGAATACCTCAACCCAAGAAGTGGAAACTCTTCGGAAGACACATGCATATAATATTAATGCAAAAGCATACAACTGGGGCAATTTAGAATTGAACACGTGCTGCCCCTAACGCTGACGCTCCTCTCACTTGAGTTTATTCTCCTTGCCTGTTACCTTTGACCTGTGACTGACATCCCTGCTCTAGAAGAATTGAGAACAAAATATGGTGGGTTGAACCCCATGAAATTGCTGATATTCAGCCAATTTTTGACCCCTGAAATGGGAATCTCAAACAAGTTCAATCTGATAGAACCATGCCAAGGGTAAAGGAAATCAGAGCAGACCATAAGAAACCATGGCTGGGCTGTTCCCCAGCCCCAGGAGACTTTGGTTTCCAGATACAACATTGCCGCATAATTGGTGACGTCCACATCGTGTAGGTCTGGTAAACTTGACATTGTTATCTGGGTTCTCTCTCCCCAGCAGTAGGGCAGGTGCTGACCGACCAGATGCATAATTATGACTGCAATAAAAGGGACGATGGAGCGGGTAAAACCATTAGCGCCACAACCAGACAGACCGAGGACAGCAGGCTAGGTTTGCAGAGTCCTTACAACCCACCTTTTTGTGGACACCGTACCTTCTCGGGGAACTGTGGTCCCATCCAGAAGCTAGTGACATTAATCATTAGCCAACTTAGAAAGGTTAATGGGCAGTTTCAGTGAGAGGAATATTTTTATGAAGCTGGTGTTCCTGGGACTGAGGACACAAGATACATAAGAGGGCAGGAGTGTGACGTCACCAGTAGCAAGGCCCTCCGCCCACCTCACCCCAGACGTGGGACATGCTGGCTCCTCGAGGTGGTTCCTCCAGGGACTTCAGGGACCGGCTGGCCGACAGCAAACTGGCATCGCTCCAGACCTGCTTTCTCATCCCTCCCCAGGACACAGTTTTCTCAAAGACTGTCTTGCAAATTTGAAATGTGCTCGGATCGTCTATTATTTTTAAATAATCAGCATACACGGGTTGAACGCTTTTCTGACTTGGCACTGCAGTCAGACTAGTAAGATGGCCATAAACTGCTCCCTGTTTGGGGGTCTATTCGCTAGAAAATCGCTGACAACACCCGCGCTCAGTTCTACCAAAAACACACCCTGACTGTGGCAAGCCGGTTGCCTGGGGCTCAGGGGAGAGGGAAGCTGCCCGGCGCAAAGCCCGCTCCGCGCTTCCAGGCAACCTGGAGAGACAGAGAAACTAACCGGGTCGGGTAAGATTTTTGAAGCCCCGTGTGAGCGGGCCATGTTTATGTAGATTTTTTTGAAGTGAGGAAGCAGGTACCATCTTTGAGAGGCTTCTGCGTTTATGTCAGTGCAGGGGACGGGGGAGGATGCTTTTTTCCCTCGGGACGGTGGCCCGAGGGGGTCTGTTGTAAGACCACTTCAGGTCGAAGAAAGAAACTCTAAGTGCTGTCACGCTCGAGAGTGCCCCTGGAAGGCAGGCATCCTTGGCAGCTGGAAAAGCCCGAGGCCATGGGAAGAGACGCAGCCCAGGCTGGAGAGCGGGCCCTTCACCCCTTTCCACCGGCCCTGGAGCTGCGCGCTGCCCCATCAGGGAGGCGGGGAGGCGGTGTGCATGGTGGGCCGGGCGCCGGGGGACCAGAGGGCTGAGCGCTGGAGGACCACGGGGACCCTGGACGGGCTCCCTGACCGGCCCAGGAAGCAGAGGAGGGCCACGCTGTTCGTGGACGTGTCGGCTCAGGGAAGGGAGCCACCAAGGGGGACGCTGAATGGACTGCGGGGGACACGTTGAGCCCGAGGCGAAGAGCTGGGAGTGAGGGAGTGTGTGTGTGTCCTTCTGGGCTCCCTGTTCCGCTCGCCCTTCGTCCGAAGTGTATACACTTGCTCGGGAGGACTTTTGCTTTGTCGCGGGCTCTGCCGCTGCCCGGTGTCCGGCGCACATTCTCCGTTCACCTCTTCAGCGCTGATCTGATCGCCCCGCCGCGTGCTGGGCGCTGGGGGTGCCGCGGGGCGCAGGACACACACGGAACTTACAAGGAGGAGACAGACAGGCGGATGCAAAAGACATGAGTGAGCTGAGGGTCTACCAGCTTCTCTGAATAAGCAGATGTGGTAGCGGGGGGGTGGGACACCGCCCGGGGGAGACCTCTCTGAGGAGGTGACACTGGGTGACATCTGATTGAGGAGGAACGGCTCACACCAGAAGCCTGAGAGAGCACAAGGCCCCGAGGGGAGAGAGCAGAGGCTAGCGTCCCAAAGGCCTGCGTGGCTGTCAGGCGGGAGCAAAGGGGAGGCCTGGGAGACGGGGTTCCAGAGAACCTTCTGGAAGTGGAAGGATGTGGCTTGTTTGGGGAGCTCTCAGCAGGAAATGTCATGATCTGCCTCGCATTTTTTTTTTTTTTTTTTTTTTTTTTTTGCGTTATGCGGGCCTCTCACTGTTGTGGCCTCTCCCGTTGCGGAGCACAGGCTCCGGACGCGCAGGCTCAGTGGCCATGGCTCACGGGCCCAGCCGCTCCGCGGCATGTGGGATCTTCCCGGATCGGGATACGAACCCGTGTCCCCTGCATCGGCAGGCGGACTCCCAACCACTGCGCCACCAGGGAAGCCCTGCCTCGCATTTTAAAAAGATCTCGCTGCTGCCTTCGAGGACCGTGTTGCCAAGAGGCCAAGGAGAGGGTGGTGACACAGGCTGGAGAGATGGAAACAGAGGTGGGAGAAGGGGCAGCTCTGGGACCTCTGTGGCACAGGAAAGACTTGCTGGGGGGCTCTGGAGGTGGAGGAGTGAGAAACGGGCAGACGAAGAGGGTTAGGGCAGAGAGCACCCAACAGCCCACTGAAAACTCAACATTTCGGTTAATGTTCGGTTTTCACCTATTTCACCTACATAGTGAGAATCTCTAAATGCAGGTAAAATATGGGATTTCATTGTCTCCGTGTACCTTTTCCATTAGATAACAGGTATCTTATAGACAGTGAGCCAGTAATGCCGGCCCCTTCAAAGCAACCCCCTCGTCCGGCTGTACACTTCTTCCAAGGAGAGTCGGTATGTTCCAGACCTCGCCCACCTGTAATTGCCAAAACGATCATGTTTCCTTAATTACCCAAATTGCTGTGACTTTGAAGCCCAATCCCCTCGAGACCCCAGAGCTGTCTTCTCCCTTGTTCTCCCCCGGGGCCATTTTGGAGGGTGGCTGAGCACTGGTGGCTGGTCCCCGCATCCCTCCCAGGGGCCACTGGTTGTCCCTCCAGCCGCCCTGACTCCAAGCTCTGCAGGTCACCTGGCGTGGGCTGGAAACTGGCCTCCCTTCCCGGGCCACTCTCCCCTCCCCACAGCAAGGCACCCCGCCTACAGACCCCAGCACTGCCTTTAATTCCACAAAGCACAGCGAGGAACAGTCAGATGGTTTAATAAAATTTTACGGAAGGCTTGGGGTTGACGCAACTTAGAGAGACACTTACATGCCTATTAAAGTAGATGCTCTAGTAGATGCTTTTGGAGGTTCACAGCTCCAAAAGCCAACCTCAGGCCTTGTCCATCGCCCTTGGCTCACTTGAACGTGACCTAGCCAGCTCAGCCTACTCTCAATGTGTCTGCAGGCGCCTTCCCACCCCTGCCCTGCAGACAGCTCTAGGCACACAGCCCCCAGCTTCAGGGCCAGGCCTGCTTCTTCCTCCCTGAGATGACTGGGAAAAGGATCTTCCCCTTCCTACAAGAGGGACCCTCAAACCACCACCAGCTTCCATGCAGCCTCCATGGCCCCAGACACCAACCCCAATAATCAGTGGTTCGTTTCCGTCTACTGGTCTTCATCACGCCCTGCCTGGGGCTCTAACCTAGACGGCACTGGGCCAAACCTGGTCCTTTTATCTTCCTGGTCCTTCCCCCAATTTGAAGTGAAGAGACAGCCAGGCTACCTTCTGGGTTTTGCAATATCCTTACATGAAAAGGTTGATGAAATGTTTGTTTAAACATGCACATACACCTACACACACAGATACACACGTCTCCCTAGACCTGTTTCAGAGACAATCACTAAAATCTAAATCCATACTCAAAGAGGCTGCAAGGACAATGTCCCCTAAAACTAGGCTTGACTTATATTAAATAGAACACATCACATCTCAGCTTACAATGTCTAGAGTCAGATGGATGATGACTTTCTTGACACAAATGAACGTTCTTGGACAAACTGAAATTCTGCTGATTTTTCCCAAAGCAAAGGAAGTTTGCCACAATAGTGAGTTGATCTCTCAGCCTCCAGTAACTCTTAGTCACTTTTAAAGAACGGTTCTACTGCTTTAAAAAAATATTTTTCCGCTGGGGCATTACTACACAGTAACGCAGTCACGGCTCAGAAATATTTTGGAAATTCCTCCTTTGGAATTGCCTTCAGAGCCAGGAGCACATTCTTTTAAAATCACCTCAATGGTTATAAATCTTGATACCAAGAAGGTGCATTGATTCTTAAAAATCAACCAAAAATCACTTGAAAACAGATTTTTCTGTGATCAATTTGGGTAACGCTGCTTTGGTGTAAAACAAAATGTTTACCCTGAAATATTAGGCAAGAAGGCCATCCACTCCACACACTTTTTTTTTTTTTTACATTTTTACTCTGTGTCAGGATACATTCCTTTATTGGGCACAAACCCAGAAAATAACTAATTACAGTGTTAAATGGGAATCGTTACACTAGTAATGTATGCAAAACCCCAAGAGGCTCAGAGGAGGAGTGCATATCACAATCTAGAGGGAAAAAAATGTTTTAAATAAAAAAAATAAACATTCTATGGGATAAGAAGGGTTGAGTAAAGAATTTCAAAAAAGATATAAGAAAAGAAACAGTTTAAGCAAACACATATCGTAGTAATTAGAGTTTTTACCATGGCTAATTTGAAGGTCACGTTTATTTAGATGTATTTGTTCACATATATCCTTTGAGGCACCCACCCCACTACTGTATAATCACACTTTTGCATACAGGGTCATGAACTTCATTGCAGCCCCAGAGTTACGGTATGGCTTTTGCCTGTGGTTCTTGACCTTCCCTTGCCTCCTAAACACACGTTCAGTTATGATCCAGAGCTTCCTTTGAGCAAAACCCTGTTGGCTGCTGTGTACCACAGTCATTTAGGAAATCCCTGATGACTTCCAAAACATTCACGTTTTTCCTGGAATAATATTGCACACATTTATATGCGATAGAACTTTCCTGCCCCGTGCATGTTTATGGACCCTGTGTCACTTTGCTGAACACCCGTCCCCACTGCCCAATGGCAGGGCCACAGCTGATGGACAGCACCCTGTCACTAAAGGCCCCGGGCCCCAACCAGGGACGGAAGGACCTAAGTATTGATGGGGAATGTAAAGGTACTAAGGCACAACGTGACTCTTCCAGATGGAGCTGCACCAGGATCTGACGACAGCTTCACAAAAGAGCATCTGGAGGCATTGGGTGGCCTCTGTTTTATACCTGCCTAAAAACCTGAAACACCAGTGACTACCCTAGGGTTTCTCGTACACAGGGGAAAAGTGACTCCAAAGCCCTTTCCTAGGAAAATTCAGAAGGGTAGTGCCCTGAGAGATTTCAGCTATGGCACTGCTGTGAGTTTGGGCCATGCTTCCTCATCAAAATCATCTCTTGGATTTCTTAAGACCTGGAAGAAAAGGAATGAAATAATATAGCAGCTGTGGAAATCACACCAGTCCAGGTGCACGGGGTGAAACGAGTTGATGTTTCACCAAGCTGGGTACCTAGACCCTCACGAATCAAAAAGCAAGAGAGGTAGGAAGGAATTTTGGTCACGTCAGAATTTCACCTAGACACTGTTTTATGCTTTTCTTTGACTTGCTCTATAAATATTTTACTACAACTCTCAAAGTTTATAGGATCCTTAAGACTTATAAAAACTTGAGTAACTGGAAACCAATGACTGATAGCTACCACAGGGATCTTGATTTTTTTTTTTAAGATCCCACTGAACAGAATGCATTCTACCCAGAACCCCTTGAAAGGACAAACTCCCCTCTGTTTCAGTTGTGAGTATGCAGGGAGGAAAGGACAATGGCTCCCACTTATGGACTCCACCGTGTCAGGACTCTGGGGTCTTGGCCCCAGACCCGGAGCTTCCATGGCTCACGCACTTGGGAGGCTCAGTGTGTGTGGCGGGGAGTGGGTGGTGTGTGTTTCATCCCGGAGACCCCAGTGTCCTGGATCCCTGGCACTGGCATCAGAGTCTCCAAAGCGGAGAAGGCCCTGCTTTCTGTTCTCCCCACCTTTGTCCTAGTACATTTGGGGAAAGACAGTCCACCGGCTTTTAAAGGAAATGTTTCCAAGAGCCCTTTACCAAGCTGCAAGTTTTAATTGTAGGCTTGAGAAATATGCACAGATGTCTTCTGGCTCCCAGTGATCTGAGATTCACTAGCTTTTGAACTAATTATCCTGATCTCCAAAGTACGTAGCACTAGGGTTATCAGTCCAAACGCGATTAATTCACCCGGATACATTTGATCTGATGATTGAATCATGTGTGTGGCTCTTTCCTTCCATAATAGTTTCTAGATTAAACTTTGGTCCCTAAAGGGGTGTGAATCTGTCACAGACAGAAACCTATATGTGTCATGTGTGTGGCTCTTTTCTTCAATAATAGTTTCTAGATTAAACTTTGGTCCCTAAAGAGGTGTGAATCTGTCACAGACAGGTAGAGATCTATACGTGAAGAGGGCCTCCACCGTCTCACCTCCACAGCATAGATGAGCCTTAAACACAATCAAAACTGAAACCAGCATTAAGTTAAATGAAAGGACTTAACAGAAAATAATTACCACATGTCAGAGAGACAGTTACCCATTTGGTAAAGCTTTGGTACAGAGGAGACTTTTTTTGAACATAAAACCCCCAATACTTATATATTTTAAAGGTAGATTTCCATATTTTAAAGTAAGTATTCTCTGTAGGAAGGAGTTATCACAGAATTCCTTTTTTTTTTTTTAATTGTAGTTGATTGACAACGTTGTGTTAGTTTCTGGTATACAGCACAGTGATTCATATATATATATATATATGTGCATATATATATATTCTTTTTAAGATTCTTTTCCATTATAGGTTATTAGAAGTTACTGAATATAGTTCCCTGTGCTATCAGAATTCTTTTTAAAAAGCAAAACCGTTTAAAATGTGATTGCAATTATTTACAAAGACTTGATTTACATACAACTTTTTTGCAAATTTTTCTGTTACATTCAGAAAAGTATTTCTGTACAGGGGAAGGAAAAACCTTAGCCTCTTTTTCGTAGGGAAATTTGATCGCACATGTAGATATGTTGGGTCTGATCGTTATCTGACTTTTAAAAATGCTTCTATTCTCCTGCCTCTGCTATTTTAGGATATGGGCTTCCCGGAGCTTTGAAATCAAGGCCCATATAATGTATTTACTTAGGCTTTGTTATAACTTTCAGCATTAAGTGGAAGACACGTGGTGGTAAGGGGGAAATCCAATACTATTCTTGCCAAATCCAAGAAGACTTCTTGGAGGAAATGGTCTTTTCATTTTCAATCCCTTATTCTTATCAGGACAATGCCTTCCTTTGCATGTTTTATCAAAGGATCCTTTCTATGTTTTAAAAACTCCATGTCCATGTTTGACTTCCTCGTTTTACATTGTAGGCTATGGGGGACGGGGAGAAGGGGGAACACATTACTTGAAGAAAGCCATGACTGGTCAGAGATGGTCCATTGCTCATCAGGTCCATTGCCTGCAAGACCTCAAAGGAGAACTGTTGTAGAGAAGGAGCTTATGATCAAAGGTCGTCATGTCTTCCTGAGCTGAGTGTTTTTCCCTCTTAATGTAGGCAACTATTTTTGGCTTAATATGCATTTTGACCACACACGTGAATATTTCCGCATTTTCTTGTTTCAAGAACAAAATCGTTCACCATATTCTGAGGACAGGCCCAGCCTGACACAAAACTAGACTTGAGGAGGCAGATCTGGGGTGTGTCAGAGAATCAGCGTCACACTTCAGAGGCCTCTGGTCCTTTGGAAAATAACCCCAGTTGCATCTGCTGTCACCCACCTTCACCCGAGCTCCTGTTGATAACTGTCTTCTTTCCAGGGCTGACTGAATACCAGCTAGCGATTTAGTGCCTCAATATCTCAACAGGGTTCAGTCTTGAAAATGAGATCTGGCCTCGGGG
The DNA here is from genome assembly GCF_008692025.1 of Phocoena sinus. NCBI lineage: Eukaryota > Metazoa > Chordata > Mammalia > Artiodactyla > Phocoenidae > Phocoena > Phocoena sinus. Next base: position 1,424,608 of record NC_045764.1, on the reverse strand, counting down.
AAAACTGCTTCCTGCCCAGAGCGGAGCCCAAGCAGGGTCAGTGGCTGGACCTGCTCAGGGTTGGTTAACGAAGTGAGTTTGCCGTTTATCAAAGGACAGGACCAACCTGGCCAAAAATGGAGCAGAAGAATAGGTCTTTCTTCTGAAGTTCCCGTGTAAAATATTCTCCATGTTTCCAAAAATTTTTAAAAAGGAAAAACAAAGCCCTCAACTTTTCTCCACGCCGTAGTTGCACGGGAGTTTTCCTGGTTAGACATACTGATGGGTACAGATTGTCTTTTCATGGGGAAGGCAGACACCTAGAATATACACATCTCACAATTTCAATACAAAAAAGTCACCTAGCATTAGTGATTTTATACTTATAGTAAAAGGATGCCTTTAATGAAGTGTCCCCTTATTATTTTTAGTTGCTTCTCAATAATCACACGTCTAGCCTAATGACACAATAAGCTTTATAACAATGAATTTTCAAAGGAAAGCAAACATTCCCTTTGAGGCGATATTCTCTGATGAATTTGGCATTCTCGAGTTTGAAAACTTTCATCTCCAAATAGGCCGGGATTTCTCTTTTATCTAGCTGCCTGCCTTGTTGAAACTTTCTCTGACACAGAAAGGAAGGCCTACAAAATGTCCCATCTTACTCAAGACTTCAAAAGTATTCAGTGAGCCAGATAAAATCTGTCCCAGGGTTTTTTCTCTCCTGTACAAATATTTAGGAAAACCTCACTTCTGAGTCCAGGGGTACTTGATTAGAACTAAAAATATTCATGAAAAAGTGTTCCACTTAGGAACCTTGACTGAATTAGAATTAGAGGGCTCTTTATTCAAAGGCTGACACTTTCATTACATAAGCCGTACACTCACCACGACCAATAAAGCCATTCAGACAGGTCGAGAGACAGAACATAAGGAGGTTTTAACAGACCTGGTCGGCTGGGGCATCTCCTAACTCAAACATCTTCTAAAAATTCCTGTAAAAGGTGAGTCGAAGGCCTGCAAGACCTCAAAGGAGAACTGTTGTAGAGAAGGAGCTTATGATCAAAGGTCGTTAAAAATGCACTCTCTAGGGCTTCCCTGGTGGCGCAGTGGTTGGGGGTCCGCCTGCCAACGCAGGGGACGCGGGTTCGTGCCCCGGTCCGGGAAGATCCCACATGCCGCGGAGCGGCTGGGCCCGTGAGCCATGGCCGCTGAGCCTGCGCGTCCGGAGCCTGTGCTCCGCGACGGGAGAGGCCACAGCAGTGAGAGGCCCCCCGAGTACCACACACACACAAAAAAAGCACTGTCCAGATTAATGCAGTTCTTGTCATTGTCATTCTCACGGAAATGGCGTCATGGGTCCATGCCCTCTTCCCCACGGCATGATTACCGTTGAAGCAGACGAAGGCCGGATTTCTGGATTGTGAAGTTAGGCAATGAGATCCTGCCCCATCATGACCTCACTGGCAGCCCATGGTCTACAACCTCCTCCCAGTCTGGAGGCTACATGTCTTCATTTATTGACTTAGAATACAGCTTCTTGAAGGCAAGACCAGGTAACCTTTCAAGCTCTCTTCCAATACCAACTCTCTTCTTTTTAGTAAGAAAACCCAATCTGAGACCATGGGTTACACAAGGATATGAATGTAAGCCTACATAAGAAAGTCTGAATATGAATTATCCCAGGATCTGAGAAGTTAATGAACCAATTAACAAAATGTACTGAGCTTTGGTTAACCTTCAAAAGAGAAGAGTCAGGTTAAATATTTTTCAAGGCAAAAGAGAATAATAATAATTTGTGTCATGCTCTGAGATATGCTTTTTATTGTTTTTATTTTTAATCAGTTCAATAAATGGCGATAGGCCATCTTCTCCTACTTAATTAACTCTCCAGGCTGTAGAATCATTGTCAGAAATTAGCTCCATTTCAGTCTTTGATCCTTTAAAACCAGGGTCTGCAACTCTGCCAGACTCGTGTCAATCATTTGTAAGACCCGAGAGAAGGAAAACGCTTAAAAATGTAAAAACACACAATGTCAGGAGAGCAGGGTCCCATCTATCTTAAGCAAAGAACAGTTGTTCATTACCTATAAAATGTATTTACACTGACTTTCCCCCAGCAAAAAGGAAAAAAAAGTCAGACTGGTTTTCTAGGGACATCTTTGAATCTTCTTTTGTACCTAATATTTCTTATTTATTTGAAGACACTGCGTCTCTTCCTAACCTTTATCTAAACATATATCCCAAGTTGTCTGAGCTGCCTCATTAAAATAAAGTAATATCACAATGTAAAAAATTTTTGCAATAAAAAATGTCTGCAGTTCCAAGCAATAACTTATTTTAAGCTATGAAGTAAGAAGGTTTTTTCTTAGAGTTTGTTTTATTGTCTCTTGGTTTGTAGTTTCCACTTTCCTACCCTTTACTTAAAGTAAACTTTCTCTTAAATTATGTATGTGGCAAGGTAAAATCACACTCTAATGAGTTTTTTAAAATGCCTCCCCATCCTTAATTCTTTCATTTAGTGGCTTTTCACTGTTTCGCTTAACATAAGTAGTTCCCTTGTTTCGCTTTGAATTTCTTTTCTGAGAGAAGATTCTTTTAAATATGTATGTGCTTTAATAGCATTTAACCCGCAAGTGTTGTTCTGTTGGGTGCTTACTAAAATTTGAGAATCGCCTCACGTCCCCAGATGTTTTATCCCTTCCTGCAGCTACAATGGTTTGCTAAACATTTGCTCTACATTAAAGATTTATGATCTGCTTTTGTTCCTGTGTGTCCCCTACTTTTCAGCCATATTTCTCTATGATCATGTTTGCCTCCCTGTACAGGTTCAAAGTTTCCTTTTCCCAGAATTCTTCTCAAAGCTCAGAAAGTGTATCATATTTCCACTTGAGCTTGGTGGGGCTATCTCATACAATCTGTAACTCCCAATCTCATATATGATGATAGTTTAATTGTGTGTCTTATTTGCAAGATATCCGATCATGCGGTATTAACCAAGTTCCTATATTTACTTTGGAGCAATATTTCTTTCCTGGGGCTCATTTGGCTGGTTTCACATTCTGGTGTAATAATATATCATACACAAACTTAGGGCAGAAATTAGAAAAACAGTCTATTCATAAGAACATTTTAAGAAACCTTCTGAGTTGGAAACCTTTTCTACCCTAGTTGAGATCTTTTTACTTACTTTTAAAACTAGATTAATCTATAAATTATATCCTAGGGGAAAACTTCATACTGGGTCTAGTGAGCACCAGATCTCTACGGACTCTTTATTTTTGTAGCCGGGTATCCGGACGCCTTGTGAGAACCACGCTGTACCTTGCGGCGGGGCTTCTGGAGCAGAATCCCTGACTCTCAATGGCTGAGCCCTGCTCTGGTCGGGACAATGACCCTCTCCCTACTGTGGCTCCAGGGACCTAACTTGGTCTCGACAGAGCAATGCTGCCCATTAGTTCACCTGTGCTTTTCCTCTCCACTCTCAGACACTCAAGAGCATAGCCATTCCCACAGTCCATATAGAAATATTCCCTTTGAAAAATCTTGACTAGGAAACAGGTGTACACCTCTGAGTTTGCAAAAAGAGAATCCCCATCCCTGAAACGCTGGCTCTTATGAAGGATCTTTCGCAGAAGTCCCCACTGGTATGTTTATACTGGATTGAGGTTGGGCTGCCTGAAAATGGCTGCCTAGAGCTGTTGGCCATGAGAAATTCCTGCCTATCTCCTTCTCTTTTCCCTGGAAACTGATGCTAAGGCCTCTTCTGGATCCTTATGCCCAGTCTTCTTACTTTGCCCTGCTCTTGGTTCAGGGCAAAATCTTCAACGGCAGAACACATGGTGCCAAAGGAAAAGGGAGGGTAACGCTGTCCCTCCCTCCCCCCATCCTTATTCCCATGCCCCCAGCTACTGCTGCCTAACAGATTACCCCAAAACTTAACAGCTCAAAACAACTGTTTCTTTATGCTCACAGACTGTGTGGGTCAGGAATTTGGTCAGAGTACAAGGACAGTTGCCTATGTGTGCTCAGCAGTATCTAGAACCTCAACTGGAAAAACAGCCGGAGCTGATGCAACAGCTGGAGACTGGAATCTCCTGGAGGCACCTTCACTGACAGGTCTGGTGGTTGATGCTGGCTGTCAGCTGGGACCTCCACCGGAGCACTTCCGTGTGCCCTCTCTCCCATGGTGTGGGCTTCCTCACTGCATGGCCGCTCAGGGCCCCGGTAGTGAGTGTCCCCATCAATAGAGCAAAGGCTGCATCGTCTTCTCCATCCAAGCCATGAAACTGTCATGCAGCATTCCACTGGTTATAAGCAAGTCACAGGCCCACCCAGATTTAAGGAGAGGACGTAGACCCCCAACTCTCAAGGGAGTCGTGTCAAGAAATTTGCAGTCTTTTTTTAACTACCACACTTACCAGCATCATCCCTTAAAGGCAATATTCTCAGTGCTTTCAAATCCACCTCTTCGTAAGTCCTCACACACACACGCTCTCTGTAATCCTCTTCACCCGGGATGCTCACTTCACGTCTTATTTTTCTCTGAAGTTTTCTCTTTTGTACAAATTAACCCAAAAAATTACGGCTTAAAAAACTTGAACTTGTAGGGAAAGACCAAGCCAGGAACCAGAAAGGAAGCCTCGTCTCACACCCAAATTTTAAACACAAACATGTGCACAGAAGCCCTCATTTTGTTTCCAGCAACTATAGAAAAGAATCTTGGAAACTTTCAATGAGCTGTAAATTTGCTTCAGGTACAGAAGGTTATGGAAGTAGTACCAAGATTATGCTCTATCTTCACAGCGAGATGAGAAAGAGAGTGTAAACAACAAGAAGTAGCAAACAATGAACAGACAGCCTGGAATCCTTGGGACACAGGCGGCCCTGGGGGCCAGACTGCACCGCGAAGGGACCCAAACTTGTGGTAAAAGACACCTCCCACCTCAGCCCACCTGAAACAGCCCCACCCAATAGCAAGGATACAACAAACACAGGACTCCAAGAGGTCAGAGTTCAAATGTGCCATTTACTAGCAATCCCCGTGTATGCCAGCAATGCCCATGTATTGAAGATGCCCATGTATTGAAGATACCCACGTGAAGAAACTGAGCTAGCACTCAGCGATGGCCACCTGCTTAGAAAAGGCCAGATCCAGGTTCCAAATTTTCTGCTCACCACTGGCTCTCTACATGTTTCTTTCCCCTGACAAACTTAGGGCTCCTCCATAGAAGTGCAGAAATCATTCATTTCTGAGTCTCTAGAACTTAGCACCATGCCCAGCCCAGAAGGGTGTTCAGCATACATTTGAAAATAATCGACAAACAAACGTTGTTCAGTCACAATAAACATATTAAACTCTGCAGCTCAGAGAGAAAGAGGATTGAAACCCAGGTTCCAGCTCAGTCCTGCTGACCACCTCCACGAGGTCCAAGTAGGTGAAGATGAAATTCCTCCATGACTGAAAGCAACCGTGGGCTATGTTCAGATGACAACAAAAATAAATAAAACATCTATCTTAGTCCCAGACAGATTAGAAGTTCTTCATCTTTTTGGTCTCGGAGAGCTTTACTTAACTCTGGGGCTCACAAAGACATTGTAGGAACTTCTTCCGAAGTTCACTTATCCATTCATTCATTCATTCATGGAACAAATATTTATTGAATTCTTCCTATGTGCAGTGATGTAAGCTGTGAATACAATGGGGAAAAATAAAGGCAAAGGAGTAATAGAAGGGCTTATTTCCTAACTGTCTTCATTAACTTGTCTCATCTCTGGCATTAAGACTCTTAATGGTCTAGATTATAAAATGTACAGTAATGGAAAAATAAAACTTAATTGCTTTAGCCTGCAAATTGCATCATCCTCTAAGTTAAATAACCGGTTTTCCTTCACTATATTATCTCAGAGGCCACGTAGCAGCTGCTGTTTTGTGCTATTGGATAATCTGAAATCGAACGAAGTTCCCAAATACATATTCGTATTCTATTCATTTCACAGGTGACCACGTGCCCTTGATGCCAGCATTTTAATTTCGTTACCTGGTTACAATTTAAAGCCCACCAAGAGATGGCCTGGTTTGGAAGATAAAATAAACAATCTACAATTATGCACTGTATATTTTCCCCCAATTCTATAATGACACAAGTGGCTGAAGGCCTTTTAAGAATTAAATCTACAGCGAGAGTTACTGCAAATGAGAAAGTTTCCATTTTAAAAGATTTCCCATCATTGGCGTACAGAAGATATCAATAGAATTTCTGCTTTTTTAGATATATCATTCGTAGTGCTATCATCTCCATCATGGTTGTAAGTATGATGATATTAATAACAATATATCAATTTTGAGATAGCTAAAACGCCAAGTAACTATGTGTTTCTCATTCAACTCAGACGTATGAGAACCACATTTTGAACTCGGATGTATTTCTAACTGGTGTGAGTATAAGGGAAAAATAGCTAATGCATCAGTGTCCCTAAAGCTTCATTGTATCTCCTGTGAATATTATCCATGTATGAATATTAATATAAGTATATAAAGAGACAGAGAGAGACTTTGCCTAAAACCACTTTAAGAACATTACATTATTACAATGCTTGGTAAAGGACGCCATCCATCTATCCATGTAGAGTTGGAGTTGGATAAGATTCTGAAGGTGACTGAGTGAACGTTCCCAGTTTACAGGCGAGGCTGCTGAGGCCTCCTCGCCCTCTGCTTCTCTTCCCACCACTCACAATATCTCTCCACAACTGTATGTTTTCATTCAACGCAGATAAAAGGTAAGAAGAAATTCCTATTTACTTTAATCACAGGTCTACAGGGAACGGTGTTCCTCTAGCACTGCGTAACTTTGGTCTCATCCTACTTCATTGTAAATTTCCTCAACTACAAAAAATTCAATGTCAAGGTTCAACCTATCACATGTTGAACTTCCTTTCCACGTTGAGGGAGTGCAGCACTGTCTCCCTTTGGAGAATTCCCGGAGGTTATTAAGGGTTGTTCAGGTGCAGAACAGATGGGGCGGCCTTTATTCCCCTCCCTGAGCTCCATCAAGACTTTGCCGCCCCATCAGCCCAGTTCCAGGGGACCAGGCTCGAGAGATGAGCCTCGCAGACTCGATATCAGTCTGGAAAGCACGAGTGTGAAATGGAAGCCAAATTCGCTTCGTTTCCTTTACAGAAGTGTCAGTTCCACTCAAAAACCCACTGTCTTCCCCACCAGAGAAGGAGAAGAGACTGCTTTGTCTCATTCACTTCATCACGTAAAACCATTTGATGGGCATGGCAGCTGCTGCTTGCTAATTACAGGGCAAACTTCTCAGCGGGAGCGCTGTTGCATCGGCAGGTCCCCGGAACAATCCAGCAATTGTTTGGGGGAAGCTGGGGCACTTGGGGTTGAGCATTTCCATGTCAATGACCCCCACTGGCTGTCAGGACTTGGAGCAGCTCTAGTGGAATGAAGAGGACAGAGTAATGAGGATCTGTGGGGCCGGCACACAGCTGATTGGCTCTGAGAACCTGCTGGTTGCATCTCTGTTTCCGGCTGTTGAAGATACGATGAGAGGGCTTGGCTTCCGCACCACCCCTGCTCCAGGAAAACGCTCAATAGCTTCCATTTACATAGAAAAGGGTCACGGAAATGTAATATATTATCAACCCAGTGTATGTGTTTTGGAGATTTGACCCTTTTGAAACAAAAGTTAAAAGCTTGAAAAAACTAACTCTCTTTCTTTCTTTTGGTGCGGGGGAAGGTAGAGAGGGAGGTAAATAGGGAAGAGAAGGAGAGATACAAACAACACATTTTCTTGGTGGAATCTTGATGTGTGAAAGGGAGAAAATATCAAGAACTGAGCAGAGGAGAGTTTAGTGGAGAGTGCCAGCAGTCTACCAAAACCCAAATTCTTCCCGAGCACGAGTCCAGACTTCATTTCCAGCCACCCTTCAGTTAGGTGTCATGATCCAGGCCAGTGGCCCCTGAGCAGAGCCGAGTTGCCCATCCCCCCTCCATACTTGGTCCCTTTCTCCCAAGTGTACCCTTGGACGTGGCTCTAACCAGCTTCGACCACGCAGATGATAGCTCTTCCAGGGAGGACAGAGCAAAGGCTTGGAAGGAACCTATATCCTTAAATAACTGTGGAACTAAGCAGCCTGCATCTGGAATATTCACCTTGGACTGTCACATGAAAGAAAGAAACATTTTTGTCTTTTAAGCTACCACACGGTTGGATCTCTTTGAACAACGTAGCCTTTTGCCCTGAAACAGAAATGATTCTCAGATCAGAAGAGCATTCCCCAGGTCCCCCCCACTTCTTTACCAGTTCTTAAGATATCAGATAGCATCTTGCAGAAAGCCAAACCTTTGAACCAAGACCAAGAGCAATGATTCCCCTAGCCTCCAAAATCCTTCCTCAGGGACGCAGCTCTCTCAGAGCCCCAGCGATGCCTTCACACCTTCTTTCGAAGAGTTTGCTGCCCTTGTCTTGTGGCCGCAGACAAGGGTTCTCAAGCTGTGGTGTGGAGTGACCTTCCTTCCAACTCTGCAGTCCAGGGAGCCTGTATCTCCTACCAAGAGGCCAGCAAGGAACTGTGAATCCGGGGTCATGAAATGTGTGGAAACTGCTAGCATGCCTATAGCTTTTAGATTCAAATGTGAGATGAAAACAGCCACTTTAATAAATTAGATCATGAATACACTGTGGGGAGTTCTGTACGGAAGATTATTCATAGAACCGGGAGTACTATACTCCCCAGAGACAGGCAATGAGTTTAACAGTCATTCCCTGAGATGATTTTTTTGATTACAAAAAGTGATCGAGATCCAAGAACTTGATATGTTTGGGTTGTGAATGGATTAATATATGTTAATACATAAATTATCAATTAATATATGTTTCAAAAGAATTTTCTACAGGGATGGAAATAGTCTATCTGCACTGTCAACATGGTGGCCTAGTGCCAATGGAGAACTGGATTTTTAATTATATTTAGTTTTTAAGAAATTTGCATTTGCATTGTCACATGTGAGTGTAGCTACTGTATTAGGCATCACAACTTTGGACCAAAGGTCCACCTAGTTCTCTGTAAACGGCCAGCTAATAAATACTTTAGGCTTTGGGAGTCACGAGGCCTCTCTGGAAACTACTCGGCCTGCTCTTGCAAGGCAGTAGCAGCCACAATGCTATGTTAGCCGACAGGCATGGCTGCGATCCAGTAAGGCTTGATTTGCAAAACCAGGGGGGCTGCTTCAGACTCACTGACAAACTCGTTAATGCTTTCCATGACGTTTCCAGCTACTAAGGATAAGAAATAAATTCACACCAAGGTGTTAGTGACAAGATCTGGATTTTCCCCCTGGGTGAGGACCCAGCGGGGAGAGGTGCTTAACCTAGAAGATTTAATCTCACATTTCAGCATTTCAGACCCTGTGGGACTTGGTAGGAGGAAACGGGAGAGCTGAATGGCTCTCCTTCCTTGTGCTCCCAGAAACCACACCCAGGACTGAGCAGCCCCGTCTGTCTCCTCACCAGGGCCCTGCTCTCAACCCCAGGGTCACCATGAGACTCAGAAGACATCTGTTCCCATCAGACCTTGATCCCCACACAGCCCAGAAGTGGATGGAAAACACCCTGGCGACTTGGTTACAGAACCAAACATTTCCTTTCAAAGCTCATTTTTCTTGTCACTTTTATTTGGGGTCAAGATTTGAAGATTAAAAAGGTAAATAAATCAAAGCCTTTTCACCACCCAGTAAAGGCAAATCGATACACTGAATTTTCTAGAGTCTCAGAGAAGCCATGTTTCACTTTTAAATTTTACCTCAAAAGCCATAACTGGTGAGTACAGGATACACTGTTTCCTGCACGTTAGAGCTCAATGGGAAAGAGAAATTGAAAAACAAAAAAAAGGGCTTTGGGGCCAAAGAGCCACAGGAAACAGACTCAGTAGCGAAGAATCCAGAGCAGTCTCAAAGGCGATGCTTTGCACCATCTGACAACCCGTTTAACATTAATTCAAGAGACACTGAACTTTAGCCCCCATTTGTACCTTCAGACAGTGCTGTGTGCTTAGGGAAATGCCTCTTTCCCTGCCCAAGAGCAACGGAGATAAATATAGCCTGGAGAATAAATACAAATCCCAGCAAAGTACACTGAGGATGCCATATCAACGTCATGCCATTAATAGTTTCCTTTGGTAGTCATTCTGGAGGAAAATGCGTCTTTCGTGCAGTTATAATACTGTCAACATTGAGTAGAAATGCTCATATGCATATGACTCCCAGGACAGATCAAAGTTATTGGACTCTGTATACATGGTGTTGCATTTCCTCCTACACTTAGCAGGAAGAGCTGGAGGCAAAGCGCTGCCTAGTTGTGACGCTTCTTAGACCCGCGCACAGGAAGGGTCCCAAGGTTGCCGGAACAAAGTTAAAGTGAGAAACTGAAGTAGTGCCGGGCTCCTCGGATTGCGTCCTACTTCCTCGCCTCCTTTTCTCAGTACCCCTTGCCTTCTAGACTCCCCACCAGTGGGAGCACAAGTGCCTGCTGGGCCCAACGCCCCATGGCCCACTCCACCTTTGTCAGCTGGGGAGCCGCCGGGATCTGCTTGGCAGCATCTAGTCAGGGTCAGTGTGGCCGAATAGTGGGCATGTCCTCTTAGAATAGCCGACCTCAGCATGTTGGGCCAGCCGGGTTGCCTGGAAGCCAGTGATGTAATCCTCCATCAAGTGAGTCAACAAGTACAGGTGGAATGGAGGAGGGGGGAGCGCAAGAAGGGCCCCAAAGACACCACCCCTCCTAACGTTTTGGCAAAGAGAAAGAAGAGGAAGAAGATGGGGCAAAGAAAGGGCAAGTCCAGGAGGAGAACTCCATGCCCCAGAGGAGCCCTGATTGCGTTTTCCTGTTCACCCCCAGGCCCTCACCTGTCGGGGCTCCGCCCTGAACCCCACACCACAAACCTGCCCTAGAAGGCATCTCAGAGCGTGGTCATCAATGCAGGTCCCGTCAAGGGGATTTATTTGCCAGAAATGTCCACGAAGATGTGAAACTCACAGTCACAAGGATGCCACCTCCCTCCATGGGCCAGAAAGGCTGGGAACGTGTCCAGCTCAGAGCACTACAGCTGGAAGGGCCTCTCGTCCCACAGAGCCAGACGTTCAATAAAGGGGTGACAAACATTTCCTCGAACCCCTGCCCCACCAGGAGAAACACCTTCCCCACCTCAAGCCCCACAGAAGTCCGCTGGGGCTCTTGGCATCTCTGCTGGATTGTCTTGGGCAGAAGAGTCTCATAATCCCTGCCTCCAAAGGGTGTGAGGAGTGAGAAAGCCCAGGAAATCCAGACCCCGTCAGCCCTGCTCTAGGCACCCTCAAGAGCCACCAGCTACAAAAACCGACAGGAGCTCCTTACTCTTGCTTAGGGTTTGCAGTGTGTTGTAATCCCCACAAACTCTCCCAGTCCCTTCACCCACACCTTCCCTCCAAAAACCCGAGCCACTGGCCAAAGAACTTGGATCTCCTTGCATGGCAACTGTTCACCAAATTCTGGCTTAGAAATCCCAGTCTCCATCAGCAGATAGAGCAGCAGTGAACTTGACTGAGACGAGCTGAGTTCTAGCCCATCATTAAGACACTCACTCAGGGCTTCCCTGGTGACGCAGTGGTTAAGAATCCGCCTGCCAATGCAGGGGACACGGGTTCAAGCCCTGGCCCGGGAAGATCCCACATGCTGCGGAGCAACTAAGCCCATGTGCCACAACTACTGAGCCTGCGCTCTAGAGCCCGCGAGCCACAACTACTGAGCCCACATGCCACAACTACTGAAGCCCGCGTGCCTAGAGCCCGTGCTCCACAACAAGAGAAGCCCCTGCTCGCCACAACTAGAGAAAGCCCGTGCACAGCAACAAAGACCCAACCCAGCCAAAAATAAATAAATTAAATAAATAAATTTTTTAAAAAAAAGACACTCACTCAACCACTCAGCGTCTTTATGTGGATTCAGTGACAGCTGAGGGAACGTCCAGCTCTCCAATTCTAGGACTCTAAAAAAATGACCAAATCTCAGATGTCAGAATGTAGTTTACAGAGATTGGCAAAGCCCTGAGCTGTAGGATAAAAACAAATAAAACTGTCCTAATTAAAAGAGGAAAAGTGGCCAAATTAGCTAGTTTTTATAGAGTTATCTGATAATTAGAGTATCTGATAATTAGAGAAGTGAATACCTAAGAAAGTCAGGGTTTTAACAAGGACTTTTAGATAAATTAAAGAATAGGATAAAAACCTCTGAAGTTAACTCAGATCTAGAACGTAAAGCAGTCCAGTGTTTCCTTTCTATTATATAAGAAAAAGTGCTTTAGGGAACTGCTTTAATAAGTGGTCCAACCAGCGTGAAAAGTTGTTCATTGGATAAGAGAACATTTCCATGAAAGTTGAAAATTTGGAGAATTTTCAGGTGTGAAGATACAGAGAAGAAACACGTGATTCTCCATGGAAATGAGATTCCACAGGAAGCCAAGGATCTGGACATACATTTCGGTGATATCACAGGCCCCAAACCCACTGCTGCTGCTATGGAACCATCCACAAATTGGGGGGAGAAGTTCAAAACCCAGCTGTCCTTATATAATATGAAATATATACAAGGTATAAATACAAGGGGTGCTTTGTCCCAAACTCAAGTGATTCGTGCAGGAGAAAGGTCACTGGCCAGCATTCAGGGAAGACCGCAGCAGGCACGTGGGGGAATGCCTTCTCAGATCATTTTCTCCTCCAGGGAGGTTTTGACCAAAGGCAAGGGACCCGCCCTCATTGTGGTCATGTGATCGGCCTCACGCTGGGTCAGGCACATACTCGTCCTAGGAACCCCTGGACCCTAACAGGGAAGAATTTTTTAAAAAAATTAAATACCACCTGTACAGACAATTTTGTAAAGTTCTAACTGAATTTCTCTTAGGCTGGAGGACAAGATAAAGTGAAGTAGTCAGCTGGTGCACTAGGAATCACACTACAGCATGTTGGCGTGATTTTATCCTCTTAGAAATAACAAGAAGCGTGCATAAGGAGCTACACAAGGATGCTTATTGCAGCATTTTTGTTTTATTTAAAAAAAAGAGTCTAATCACCAAATGTCAGGATGGAAGTGATAGAATATTTTAGAGTTTATCCATAACACAGGATACTAGGATACCAGTAAAAAAGTAATAAAGCCCAACCTTTGTACTGAAGTGGAAAAAAAATCTCTAAAATATGTTGTGACATTAAAATAAACAAGTTATAGGTTAAGACATACAGTGTGATATGGTTCGTATTTTTTAAATCCCACAATAGGAAATCACGTTACATATACGTATATTACAAATGCATAAAGACAAAGATTTGGAAAACTCATAAGAGCAGTTTTTTCTGGGAGGGGGACTATAGTATGAGATGCAGGGTCAAGAGGAATTTCAGCTGCATTATGAAAATGTTTTCAGCTAGGATATATGTGTGTGACATACAACAAAACGGTCGAGATCAAGGGCTTTGGGGCAAGATTCATTTTTTTAAATTTCAGCTTCAATATGTAGTAACTGAAGTAAATCATTTAACCTCTTTGAGCGTCACCTTCTTCACCTATAATAGGGGGAAAATCATAGTTCCTCCCTCACAGAGGTGTTATAAGAATAAAACAGCTATATATACATATATAAACATATATCTTAACTCTGAAAATATTTCTTATAAGATCAAACAAAGGCTTCAGAACCGTGGGTGCTCAGGACAGCTGGGTCGCGACCCGAGGGGCATGAACTTCTGAAGCCCTGAGCCGGCTTCACTCTGGAAAAGATCACTCAGGTCATGAGACCAGGGAGGGACGGGAGATGGGGGAAGGCCAGGGCTGCTCCTTCTTTTATCTTATAAATAGGCTTCTTTTTTTTTCCAGAAACCTGGAGTTAAGCGTGCTTAATTAGACTGAGTAAATTAAGCCTTAATATCTCAAGCTAGCCCAGAAGCTATTAGGTAACAAAATCATTTACTTTACTATGTGGTACACACAGACGCACACACACAGGCACACAGAGAGCCACAGTCCCGTCAAGCTATCAACTGCTGTGTAGCCATTAGAAACCAAAGCATTTAGAATTAGTCCTTGACACAAGCGGAGTGATTTAAAGGCAACGTGGAGATGTAATATATGGTTTATCTATCAGACTTTTATTCTTTTCAAGAGAAAAGGGGGAAAAAGGCTCACGTGTGACAGCACTCTCCTAGACGTTCCTAAACCTGAGGTTTTTTGAAAGTCTCCAGATAACTCCTTGAGACTAGCAGGGGCCAAGGATGTACTTAGATCAAGTGTTACGTTCTAGAAGGGGTTTAAACTAATTATTAACTAAATTGTTAACCGGGATAAGATCTCACTTAAAGAGGTAGTAATTTTACTACTTGAGTACAAACAAGGAAACGCTGTAATACGTCGGTCATATTTGCTGTCTGGGAAAACAATAAGTGAATATGCGTTTACCGAGAGGATTCAGTTCTCCGAGCAATGGCAGGGTGTCATTTTTAAATATTCAGCTTGTTCGGTCTCAGGGAGGATTTCTAATAACAGGGTTTGCTGTTTGTTTTGTATTTAGTAGAGACTATAATGACCTTCCAAAGAGTAAGAGGCTTGAGGACCATTTGACTAAACTTTCTCAGAAGCGTTCAATGTATACAAATTGTTCATTAACAAGAGCAGAAATCTCCCTTGAGATAAAATTTGGATTTCTGAAATATGATTTTTATTATATTTGGAGCCAAAGCACAGTAGGAATACGTATCAGATTATAAAAGAGAGATAAGATTTGAAATTCAATTATGGCAAGTACTTGAATTTCAACAGCTCATGAGCAAACTCTTAAAGAATATATCAAATGCAAAAAATGACAACAACTCGGAAACGTTATTATTAGGATAGGATATCTGAGGAACGCTTTACGCTAACTGAAAGTTTCTATGGAAGATTAATTATTGTGAATATAAGCAATTCTAGAGATAATGTTTAAAGGAAGCATGAACTTTAATGGAGGATAACCTGTAATCCCATCCACTCTTGATATTTATCAACCTCCCCTTTGTACAACAGTGTACAACAGTGCAGAGGGGATACAGCCAAGAAGTTTTCTCAAGGAGTCCGTGTTTTTTAACAGAAAACAAGACAGGGCTTCCCTGGTGGTGCAGGGGTTGAGAGTCCGCCTGCCGATGCAGGGGACACGGGTTCGTGCCCCGGTCCGGGAAGATCCCACATGCTGCGGAGCGGCTGGGCCCGTGAGCCATGGCCGCTGGTCCTGCGTGTCCGGAGCCTGTGCTCTGCAACGGCAGAGGCCACAACCGTGAGAAGCCCGCGTACCGCAAAAAAAAAAAAAAAAAAAGAAAACAAGACAAACAGACATGATAGGTATGTAACGACACATTGATGAATGATATCCAGTGCATACACAGAAAACCCACCACTGCCTGGAGCACAAAATTATAACAACTCTCAAGAAACTCATGAGACTGCCTGAAGAATAAAACAGACACATGAAATAACTCTTTTTGCAATAACTAAATATCAATATGTCAGAATCTCAGCATCTTGGAGGCAGACGAGAAATTGGAAATGATAGACTAACCCTTTAACAGATGAAGAAATAGAGATACGAAGAAAAGAAGGGGAAAACTAATATTTAATGAGCGACTACTCTGAGACAGGTAACATATGGTACATTCTCTTATATACATTATATCCCAGATACTCGTGAGAGTTCTGTGAGGTACACGTATCCCCTTCCTTTTACGATGAAGCAACAGAGGACTAAGGTTGAAGCGAGACCGCACAGCCAAGAAGATGTGGGATCAGGGAGCAGACTCAGGTTCCCTTGCCCATCCCTGGTCTCCCCTCAAACCATGCAGGACGGATTAAGAGCCAGGTCTGAGCCCCCAGTAACAACACGAATGGCCATCATGTTTGAGCCCAAGGGAGGTAAATCTGGGAAGTCTTCCCAAGAAAGCTGGAATCTGCACTAAGATGTAAGAAAAACATAAACCAGAAGATGTATTAAGAATAAAGTGAGTAGTAGCTGAGATGGCCTCTACCTTTGTGCTTGTCTGTCTCCCCGATAAAAGTGTAAACTCCTCAAGGGCCAGGCATGGTCTTATCTCCTCGGCAGCTTCAGAATCCAGCACCTTCAGAATCCAGCACAGTATCTGGATCACAGAACACTCAAGAAATGTGTGTTGGACCCCAAAATGCAGAGAGACCCGGCTATGATTCAGAGAACCTGATGTGAAGTACCTGAGAAAGAGAACGACAGGTTTTATCTACATGAACAGGTAGGAAACTGGAAATGTGAAAATTTGACAGATTTACCCAATTACGGTGTCCCTTTTCTGCTGCCCTTTTATCCCACATGGGCAGCCAACCTCTGACCTTGGCTAGAGGAGTGTCCTCTGTCTTCCTTCTGTGACCTCTGGTGAGCAAAGATCACATCATCAACTCAAAGGTGGAAGATGCTTCCTACCCCCAACATCCTAAGAAGCCAGAGTGGAGGAGGACCCAGGACTTCAAGCCCCACCAGAAAAAATACCACTGACCCAATAAACCTGTCAGTTGCAAAACTTTGGCTGGCGACATTCTTGAGGGAGAGGTGGGCAGATATAACTATGGGGCAGAAGGTTAGTTACGGAACATTTTTAAATTGAGAAGACAATCTGTTACAAGCAGGAGCCATCTAAATCACAGCACTAGGAATTAAGAACATAAGAGGCTCCTTCACTAGAGCCCTCACCCAAGTAAAAAGAAAAACATGAAAGAAAGCAGCTGTCCATCTCAAGTTACGACTACAGATATTTACAATCTAGAAAGATGGAGGTGGGCATCCCATTCTCCAGTCTTCTGGTACCTACAGTGTCCTCTTCATTTCATGGTGTTATATTTTCAAAGGCAGATGCAGCAAAGGGAAATGGCAAACTGGAAAGCACCCAGAAAAGATGGGAAAACACAGCATCTGAGGAAGCCTTGAATCTACAAGGAATGTGTGGTATAGACAAGAGAAGATAGCGTGTGAGGAGTGCCAGACTGTGACGGCGATTTTTAAACATCTCCCGTGGAAGGAGCTGGCTCTTGTCTCCAGAGCTAGATCCAGAAAGCTTCAGAAAAACAGATTTGGGCTCAATAGGAGGAATTATTTAACCTAGAGACAGAGGTAGAATGGGCTTCCTGGGAGGAGACTGAGATCTCCTAATTGAAGACATTGGAACCAAACCATTTACAGCACCCTATTTACAGCCCTTCTTTTGTTTTGTTTCCTGGTCTCAACTCGTTAGTTCCACCGTAAGCTCCCACAGGCAAAGTTCTTCCAGGCCCTTTCTCCTTCAGTCCAAATGCCTATTCCTTCACGTACACTCCTCTGTCACTTCTTCAGTCAGAGATGGGCGCTCCCTGCTCTGCACAGCCTTTAATGTGTCATCGTTATGCCGTCCCATCACTTGCCACGCCCTCAGCTGCTCTCTTGCCTTTTCCTGGAACACTCGTATATGTGCAACTACTGCTCTGTGCAAATACTCTCGGCAGAGCTTCCGCTTCGACAACCAGGTAACATATTCTAATATATGTGACTAGTCAGTCCCTCCTGTTGGGATAATTAGGAGAGGAGACACCGGATGTGGGGAATAATGAAGGGACAAAGCAGATGAAACCCGAGGAGGGATCAGAGAGCAGAGAGAAGTGACTACAACCTCAGAAGCACATCGATGAGCCCGGGGCATTGGAGGAAGTAAAAAGGCACAGAGAGAGTGGAGCGTTTGTGTCTGGAGTGAGGTTATGATGGTTACTGATGAGAAGATTCATCTTTTCTCTATTTTAAACATCTATTTAATATATCACTTTTTCCGCATAGGTGGAAAACAAGAATTCTAAAATGTTAACCACAGACACTATTAACACTTTATGGAAGAAAAGCCAGGAAGACCTTCCCTTCAGAACCTTGGTCTAACAAGTAAAATCAGTTATAAACGGAACATTTTCTGGTAGATCAGTGAATAAAAATGGAAAATATCAATAGAACGGTACAGGTTCTAATTTATTTAAGTTTTGAATTTTATCTTTTTTCTTTTTGTCTTAAATTTATAATGTTTACTTGTGTAATATTTCAAAAATTCAGAAAAAAATGGGCTCATGCACTGGTTCTAAGAACTGTTTGCCTTAACTGAAGCTTGGCTTCAGTTACCTTTTTCTTTTTTTAAAAAAAAACCATCTAATGACAGTTGAAGCACACACTTCACTCCTCAACCACCGCCACCAGAGATGAAAAATAACTTGACTGTGTTTTATATTTTACATAGACATAAAATTTTAAGCAATGGATAGTAATGTTTGCATATCTTTAAATGTTCAAATGTGGTAAATTACATTAAAAGATTTCCTAATGCAAGTTATCCTGCAACATTGAGATAAACACTCATTGGGCAAAAATGTCTTTGAAAAATATTTTGATGGATTTAGTTAGCTAATAATTTATTTCAGATCATCGCCTTCATATTCATAATTGTCAATGGCTTACAATTTTGCTTTATTTTACCTTACTTGTTCAGTTTTATTATCAAGTCTATATATACAAAATGAGGTGGGGAACTGTCCTTTTTCTATTCTTTGAAAAAGGTTATGCAAAGTCGAGCTTATCTGTTCTTTGAAGATTTTGTAATCTTGGCTGCGTCTGGCTTGTTTTCTGCAGAGGAAGGGGCTGGGGGAAAGCTGTAGATTATTAACTTGATTCACTTCTTTTGTGATTATAGGTAGATTCCATCTTTTTGTGTCATCAGCTTTTTGTAACTGACATTTTTCCAGGAAACTGTCCAGTTTCTCGAAGTTTCCAACATGCTGTCAAGAACTTATTCATAGCATGCTCTGATAGGCTTGGAAATCTCCCTCTAGTTATGTCCTATTTCTCTGTCATGTCTTCCTTCCTCCTGCTTTTGGTCGTTCTCACCAGAGACTGTTTTATCACTCTTTTCAAGGAACTAGCTTTTAGTTTGGTGGATTTTCTGTATTATTACTTTGTTTTCTAGCCCATTAATTGCTACCCTTATCTTTATGATTTCCTTCCTTCTGCTTTCTTTCTGCTTGCTCTGTGGTTGTGTTTTTACAATTGTGGACAGTACTTAGCTCATGAGTTTTTAATCTTTCTCGTTTTCTAATATATGCAATTAAGACAGTAAATATTCATTTAAAGTATCATTTAAGTAACTCTACAGGGTTTTTCCTGTTTAATGATTTCAAAATGTATACTATTCTTTCTTTCACTCTTATAGCTTCTAATTCTTATTGTGGAGAATTTCAAACATACACAAAAGCAAACATTAAATCATTCTGGAATGTTCCTAGTTCAACACGGAAACGGCCTTTGTAATATATGCTTTGAGGTAATAATGTTCCCTGGTTATTTTTATTGTAGAAATCCATGTGGATGTCTTCTTTTCCATGAAGACAAAAACTATACCTTATGTAAACTTGTGTCATACATAGTAAGTGCTCAACAAAATCTGGGAGGATTAATTTCTTTAATTCCATAGGACCATATTCAAAGGCTATTTTGCCAAAACGCAGCCTCAGCGTCACAGATGGTTAAAAATACTTTGAGAAATATAATTAGCATTTTTATGAGCACAGTTCCCATATTTGAACGTCCACAAAAGTTCAGGAGAGTTGAACAAACACCATTTTAGGAGCTATAAATAAAGCGGTCAGCCTCGGAAAGCCAGTCCTGCTTTTCCTCTGCCTGCCACCCTGATCCCTGTCCTTCCTGCTTCATGTGCAAAGGCTTCAGTGTGTGTGCTCCCAGGGAAGAAGCAAATCCAAGCCACATCAGCCTCACGAAAAAGAAGCTGTTGCCACACGAAGGAAAAGGTTCCAGAGCCTTCAGCCTCCACCACCACTGGCTCAACTGTTTCTAAGAATAGCGTGAACTGTGGAAAAAAAGGAAAAAAAAAAAAAGACACTGGCACCAGACACTAGTCTTTCATTGTCTCCAGGCTTTAAAATAGAAACAGGCTGAAACGGAACTGGCCCTGGAAACCGTCTCCAGGCCTCACTCGGAGAGGACGGAGATGCGGCTCCGGGGATTCTGGCTCCACAGGCGAACCCCGCCCGGTGCTGTTTCCAGGACGGGATGGGCACTCCCACCGCCCAGGCCCCAGCCCGGGGCAGGTCCCCCAGGGTCCAGGCCTGCCCTGAGGATTCTCATAGGTTCTCACTGGGCCTCTGCAAGGGAGGCCCTGGGGGTGTGAGGGGTTTCCCCACCCAAAAGTTCAAGTTGTTTGCTGAATGCTTTTCTCTCCATTTCATTTTCATAATCTTAAGGGTAGCTTATTGGTTCGCAAAACAGATTTTGCAAATAGTTCCTTGTCCTCCCAAAAACAACTGTCAGCTTTTCTACCAGGAGACCTCTCCGCCTAGAGGAGCCTGTGCAGTTGGGCCCGGTTCCGAGGTTGACTGGCTTTGCGCAGGTGTGTACAGTCAGTTCCAGAACCCCGCAGACACCGTAATCCAGGGACGCTCAAGTCCCTTATACATAGTGACACAGTATTTGCCTATAACCTATTCACCCCGTATACTTTAAATCATCTCTAAATTACTTATAATACCTAAAAACAGTGTAAATGCTGCGTAAATAGTTACAAATACAATGTAAATGCTATGTAAATAGTTGCTGGTCCGTACCTAATTCAACTTTCACTTTTCGGAACTTTCTAGAATTTTTTTTCCGAATACGTTTGATCCCAGTTGGGTTGAATCCACGGACGCGCAACCGCAGAGACAGAGGGCCGACTACCTAGGGTTGAAGAACATCATTCTTTACTTGCATCCGGCACCCAATTGTGGGTTTTTTCATAAGGAGGATGCGACATTAGTCTGAATACTAGACTTCTAACCAGAAACAAATTCCCAGACTCTGGGGATGGCTTCTGAAAAGAACCGTTCTGCTTGCAGAAAGTCCAAATTATCCAGTTCTAATCTCTATGCATTCAAGTATCTCTTGACTATTAGATCGATCATTTAGTGAAAATGAAGGGGTTTTTCCCCTGCAAAATTTCTAGTATTTATGTAATTACCCTTATTTGGAAACATAAAATAAACCAACACTCAAGCTTCTTTATCCCCGATTCCTAGACAAACACACTAGTGAAGAGGTTTGTTGGACTTGGGGCTCCCAGAAACCCAGTGCCAATTTCTGATGGATTACTTCAGCTCTGCTCCTTCCAAAGTGGTTAATTGTTGACCCAGTAAGAAAAAGAAGGAACGAAAACCGACCTCTCTCTCTTTCATTTTCATCCGTGTGCTTAATATTCTGTAATGTCTCGAGGTCAATGGCTGCTTCACAGGTGGGTGGTTGGGGGGAGGGGTGCACAAGCAAAAGAATGGAACTTCACTTATCAAGAACTTGATTGTCAAGGTCCACATGGCTCCAGACTATAACAGCGTGTCCCTTGTCCCTTCGACCCAGACTAGGTTAAGACCTCTATTGAGTAAAGTCAGCGTGAAAGAATTCTGCTTTGGAAACACATAGAAGAAAGGAAACCTAGCACGGTGGGGGGCAGACAAGAATGGGGATGGCCCACCCACATGGAACATTGAAGTTGTGGGTCTCCCAGGGGCCCTGCCTTTGGTTACAATCATCAGCACAGGCAGAAATTGATCATCCCCCACCCCACCCCCATCACAGTTCTCACTGAGTCTTATCTGCCCAAACTGGGTTACTAAAGCCAGAGCAGAGATTGATTGTGCTTGCCCAAGGTCAGCAATCAAACGTCAGTTATACTTGTCCCATGCTAGGCTGCTCCCAGCTCAGAAATCTGAGCGCACTTAGCTGCACGTAGCAGTGACTCTACAAACGTTTGTTGACTTGAATGACATCACTGTTCTCAGCTGGTGTCCACTGCTCACCTGTTTCCTGATATCCAATTGATCCCTAACATCAACAACCACCTGTCACTTGGACTTCTCTTGCCCACATTTGCCAACAAGGTTTATGTCTTAGGATGCCAGCTCAACTCTCCTTTCACACCTTGAACTTGCCTGTTCTCCACTCTGACACCTCAGAGAGACCTGAGCTTTGACTCAAGACTCAGCTGTCTCCACCGAATGGCATCTCCTGATCTAGCCACAGCCACAAATACGCAGCTGTGACATTTACAAGTGGGATCAAGGAGGGAGGGGTGATGAAGCAACAGGTAGGTACTAACATTTGTTTTCCCCAAAGATGTGTATGTCTCTGTGCCCAGCCCTGACACATGTGAGACCTTTCCATTCTATCTCTAAAGAACACCAGGGAGCAAGGAGATGGTACTTTTTCCACTGCCTGATAAACAAGATCCCACATGTTTTCATTTGTGGAAACTAAACCATTCCCTTAAATTACTGATTTTCAATTGCAGGTCTAAGCATGGAGGAATATCCATAATAAAATATTTACCCACCTACAACAAAATGAGAAAAATAAGGGCAATGAAATGTATTTTCCATAGGCTGTAATATTCTATGTAAAGGATTATCCTTTGTTCTGAGACCATAGTGGAACCATATCTTAGGATGGAGTAAAGTGATTCCTTATTGCAAAAATTACATCCAGCCAAAATTACCCTTCAGAATTTATTAAGAAGGTACAAAATGAAGTCCAAGCCAATCACAGCCTGTTTTTCCTATAGCATGGAATAGATTGCTAGTTCTATGGCTGAGCATATCTGATGAAATACTTGGCTTTCCTTTAAGTGCCACAATATTTTAAAAAACAAACAAACAAAACAAATGGGACCTAATGAAACTTAAAAGTTTTTGCACAGCAAAGGAAACAAGACGAAAAGACAACCCTCAGAATGGGAGAAAATATTTGCAAATGAAGCAACTGACAAAGGATTAATCTCCAAAATTTACAAGCAGCTCATGCAGCTCAATATCAAAAAAACAAACCCAATCCAAAATGGGCAGAAGACCTAAATAGACATTTCTCCAAAGATATACAGATTGCCAACAAACACATGAAAGAATGCTCCACATCATTAAGAAATGCAAATCAAAACTACAATGAAATATCATCTCACACCGGTCAGAATGGCCGTCATCAAAAAATCTACAAACAATAAATGCTGGAGAGGGTGTGGAGAAAAGAGAACTCTCCTGCACTGCTGGTGGGAATGTAAATTGGTACAGCCACTATGGAGAACAGTATGGAGGTTCCTCAAAAAAACTAAAAATAGAGCTACCATACGACCCAGCAATCCCACTACTGGGCATATACCCTGAGAAAACCGTAACTCAAAAAGAGTCATGTACCACAATGGTCATTGCAGCTCTATTTACAATAGCCAGGACATGGAAGCAACCTAAGTGTCCATCATCGGATGAGTGGATAAAGAAGATCTGGCACATCTATACAATGGAATATTACTCAGCCATAAAAAGAAACGAAATTGAGTTATTTGTAGTGAGGTGGATGGACCTAGAGTCTGTCATACAGAGTGAAGTAAGTCAGAAAGAGAAGAACAAATACTGTATGCTAATACATATATATGGAATCTAAAAAGAAAATGGTCATGAAGAACCTAGGGGCAAGGCGGGAATAAAGACTCAGACCTACTAGAGAATGGACTTGAGGACACGGGGAGGGGGAAAGGTAAGCTGGGACAAAGTGAGAGAGTGGCATGGACATATATACACTACCAAATGTAAAATAGATAGCTAGTGGGAAGCAGTCGCATAGCACAGGGAGATCAGCTCGGTGCTTTGTGACCACCTAGAGGGGTGGGATAGGGAGGGTGGGAACGAGGGAGATGCAAGAGGGAAGAGATATGGGGATATATGTATATGTATAACTGATTCACTTTGTTACAAAGCAGAAACCAACACACCATTGTAAAGAAATTATATTCCAATAAAGATGTTTAACAAAAATTATCTTGAACTATTACAAAACAGAAAAAATAAAATAAAAAACAAACAAACAAACCTCTTAAAGACCTGAATGACACAATGCTGAGGAACACGGGACTTAGAGGAACAGAAAAGTCACTGTACACCCAGCCCTAGCAGGAAAGGGAAGGGTCACATCTTCCACACCCTAATCACTCCAGAGCACATACTCTGCAGGCAGAACCACGGAAACATCTTACAGACTCCCAGACTCTTTAAAGTATTCACTTTTGAACGTATGTAGTTGGAGAGAAGTCACAAAAGTTAAGTGGCTGTGGGACAGTTTATTCCTCTCTTTCTTTTTGTTTTTGGTGAAAAAAAAAAAACACAAAAACCTTCCATTCACGAAATGAGGTTGAGATCAAATAAAACTTATAGCTTAAACACAGTTGAGAAAATTTAAAAATTGGCAATCTTATGTCAATCTCCAAACCCTTTTAAAGGATACTTGTTTATGAAATTCAGAGATCGGAAGGTCATAAATTTAATATTAGAATAGAAAGCAGGTGCCATATGAAACAGGGGGAAAGTTGCAGCCAATATTCTAAGGTCACATCTGGATTCCTGGAGAAATGATCAATCTAAAGACTGATTTTCAAAAGTGCTGAATTTAAGTACTATGACTTTTAACCTATTTTTCTAACTTACCATGGTTCTTTCTTGCAGTAGAGTTGAAAATTGAGCAAAAGGATAGATTTACTGTATCAAAATCTAGTTCTCACCCCACTTGGATAAACCTCTTCTCCACTTCAGTCAGTGGAAACCCCATTTTAGCCACTCAACAAAAGCCTCTGTGTCATCCTTGTATATTCTTTCTGTTTCACCGGTTTCCAACCCAATAGCGAATATAGTCAGTTCTCTTCTTAAGCCATATTCAGATTCTAACTACTGCTCCCCACCTCCAAGGAACCGAGCGCTGTGCAGATTACAACAGCTTCCTCACTGGTCCTCCCATTTCAGCCTTCACCCGTTCTCAACACAGCAGCCTCGGTGCTCCTATTAACGTTTAAGTTAGATCGTCACTGATCTGCTCAAAACCTAAAAGTGGCTCCACATCACTCAGAGTCCAGAGTTCTTATTCTGGCCAAAAAGAACACCATGTGACTTGATCACCCATTTGTCTCACTTTACCTCTCTGACCTCATCTCTTGCTGCCACTGTTTAATGAACTTGGAGCAGTGCCTGGCAAAAAGCAACTGTTAGACAAGTGGTATTTACAATTGTTATATTATTATTTCTATTACTCCTACTACTACTACCACCACTATTAGTCCACCCATCAGTTGCTCCTCTCCAGCCACCCCGCCTTTCTTGTCCCCAAACACACAGAGTAGAGCTCTGCCTTCAAGCTTTGTCTCTTCCCCTTGACTAGAACACCTTTTCCCCAGATATCCGCCAGACTTTCCCCAGATATCCGCCAGACTTTCCCCAGATATCCGCCAGACTTTCCCCAGATATCTGCCTGACTTTTCCCAGATATCCCCCTGACTTTCCCCAGATATCCACCAGACTTTCCCCAGATATCTGCCTGACTTTTCCCAGATATCCCCCTGACTTTCCCCAGATATCCACCAGACTTTCCCTAGATATTTGCCACTTTCCCTAGATATCCGTCAGACTTTTCCCAGATATCCACCAGACTTTTCCTAGATATCCACCAGACTTTCCCTAGATATCTGCCACTTTCCCTAGATATCTGTCAGACTTTTCCCAGATATCCACCAGACTTTCCCCAGATATCCACCAGACTTTTCTCAGATATCCGCCTGACTTTTCCCAGATATCCACCAGACTTTCCCCAGATATCCGCCTGACTTTTCCCAGATATACACCAGACTTTCCCCAGATATCCGCCTGACTTTTTCCAGATATCCCCCAGACTTTCCCCAGATATCCGCCAGACTTTTCCCAGATATCTGCCAGACTTTTCCCAGATATCCACCAGACTTTCCCCAGATATCCACCAGACTTTCCCCAGATATCCACCAGACTTTCCCCAGATATCCGCCAGACTTTCCCCAGATATCCGCCTGACTTTTCCCAGATATCCACCAGACTTTCCCTAGATATCTGCCACTTTCTCTAGATATCCACCAAACCTTTCCCAGATATCCGCCAGACTTTTCCCAGATATCCACCAGACTTTCCCCAGATATCCACCAGACTTTTCCCAGATATCCGCTAAAACCTTCCCAGATATCTGCCAGACTTCCTCACTCAACACCTTCACCTCAATAGCCACTCAGTAAGTCCTTCTCTGATCACCTTATTTAAAATTGCAACCTCTCCCTCTAACAATCGCACCCCAGCCCCTTTCCTTGCTTTATTTTTCCTTACAGCAATCAGCTCCTTCTAGTATGATATATACTGTGTCTGTTTATGTTTGTTTATCGTTTGTCTCCATACATTATAATGTAAGCTCCAAAAGGGCAGTGACTTTGTATGTTTTGTTGACTGCTCTATACTGGCAATATAGTAAATATTCAATAAATATTTGTTGAATGAATAACATTCAAATTATCATATTCAGATAATTGAAAACCCTAAAAATTTACTGAATTTAATACCCATTCATGGTATTTTTTAAACCCCCCAGCAAACTGGGACTATACGAATACTCTCTCAAATAAACAAAGGGTTGCCTCAAAAAAATTCTATGGCTCAGATAACTTTTAATCATGAAATATTATATTCCTTCCCCCCAAGTTTGAGCATATAACAAGGACGTCCACTCTCACCATTTCTGTTCAGCATGGCACCGAAGGTCTTAGCTAATGAAATAAGGCAAAAAGGGGGGAAAAAAAGCATTACTATAATTATGGATGAAGTTAGACTGTTTTATTCAAAGAAGACATGATTGTCTGTGTAGAAAATCCAAAGGAATCTACAAAATTTTAGTATTAGGTGAGTGAATGTAACAGTGTCACAGGGTATAAAGTCAACACCCCAAAATTCATTTTTTAAATTGAAGTCTAGTTGATTTACAACGTTGTGTTAATTTCTGCTCCACAGCAAAGTGACTCAGATATACATATATATACACATTCTTTTTGACATTATTTTTTTTTAAATACTAACAACGAAAAATTGGAAAACAAAATTTAAAAATATCATTTACATCCTCAAAAAATTAAACATAAAAGTACCATACAATCCAGTAATTCCACCTCTGGAATATAAACCAAAAAATTGAAGACAGGGACTTGAACAGATATATGTACACCAATCTTCATGGCAGCTTTATTCATAATAGACAAAAGGTGAAAATTATCTTCATGTTCATTGATAGATGATCAGATAAACAATATGTGATAATATATACAATGGAATATTATTCAGCCAGAAAAAGGAGTTAAATCATGACACAGGCTGCAACATGGATGGACGTTAAAGACACTATGCTAAGTGAAATAAGGCACAAGAGGAAATGATTCCATGTATATGAGGTATGATTCCATGTATATGAGGTCCCAAGAACAGTCAGATTCACACAGACAGGAAGTAGAGATAGGGCTGCCAGGGGCTGGGGGTGGGAGTGGAGAGTTATTATTTAATGGGGACAGAGTTTCTGTGTAAGATGTTGGAAATGTTCTGGGGCTGAAGAGTGGTGATTGTTGCAGTTAACGTGGGGACTTAATGACACCGAACTGTACATTCATAAATGGTTAAAATGATACATTTTATGTTATGTATATTGGATCACAATAAAAAATATCATTTACAGTATCATCAAATCCTTGGAATAAAATTAATGAAAGATGTGCCAATCCTCCACTCTGAATGCTACAATTGCTGAGTGAATTTTACAAAAACATGAATAGATGGAGAGAAATACCATATTTATGAATGGAAAGACTCAATATTATTAAGATGTCAAGTCTGCCCAAGTCGATCTATAGATTCAATGCCATCTCTGTCAAAACCCCTTGCTTTTCACCTTTGAGCTTTGCATTTGCTTTGGAGCTACTTTTTTAATAAACAAGCTAATTATAAAATGTATATGAAATGCAAAAGATCCAAATAGCCAAAACAGTCTTGCAGAAGAAGAGAAGGAGGAGGAAAAGCAATAAGAAGATGAATAAGAGAAGAGGGAGGAGGATATTCACACTACCATGTTTCAAAACATACTATAAAGCTATACTAATTAAGAGTGCCATGGTATTGGCATAAGAATAGACAAGTAGGTCAAGGGAACAGAATAGAAAGTCCACAGATACACCCACACAATATGATCACTTGATTTCAACGAAGACACCAGTGAAATTCAGCAGGGGAAAGAAAACTCTTTTCAATCTAGTATAAGAAGAACTTGATATTTTTATTACCCCACACTGTACACACACCTCCCAAAAATTAATTCTCAATGGACATGAATCTAATATCTAAATGTGAGGGCTAAAACTATAAAGCTTTTTGGAGGAAATCATAGAATGATGTGTTTGGGAACGGTGGCAAAGATTTCTTGGCTAAGATGCAAAAGGCACTAATTATACAGTGAAAAAAATGATAAAATAGACTTCATCAAAATGTAAAACTTTTGCGCATCAAAATCCTCACTAAGAAGTGAAAAGGCAATCTACAGACCGGGAGAAAACATTCACAATACATATATTTAACAAAGGATTTGTATGAAAAATACGTAAAGAATTCCTACAAAACAACAATGAAAATATAGTCATAAAAAATGTAAGAATGGGGGCTTCCGTGGTGTTGCAGTGGTTGAGAGTCCGCCTGCCAATGTAGGGGACACGGGTTCGTGCCCCGGTCCAGGAAGGTCCCACATGCTGCAGAGCGGCTGGGCCCGTGAGCCATGGCCACTGAGCCTGCGCGTCCAGAGCCTGTGCTCCGCAACCGGAGAGGCCACAACAGTGAGAGGGCCGCGTACCGCAAAAAAACAACAAAAAAAGTAAGAATGGCCAGTCAGTACATGAAAAATACTCAACGTCATTCATCATCAAGGAAAGTAAGTTAAAGCACAGTGAGATATTAAAAGATCCCCATCAGAATGACAAAATTTGAAAGACTGGTGATTCCAAGTGTTGGAGAGGACATAGAGCAGCTGGAATTTTTTACATTGTGGCTGAGAGTGTAAAATGAGTTTGGAAAACTGGTTAGCGGTTGCTGATAAAGTTGAACTTACACTTAAATTATGATTTAGCAATTCCACTCTTATACGGCAAAGAGAAATTAGTCTCTATGTCCACAAAAACAGTGTACAGAAATGTTCATAGAAGCTTTATTGATAAAGAAAAGATTGTAAGCGCACAGATGACCGTCAGCAGCAGGATGAATAATTATGATACAAAGGAACAGTGCTGTGCAGTTCAAAGGCAGAAACCGTTACGACACGTGGAGGAGTCTCAAATGCCTTGTGCTGAGTGAGAGAAGCCAGTATCAGAGGTCACATGTGTGTGATTTACGAGACATTTGGGGAACGGCAACACGCTAGGGATGGAGAGCAGGTCCCTGGAGGCCGGGGATGGGGGAGGAGTATTTGAGTCTAATGGGAGATAGAGAGGCTGCATCCTGACTCGGCAGGGCTACAGGAACCTATGTATGTGTTAAAGCTCATGGAACAGTGTACACAGGAAACAATGATTTCAACTGTATGTAAATTTAAAGTCATTTACATCTAGTGAAAGAGGCCAGGCACACTTCTGCAAGAAAGCGTAGTATACAATTCCTTTTATCGAAAGCTGAAAAACAGACTAAACTAATCTAGGTGAAAAAACTCAAAACAGTGGTTACATTGGGATGGTGATGCGAACTGAGAAAGAGAACTTTCCAGAGTGACAGAAAGGTGCTACGTCTCGATCTGTGTGACGGTCACATGGCTCTCTACGTACGTATGATGTCCTTGAGTTCTATACTTGGACTTGTTCACTTTACCTCAGTAAAATGTTGTAAAAAATGTTTATCATGACCGGCACTGATTATGAAGCAAATTCTCAAACCTTCTTCCTTGTTTTCCAGCCACTGAATTTTAATCAATACATTTAAATCCCTAAGTTTTTGAGTTTTAAGCTTTCCCCTTGGCAGGAAATTAGGTACCTAAAGAAGCTTTTTAATTCTTTCAAATATTAGGTTCAGAAGCCAAAACTGGCTACAGATCTCTAACCTCTTATTCCTAAAAACAGCCTTAGGGGCCGGGGAACCTGGGCTTCCCCTGTACTTTATGAGGCTTTCCTTCATCTTAGCTGAAATAACTCAGAATCAGTACGTGACTCAGTCAAAGTGTTACTAATCCAAAAGGTAGACGTTTGCTTTCTGGGTTAAGAAGAAAAATGCTATAATAGTTAAGTTAAAAAAAAAACAAACCTCCCACGAGAGGTGTGCTAATTCCTTTTTTAGTTTTACAAAACAGAAAATGTTTTAAACCTAGATTTTAAAAGAATTCAAAGCAACAGTTCGTTGTTAGTATGCAAAATTCTAGAAAACGATACAGTAGGAAAGCGTTAGCCATCAGATTAGCTAGTAAATAGACTACTTCCTTTCACCCTCTCAATTCACAGCCCCCATGGGAGAGTTATTAACTTCAGGGGCCAGGTTCACATTAATTAAGCTTAACCGCCCTTGACCACTTAAACAGCTAATCTATAAAAAAAAAAAAAAAAAAAAAAAAAAGCAGCTGCTTTTGGAGGTATCGAAATATCTATCTCTCTGAGATCTATCTATCTATAGATATGTAGATATAGGTACGTGCGTATACATAGATATGTAATTACTGACAGGTTTTTCTTTATTTGAATATTTCCATTGCTTCAGCCAGACTGCATTACAAGCTTGCATCATTAGTGGATAAACTCCTAATGGTAAAGCATTTTCATTCACGTGTGCAGTCTCTCGTGTGGAAGAAAATGGAAATGAAACTGCAGCGCTGGCCCATGAGCAGTGGAATCCCTAGCCTTCAGCCGCTGGGTAAGATCAAGTGGAACATCTGTGCCAACAGTGAGCAGCCGGACACAAAGAGACATGAGCGTCCATCACTGTCTCGTGTCCACCGGGACCTCCGCTCTGTTACTTTTCCCACAGGCTCCTCAAGCCGAGCGCTCCGACCAGACCACTGTGGCAACCTTGCACTCAAGAAGAGGACTGCCTCTCCCCTGGGCTCTCTTTCCCTGGCTGTTTACCAAAGAGCAGTGTGGCTGGGAGTGAGCCCGGGAGGAGCTGGTGTCCCTCCCCACGCTGGCCTCAGGCCCTGCCCACCTTGGCCCGATCCGTCCCCACGGAGCCTGAGAATGGGATGCTGCGGCCTGGGTGGAGGTCCGCAAAGCCCCCACTCACTCTAGGGATGCAGCACTGGGCCGGGCCCCTCGGGAAAGCAAGTGCTAACCGTCTGAGTCACAGTGAGAACAGGGCAGCTTCATTCAATAACCGCTCTGTCTGGGCTTCAGCTCCCGCAGCCCTGTGGTCCCAAAGATGCCAAGGGAAGTCGCCTTCAGAACACGCCTCCTGGGATGGAAGTGCGGCTTCCCCCTCTTCATTCGTGACAGCTGGCCTTTCAGATCCTTAAACAAAGGAGGGAGACATTGTTTTCAAGTCCGATAGTGGGGGAAAGAGAAGGGACTGATATAAGTGTCCGTGACCTGAAACAGCTCAAGCAGAGCCGGGCAGACTGCGGTCCCTGGGGAGGCCGGGGACAGCGCCCCGCAGACACCCCAAGTGGAAGAAGAGGGAGTCGTCAGGTGCCACGCGCCCGCGCCCTCCTCATTTTGCTACGTGTAGTCAGTGGTCGGGAGACGTTGCTCTGCATGGTCCCTAACTGGATGCAGACACGGCCACAGACCCCGTGGGGACAGTCAAGTCCCAGGCAGGGGAACACCGGGGTCCCGAATCTGTGGCCATTTCACTTCCGTCCTCCACAGAACACGGAGTGTTAAGGAAACAAAGGCGCTTTCGCAGAGTTTATCTCCACTGATCATATCTTCCTTTTCCTCTAAGTTGGCTAACCCAGAGCATCACCAGTCCTCCTCTCCTTCCTGTTACAGGATGTGCCAGTGCTGGACGGAGAGAAACGTGGGGGTACGGGCAGCATCTCTGCACTCGCGTAGAAGCACATGGACAGGTTTTCCTGGAGTCCGTGATGGCAATGCTGAATCCAAGGCTAAAGGGGACGCCCCGCTCCAGGGCCTGTCCAGTTTCAGAAAAGACGATCGCTTACATGACAGGGACAGACACACAAGTGCACAAGACCCCAGGGGCCAGGCCATCTCAGGCCTGCCCTGAGGACAGGCCTTCCCGGGCGGTGTTGGCTTGAATCATAACTTGTCACCCCTCACCCCCGGCCTCGGGACCTTTGTGCTGGCCCCTCCCTAAGGCTCACCAGTCACCTCCCTGGGGAGCAGAAAAAAGGCACCGGGGTACAGAGTCTAGAGAGCACACACCACAGTCAAAAATAATTTCCTCAAAATGTCTAGGGGCGTATCTGTTCCCAATTAAAAATATATCCGGAAGCAAGAGATCTTGATTTCCAACAGACACAGTGGTACAAAAAGAATTTTTAGCACATAAGACTTAGTACATAATAAGGGACCTAAGGTTTTGTTAGAACAAATAAGTGTTAAGAATATATATAATATATACTAGGTATATGTATATATACTAGACAACCTTTTATTTGATAAAAATACATCATGTACCATGCAAATGCACTGAAGCGTGTACTACTTACCGTTATTTTGTGTCAATCGTAAAACTCTAAGCTTGGCTTACCTGAAAATGAAAAAAAAATGTCATAACATTAAACTCTAAAAAATAGAGACGAAAAGTAACTCAAACTTTGTATTTATCCAATACGACCACAAAAAAAATACAAATTTGCATTACACGTTCATTTACTTAAAAGAGCTTTAAAACCATCCTAATAAAATGATAGGAAATCAAACTTCCTGTTGATCCCCAGGAGCAGTGCAGCGAACTCCTGCAGGGGGATTTGTAATATCATCTAACGAACCAGAGCAAAGAGCAAAGGAACCCCAGTTTGGGAAGATCCTAGTCTCTCTGCGGGTCTTCTTTCAAATTCTCTTCAAGCTTATACACCTGGACTATTCTCTGCTAAATAGTAACTAAACATTGTTTTGTACCATTTATAAGATATTCACAGGAAATGGGGACGTTTTGGATCCATTTTTCCCGGCCATAGAATGCGGATTCGTTTCCATGACAACACCAGCTGCTCAGCCACATCTTCACCCCTCCCTCTTCCCAACTGCCATGACCCACAATAAGTCATCATTCAATTTCTAAATAGATGGGCATTTAAAAAGAGATCTTTGAGGGGGCAATTCTGCTGTCTAGATGTGTCTAGTATTTAAATATCTGAAGAAACGGGTTTCTTCTATATTTTGTAGTTTAGTGGCAGAGGGCGATTGGGTTTCTGAGCCCTGGAAGTCATTCCTGGTATCCTGGCATCATTGATTTGGTAGAGCCAGCTTCCTGGGGGCCTTTCCAATGCATGTGACCTCCCCGCCCCCAGCATCTTTACAGACACACAGACTTAGACACATTCATCCCAGCAAGAACATTCTTGAGGCAGTGCGGCAACTAAAGCTTCATTTGTTAAAGGTTACTCCAAGTCTGCAGCAAAAATACTCAATAAGGGGGTTATTAAATTTTCTTATGAAATGTCATCAGGGAGCTTTGTTGTCTGGATGTCAGGTTAAAGCCACGACTGGGAAAAATTCTTCTGAAGACAGAAAAGCACGGTGTTATGACTACCAGCATATATCAACCTACTCTGTCACTTGGACTTGAGAGTTCTTTCATCTTCACGAAAAGTATCAAGTGTTGAGTGTGCCCTTTACAGCTCAGAGCCATCAGCCGAGGGTTTCAGGAATGCCATTTACCACAAAGCCATGGACTGGGTGCAGGGGTTTGACGGGAAGGTGACCGACCACTGTGCCGTATCGGACAAGGTTCCCGTTAGGGTCCCCTCCCCACTGGTCTGGATCATGCAGCTAGAGGACTATAGCACATGCAGATGTTTCAGAATAAATTCACAGTAATCACAGGCAATCGAGAACCCCACAGGTCATCTGTCCAGACCATGTAGTTTATAAATAAGAACTCTGACGCCCAGAAGAGGGAGATGGATCTCAAAATAAGGCTGAACCCAAGTCAGAAACCATGTTCCCAAGTGTTGTCCCTTGCAGGAGACAAAGAGGCACCTGGGCAGCACGGGGGATGACGAGCCTCGGCCAGTGGTGGCCTCCGGCACCCGACAAAGGGGCCTGAGCATGGACAGAGCAGAGCCCTGGGAGTGCTCTGGGGCTGAACACGCCCAGCAGGCGACACAGAGGCTGAGAAAGGAGTCCAGCGGCGTCCACCAAAGGAGGGGGCCCAGGGTGGGGCGCCCAACTGGCTCTGAGCTTTAAGGATGAGCCCAGGGACGCCAGGATGCAAACTGGGCGGCTTAAAGGACAAACGCTTTTTTCTCCCAGTTCTGGAGGTTGGCAAGTCCAAGATCAGAGTGCCAGCAGATTCGGGGTTTGGTGAGGGCCCTGTTTCTGGTTCACAGATGACTGTCTCCCCACGTGGCAGAAAGAGGCGAGAAACCTCTCTGGGGTCTCTTTTGTAAGGACACTGATCCCATCATGAGGGCACCACCTTCATGAACTAATCACCTCCCAAAGCCCCCCCGCCGTCTAATACCATCACCTTGGGGTTTAGGACTTCCGCATATGAATTGTGAGGAATACCAACATTCAGGCCACAACAACCCTGAATGCTGATTAGACTAATTTTCCAAAAAGCCTCATTCACATACACTCTCAGTACCAGATGGCGTTCAGATTGATTGTAACATGGCTGGGTTAAGGAGTGGGTGTAGGGAATACACAGCTTTCTGAAGGGCCATATTTCAATACCTCTTGGTATCAGTAGGATGTTTCCAGCTGTGAATAACAGGAAAGCACAACTAAAAGTAGTTTTAACAATAAGGAAATATGTTATCTTGCATAACAAGAAGTCCCAAGATAGGGCATGTCCTGGGGTGATGTCAGGGCTCCTGTCCAGGTCTCTGCAATTCTCTCCGCCGGGATCCCCTCTGTGTATTGGCATCAACCTCAGCTGGAGACAGGATGGCTCAGGCTGTGCCAGGGCTCATAATAATTCTCATAATCCTAAACGTTTGTTAAATACACGAACCTCACTCACAACCAAAAGCATCTAGAGAAAGAAGATAAATTATCTGTTTCTTAAATGGCTTTTAGGGAATTTGGAATCTTTCCCTGAAATCTCCCTCAGGCCCGCCCCCCACCCGTGCCTTTGACTTTCTCTCACCTCCATCGGCCCTGAATGGTATTAGGTCACCTTCCTGTTCCTAAACCGGTTGTTGATGTGAGCTCTGCAGTTATACTGTCACTGGCGGAGGCCACAGTCATCTGAGGTAGAATGGATAAGCAGGAGTGACCACATCAGCCACGACAATATCAAAACCTGGGCCTAACAATTCCACCTCCGAAAGTTTATCTAAGGAAAGAATTTAAAATCTTCCCACCGGAACTAGATTCAATAACTTGTAATAACCTATACTGGAAAAGAATACGAAAAAGAATATATGTATGTGTTGCTGACTCACTTTGCTGTACACCAGAAACTAACACAACATTATAAATGAACTATACGTCAATTTTTAAAAGTCTTCCCAAAAGGTCCATGGACCTCTCAGGTGATATTAAGCTTTTCTAGCCATGATACTTACCCTTGGGAGGACAGAGCACCAGAGAGTTTTGCACCGTCTTGGAAAGCTTCCCTCCCCAGTAGTTATTGCTCGTGACCACAATCTAAGACACCAGTCCCAGAAATACGCTCTAAGTGGAACTGAATACCAAGCTACCCTGAAGAAACATCAGAACAGATCTCACCATGCCCCACACACTGTTTTTCTTGGTGACCAAGGCCCAAGGTCATGTCTCATCCTCCAGACTCTTGTCCCCATACAGACCTGTACACCTTCTGCTCTGGCCAATGTCACACCCATGCTAGATCCCACAAAGGCTTCCACTTTGCCTTCGGAAACTCCTGGTCTAGGAGGATATAGAAATTCTGTATCCTCCATCTCTTCTCTTTAATGCTCAAACCCAAGCCTACGTGGTTGGTTTTCTCTCATACACTCTGGGCTGAGCCCGGCAAAGGCTCTTTCTTCCCCTTTGGTGCTGCTTCCAGACCATGGGGATCCCCTTCTCCACAACAGTCCCGGCTCCTCTGAAGGGCTCGGCATCAGACCAGACCTGGAGAATGCACCAGGTGACACCGCCCTGGGCACAGTACTCCACGGCACCTCCTTCATCCCCTCCCTCTTCTTGAAGATTCAAGCTCCAGGATCTCTGTATCTTCACCATTTTTTCTGTCGTAATTCACGGGGAGCCCCACGTGGAGGGAAACGACTCCTCCAGTGCCTTGTTTTCTCATCTCCTCAACCTTCTCACCTCCACTGAAACTTGCCTTCCAGCCCACTTCCACTAGCCACCCCCGAGATCACACATCTTAGAATGTCAGTATAAGTAACTGTACTTCTGCCATAATCTTAATTTCAAGCATTTCGCTTTCTAAACACCACTTCCTATGTTTCCAGACCACTGCCCTTTGACCTCACTCCCAGAGCTCTTCTGCCCACTGGGGTCACAGTTGCACTGACCTGCGATCGCCACTATCCTTCACCTCCCCTGTATCCTCACATGCCTCCTCCTACAGCTTAGACTCTGTGGTCCATCATTTGACACATTCCCTTGCATACACTCTCAGCTGGAATAAAAATCAAATTCAACTCACTGATAAAGCTCAACTCTCAGCCTCCTCTACGCCTCTGCCCAAACAAGTGGGATGGATGGAGAAAAACAAGCCCACTGTGGTCACTGGTCTCATTTGCAAGACCACACACTTCAGATGAGTCCTTAAAGCTGCCTGTCAATCCCATCCCATTTCCCATCTCTCAAGGGCAACTATTTCCAATGTTCTCTCTTTTCAAACCTCCAGTTCCTCCCACCCTCTGCTCACTTCAACCAATGGCCTGGCTGCGGAGAAGACTGGGGCCCTCGCCACCGGCTCGGCTGCTCTGGTTCTTAACCTGTGACGCCTCCCTTCTTGTTTCAACAGCTGGGCTGGCCTCTCTCTGAAGGCCCGTCCTCTTGGACTCAAGATCTCCTTCAACTGTCCTCTATTTCTTCTTCACTCATTATTCCTCCCTCTCAACTGGATCATTCCCATCAGCATACAAACACGCTGCAATTTTGTGCCACTTCTAAGAAACAAAAACTAAAACTCCCTAAACATCAAACCCTTTCCAAGTACATCCGCATATTTCTGTTCCCCTTTAAAACAAAACTTCTCTGAAAAATTGTGTATATTCTCCTATCTCAAGCTGTCAGGAATCTACTCCATTTCAAGTTTCATCCCCACTACACCACAGGGACCGCCCTATCGCCGTCAACCATGACCTCCACGTTGACGAAGTGAACGGTAGACGTTCTCATCCTATTGGTTCTATCAGCAGTGCTTTGCACTGTTGACCAATCCGCCTTTCCTGAACACTTCCTGCATTTGGCTTGACTTTCTGCAAGACGCCGTTCTTCTTTATTTCTCCTCCTATTGCCTACTCTCCACTGAGGGTTCCCCTCCTCTTCCTAACTTCTGAATCAGTGGTTCTCAATCCCCACCTGCACATTAGAACCACCTGGGAAGTGCCGACCACATTCTGATGCTTAGGCTCTGTACCAGGTAACTGATCCAGGAGCCCTGGGGAGGAGCCCAGATACCACTATGTGTTTTTCAATCTTGAGGGTGATTCTACGATGCAGCCGGGAAGAAGATCGCTGCTCTACACACGGGCGTGCACTCACACGACGTTCTCAGGCTCTCCTGTCTTCTCCATCCAGACTCACCCCTACATGGCTGATCCCCTGCTGACGGTTGCCAGGTTAACACCTCCACCTTACCCGACTCCCAAACTCCATACTCCCTCATACCTCACTGCCTATTAGACAAAACCTCCTTAAGTGAAAAACTAATTCCCCCAGAGCCCTTTCACAGTAAGAATTCTCATTATTCTAAAAGATTTTTAAATACACGGAGTTCATTCTCAATTCTTTGCCAGCTTTACCTGTTTTCAGCATATGCTCATTAAATGATGGTGACTGATACACTTTTCTTTGTTTATAGAAGCAACATATGAATTCCCTCAGGTTGAAATGCAATGCAAATGAAATGAACCAGACAATTCCACAGATAGAACACAAAATGGTGCCTAGAATTTAAAGGTTAAAATGAATTATAGAATAAAATGAAGAATTATATTGCATTCATTCACTGGGAAATGCCGAAGAATAATGATGTGTTATTTTGTAACCTGGAACTGAGCTAAGAATGTTTTTAATGCTTTAGGTCTTATTCAAGAGCAACCCAAACCACCAGTGTCTTCTTCAATCATCAAAACACAGTGAGCACTGTTCCAGGGGTCAGAAGAACTGGTCCTGGTCCCAGCAGTTCCCAGCTCTAGGCAAGTTAAGAGCTTGGATTTCTTCCAGCTTCTGTAAAAAGGGGATATGTCTGCATGCCCAGTCCTACAGGGCTTTGTGTGGGTAAAACTAAGTATTTTTGGTAATAGTCTCTGAAGACTATTAAAAG
The DNA here is from genome assembly GCF_008692025.1 of Phocoena sinus. Lineage (NCBI taxonomy): Eukaryota > Metazoa > Chordata > Mammalia > Artiodactyla > Phocoenidae > Phocoena > Phocoena sinus. Next base: position 1,386,050 of record NC_045764.1, on the reverse strand, counting down.
TGATATTACATTTATTATTACTGTACAACCTAGGGCTATACTTAAGAACCAATTATTTAAAATAGTGCTATGTTAACAATTTATCCCAGAAACCCATAAAAAAAATCTGAAATTTGAGAATGTCTGATACTTGAGGTTTCATTTTCCCCATAATAATCACAACAATCATTTTGTAGTAAGCCCATGTCCAAAATAATACGACCACCAAGAAATTCCTTGAAGTTGGTTACGCTCATTTTAAAGTACCTTTTTTCTGCCAACATGTTGCATTATTATCATTATTATTACTATTTATCAGCCTTTCAATTCTGTGGATTCTTTTACACTGAAGTCCAATTAGGCAAAGTTTCCTGCCTTACTCCCACCAAATCCTTACAAAAACTATTCACTTACCAAATTTTTTAGTTTCTCAAATAAGCTTTAAGAAACACTTTTATTTCAAGATGTAGTGAATATTTCATGACACTCACTTGGGGACCACCTCTAGGTCACGCCTGACCTGACTCAGGTGAGATTCCACAGTAGTTCCCACCTTTAGACTAGACAACCCGTAGTTATCTTCATGCTGTACTTCGGGGCCATAGCATTTATTCCTAAAATGAATTGTTGACATTGCTCTATAATCATCAGTCGCTTCTATGGCAAACACAAATTTGAGATTGACCATATTTAAGAAACTTCTGAATTTTTTAACAGAGAAAACAGAACGTGTTCCTAACAATTCCTTGGAAATTCAATATGTGTACATTCATACCTGCAAATAACCCTAACACTGTACACTTGTTTCACAGCTCAAAGCGGGCACTAGCCAGAATACTGAACCTTTTCCTTCAGCTACATCCCACGTCCCCCGTCAACTCCAGTTCTGATTTTACAAGAGCGACACTGAATGCTTTTGTGGTCCACAGGGAGTCCCCACGTTTCAAACTTGTCTGGCTTAGGGAACTTTTCTCTTATTGTGGCTGCAATCTGTTTTGGCTTCAGATTCACTCCAGCTTCGAGGACCTTGTTGTTTTCTTCTCAGGCATCAGACCCTTTCAGTTTCTGGAGTGTGGACCAAGGTTCCCAAATACCCAGACTGAGCAGATCCATGGCACTGCTGTGCTGTAGACCAGATTAAACGTGAAAAGCTACTCCTTTCTCCTTTTCATCCATGAAGCAACGTCAGCCTAATACTTTCAAATATATTTTTATTATCTCAAGCCAACAGGAGAACAGACATCCCCAGAACTTCCCAGGTCAAGGGCAGCTGGGGCCTCATAATTGTATTTTATTGTTGAGGTCATTGCTTGGTGTCCTGTTCTCCTAATTTATCAAGAATTTCATCAGCAGGGAAAGAGCCTCACCAGGCAAGATCTCTACGATCTTCTCAGAGTCTGAAAATCACAATAACCCTTCAAGGTAATATTATCCATATCATTTTGTCACAGAAAAGGGTAAACTGACTTCTAGGTAACAAAGAGTCACCAACGTATGGCAAGTTAATTTCTCCATTTCTGGATTTCCATTTTAAATATCGACACTCAGCATTCTGGAAACTAGAAAAGGGTTGCATTGCAACACAGCGCCCTCTCCTGTGATGGGGGGCCACCTTTTGTGCTGTGATTAGGCTGGTTCTGTTGGAATCTGATGCTTGTCCCACTGAGGATACAGGGTATGAGCTCAGGGTACAGTGAGCTTCCCCCTGAAGGGGACGGATGCTCCAGGACCGTGTCTTGGTTATTGTAAATACTGCTGCTATGAACAGTGGGATGCACGTATCTTTTTGAGTTATAGTTTTCTCCAGATATATGCTCAGGAGTCAGATCGCTGGTTCATACGGTAACTCTATTTTTAGTTTTTTTTAAGGAACCTCCATACTGTTCTCCATAGTGGCTGCACCAATTTACATTCCACCAGTCGTGGGTTCCCTTTTCTCCACACCCTCTCCAATGATTTGTTACTTGTAGAGGTTTTAACGATGGCCATCCTGAATGGTGTGAGATGGTACAGCACTGTAGTTTTGATTTGCATCTCTCCTAATTAGCAACGTTGAGCATCTTTTCATGTGCCTGTTGGCGATCTGCATGTCTTCTTTGGAAAGTGTCTATTTAGGTCTTCTGCCCAGCTTTTGATTGGGTTGTTTGGGGTTTTTTTTTTAACAAAAATTGAAATTTTTAGGTTTGCTGTTAGGGAACAGGGTGCAAAATGTAGTGGACACACAGGGGAAAAGAATCTATGTCTGCCTGAGAATTCAGGAAGATTCTCTACACTGAGACCCGTCCTCCATCCCATTATTTGGGGGCAGAAATCGCTTTCTTTAGCTGAGGCCCAACCTCTGTTGCCATCACATGTCCCCACTGGTTATCCAAACTTGGCCACTATTTAAAATCAGCTGTGCCTCCAATGCACAGTCTCATTGCAAAGAAATAGCTCATCTCCACTCGCTTTCTCTACTTCTTTTTCTCCTTGCCTCCATCCCAATGCCCATTAGGGAAACAAGTGTGAGCAGGGTCCATCTCACACACAAAAAGCAAACTAAAGCCAGAGATCAAGTGTGTCTCCTGGTTGTCTCATTGTTTTGACTCATTCGAACTTTAATTCCAAGTAGGTGACAAACCACCTTGATTTTCTCAGGACTGACCAGTTTTCTGGGACTCAAGACCTTCAGTTTTAAAACTGAGACAGTCCCAGGCAAAGGAAGACCATTGGTGACCCTAAGTCAGCTGGGCAGGAGTGGGTTCTGGCCATCTTGAGACTTATGCCAGCTTTCTGTAAGGAAGCTCCCCTGAATTCATGATTTCCAAAGCAATCATCTCAAATCAGTGCTTTATGAAGTCAGGTTCTTGGCAACAAGAGGACAAAATAGCAATCTTATCTGCTTTGCCTTGACCCCCATGTACCATTTTTAATTACAGCCAAAGTGAAAAACGAAAACACCCCTCCAAGCCAGGTTCCAACTTAATTCTGAATCTAACCAGACCTGATTAAACCTCTCAAAGGATAACAATTAAAACCAAGGAGCAGACACACCCTTAGGCTTGGGATTAAGGCAAGGGGAGTAAATACTCCCAGTTATTGCCTGGACAATCTCCACCAAAGCGGAGCTTTGGGGTACAATACAGCAGGTGCCTTAAGACCAGACCAGAGGCCACCTTCTTTACGTTTAGTCCCTTGGGATTGTCTCCATTTTAAATTAAATATGAATCTTATTGTTTTAGCGCCCTAAACGTCAACCATTGGAACATACTGATTGCCTGTGTGGGAGTGAAAAGTTCCTTGACTGGAAGAAAAATACCTCAGTGCTCTAGATTGCCAAGCTCTGGGTATGGGATGTGACTCTTGTTTTCAGCCGTTGGCCGCCCTTGTTGGAGCAGTGAGCCAGTCCCAGGAAGGAAGTCAGAGTTCCCCAGATTTCTCTTAGGTTATTGAGGAGATCCAAGTATAGAGCCCTCAGCAAACCTTCAGAACAGTCTGTCATTTCAGATTCTCTGACTCTGAAACCCCTATAGGGAGAGAAGTAGCTACTGAGCGAAGGGGATGGGAGGAAGCTCTGAGACCCTTGTCCGGACTGGTTTATCTCATCACAGCACCGTTTCCCTTTCAGCTTCCCACAGTGCAGTGGTTACTGGAGATTGCATGTCAGGGCAACTAGAAACACTGAAGCTTACCAGGAGGAGCATGGAAAACTCTGAACTTCAGAAGGGCACTAAATGGGGACCATTTCAGCATAGAGAAAAAGCAGGAGGGGGAGACCCAAGCCTTAGTGAGTCTATGTGCCCTCCATAGTCATTACAGAAGAGTTGACTGGGGTAGAAAAAGTAGCCGAGTGGGAAAGAGGTCAGAGACTGAAAGCAGCTCCCCCTAGACACACACACACAATAGCGCCTGCATTCTGAATGCTCCGCTCTGAAGCATCTAAATACCTGTTATAGAAAAGTACACTTGCGTCGTTGAATCAGGACAAGAGGAAGGTCACAGCTTGGTGGTCTTGGTTTTTTATATTTTCCAAGCCTTCTGCTCCCCCCAGAATGATAGCCACTCAGTACAAACAAATGCTCCCCCCAGGCTGCCCTACACAAGGGGAGGGGTGTTTACAGAGAGAGGGCCCTGCCTGGTACAAGGCCTAATTAGAACACATGGTCCTCAGCGCTTCTGTGCTGTGGGTTGGCCTGCGGATGGATTTTCCATTTGATCTTTCTTTTTTATTCTCTTCACATTTTCCACCCTGAACTAAAATTACTCTCCAGAAAAGCATTTATCTTTCCTACTGCTGCTTCACAGCCTGTCCCCATTAGCGGATTTTCAGGAAGGACTAGATGGTACCTGTAAAAACACCCACTGGCTTTCACAAGTGGAACATGACAAGGAAATCCTATTTTCTCTTCTCCTCCTATATTCCTTGCCAGCTACCCGCTCAACTCATAAACTAAAGAAACGGATTTCATCCTTTTTCTCATTTTTCTCTTCTACTATTTTTTTTCCTTTGTTGGGCAAAATTTATTTCAAGAAGATTTACTCCCAGTACCTGTAGCCGGCTTCCAGAAACAGATGAGAAAACTCATAACAAGACACCCAGCCTGTCTTGTGTTACGATACCGGTACCTGTGTGTGTGTCAAAGAACTATTTCCCACCATGTTTTTTTTAAACTTTTTTTATTATAAAAAATAATAAATTCATGATGGAATATTTGGAAATACCAAAATAGGGGGGAAAAAAACAAACTTTCACCAAGCTAAAAGCTAGAGATTACCAATATTAATATTTCAGCATATTTTCCCACTATCCTTCCTAAGCTACTGTTTTTAAATGCTGTTTTAGATTTCTGTAGAGGTTCATCAACTCACTTCAAATATTTCCTTCTCTGAGAACCTTTCCTAAGCTTCCTCTGGCCCCAGAGTTGGCTTCCCCGCAGGATCACACCTACCACATCAAATAGTAAACAGTCTCTGTATACACATTCGTGTCATTCACCAGACCGAGAGCTCCTGTCTGGCAGGAACTTTCTTTGGTTCACTCCAGGTTCTGGCACACAGCAATAAATTTAGCAATCAAAGCAAATATTTGTTCACACAATCTCTGTGTCGTGGGCAGTTACCGGAGACTGAGTATCCATCATTGAACCAATGGAGCAGACGTGAGGGAAGCAGCCACGGGTTGTGTGATGAAGAAGGGAGGGGACCGGACACGAAAAGGGGGGCTGGAAGAAAGGCAAGAGCCAGACCACATAGGGCCGTGTGAGCCGTTCAATGGGGAACCATTGAAGGTTTTATGCAGGTATCACACTTTCTCTGGATGCTATGTGGTCACGGACTAGAGCTGCCTTCCCCAAGTGGAAGCAGGGGACCACTCCCGAAGCTGAGTGTGGCTTGGGCTATGGTGAGAGGAGAAGGGGTGGGGCTAAGTGGACCAGATCAAGATAGGCTTTGGGGATAGGCTAGACAGGAACGTCTGACAGACTCTGAGGACGAGTGAAAAGAAGAGACAAGTAGGTCCTCCACATTTCTGGGTGGAGCAACTGGTGGGTGAAGGTGTGATTTATTGAGATGGGGAAGACGGGGGAACCATGGACTGAAGTGGTGGGATGAGGAGCTCATTCTGGGACATAGTAATTTTGAGATGCTTGTGAAACAGCTATATGGGAATGTAGAGCAGGCATTGAATACAAGAGTCTGCAGTTCAGAGAAGCGGTCCGAGCGCAGGCTATAAATTCAGGAACCACCGGCAAATAAATGCTATTTAAAGACCTGGGTCGAGTTGAGAACACCCACACAGAGGGTGGCAAGAAAGGTAAGGGCACAGGAATGGGGAAGACATGGGCTGGTAGATGGGGAAGAGCCAGAGGCAGCCCAGGCAGGGTGGTGAGTGGTGCAGAGGGAGGGGTCCGACTGGGGCAGTGCAAAGCAGAGGCCACTGCCCACCTCCGGCAGGACTACTGCAGCCAGACAGCAGAGGGGGAAGCCTGATGGGTGGGCGGGGAGGAGAACTGAGACAGTGAGACAATGCCCAGACAGCTCTGGAAGGATTTTAGGCACAGAAAACAGAGATAGGGAATGGCAGCTAGAGATCCTTGGAAGAACCAAGAAGAATGTTTGCATGCTGATGGAGTGATCCCGTACAAAAGGAGGGCTTGTGCAGTTGAAGATGGAGGGGGGTTAAAGGCAGGAGTCCTTGAGCAGGGGAGGGGTGATGTCCGGAGCAGAAGCAGAGGAGTCCACCTTTCACGGGGAAGAGACACTCTGAGAATCGCACCTGGAGGAAAGGAGGAGGGGGCGAGAATGCTGGATCACAGATCTCGTAAGAAGATGAGAGAGTTCCCGGTCCTCGGAGAGGTGTGAAGTGAGGCGTCCGCTGAGAGTGAAGGGGGAACATGGGGTGAGCCCAGTCCAGGAGCACAAAGGAACAACCGAGCCCAGTCCTGGGGACACAGGACGTCTGAACGCAACAGGGAAGGAAGAGTGAAATCCGGCTAAGACAAGCAGAGCAGAGAAAGAGGCCTGTGTGACCATGAGAGACGAGCCAGGCAGGAAAGGCTGGGCTCAGGGCGTCCAGGCTGCCCGAGCGTGGACGGGGCGATAGTGAGCCGGGACGGGAAAGCTAAGCTGGGTCTTTGCGCCACACGGTAAGAAATTTGATTTGATCCCAAAGGTGATAGATTCGGGAGGATGTGAAGCAGGGAAGTGACATAAAGAGACTGGAGTCCTAGAGAAGATTCTGGGTGGGCGTGGGCAGCAGCTTGGGGGTGGGGGGTGGGACTGGAGTGAAAGGGACAAGGCCAGAGGGTGGTGTGAGGATCAAGGTGGGAGGGGATGCGGGCCTGGCACGAGCAGTGGTGACGATGGACAGAAGTGAACGGACTGAAGAAATAGTTCAAAGGAGGGGCCCACGGACTTTGAATGAAAAACACACCTACTTTAAATTTCTGCAAACAATCATTATTTGATTTTAAAACACCAGGTATTATCAAACACACTCAGTGTAGTGTCCCCCTGAAGTCTGACGGTAAAAGCAGGCATCTCCACAAATGGCCTGGCTGACTGGCTGTCCTGATGCTCCCACCTCCACTTCACTGCACACTGCTGCTGGCCGGGTGCATAGCTTTGGTTAAGTGATTTCTTCCAGCCAGGTTAAGCTTCCCAAGGGTAGGAAGGCACCTGTTCCAGCCCGGCCCTGCAGGAGGCGCTGACAGGTAGAGTTCACAGTCCCTGGTGGCTGCGCAACGGGGTCACACGTAACAGTAAAACCAGTCGTGCCCTGTGTGTGCGCAGAATGTTACACAACGCGGCAGGCTATCATTTGGCATCTCTTGGTCCTGTGTCCACCCAGACAGATGGGCAGGACAGGATTGATTAGTCCAGTGTTATAAAAATACTGAACGCTTAGAGGGACTAAGGGAATCCCCTAATTTCCCAAAGCCAGGAAAAAGGGAGGGGCCCAAATCAGAGTCCAGGACCTTGTTGACTGGGGGCCTCAGTGTTATCCCTTACTTTGCCTTATACATTGCAAGGAGCGAGATTTTCCATTTTAGAGTCATACACTTTAACGTCTTCCACCCACGGTGAAAATATCTGACTCTGTGGATTCTCAGCACATGTGTTCTCGCTTAAGAACCCTCCAACCGTACAGCTGGAAGGGCCTCCAGACCTCAGTGGCTCCCAGCCGGCACCCGCACCACCAGAAAGCGTTTATTCAGTGTCTTCCTCTCCTTTTTACTATCTTCCAAAGGAAAGAATTTATTTTCAAGGCATGAACTGATCATTTTCCCTGACTTAGCCACTAGGTTGGGTAAATCAGGGGATTATTCTATAATTTTCATAGAATAATTTTCATCCATAGCCTCCAAATCCAGCATCACTCATGCAGATAGCTCACCCAAGAAGAAATGACAAACTCTCCCTGCAATCTAACCTTAGGCTAATGGGATCACGAATACACCAGTCCTCAAAGACCTTCTCTCTTATCTCAAGTCTCTCTTGCTTTCATTGGAAAATAAACCTTTTGGCATCCCCTTAATTTCTTGTTTCTCCTTCCCACTTCCCTTCTGAGAGTTGGTAGGAAAAGGCTGGAGGGAATCAGAATTGAGAAGACAAAATGTCAAAGAAGTGAAAAGAAGCAAGGCGTGACCAAAATGTGGAGGCCTGGAATAAGGGGGAATTGAACCGATTACGTCAGCTGTGACAGCATTCACAGCTAAGGACAAATAGCTCCATAGGCAAGAGCTTTTAAAATTAAAATTGTTTTAAATAGATTGGAGAAGATTGGTTTTTAAAAATTATGATATTTTTCTGAAAGAATGGCTTTAACGAGATGAAAATGATGGCAATGGAAGTTCAAGGATGGTGGGAGGATCCACTCTAGGGAATCCTGAGGGGGCAAAATCAGGTAGAGAGATAGGAAGAAAGAAGTGGGGAGCCCCACCCCAAGGTTGTGGGTCAGAGAGCCACAGCCTGGAGGTCCAGGCAGCAGAGGCCACAACAGAGGGACCAGGGGAGGCAGAGAGCAGAGCCCGCATGAGCACCGTTCATCACCTCTTTCCTTTTCATTCTTCAAATCATGTTAAATGTATCTCTGCTCGTTCTACTTAAGAGATTTCCCCACACCCACACCCTTATTCGGTTATTGCACCCTACTCATCTGCTTTATCAAACTTGGGAAACTTTTAGCCTCGAGGAACACAAGACCACAACTCAAAGTGGCCTAAACAACAAGGAAACCTCTCAACCTGATAGCACGCTTCCCACGGAACGCATCTCCAGAGCTGGCTCATTCAAAGGCATGAGATCCTCAAGGACACAGCCCTTTGGGTGCCCCCTCTGCCACCCACGCCACACTGGTTTCCCTCAGCCCGGCTCCCCTCGCTGCTCGGGACGGCGGCCACAAAGGCCCCAGGTCACCTGTTGACACAGTCATCTCCGGTACAAGACGCCTGGGCCCTCCTCTGTGTCTCTTTTTAGGAACCGTTCCCGAGAGCCCCTGTATCAGTCAGGGTTTGGGCAAGGAAGACGCGGCGCGCTCACAGAATTTACCTGAAGTGAATATGGTGGAGGGATTATTTAAAAAGCATGAGCAGAAGAGTGAAGAGGACAGACCGACAGAGAGGTGACGGGCCCAGGATGAACGCTGCTGGCAGGGTCGCCCCAGGAGGAAGGGGGCAGGGGCGGGAGCGTCATAAATACTCTTAGTTCCCAGCAGTGCCTCCGTTAGCCAGCCCCAGGGGAGACCAGCGGACAAAGAAGCCTTCGTGGGGCAGTGCTTAGAGGCCAGAAAGGCAGAAAAAGCAAAGGATGCTTCTGGATGGAGAGAGGCAAATGGTAAATGATCAGCATGCCCTCCAACCGCACCCTTCAAGCCCAGCGTGGTCCACAGGGGGATCATGTGCCCATCCTTAAGCCAATCACTGTCCCGAATAGGATCATGTGCCCATCCTTAAGCCAATCACTGTCAAGGGCATGGACTTGGAACCTTAGACTAGTCAAGGTTTAACTATGACTCACACGGGAGGGGGCAGACACCCAAACTAAACTGGAGTTTCCGGCGAGGAAGGAGGAAATAATATCTGCTACGATAGATATTTCTAGAAAAAAGATATAGGTTTGATGATTTTTATTTTTTTTAACTTTTCTAATCTGGCCAAAAACAAAAAAGTTATAAGCCAGTGTTCAAAATATTTATTGGAAATTTACTGGTCCATGGAATCTAAAAGTTTTAGAACAACTTGTATATACTTGTAAAAATAAAAGGCTGTTTAGTCTCATTAGGATTTGGGGATTGAGAGTTAAAAGAGGTCTGGAGCCTAAAGGATGCAAACTACAGATCCCCTTAATACTCTGGACGGTCCTCTGCGGAATGTTCCCCGGCACTTAGCTAGAGTTTTAAGTGGCTCACAGAGTGATGATTCCCCGGAAGACTGAAACATTTCCTCTCCTGCTCTGAAATAGGTCACAATATGCAAATCTACTTTAATCCTCCCCCGATGCAACCACTATAACAATAGCCAAAGTGCAAAGAGAACGGTTTAGCACAGAGCCAAAAGCCCTCTGACTGTGGCCTCTATTGAAAGAAGAGCAAACCAGGAAAGCAGTCATCCCGAAGCAGCCTTAGAAAGAGCGTCATTTAACCATCTTCTGAATGACTGATCATTTCCATCCAGTCGCAGTTCACAGGACATTTAAAACGTTTTCCTTCTCTTCCCGAGATGCAGGTGTTATGGCTGTGAGTAAAAACTGTGAGTAAATTACTGTGAAACTTCCAGCTGACTTTCAGACAATTCTGGTGTGAAGCATGAGGGAACGTTACACAGAACAAAAGCCAAATAAATAATTTAGAAACATTTACTGAATTTTGACAATGTCTTAGTCTGTTTGGGCTGCTATAACAAAACTATCATAGACCGAGGGGCTTATAAACAACATAAATCTATTTCTTACAGTCATGCAGGCTGGGCAGGCCAAAATCAAGGCACTGGCAGATTCAGAGTCTAGTGAGAGCCCACTTCCCAATTCACAGGTGATGGATCTTGCTGTGTCATCACATGGCAGAAGTGGGGAGGGAGCTCCCTGGGGCCTCTTTCATAAGGACATTAATCCCATTCCTGAAGGCTTTGCCCTCATGATCTAATTACCTCCCCGAGGCCCCAAACACCATCACTTTGGGGATTAGATTTTAACACTAATTTTTTTCGTGTGGTGGTGCAAATATTCAGTCTATGCCAGACAGTACCGGGAACTAGGAACAAAAAGGCACAAAAGAATGCTAGAGGTGTGGGTTAGTGAGACAATAAGTAAGTGGGTACATACAAACAGCTTGGTATAAATTATGTTTCCTTATATATATTCTCATAGGTATGTTCTAACTACAGGACAAACAGCAGCTAACCCTTCAGCACAAGGGAAGTATTGGCCAGACTTTGACTCAGCACTCTGACTACTTACAGTATAATTGTTAACTTAAGTAAATCCCTTAGTTTTGACAGCACATAACTGTCTAATACTCACAAACAAGCCAAATTATTCCCTCAATCTACAAATGAAAGGTGGTGATTTTCAAGCATATTCTCCTTTATTCACACACACGTGGAAAGGTGAGGAAGGCAGGGTGGTTTGACTGTATGAAACAGCAGGTATTGGTGAACTTTCCAGTTGCTTCTCTCAAATACAGGCATTATGCTTCCACCAAGTTCAGGTCTCATTACACCTGTCCAAACAAGCTCACGGATAAGGAAGCATTATGATAATGACCAAAGAAGGGGAAATCATTTGGAGACAGCTAGAATAGACCTTTAGGAGGAAATGGGTCTTAAGAAGGAATCTGAAGATTAAAAGAGATACTGGTAAATCCAGGAGGGCTGGCAAGCAGGCTGGTAATTTTCAGCATCAGAGGAAACAGGGCAAGGGATGTTGAAGCTGTTGTCTTGGCTGGAATATAAGGTCTGAGAAAACGTTAATAAAGAAAAAAGGTGGAGAGTGACAGACAAAGATGCAATAAATTTCAAAGTCCATGTCTGATTGTCTATGTCCCCAGCAAAACTCACATGTTGAAATCTTAGTGGCCAGTGTGATGGTTTTCGGAGGTGAGGCCTTTGGGAGATGATTGGGTCATGAGGGTGGAGCCCTCATGAATGGGATTAGTGCCCTCGTAAAAGAGGCCCCAGCGAGCTCCCTCACCCCTCCACCATGTGAGGACACAACAAGGAATCTGCGATCCTGAAGAGTTCCCCACCCTGGTGGTACCCTGATCGCAGACTTCCAGCCATCAGACTGTGAGAAATAAATTTCTATTATTTATAAGCCACCCGGTCTGTGGAATTCTATTATAGCAGCCTGAACAGACTAAGACATCATGGCTTGAGGGTTTAAAAGGAAAAAGAAAATGGGTGATGGGAAGTCAACAAAAGGATCTGAGAAAAAAGATTACATTCTTTGTATAAAAGTAATTTTGGAAAACTGATTTCATCCAGTAAGTGTCTGAGTGAAGAAAGAGAAAGAAGGGCTGTCCTCTACCACTCTTGTCTGGAGCATCATAAGGAGCCATGTGACATCTTCTGGGAGATATTGTCAAGGACCCTGAATATACAAAAAAAGTGGCAGCCACTTTTAATGCCATTGTCTGAGCCCACTGAATGTTTAAGATCATGGTGTCACAAATAGTACTAGGAAATCGGTAAGGCAAGAGAAGGTTGAAATGGAAAGCAAAGAGTTTATCCACTACTATCTTTAATTTTGGGTGACAATCAGTCATCCAAGAGGAAGTAGCTCAGCCACAGAAGGTGTTTAATCTAAATGTGGGACCAGTTTAGTTTTGTTGCCTCTGAATTTAGCTACTTCAAAAGTATATAAAGCAAATTCCATAATAAGCAAGAAAAGTGTGTGTGCAATCCATAGAACACTAATCTAACTCTGGGTGAAGAAAGTGAGGTAGTGCTTACATTTCAAACAAAAATTTTGCATCTGTAATTAACTTAGATTTATCTTCAATTTAGTTTTCCTGTTCAACTTCCAGAATATTTTAACTGTAAAAGTCCCTGAATGAAAAAAACTTGTAATAAGAAAATCTGGTACTACTTTATGAATCAATGCTCTAAATGGGCATAAGTATTTCCATGTGTAAGCATGCCTCTGCTAGCCACTTACTGCATTGCACTGCCTTTATCTGTGGCTAAAAGACTACAACCAGCTAACCAGAGCATTGTGTTGATGGGTCCTCAGGAAAGCAGACAGTGAGGTTGAGTAAGAAGGACAAGAGATTGCGGATGTGGGTGACGTTTGTGAAGAACATCCAAGGAGGGATGAAGACGACCCATGGTTCAGACCATGGTTCAGATCTGTCACCTGTAGACGGTAAGGGAGTAGGAAACAAAATGGAGAAGAGAGAGACTCAGATCATGGTGGGGGGGGGGTGACAAAGTTTTGGCCAACCCGATGGAGGACCCTAGAGCAAAGATGACCTACTGGATAGACTGTGCTCAGTCACTGGCTGGATGCTGTCCAGGAAGTGTGGTCTTGGCTCAAAAGCCGAGGCAGATCCTAAGAGGGAGTTGGGGGCATGATTCAGGCGGTAACAGGGTGCGATGGGGAGCGATGGGGAGCAATGGGGAGTGGTGGGGAGTGGTGGGAGCAATGGGGAGCAATGCGGAGCGATGGGGAGCGGTGGGGAGCGATGGGGAGTGGTGGGGACTGGTGGGGAGTGATGGGGAGCAGTGGGGAGTGATGAGGAGTGATGGGGAGCATTGGGGAGCGACGGGGAGTGATGGGGAGCAGTGGGGAGTGGTGGGGAGCGGTGGGGAGCAGTGAGGAGTGATGGGGAGTGATGGGGAGCAGTGGGGAGAGGTGGGGAGTGATGGGGAGCAGTGGGGAGCAGAGGGGAGCGGTGGGGAGTGATGGGGAGCAGTGGGGAGCGGTGGGGAGTGATGGGGAGCGTTGGGGAGTGGTGGGGAGTGATGGGGAGTGATGGGAAGCGATGGGGAGCATTGGGGAGCGACGGGGAGCGACGGGGAGTGATGGGGAGTGATGGGGAGCATTGGGGAGTGGTGGGGAGTGATGGGGAGTGATGGGGAGCGATGGGGAGTGATGGGGAGTGGTGGGGAGTGGTGGGGAGTGATGGGGAGTGATGGGGAGCAGTGGGGAGCAGAGGGGAGCAGTGGGGAGTGATGGGGAGCAGTGGGGAGCGGTGGGGAGTGATGGGGAGCAACGGGGAGCGGTGGGGAGCAGTGGGGAGTGATGGGGAGAGGTGGGGAATGATGGGGAGCGGTGGGGAGCAGAGGGGAGTGGTGGGGAGTGATGGGGAGTGGTGGGGAGCGGTGGGGAGGGATGGGGAGTGATGGGGAGCAGTGGGGAGTGATGGGGAGCGATGGAGAGCGGTGGGGAGCGGTGGGGAGCAATGGGGAGTGGTGGGGAGCAGTGAGGAGTGATGGGGAGTGATGGGGAGCAACGGGGAGCGACGGGGAGCGGTGGGGAGCGGTAGGGAGTAATGAGGAGTGATGGGGAGCAGTGGGGAGCAGTGGGGAGTGATGGGGAGCGATGGGGAGGGGTAGGGAGTAATGAGGAGTGATGGGGAGCAGTGGGGAGTGGTGGGGAGCGACGGGGAGCGGTGGGGAGGGGCAGATGAAGCTTCTCTCACTCTCCTGCCACTCATCTCCTGCTGTGCGGCCTGGTTCTTAACAGATACCAGTCTGCGGGCCCGGAGGTTGGAGACCCCTGCTGCAGAGAATTCAGGTGAGATGAAGTGTCAGGTGCCCCTCCAGAGAGAGACGCTATTCCTGTACCTAGGACAGTACCCTTTGCATCTCTGAGCTGTGTACCTGAGAGGCGTCTTCTTCTGTGAAACACTAGCTGTGCAATCTGAAATCATACCCGGGGAAAGAGAATACCTCAGTGTCAGAGGGATTTGAAAATGTCAGAATTTTTACTGAATAGAGACAGGCTTAATCCCCTCCAGAATATCTTTCAATTCATTTTTTAAATCTAAAAGATTTCACCCATTTATTTTGAGGTTAAATGTTTACTCAAGTAGTAAAATATGCCAGATCAGATTCTAAGCCCAGAGGCACTGATTCTAGGATATGAAAAGATTTCTGGAGAGATATTCTACTCCTCACAGCATTAACTACAGTAAGACGTAGTTCACCATACAAAAGGAAGATGCTGTTAGAAGCCAAGAATTATAACTGTGTCGTGTCTGTTTGACATTCCTCAAAAACCTTGTAAAGTTATGAGTTTATAAAAAAATAAATCACATTAACTCAAGGGGAAATGCAAAAATAAAACCATTTTCCTTTACTCTGATGGGAAATGAGTATTTTAAATGTTCTAACGTTGTTTTCGCAAGTCAGTATATAAGCATTATTGGAAAGACCAATATTGCCTGAGATTTATAGCTCCCGGCTCTTTTAGGAGCTCTCTCCAATTAGATCAGAAGGTAGTTTTATCTAATTCTTTGATCTAACACAGTTTTTGATAACACTGATTGAATGTCTGAATTGTAAGTTAGAAGTATTGCTATTGATCCTTTTCTGATACATCCTTTTTCCCAATAATTCATCAATCCCTGACAAAACGATTAAAAGCGAACATTTATTGAGAGCTCATGACGTTGCAGCCCCCAGGCTAAATGCTTTGTACCCCTGCCCTTTCTTTCTGTCTCCCAGGTCACCCACCCTCCTCCCCACATTCCAATGACCACAAGGCTCTCCCATCTATTCCCAACTCCTGAAACCCTTCCACTGCGCCTCCTGGAATTTGTGGACCATTCACAGCAAAGTTCCCTATATCCCCAATCTAATCCCCAAATACTCCTTTCTCCTTCTTGTTCTGACAAAGACTGACACTTCCCTGAGGACGCTGCTCTGTCTCCCCCTCACATGGTGGCTGCTTTTCATTCGAAGTTATCACACACCAGACCTGGAGGTGATGGAGGGGTCCTTGTCAAACCTCTTCCTACTTCCAGATCTTTCTCCTTTCCTTCAACCTTAAATCATGTCACCATGCATCACCCCCGCTCCTCATGCTTCCCCGCCTTTTTCAGCAACAGCATCTCCTGGCTCTTGGCACCCTCTGTAACACAACTCTGGTCTCTTCTAGCATTTTCATACACGGCTAATAATCCTTCCAAGCCTCCACTCTCCCACCCCATTCAATCATGCTCACTCAGTCACCTTGACCTCCTTCCTCACATAAAGAGCCACCCAATTCCACAGGAAAAAGAGAACTACCATATGTCCCAGCAATTCCACTCCTGTGTATATATCCGAAAAAAACAAAAATACTAAATCAAAAAGATATATGCACCTCAGTGTTCACAGCAGCACTATTTATAATTGCCAAGGTATGGAAGCAACATAAATGTCCATCAACAGATGAACTGATAAAGAAGATGTGGTGTATATATATATATATACACACACACACACACACACACACACACACACACACACACAATGGAATACTACTCAGCCATAAATAAGAATGAAATTTTGCCATTTGTAGCAACATGGATGGACTTGGAGGGCATTATGCTAAGTGAAATAAGTCCGACACAGAAAGACCAATATTGTATGATATCACCTGTATGTGGAACCTAAAAAATACAACAAACCAGTGAATACAACAAAAGAGAAGCAGACTCATAGATATAGAGAACAAAGTAGTGTTACCAGGTGGGGGGAAGGGGCAATATGGGGGTGGGGGATTAAGAGGTACAAACCATTATGCGTAAAATAAGCTACAAGGATATATTGTACAACACAGGGAATGTAGCACATAGTTCATAATAACCAAAAATTGAGTATGACCTTTAAAAATTGTGAATCACTATACTGTACAACTCTACTTCAATTTTAAAATTTTAAAAATTTTAAAAATAAAAAAAATAACTGAAGCCAACCACTAACAACAACCTGTTTATATGATTTCTAGAAGAGTTGGTGGTTGGCCTTTCTTTTAATGTAGATCAAATCTCTCCCTAAATTGAGAGTTTGGAATTATCAGCTGCAAACTATTGCGTACAGGATGGATAGACAACAAGGTCCTACTGCATAGCACAGGGAACTGTATTCAATATCCTGAGATAAACCAGAATGGAAAAGAATACGAAAAAGAATGTATATATATATAACTGAATCCCTTCGCTGAACAGCAGAAATTAATACAACATTTTATTGATATACTTCAATAAAATTTACAAAAAGAAAAAAAATTCTGTCCCTAAAATATGAACAATCCATTCTGGAAATGTGTTATCAAGCCTAAAGTGTTTATTTTAAGTAGGAAAAAATACTAGTGTGGTTTTTTTAAAGTTCTGTCTAATATCATTCCCAATAGTAATAAACTCTCTATAACTCTGTCTAATAATTCAATTCATATACATACAGAGAATAGAATTCATTTGAAATCAGATATCTCTACTTCATGATGCGGCATGCCAACACAAAATGGATTAATGAAGCAAATGCTTTTAGGTGTTAAAACACAAAGCACAGTCACTGTTTTCATACAATGGTGTCTATTCATAGCAAACGACCCCACCTCCCACTTAAGTTGGGTCAGGGCAAGGACCACCCCCTGCAACGGGTTACAGGATAAGCGGTAAATGGAAGTAGAACAAAAGTCCAATCATTCCTCTCAAGCTTTTCAGAAATCCCTTCCATTAATATCAGTAGCTAGTTTTCTTTAAGGCTTTCGTCTGAAGGAATATATTATCAGCAACTGTGACCAAAGATGTTTTAGTTTATATACAACCATCTCCAGATTGTACATATATTTGCTCTGACTCACTTCAGAAATTCAAACAAAACAAAGGTACAGTAGGTATATAAACAAGCAAGCCACGGGGTTCATATCTGATTCTAACAATGATGTCTTATTTTTACTGCTCAGATAGCACACAAAGGCAGAAGGAAGTACCACCTGGAAACAACAAAAGATAAACACAGTCAACCAATGTGGAGCTTCCAAGGGATGAGCGATTATTTAATCATTAAAGCAAAAGAAATACGCACACACAAAGTAAAGCCAGTAACTAACTCTTATTTTAACCCAAAGAACTCTGCCCGGGGCCCAGAGGATGTCAGAGGAATTGACTCTTTCCAATTTTTGAATGGATTGGTAAGTATCACTTTAAAACTCACTTTATGGAACAAAAATCATCTCTTGACAGATATGTATTAAAATCTTTTTTTTAGTGTATTAAGAATCTATCAGAAGATGGTATTTCTCAAATCCATTCATCTTTAGGAATACATCTCACATGAATACATCATGCACATTATGGTGAATTTTTTTTAGATATTGATATTTGAAGGGAGGGAACATTGGCCAGGACCTATGGTCTCTCCTGCCTCTCCCACCTCAAGACAGAGCTCTCCAGGGGCCCAGGTACCCTCGTTGATGCCCACAGCACGTGGTGGGGTGCATAGCCCAGAGAAAGGGCTCGGAGAGTCTTGTGTGGAATTTGAATTAAACAGGCAAGTAAAGGTTGAACTCTCTCTTACCAAAATAATTGTGAGCCTCCTTCACTCGGCTTTTCTTAACTTCAAGTCAAAACTCCCCATCTGGGAGACTGGGAAAGTTGTTATACAGAACAGGGCCGTGGTTACAGCGTTCCGAAAACACAAAGGGCAGTCCAACTCCATCTAAGCCCAGGTATATTTGAGAAACTCTGATTCTAGGATGCAGGAGACCAGCTCCCTATCCCTTCATTTGGGAAGAGAAACAGAACAGAACTTGCACCAAGAAAGATGCTGGCAGGGACGCGGCCTTGCAGACTGTGACGGGGCAGCCCCAGATTTAGTGGACGTGGCTCCCAAAGGCCCCAAGTGCCAGCAGGGAGCCGTCAGTGACTCCAAGTCACTCTAGAAGCTATGCTCGCAGATAAGGGCGCTCTTATCAGGAAGCGCGTGTGTGCCCAGCACTGCTTATTTTGGCAGAGTGGCTCCCTTTCTCCTCGCTAATTAAACGAGGCTGATGAGTCCAGGGCCGCCGGGAGATCAGAGGAAACTGCAATCTCCAGGCCCGTTCTTTCCTCTGCTCCACAGGCTCGGCCTCCCTCCCCTGGCGCTTTTCCATTAATGTGGGGAGTAGATTTCACCCACATCGCGGCCCAGCAGGGGAGCTCGGGAAGAGCATGGAATTCCCAATCAGCGCTTTACTCTTAGTGCCCCTCCCTCAGCAAGAGTGTCTTCACTTCTCCTCAGACATCAGCAGCGGGTACCCCATGGTCCCCTCACCGGGTGTGAGACCCTTGTCCCACTCCTCATGCTGCCCCCAGAAGAGCCTTCACCCCGTATTCTAACGTGGCCTCTGGAACATAAGGCTAAACACCCCGTAACACTCAACCTTGAATCCACCATAGGGAACGCTGTCAGTGAGTCCACGGTACCACCGTGAAAGCAAAGACAATCAACAAGCCCATAGCTGATCGCCTATCTTCTAAACTGATAAATCTTGTTGCATGATTGACCAAGGGACCCACGTAGTATCATAGGGCACTATTCCATTAATGGGTTGATAGCTTGACAAGAGCTCTATGTGTGTGTATGCGTGCGTGTGTCTACTTACGACCCAGGTCCTGCTTCAGATCTTCTAATTCAAAACACAACCTTTATATTCTTCATTTCTTCATTTTAGCACTAGGCTCAACTAAAGGCACACTGCAAGGAACTCAAATGCCGTGCCCCATTTAATTGAAAAGGATAGATTTCCCCAAAACTTTCTTCAGGCTAGTCGTAAGTTAAAAAATAGCTAGGGTCAGATTCTGATCTAAAACAACCAGAGAGTGGGGTTACCCCCCATGACATGTGTCCATGGATTCCTCATAAACACCTATCAGAAAATAGGCATTACCCCAGCTGGGAATTTCCCATCTTCTTGCTAATGGGAAAAAGAATCATTCTATTGTAAAATAATCTGATGGAACCAGCACACGTTGGCAGCTCCCCGCATTCATAGTATTTCCTACCTGGTTCCGTAAAGTGTCTTCATACACACGGTCTCCTCCACACGGAGTCCATCATTTCCTCTCTCAGCTCTTAACCTGGGGCTAAAATCCTTTATTTCAAGTGTCTGCCTCTCCTGCAAAGCTTTGGCTCAAGAGTGCGTCACTCTAACCACGCACCTGAGTTTCAACAAAACTCTTTATCAAAATGGAATAAATCATCTCCTTTGATCCTTGCAACAGGCCTGGGAGGTGGGCAGATGAAGAGGCTGGAGCTGGGAGGGGTGAGTAGCTGCTAAAGGTGTGACACAAGGTAAGTGACAGAGGACAGAGGCACGCAGTGCTAAATCTCATCTCATGTCACCACCCGTGCACCTGGTTCACTCAGTACTTGGCTGCTCAGTTACCCTGAAAGCTCAGAATTAATTTTCACTCTGATGTGTTTTATGTCTCCACATACGTTCTCATTTCTCTGAGGGCAGAAGATGTTATATTAATAACATACAGTGTCCATCTGAGTTGATCCTGACACAGTTTGGATTCCTTACTCATTACAAGGAGTATGAAAAATCATATTTACTCACATTAATGTAAACCTTAATTTGTAAGTTATGAAAATTGTCCTGTGCCACTAAGACAAATAACCATTGGGACCCACAGGGAGCGAGACCCATACCTCCTATTCCTGGGCTTCAGGCCACCAACCCCTGGGACTTTTCTCCCTCACTTTGTCTTTCTAAGACTATCGGCTTCCAAGCCAGAGACCAATGTGAGCCGAAGGCTGGTGGTCCAACATTCCAGCTGCTTCTTTGGAAATTCTTATTCCACCCCCAAAATCCACCCCAAGACTAGAGACTCAACCTCCCCACGATTCCCAGTCCTGGGAAAAGAAGTTCCGAGCTCAGACGGAGCCCCGCAGCATAAGAGTCACTGTCACTGCGGCAACCTGCCACCTGTCACCTTCACCACTGAACTTGGAGCTTCTGATGGGAGATTCAGTTCAGTCAGTAAAATCCCAGCCATCAGAATGAACCTTTGGTTCAGTGATTGATGTATTCCAAGGCCACATTCATTATCATCCTTGTAGCATTTTTATTTTGATCCCCAACTATGTGCTTTGCTTCTACCAAATTCCTATCGTGATCCACTTGATTGACTTAGACTTTCCAACCCAGCACCCAACATTCACATGTGTGGTTTAGTAGATAGGAAGTGTTTCTTACGTATTTCCTATATGCCTAGTCTGCCTTTTCCCACCAAGTGGTGAATAACGTGAAGGCGGGGGGGTGTGGGCTGCCTCCTTTTTTCTTTTGCATCTCCTTTACAACACCCAACTTTGTGTAGAATGAGTGTTCAAGACAGGCTGTTTCCTCAGGGTATATGCCCAGGAGTGGGATTGCTGGGTCATATGGTGGCTCTATTTTTAGTTTTTTAAGGGACCTCTACACTGTTCTCCATAGTGGCTGTATCAGTTTACATTCCCACCAACAGTGCAAGAGGGTCCCCTTTTCTTCACACCCTCTCCAGGATTTATTGTTTGCAGACTTTTTGATGATGGCCGTGCTGATCAGTGTGAGGTGATACCTCATTACAGTTTTGATCTGCATTTCTCTAGCAATTAGTGATGTTGAGCATCTTTTCATGTGCCTCTTGGCCATCTGTATGTTTTCTTTGGAGAAATGTCGATTTAGGTCTTCCACCCATTTTTTGATTGGGTTGTTTTTTTTTTTGATATTGAGCTGCATGAGCTCTCTCTATATTTTGGAGATTAATCCCTTGTCAGTTGCTTCGTTTACAAATATTTTCTCCCATTCTGAGAGTTGCCTTTTTGTCTCGTTTAGAGTTTTCTTTGCTTTGCAAAAGCTTTTAAGTTTAATTAGGTCCCATTTGTATATTTTTGTCTTTATTTTCATTACTCTAGGAGGTGGGTCAAAAATGATCTTGCTGTGATGTATGTCAAAGAGTGTTCTTCCCATGTTTTCCTCTAAGAGTTTTATAGTGTCTGGTCTTACATCTAGGTCTTTAATCCATTTTGAGTTTCTTTTTGTGTATTATGTTAGACAATGTTCTAATTTCATTCTTCTACGTGTAGCTGTCCAGTTTACCCAGCACCACTCATTGAAGAGGCTGTATTTTCTCCATTGTATATTCTTGCCTCCGTTGTCATAGATTAGGTGACCATAGGTGGGTGGGTTTATCTCTGGGCTTTCTATCCTTTTCTATTGATTTATATTTCTATTTTTGTGCCAGATTAAAAAAAGACACATGCACCCCACTGTTGATTGCAGCACTATTTACACTAGCCAGGACATGGAAGCAACCTAAATGTCCATCAACAGATGAATGGATAAAGAAGATGTGGTACATATATACAATGGAATATTACTCAGCCATAAAAAAGAACAAAACTGGGTCATTTGTAGAGACGTGGATGGACCTAGATTCTGTCATATAGAGTGAAGTAAGTCAGAAAGAGAAAAACAAATATCGTATATTAACGCATATATGTGGAATCTAGAAAAATGGTACAGATGAAACTATTTGCAGGGCAGGAATAGAGACACAGACATAGAGAACGGACGTGTGGACACGGTGGGGGGGTGGGGAAATGGGGGTGGGATGAATTGGGAGATTGGGATTGACATATATACACTACCCTGTGTAAAACAGATAGCTAGTGGGAACCTGCTGTATAGCACAGGGAGCTCAGCTTGGTGCTCTGTGGTGACCTAGATGGGTGGGATGGGGGTGGGAGAGAGGTCCAAAAGGGAGGGGATATATGTATACATATAGCTGATTCACTTCACTGTACAGCAGAAACTAACACAACATTGTAAAGCAACTCTACCCCAATTAAAAAAAAAAAGAAAGGCTGTTTAACTAGGTTATTTTCTAGAATTTGGTAGAACTTAAACAGAGATAAGAATGTGCTTACATGTTCCATAGAACAGAAGAAACACCCATCCAAATTCTATCACTGCTCTAAGGCTTCATTTCTTTAAGAGCACGGACATAAAATATACACAGAACAACTCTCTTGTCAGTAGCCACCAGACTGCACCCTTAAAATGTACCCAGAACAATCAACAAAAGAAATCAAGACTCCAGCCATTACATTCTGAGTTGCACCAGGACTGAGGATGGGCAAGTAAAAATGTATCATTGGGCTTTAAAATTGAACACTAATCCCACTCAAACAGGTTTGAGAACTAACGTAATAGCCATTGAAATTTAAATTCTTGTTTCCACAGTGCAATCCTTCCAAGCTACATTTCCTCTTTAATACAACTGTTGCTGGAGGCTGCATCCGCCCAGTGTCACGTGTCCAGACGTTCCGTCCATGAAGTGCACACCATCAAGAAAGCAAGGAAAACAGAAGTCTGCACCTGAAACATTATTATATGTCTGAGATTAAAATATGCAAAATCCATTCTGCCAACTCTGTTTCCATACTTGTGTACGTTTCTCCTGCATGCCCATCATCATCCTGTCAGGCTACATCTCAAAACTGGAAACATCAGAAATTCATCACTCACGTTTTGAATCTAATTCTCTGTCATTCACTCAGTTTTCATTGTGGGCTACAGGCAGCATTACGGGGCTATGAAGGATTAGCCACTAGATTAAATACAGTACATAGTAAATAAACACTCAACACCTTTAGCAAAAGGAACAAGAAATTCATTTTAACCTCATTTTGGCCAACAGCTTCCTAACCATCCTCTATTTTTCTTCAAGTGATCCACAAAGACCAGACACATTTGCATAACCCATAGCAGGTCAGCGGCAGAACCCAGAACCTGAACTTGGCACCCTGCCAGTGTGTGTCTACACCATGAGACAATAATAAATCAGGCAAAATGACAGACACCACGGCGCTTGCGTAGTCCTGTCCCTGACGACTGCGAAAGTCGGACTTTCCTTCCCATTCCTCGGCCATTTTTTCATAGTTTTATTCTAGCCTGTCTATTAGCAAACAACCGATTTGGGAACATGTCATGATCGTGGTTGTGAAAACTCTGGAGTGTTAAGGAATTGCTAGTGTTTTGATAATTGTTGGTATGGCGTGTTTGGGCATACCGCATAATTTCCTTCATAAACATCCCAATGTGAACTTAATTAAGTTCTGGTGAGAAGCAACAACACTCTGAAGAAATAGATTCTTAAGAAAACTGCAACCAACTTGGTTCTTGGCTCTCGCAAAATTGAGATTTAGATGACTATAAATACACTCAATTATGCGTACTGCCAGATACTGCATTTCACTGTTTGTCCATAAAACGTAATTTGAAATGCATGTAGGATGATACAGCCCTTTCTGTAAAAGGAAGTTATTATCTGTGATAAAAAGTGGTTGTTGACATTGGAAATGCAGACGCATGGATCCAGACGGGAAATTTAATAAAAAGAAAACAACTGTAGCGGGGAAAAGGGGGGGTTAACGACATGGCAAAGCCAAGCCAGATGTGATTGCAAATATCTGCCTGCAGACAAAACCTGGACTCCTACCTTTCAGATGCGCCATTGGCAGCCAGGAGAAGCAAAACGCAGCAACGCAGCTCCGGATTTAGAAAAGGAAACCGGACCGCTCAATGCATCACTGCTTGCGGAGCGGGACTCCTGTGAGCAGAGGAACGCATTTGTTAATTCCTCAGCACCTTCTTCGGGTGTCTAATGTTAATTGCCTGTGGATTTCCATGTTGCCAGCCTTCCCCATCCAGAGTCCTCAGCAGGCCCCACCCAGTAGTCTGATGAACTGGCTTTAATTATATTCCCCAAACAGCTGCAAAGATCTGAGACCACGCCGTAGGAACTGTATTTCGACATGTTTTACCAGGCTCAGATAATCTGTTAAATGTTAGCTTATTTAACTAAAACCCACTGGAAAGTTCTCCTCTCTCCACACCCATGCAGTTTTCATCCTGGAAATTATTATCACGGATCTCCAGGACCCTGAGAGACTCCAAGCATATCTTCCAGTCCTCACCAAAGCGAGTCATCGCGGTGCACACAGCCCCTGGTGGGTGCCATTTGGGGCTAATGGTTTTCGTATTGCCTTTAAGACAAATGTGGTTTTCAGCTAGTGTTTACCCAGGCTGTCAGTGGCACTACTTTTTCCTTAGTGTCCAAAATAATTCCATGCCTATGCAAATAACTGAAAATTCATAGATTCTTCCGAAAGGGGTTTGTGAGGCAGCAATTTAAATTTATCCCTGGATTCCAAGCATTTAGTAGAGTTTGGCTTTTAGGTTAGGGATTCTTTCTAAGACCCAGAAAGGATATACTAAAAGCATCATAAAAGTCATGTTTTCTGAGATATCTTAGTACAAGTGCAACCCTCTCAAGATGGAAAGTTTGACAGCTCTCCAACCTTCAGCCTAAGTTAGCAAACCACACAATAGTGCCCTTCCGGGTCTGTGAATTCCTATCGCTCAGGACAACCCGTAATCTTGAGTATGGCAGAGCCGCTGTCTTTTCCTTCTCTTCCCAAGTAAATTGCTGGAAGACTCCAATTATAGTGGAACTAATGAGCATGAAGCTTGTGGGTGGTGTGGAAACACTTGGTCCTGCATCAAACCCTCAAAAATTCCAGAAAGAAGGCAGCACCCAAGGGTGTGCACAGGACATTGTTGAAAAGGACCGACCCTGCGATCCAGAACGATTGGTTAACGTTTCTGAATCTGTACGTCCAACAGCACAGAAATGTTTCTGATAACATGGTGCTCAACAAGAATCAAACATTTCTCAAGTCTTGCCATGAATGTATTTGAAAACAACGATAGCCACATTAATAGAAATCAGATCTGGAAAGATCTACCCAGGTTGTTGTATGGGTATCCAGGTTAGGGAATTTAAGAAAGTTTAGTAGACCTTGAAACAAAGTCTTCTAAGCAATGTTCGGTGGCACCCGATTGGTAGGTGAGACCGATAGCGTTGTGGGGGGCGGGGAGGTCCTGTGTTGAAATTCTCAGTCTTAGGGGCCGTTTTCAAGCCTCTGGGTGGAAATCCAGAGCTGGATCTTTGGGTCTGTAACTGCCTCTCTGCTGACATGGGCTGGAAGTCCCACAAAGGGAGCACATTGTGGGACCAGCTGGTTAAATTTTGGCCGAATACTAACCTTAGAGTGGGCACTTTTGGAACCTGGGTATGGACACATAACCATTTCTTTTCAAGGCTTCAAACCTGTAGGATATTGAATAAACAGGCATTTAAGATTAGAAAAGAAGCAGATCTGAACGTGAACCTCAACTTCAAAGGTATTTAATAAGCCCATCTGTGATAATGCTGTGCTGGTTGTGATACAAAACAAGATGGTGATGCAGAGATACTAGTCTTTCATTTTAATTCTGATGATTTGCACCTTTTCTTATTGCAACAAGAATACATAAACACGGTATAGAATTTTGAACATTGCCGTCACCCCTACTCTTAGCACACAGAGGTAACCAGTGTCAGGATTCTGGTGTATGTCATTCGTTTCTTTATTCCTTTACTACTCATTTATCTATTTAGCACCAATTAAAGGCCAGGAACTATATATATCCTTTCTATGCTTTATCTGTACATAAATATGTATATTTTTAAAACATGGAATTATATTCTACATAGGACTTTAACCTCATTTGTACTAAATAATGTATCAAGAACTTTTTATTTCATCATCTACTTTACACCATATGAATAGCGATATACTATCCATTAAATTATAGATGGACCATAGCTTATCTAAACAAACCATGATTGTCAAGTATATGCCTTTTATGTAATTACAAAAAGTACTGTACTAGATGGAACTTTGTACACACATCTTAATGGCTTTGTGATCATAAGTTCTAATAGGTATAGACCTACTACCTCAAAGAATACATTTTTTAGGACTTTCCAAACTTATTATAGAACGAGCCACCGCTTACATTTTGCATTCCCACAAACGATATGTGATTTCTCTTACTCTTCCAGTGATACTTTTTCAAATGTTGTCAATTTGCTACGTAAAAATCCACATCGTTTCGAATAGCAGTGTTTTTAGTTAATAGAGAAATTGAACCTTTTCTCATTTGGCTACCTTGCTGCTGCATTCAACAATAGAAGATATTTACTGAATGCCTACTGTGATACAGACCAGGTCTAGGCACTGGGAGAGATAAACGCTTTTCAAATCATGTAAAGAACAATAAAACACCAGGAGATATAACGTGAAGAAAATAAGACGTGGAAAGGACAGTCATTTCAAGAGCTACAGTATGAAAAGGAAATTGGACTGGATGCATTTTTTTTTCTTCTTGTAATCTCTATTTTTTTAACTTTTTGTTTTGTATGTATACCATATACAAAAGAATACATACAACGTACACTTTAAAGAACGATGATTTTAAAAATAAATGCATCAGGGCTTCCCTGGTGGCGCAGTGGCTGAGAGTCCGCCTGCCGATGCAGGGGACACGGGTTCGTGCACCGGTCCGGGAAGATCCCACGTGCCGCGGAACGGCTGGGCCCGTGAGCCATGGCCGCTGAGCCTGCGCGTCCGGAGCCTGTGCTCCGCAGCGGGAGAGGCCACAACAGTGAGAGGCCCGCGTACCGCAAAAAAATAAAAAATAAAATAAAAAATGCATCAAATGCCCACATACCCATCACCCAGCTTAAGGAACAAATACGACTGATTATCCTGACACCCTAGGGATGCCACCACCTTCCCTCCCTTCCTTCTAAGAGGCAACTCCTGAGTTTTATATAAAACACTCCTTGATTTTCTTGCTAAGTTTGCCAGATGTGAGGGCACCCCGAATGACACACTGCTGAGTTTTGCCTGTTTTGAACTGTGTATAAGTTCTTCCACGCTTCAGGGTTTTGTTTGTTTTGCTCTGTTTTGGCTTTTGCCTACACTGTGTGTTTGACCTAATCTGCGTTGAGTACGGTTTCATCATTTCTGTGGATCTAAAGTCTTCCATTACTTAACACACCCCACATGCTCATCCCCCATGCTATCAGTGGACGTGGAGATTTAGGACGTTTTCTTTTCAGAGCTGTCACAGGCAACGTTGCTATGCATCATCCTATACGTGTCTCCCGGTTAAAAAGTGGAGGAGTTCCTTGAGGAGATCTCTTAGATCCAGCCACATGAGATGGTCGTTTCTGAAAGTCAGAAGTTGTCGAGTGATTGTGCTCCAGGATATGCACGCACTTGACAGAATTCCTAATAAGTTGTTTTCTAACATGGCTTCACCGGCTTGCATAGGTGCCGCGGTGTGGGAAAGTTCCTTTGGTTCCATGCTCCTGCCAATGCTTGCTGTGGTGAGACTTTTTAATTTGGGCCAGTCTGGAGGGTGGGACATTGCCGATTGTCCCAATAACTAACAAGGCTGAGCATTTTCCATGCGTCCACTAGTTACCCAGACTTCTTCTGTGTCTGACCTATTCGTATTTTTTGCCTCTTTCTTCATTGGAGTGTTTATGGTTTCCTGATTAATTTGTAAATGTTTCTACATACCTTCAGAATACTAATCCTTTGTCAGTTATGTGTTGAGATATCCCAGATCATGGCTTGCTTTTTCACTGTCTCATGATGTCCTTTGAAGGACAGAGGGTCTTAATTTTATTGTGGTTGAATTTATCCATTTTTCCTTTGTGGTTTGTGTCTTTTGTACTTGTTCAGGAATCCTGCTCTAGTCCCAGAGTCATAAAGATATCCTTCTATATTCTCTTCTAAGTATATGAAAATTTTGCCTTTCACATTTTAGATTCTTAATCAACCTTGCCCCTGGCTCCAGAATTGTCCTTTGAATGTGGACTACAAGACAGCTTTTATGATTTCTGCACATGCATAACCAGCCACAGCACCACTTTTTAAAAATGTTTTTATTGGAGTCTAGTTGCTTTACAATATTGTGTTAGTCTACACTGTACAGCAAAGTGAATCAGCTATGCATATACATATATCCCCTCTTTTTTGGATTTCCTTCTCATTTAGGTCACCACAGAGCATTGAGTAGCGCTCCCTGTGCTATACAGTAGGTTCTCATTAGTTACCTATTTTATACAGAGTATCAATAGTGTATATATGTCAATCCCAATCTCCTAATTCATCCCACCCCCCGCTTCCCCCTCGACATCCATACATTTGTTCTCTACGTCTGTGTCTCTATTTCTGCTTTGTAAATAAGATCGTCTATACCAATTTTTTCAGATTCCACACATATGCATTAATACACGATAACAGCACCACTTTTTGAATGACTCATCATTTCCACACTGACCTGCAGTTGTGAGCTCTGCCATTTATGGGATTTCTGTCTGATGGGCCTCTTTCTGGGCTCTCTATTCTATTCCTTTGGTCTCACTGTGCTAATAGACCGTGTCTTTATTGCTAAAACCTTATAAGAAGACTTGATATCTTGTAGAGTATATGTTCTGCCTGGTTCTTCTCAAGACTGTCTTGCTTATTCGATTTACTCTTCCATTAAAATTTAGAATCCGCTAATCAAGTCCTGCAAAAAAAATATCCTGTTGGAATTTTTATTAAAGTTGTTTTCAATCTCTCATCACATCGTGGAGAACTGACATTTTTATGATGTCTTTCTACCATGAATATGGCTCTTTCTCCATTTGTTTAGTTTCCCTTATTATAGTTGAATACAATTGTATGTGTCTACATAAAGGACCTGCATGGCATTGTTAGATGTGTGCTGGGCATCCTCCCCTGGCCCCCGAGTGTGCCCTCCGCCGTTCCCGTCATGCCCTGCGTCCAGGAGATGAACTCTGTAGACTCTACATCCAGGAGTCCCTGCGTCCAGGCTCCCAGGAGGGTCGGAAATAGGAAGCAATGGCGAGGAGCGCAGAGGACAGGAAGAGAGTAAGATGGGGTGTTGGGCCCCGCCCCCTCTCCTTCAGGCAGCCAGGCCGCAGGGCTGTGCTCTTCTCCTGAAACAAAATCACCTCCCACTTTCAGAAGTTGCCTAGAGCTGCAACTCCCTCTCCAGGTTCTGGTATCCACGCCCCACTCTCACCCCACAGACTGAGGGTCCTCAGTGTTACCTACCTGGGGGTGACCGTCTTTGTTGGCCTCCCTTCACCCTGACTACATCTTTCTAGTCATCAGACTCCACGTTGAAGATGCTACCAGTTTCCTGTAGAGATCCCAACTGGATACAACTGTGTGTGTGTGTGTGTGTGTGTGCGCGCACGCGCGTGTGTGTGTGATTTCTCATAATTTGTAGATTTTTTTGCTTTTTCTATATGGAAAAAATCCTATCATCTGCAAATAGTGGTACTTTGTTTTTTCCTTTCTGACCCTTGCACTTTGCTTATTTGACTGAGCTCGCTTATACTCCACAGCAACGTTGACGGTGAGAGCAGCCACAGCCCTTGTTTCATCCCTAATGTTAAAGGCATTGCTTTCCATAATTTTCCACGAAAAAGTTATTTGCTGTAAATAAAGGAAGTTCCATCCTAAACGTAGCTTGCTAAGGTTTTATCATGCATGGTTGATGAATTTCGTGAAATGTTTATCTGAATCTATTGTGATCACGAGATTTTCCTCCTTTAAACTATAAATATGATGATTTACATAATACATTTTACGATAGAAAGTCAATCATTCCAGAAATAAATGCTATTTGATCATTGCTGGCCCTAGTTATCAAATAGTTTATTTAGGATTCTTGCCTCTAGATTCACGGCCGCATCGGTCCATGATTTTCCTTCTACTTTTGGAATCAAGGTTGTATTAGTCTTGTGGGTGAGAAGTGTTCTCTCTTTTTCTACTCTTTGAAAAGAGTTTGTCTAAGGCTGGAACTATCTGTTCCTTGAAAATAGAGTATAAACAACCGATAAAACATATGGAACTGGTACTTATTTTGTGGAAAGATTTTTAACTACTGACTCAAATTCTTTCAAAATTATGGGATCCTTCAGGTGTTTATTACTTCTTAAGTCGGCTTTAATAATTTACACTTTTCTAGGAATTTTTCAACTTCACAGACGTTTTCAAGTATTTGACATCAACTTGATCATCATATTCCTTAAATTTTAATCTCTGCTCCATCAGTACTTACGACCTTAATTCATCCTGATACTGTCTGTGACCTCTCTTTTTTTCTTGACCTGTCAGAAGTTTGTCATTTTAAGCAAATTTGGCCTTGACAATTTTGTGGGTTTCTTTTTTATTTAATTTATTTCAACTCTTATTTCTTTTCATTTTTCTACGATTTTTGGACCTATACAGTTATTTCTTTTTTTCTGTCTTCCTAAAATGGACACATAGCCAATTTCTTGTCAGCCTTTCGTCTTTTCTAACACAAGCATTTAAAGCTACAAATGTCACCCTAAAATATACTTTAGCCATGCTTGCCAAGTTTTTATAGCTAGTAATCCTGTGCTCATTATCATTCAACCTTAACTACTTTCAATTTCAATAATGATATCTTCTTTGAGCCATAGGTCCTTTTTTGTTGTAAATTTCCAAGTATATGAGGTTTCCTTCAAGTTTACCTTTTTGTTGTTAATTTCTAGTTCATTTGTATTGTGGCTAGGGACTTTGAAATTTGTAAGCTTGGTTTATGACTATTAAGAAATAAATTTTTAAGTAAGTCCACGTGTGCTTAAAAGGAATGTGTAGTTTCCAGTAGCCAGGTGCAGTTGATACATACACACGTATGAACACATACGTTCATATATACATATGTGTGTATGTTTATGTCTCGGTAGGTAAACACAATATTGTGCTGTTCAGATCACCGATGTCCTTGATGATGTTTTTACTGGATCGATCAATTACTGAGAGGCATATTTTAAAACATGTCAAACAGCTCCTGAAAACAGTCAGTTTGGGCTTTACGTATGATCAGGTGCCTACAAATTTAGAATCAGAGCTTCCTGTTTGACTGAAACTTTCTCTAATAAATTATTTTGCCCTTAAGGCTAGTTTTTTCTGATCTGGTCCTATCCACCTGATCACTGAGGACTCCAGCGTACTGACCTAGTTAAGTAATAAAATGAACTCAAAGCCGTCTGTCAGGCAGACAGAATCTATAGCTTGATCACAATCTCCACCAAGTTTGAAGGGTGAAATGCTACTTTTTTTTCCAGCTTTCCCCTTATCTCCATGCTCTGTAATTTGCTTTTACTTTTTATTCACTCTCCATTACTTAAGTGCCTCTTAGATGAAGTCGTTTGGGACAGGCTAATCATTGGCCAGCTTGAGATGCAAAATAAACTTCTCAGGGCCACGTGTGGTTCTCTGACCTTGGTTAAAACACTACCAAAAAGCCTTTTTCACTCAACGTATTTTCAGGCCAATTAAAGACACAGAAATGTAAAAAATTCTCCAAGATGTCAACAAGACAGATCATGTGGGGTTCTTTCCATTCCGTGATCTTGAAAATCACGTCCACCTGACCTTGGTGGGAAACTTGGCCCAGTGGACAGATGCACCGGCTGCAGTCTCTTCCTCAAGGTATGAACTGTGATGCTACTGGGGCTGGGGAAGAAACCAAAAGACAGAAAGATAAGGATCCCTGAGCAGAAACTGACTTTCTGGCCACGTGTGGTAAAACAGAAATTGGCCTTTCGGGGTCTGGGTTGAGGGTGACTGTTAGCTTGGGTCACCTCCTCATAAGAGGGGGGACGCGCAGCCTCAGCAGCCCTGGCTCACGGGCCCAGCCACTCTGCGGCATGTGGGATCTTCCCGGACCGGGCACGAACCCGTGTCCCCTGCATCGGCAGGCAGACTCTCAACCACGGCACCACCAGGGAAGCCCCCATTCATTTTTTTATCAGATTATTTGTCTCACCTACTAGGAGACACCCCATGTGATCGGGGACCTCTCTTTATCGCAGAGCCTGCCTTTCATAGTCGCTAAATAAATCATTATTCAAACAGCCGATGAATGGATGGATGAATCCAGTCAGCCAGCCAGCTGACGGCCTTAACGGACAGACACGCAGTCGTAATAGCTTTTGGAGAGGAAAGGAACTACAGTCCCACTGTTGTTTTGGTTTTTCTTTTTCATCCTCGAACAAAACTGCGAGGTTATAACCTAGAAAAGCAGAACCACGAGAATCTACCCCGTCAGTTTAGTCCATTGAAGAAGCATCCTGTCCCTCCTTTGAGAAACGGTGATTTCAAGGAGAAACGTTAACACTCTTGCTTAAGGTAAGTGTTTGGATGGGCTGAAATTTGGATGAAGCCATCTGTCAGGGATTCCTCAGGGAAAAAAAAAGTTATACATGCTGCCTGTGGTTGAAAACCAAAACAAACTTAGAATCGAACATTTTCTTACTCTGTCCAACGTGTGTCTGAGAAGATACAGTAGAAGACAGAAATTGAAATGACATGAAAACATTTCATTTCTCTTGCCTCAAATTAGTTTGCTGTCTGCAAATTTCAGAGATCAAATAATCTGTGTTTTCAGATCTTATGACTTATAGGGAAGGAGGGATGGAAGGAGAATCAAAGACTAATGGGGGAGAGAAAGAGAAAATAGAGGGAATCAGAGACAGAGAGGGAGAGAGAGAGACAGAGAGAGAGGAAGCAGACACACACAGACTGGTATGAAGCGAGTGTTGAGAAATGTGCTCCCAGCCAGCATGGGGAGGAAAGAGGAGGAAACCCTATACCTTTGAGGTTTGTTTGTCTCTTTTTAAGTCCTGGGAAGACTAGATAAGGAGGTAAGGGAACCGGAAGAGGAGAGGGCTAGAGAAACTGTAACACATTTTAAATGCATTAAGTGGAGGGAGGCTTCAGGTGCTCTCGCTGAGGGTTCTTTCCCTGACTGAGACCAGTTCCTGCTCAAGGGGCATCAGCGTTGCCCACCGCCCCTCCCGTCCCCGTGACAACTCCCGGTACATCAGTACAGCGGCACATCATTCACGGGCTCTGTTAGCCCGAATGCAAATGGACACTCACCGCAGCTCACAGCCTCCAGCCCCGGGACCTCTGCCTGGTGGGCCTTCTAGCTCAACGGTATCAGGAAGCAGATGGAAATAACCCCTGCTTCAAGCAGAGAAAAGCAAAAGCTGCCAATTCACAGGAATCTGGAGAAAGCCTTCCAGACCCACCAGTCCTCGTGGGCCTCCAGCAGCACTTAATTTACCCCAAACAGAGCGTGCATCTCTCTCCTGCTCTCCCTGAGGCAGACTTAGTTGTAGGCTTATCTCTGAAGGCCCAACTCCCCCACCCCACAGGGCTCAGGAGGGAAGGGGCCATGCCTGACTCGCCTTGTCCATAGAGCAGCTCCATAAACTGAAAATGGAACTGACGCTGAGCCAAGCAGGAGGTCACACAGCTCATTACCGGGAAAACTTGGGTCCTCTGAGGTCTCCTTCCAGCGCTCTTTCAACTTGACCCTAGCCCTCACGCAAAACCTCAGCTGTCCTTCCTTCTTGCAGGTGGCAGAAGTGTTCACTAGCGTTCCATCAATACCATCCACAGTCAAATAACTCCCTATTGTCGTCGGTACCTAGCTGTTCATCTCTGGTCTCCCTCTCCCAAATCCATACTTTGCAACATCTTCAAACTATCACTGAGCTTATAATACATAAAAAAAAAGAGAAAAAGGTCATCTGAATTAGACTCTTTGATGTGACAAGGATAAGACACACAGATCGTCTTTCGTGGTGGGACCTGACTTTAAGAACGAACACGCTGGGAACTGAGCCAACCTGAAAGTGATCTCAGCAGCAACATGGGCATGAGAATTATAGCACCGCCAAGCCTGAGGTGCACCTCAGGCCTCAAGGACTACTGAGACAGGGCTCGCTCCGTGCTGCTCAGCACGCCCTGAGCTCTAGGCCTAAGTCACCTGATTTTCCTGGCCCAAGAGAAGTCTGCTGTGGTCAGTTTTTTCTCCATCCAATATGGACGCGTCTTGTGGGGCAGAATTCCTTACAGGATAAGCCTCCCTCGTTTAGATCCTTTGGTTCAGTCACTGAATCCTGGACAAACCCTTGACACCTGGAAAGCAGGTGTGGCACTCGGTATTTATCTGTCTATCCATCTGTCCATCCTTCCTTCCCTCCATCCACCTATGTATCTCCTGGTGCTGCTTCCTTCTGTGTTGATGTCATTCTCAGGCAGATTCTACCCACATGGTCCGAAAGCTGGCCCCCAGCAGCCCTGGAGTTTTATCTCCCTTGCAGAGACCGTCTGAAAAAGGTTTCTGTCCGGCCTGACTGGTCCCATGTCACCCTGTGGGGGGAGCGGTCTTGCAAGCACTTAATTGACTGACCCACCAAAATGGAACAGAATGCAAAGGTCCTAAAGAGAAGAGCAATCAGACCACAGAGCCAGAGATGCCGCCCTGCACGGGTCTTCATTCTGACGTAATGACAATGGTGTGCTCTGTGACAGGCAACTGGCATCACGCTGTGTCTCTACACAAATTGCCTCAGACTGTGACAGATGTTTCAGTGTGTTTAAAGGCAGCTTCCCTTCACACATACACACCACACACACACACACACACCACACACACACATTCACACACACACCACACACACACACACACACCACACACACCACACACACACATTCACACAAACACACCACACACACACCACACACATTCACACACACACACCACACACACACACACACACCACACACACACATTCACACACACACACCACACACACACACACACACCGCACACACACACCACACACACACATTCACACACACACACCACACACACACATTCACACACACACACACACCACACACACACATTCACACACACACCACACACACATTCACACACACACCACACACACCACACACACACACACATTCACACACACATTCACACACACACCTCACACACACACATTCACACACCACACACACACACACACCACACACACACATTCACACACACACATTCACACACACACACACACAGGCTCCAGCAAAAGTGTTAGCTTAAAACTTTATTTGGGGACTTCCCTGGTGATCCAGTGGTTAAGACCTCACCTCCCAATGCAGGGGGTGCGTGTTCGATCCCTGGCCGGGGAGCTAAGATCCCACATGCCTCATGGCCAAAAATCCAAAACATAAAACAGAAGCAATATTGTAACAAATTCAATAAAGATTTTTTTTTTAAATTTACTTCAAAGCGTGTTGGAAAAGCATTTTCCCAGGGATGTAAATCAAGTGTGACTTCACTGGATGTCAGAGCAGATCATTCTGATTTTTAACAACTGCATATAAACTGCAAGAGAACTACTCCTCGGGCTGGCAGAAGGGATGGAATTGGTCTCCCCGCTGTCCTGCCCAAGGGCCATTTTTCAGACACTACATTCCTTCTTCTGCTTAGAACGAAGCAAGGTTCGCATGGAATGAATGAAACCCAAATGAATTTCCCAAAGGGGGAAAAATAAAAACGCCTCCGGACTTTGATATAGTGTGGAGAGTACAGGTCAGGAGAAAAGAAGAGGGTCATTCAAACAGAGATACCCAAGAGGCCTACAAATGTGTCTTATTTGTTGAGCATTACACGTTGTAAGGCGGGGGAACTTTGTCGGATATGGATTTATGCACCAGACCACCAAATGTAACTTTGGGGGATTTTTTGGTTTTTTTAAGGAGAATGAAATCCAACTGGCCAGCTTTCAATCACGCAGGAACTAACTGTCCCGGTATGAGCTGCCCAGTCCTTTTCCCCACTGGCCGCTTTGTACAATTACATCACCCTGGGGAGAGCACAGGAGAGGAAAGAGTGCGAGGTTTTAAACTATCAGCTCCGGTATCAAGGTTGCAAGTCCACCAGCTAAGATGGGAGCCATGGGCAGAGGGTTTAAAACTGTGCTCAGGCCCACGACCCTTCCATGACTGCCGAGACCATGAACAACATCCCTTGGGAGGCCGCCTCACCCTTATCAGGAAGGGAGAAGGCCCTGGGGTGGGGAGGGAAGGGTGGCCAGAGCTTGTGATGCCGAAAGGAAATAAATCCTTCCAGACAAGAAGGCAAAAGAGGAGCCCACTACCCCGTGGCCACTGAGAATCCCCGAGGCCTTTACATTGCTTAAGTTTGGGTAAAGCGTCTTCTTTCTGAAAAGTGCACCAGGTAATAAAATCTTATCTTCTTAAAATAATGTTCAATTGCTTAACTAAGAAGGAATATATTCTTTTAAATGTTCATACAATACGAATTACAGGCATGCCTCCGTTGATTGCACTTTGCTTTACTGCGTTTCACAAATATTACTTTTTTTTACTAATTGATGGTTGATCAAGCAAGTCTATTGGTGCCATTTTTTCAACAGCCTTCGCTCACTTCCTGTCTCTGTGTCCCATTTTCGTAATTCCTAAAACCTTTCAAACTTTTTCATTATTATTACACTTGTCACGGTGATGTGTGATCTTTGATGTTACTTCTCTGACTCACTGCGGCTCAGGTGATGCTAGCATTTTTCAGCAATGAAGTATTTTTAGTTAAGGCATGTACATTGCTGTTTTAGACGTAATGTTATTGCACACCTAACAGTATAGTCTAAACATAACTTTTATATGCGCTGGGAAACCAAAAATTTCATGTGACTTGCTTTATTGTGACATTGGCTTTGTCGCAGTGGTCTGGAACTGAACCCACATCATCTCCAAGGTTTGTCTCAACACAGGATTAAACTGTATGTACTGTTCCATCTATACTTTTTCACATAGATGCATATCTTATAAATGTCTACCTTATTCTCTTTTACTCCTGCATTTTATTCTGTAGTATTGGATATATCACAATTTATTTCCCTAATTATTGACGTTTACATGGTTTCTAATTTTTTGCCATTATAAACCGTGCTGCACTGAAAATCCTTATCAACGCTTCTCTGTACACATGTGGAAAGAATCCTCTTGGACAGAAACATAGAAGTGGTGGTTCAAAGAATACAGACAGTTTTACTTTTGATATATACTCTCAAGTTGACCTCCAAAAGACTATTACCATTTTATACTCCCTCAACATTGAAAGCAACAGAATCCTTTTAAATTTCCAATCTAACGGGTAAAACGTGATCTACCATCATTACTTCCATGTTTGTTCATTATTTACTGAATAAGCAAGCATCTTTCCACATGTAAATTGGTCACTTTTACTTAGATCAGTGACCGGACTCTTTACAGTTTTGCCTACCTTTCTACTTTTTTCTTTTTCTTATTTATTTTTATGAGCTCTTCATGAATTCTGCTCTTTATTATGTAGCTTGAAAATATTTTACCCCAGCCTGTGGCTCGTGTTTTATATAACTCACTGTATTAAAGCTTAGGATGTCTAATATAGCCTTAAAAAGAAAACTGTATCCTGTATGGGTTCTGGGTTTTACATCTTGCTTAAAAAAGACATTACCCATCAAAGAATTACAAAATTTCTATTTTTTCTAATACTTTTATAGTTTTACTCTAGATTTAGCTCTTTAATCCATACAAAGTATGTTTTTGTATTTATGGTGAGATTGAAATTTCCTTTTCTTATTATCCTGACACTGTTTATTGAATAGGTCCTCACGTATTCATAATTTGAAGTGTTACTTTTGTATTAAATACTAAATTCCTATGTAAACATACATGGATCTATTTATAGACTCTTCGTTCCATTGATCTATTTCTCTGCTCTTGTGTCAACAACACAGTTTTAATTGTTAACATTTTAAAGTATGTTTTGATATAAAATAGGATAAATCTATCACTGTTCACCCTTTTTCAATAAACTTTTGATTAATTTGTGCATTTTCTAATCTATATAAACTTGCAGATCAGCTCGTCAAGTTTCATAAAATATCCCCTTGCAATTTTTCTTAGCATCGCACCGAATTCGTGGATTATCTGGGGGAAGAACTGACACCTTCACAACTCTGGGTCCACCATCCAACACGGCACGCGTCTGCTTATTCAAGTTTTCTTCGGTCCTTCAACACAATGTTATGGTTTTCTTCATATTAGGTTTATTTCTAGATTTTTTTTTCTCTTGTAATTAAAATATTTTCATGGTGTCCTCTAATTGTTTATTGATAGCACATTGGATTGCGAATTCTTCATCTATTCACTCAGCAAGTATTTGTTAAACGCTCACTATGGGGGACACCCTGCAATCCTAACTCTACTGCAGGTATACAAATTATTGATTCTTGTATTGTTGAAAGATAAACTGAAGCATGTTAAAACTCTTCAGAGTTTACTTAAGCAAAAGTCAATTATAATGGAGCTGCCAATCCATCAAGGGTTAGGAGTGCTCTACCAACGGGAGCCCGGAGACTTTTACAGAGAAGATGCGTCCGCAAAGCGAACACAGTACGTGATTGGCCCAGAGCGGCGCCTTCCTTGTTAGGAAAAGCCTATTGGCTGTTCTGGCTCCCGTTTCTCAGCCCTGAGGCCTCGCTGCCTTAGGCCTCGGTTTGCCACCTGAGTCTCGTGGCCTCTTTGTTGAATTCATTTAGCAGCATTGTTCATCTCTCTATGAAAAGCTCCAGAATGAAGTATCAATGAGTAAATTTAAATAACCAGAGCAAGTGGATACATAGGCCAGAAAGTTTAAAGGAAAAGCAAAATGGTTAGAAGACCTCCTTGAGTACATTTTCAACCCCATTTCTAGAGTCTTCTATAGAAAGAACAGCTTCTCTTGTTCTGTTTTTATGTTTTGACTCCACAATTCTGGGTGACTCAGACGTCAAAAGACAACTCGATTCTGGAGGAGGGGCCCCCGCCGGAGCTGCTGCTGTAATTTAGGGCATGATCCTCAAATTATGAGGTTTGGATGACACAAAATGCCAAAAGAAGCTGGGAACCCATGTGAACCTAAACTACAGGTTTGCACTTTTTCCATTCCTCTGCCTTCCCTTCCCCGTCTCCAGCCCCTGCCATCCACACCCCACACCCTCCAACTAAGCTTTTCTATTGCAAATGATCAGAGACAGGATTTGAATAAAAGCCCCAGCGATTTCCTCTGCTCCCAGACCTGCAGACAGCAGCATCCTGGTTTGAGACGTTCTCCACGCTTATTACCACCAACGGTGAAATGAATAAGCTTATCTGATGTGTGAAATTTGAGTAAAAGAAAATTACAAAATAATAGATAAAAACAAAGAGGTGCATTGTTGTGCATTTGTGAAGGGCTTCACCAGATGAATAACTGGCCGTTAGATTTTTTTATATCATTAGGCTTGAACAAGAGAACAATAACAAAGGATTTACCACCCCCCCCCAAAAGAAGTGATCAGGACAACCTCTGCAAAAGATTTTTAACCCTTGAATAATTCAGAACCCAGAGTCCACTGAAGCTAAATTCCAGCAGAGACAGAGACAGAAGTGAATTTTTCACTACAAAAATTTCTAAAAGAATCAACTGGCAAATTTTCAACCCAAGTAGCTAAAGGAGAACTTTTCCATTGGGTTTATTGAATGCCGGGCAGTGTTACTTAAAATGGACTTTGCTGGCTGGGTGTGCTTTGTCCTTTTTTTTTTTTTTTTTTTTTTTTCCTACAGCTGATGTCAAGTCCAAAGTGGCATGAGACGGGAGAATGACCTCCTAGCCATCCTCTCACCTTAATAAAGTGCTTTTTTTCCCTCAGCATTTTTATTTGTTAATAGAATTTCACCTGACTACAGAAGTAATGCGTATACACTGTAGACATTTTGGAAAATACTGAAAATCACAGGGAAGAAAAAGTTAAACCATTCCTTTTTCCAGCACCCATCAATAACCACTATTAAGATTTTAGTGTTGAGTCTTCTAGCCTGTCCTTCTCAATGTATATATTCATATTCTTCACAAAAATGAGGACGTGCCACTTTTGTTTTTTCATAAACCATTGAAAATACTCACCATCATGGTTGCAATTAGATCCCATCCCTTGATGGGTCATAATTTTTTCAACCCATCCCCTCTTACGGAGCATTTGGGTTTTTCTTGGTGGCTCTTTTAAGCATGGAGTTCCTGGTTAAAGATGTGAACAATACATATAAAGTGTATCTTAACTCACCCCCAAGTGACACTTCCAGTTCTGTGACCGAGAACCCTCCTGGGACACAGACCTGATGAGGAAAAAAATGACAGGAATGTATTTTACACACTTTGCGGGGAGTTGGCTCAATTAGAAGGTGGAACCCTTATTAAAATGTCAACAGCTCATTGGCTACGTGTACAGGGAAACAACCCACCAAAGAGGAAAACAATTCTTCTTGAGCCCTCAACTTATATACACTATGAAAGTGCTCTTCTCCCTAAAACACTGCTAGGCAAGGTCACTTGAACCTCTACATCCCTTTTAAATGCAACGACCTCCAACATTTGAATGTTCCCCTCCAATGGCACCCGCCTGGGTCACGTCTTAGCCCAGACCCCGTCCCACTCCCCACTGGATCCGCTCTTGTTTGTGACAATCTTCAGTTTCTGCTGCGTCAGGGCGACTTGAAAGAACCCCTCTTTATCTCCACCCACATTTTCCCTTCCGCAAGAGTCCCAGTCTGATTCAACTCGGTAGCTCCACGCAGGAGGCACCCAATAAATATTTGTCGAATGATTCTTTCAAGGCACCTGGGTGAGGGCCCCGGGCGCTTTTTCTGCGTTTAGGTCTCTCACAGGCTGGAGGCCACAGTTCAGCAAAGCCAGGGCAAGGTCAGGGGGGCCCGGGAAGGCAGCTTTCAAGTTGAGTAATGAAAGGCGATGTTAATTACCGACATGGGCCATTTAGAAGGAAGAAAAATGCTATCTCTTATTAATTTTGCTGAAATGGACACACTCTTGTCAGTGGCTAATGGTTAACAAAGCCGTTCCTTTCTGAAGACAGAGCAGGAGAATCTCAGAACGACGAGCTCCCCGCCCCGCGTCTGTGTAGGGCTGAGATAACCTGACTTCTTTTGTTTGGGGTTTTTGTTCCTGTACCAAGTTAGACACAAAGCCATCCATGAGAGGTTCAAGGGTTCATTGGTACCAAGATGTTTAGGAAGGGCTTTTTACAGGGAACCTCAGTCACCACCCGGCTCCCGCTAAGGACACGGGAATCGAGTTCACATTTTACTGTGGGGAGGCGAGAGGTAGAAAGAGAACAGAAATCAGCTTGTGGAATGGGAATGCCTTCTCCTCTTAGTGCGAAGCGCTAATTTAGTCAAGAAGAAAGGCTCTGTGGAAGCAGCACTTTCCCTAGGATTTCGGGCCCCTGGATAATCTTGGGCGGACGTGCATAAACGCTTCTCCAAGGCCCTGTGCTTTCCATCTGAACGCTGGATTTGGCAGTTGTGAACTTCAAGTGGACCTATTTAAGCTGATCAGAGGAAACAGGCTGACAGTGAGCTGATTAGAAAGCTCTTAGAGACCCTACTTTAAAGAGGGAGTGGAGTTCTTAACTTTTTTTCCATCAGCTTTGCGGAGGGCCCCGGGAGCCGGGAATAAACGAGAAAGGATGGGGCTGGGGGGAGGGGAGGAAAGCGTCCATTTTCAAACACGAAGAAAAACAACCTCCTTGCCAGACCTTTGCCAACCTTCCTGTTCTTGTCAAGCTCAGCTTTGAGGGAATGTTTGAAGATAACAAGAAAGGAAATCATGAAATGATACGGCGAGGCCGAGCTAGACTTGAAGAGACAAGTGCAAGCTGTTTCCGCGACCCGGGCTTTTCTCCAGGCTGCCAAAAAGGAACCATCTATCAGACCCATAAATAGGTTAGGAACCTCGGAGTAAAATGCTTCTTTTAACAATAAAACGATGATATCCGAGTTTGTCTAGAAAACAACGTTACAGCCGTAATCGGCCTCCTTTTCCATGATACACACAAAAGTGTGCTTTTGTCTCCAGGGATGGAAAAGGTGGGGTTGACGCCTTTCAAAAAGCTGAATGTTTATTAGGAGTGAGGAGTTCTATTTGAGAAAATGTTACAAACATATTAACGTTCAGAGGGAACCCTTCAAAACCTCTCTGGGAAGATAGGAGTTGCTGACACGACATACATGCAGAAAAAGACTCCACTGCAAATTCTAAGGAAATGAGTAAGTTGTCTCTTTGCCATCCACAGAGCCCTTATCAGCAACAAAAAGTCCAGGTTAAGGGTTTGCTTCCTAAACTGACAGCCCCAAGTTGACCTAAAATCAAACAGGCAGTTGGGAGTTGGGGGAGTCTGGGGGCCCGTGGGAAGAAGCCTGCACATCTGACCCCCTTTAAAACGCGCAGAGGGGCTTCCCTGGTGGCGCAGTGGTTGAGAATCCGCCTGCCAGTGCAGGGGACACGGGTTTGAGCCCTGGTCCGGGAAGATCCCACATGCCAGTGCGCCACAACTACTGAGCCTGCGCTCTAGAGCCCGTGAACCACAGCTACTGAAGCCCACGCACGTAGACCCCGTGCTCAGCAATAGGGAGAGGCCACCACAATGAGAGGCCCGCGCCGTACAACGAAGAGTGGCCCCCGCTCGCCGCAACTAGAGGAAGCCCGCGCGCAGCAGCAAGGAGCCAACGCAGCCAAAAATTAATAAATGAATAAATAAATAAATAATCTATTTTTTTTTAAGTGTTTAAAACGTGCAGAGTCTGAGCTGCCGTCTCCAGGAAAAGAATAGCCGTTTACGTTCCAGACCTTAAACTGAAAGTGACGTTTACAAATTAGCTCTGAATACATATTATCCTTCCCATGAAGAGCTGCAGCCCCAAGTGAAGCCAAATTCGAAAAAAATGCAATGCAGCTCCTACATACACAGAACCAAACGAAGCTGACCTAAAACTGGCATATTTCTCTCACTCTTTCAAAATAGCATGGTGATGTCATGCTTTTCATCGTTCCCCAAAACCAACCACTTCTCCTTCCTGAAAATAGCTTGGTACAGTTCTAAGGGAAAAGGAAAGGGGGAGTCCAAATATAAAGAAAAAAAATTTTAAGTTTAAACCAGCAACTAATAAAAGTCAATCTTTTCTTTCCTGTTTACTCATCTCCCTGACTCTGTGTGTGTGTGTGTGTGTGTGTGTGTGTGTGTGTGTGTTACTCCCAAAATCCCTCTGAAATTTGTACAAGAAGGAAAAATTGTCTCCAAAATAATTTACGTACTCTTACTTCTGAAGCTTTCTCATTTTTGTGAATTTCAGTGAACGCACTGGAGTTGGGATGAACCAGATTCTTGTCTTGGAGCCCTTGGAAAGTTATAAATGTATTTGGAGGAAAGAGGAACAAATTAAGGAAACTACCGTAAATATCAAAGGCTGGGTCCAGAGATGTCTGTGCTGTTTGAGCCTCAGGACACCTGTAAGGCTTTAAACTACAGACTCATAGGACTCGCTGGGGACCCATTAAATCATTTGACTAAAGCCCAGGCAGCCGCATCATTCAAAAGGAGCCCAGGTGACTCAGAGACACACTCAGCTCTGAGGACCGCTGATCAGACAGGACGAAGACCAGCGTTCCACAGAGCAGGTTCTCGCATCCCTCCCTCACATCCTGTCCCACCTCTCACAGTCACAGCAGAGGCCAGATCTTCCGATAGATTCACCACTTCAGACCCC
Organism: Phocoena sinus; assembly: GCF_008692025.1. NCBI lineage: Eukaryota > Metazoa > Chordata > Mammalia > Artiodactyla > Phocoenidae > Phocoena > Phocoena sinus. Next base: position 1,342,182 of record NC_045764.1, on the reverse strand, counting down.
GCCCCTTAAATAGCTTAGTATCCTCTCCTGCTTCCTTTATTTCTCATAAATTGCTATAGATTGTCTTTGATCTCAGAGGCGAGCTCCCTATATAAAGGAGGCAAAGGAACGGAGATGGAGAAAACTTGACCCAAGAATCCAGTAAGATTAGCTAGAAGGACCCCTGCCAGAGATGGAAGCTTTGGGTCAGTGAGTCTCGACTGGGGATAAGCAGAGAGAGAGGGAGGGGGAAGCACTTTGAAATGACACCCGCCACCCAACTTATGAGACTGTCAGGTACCTGAGGGCTAAACCGGAAAAAATCCAAGTCCTAAAAGGTGATTTCCAATAATGAAAAGATCTCTCTTTTGGGCGGACTTCTTAACTTTGTCAAGTACTCCTTCTCTGCTTTTATAACAAATTCCATAAATAGCTATACACTCACACAAGATCTGCTCAGAAGCAAATTTTAAGACTGCTTTCATTTCCCAGCTTGATTAAGAGCAACACAGGAAAATTTTCATGGGATTATGAAATTGACTTCTAAATACCAGTATGTTTTTAATTTACTCTTTTAATTTTCACTTTCTCAAGCCAAATATCTGTCTGACATTTAAAAAGCTCTACGTCTTTGGGCTACAGCTGACCATGAGAGTGGGGCGTGTTTTCCAATTTCTGTCTCTGGTCGAGCCTATCCTGCAGCATCATGGTCAACCTGAAAGACACCGCCGTTGAGACCATTTCCTCACCTCCCCTGGCATACCGTGTCTGTTTTTCTACCCTCACATGTGGCCATGCAGACTGGGTACTTCATCAGAAACTTAGATTCTTGTGAAATCACCTTCTACTTTTCCCCCTTCAAATGAACTATCCCTGCTTCTTCTAAGCCCGCCCAGCCATCTGGGTTTTGAGCCTCCCATCACCCCCTTGGCTTCCTCCGGCACCCTCCAAGTCCCACCAGGCTCCTCCAGGACCGCAGTGAAGTGCCCAGGCTAGCAGGAACGAGGACAAACAGTGTCCTGCAGACTTCTGGTGACTTGAAAGGTCAGAGGAGGGCAGGTTCCCTCGCCACAAGCCCACCAGGGAGACCTCAGTGGAGGAGGCGGGTCCTGACCTTGGGTTCAAAGGGCAGATTAGGACAGGGGAGAGGAGACAGCAGCTTTGGACAAGAAATCTTCCAGGTTTGCCGCACAAGAGCCCTAGGACAGGACAAACGTGGGGCAGGGCAGGGGTGCCACAGAGGGACAAAACAATTAGAAGCCTCTTTCAGCCGGAGAGCTGGGTCTGTAGGAGACCCCTAGAAATAAAGTTGGAAAGGAAGGATGGCTGAAAACCCGGTGAAGCTCAGTGCTAAGCCAAGGGCCTTGGCAATCGTCAGAAAAGCAACTGAGAGGTCGCTCTTGGATTTTGAAGAAGAGAGTGACATTGAGGATGTCTGAGCTGGCAGCCGTGGGCCTGAAGGGGCCGATGGCGCCCTGGGGTAAGTGAACACAGGGATCTGGGTGTGAGGCGACGGCGGCCCAGCCAAGGTTTGTTGATAAGCGTGTTGCCCAAGACGGAGTCGAAAGTCTCGCTAAAGTCGAGCGAGATGAAGTCTAGCCATTGCCTTGAACCCAGCAGGCCAACCTAGGTCTCCAGGGAGACAGAAAGCTCATCTGACGGGTCTTGTTTCTGCAGCCGGATGAGTCCTACCTCGTCTCTCAGAATACACGTGCGGATCTGATGATCGTTTTCCTCCTCCCACTGCTAGGACCTTCCCGACAGAATCACCTAAAAATATTAGAATCATGGAACGTTAGGACTCAGCACAGCCTCAGGAATTGGGTGGCTCCTGTGACATGTCGCTCTGCACTGAGAGCCACCACGTGCCCAGAACTGCGCCGGATCACAGCAGAAGCACCTCCCACAGAACACACCGGCTCGTGCAACGCCTTCATTTCACAGCCAGACAGCCCAGATGCAGAGACACTACATGACACGCTCGCCATCATACAGAGCTTACAGAGCCAGGTTAAAGATGCAGGCAAATGAACATACAAAAGGAGATTTCATCTTTATGTGCACCAAGTGGAGGGATCGTGTATTTACAACCTCCCTGTCTACTTCTTCTGTGTGTGTGTGTGTGTGTGTGTGTGTATGCATATATGTACACATATACAGGTGTGTATGTATGCGTGTATAAATATATATGTGTATGTATGCAAAAAGCTCTATGGTAGCTGAGATTATCAAAGAGTTAATACGTATACAACCTAATATGGCATCCAGGCGATGCAGATAGGGAAGCTTCCCTTTGATTCAGTGACTTACAGAAAAAATATGAACGATCTTTATCGCCGGGCTTCCTGTGTAGACGTAGCCTGGGAGCGGAAGGGGCGGCCTTTTAAGTAGCCCTCGCGTTTATTGTTAATATCGCGCTTATTAACACTCTGAGCGCCCCCCAGCCCCAAGCACAAGTCGCTACAAAGCACTCCACTCTCACTCAGGATTCACTTTCCCATCCCGGAAGGTTTGCACTTAAAACAGGCAGGAATTGGTTGCATTCGGCATCCAGGGGCAGCCCTGCTGATTTAGGTGCGGTGGTTTGTTTCCACCGTCTCCAAGCCTCTCCGCTCACAGGAGGCCTGCGGATTTGGCTTTATCTGTGGGTCAGGACCCAGGCCCTGCCAATCTACCTCCCTTCCCACAGAATGAGAAGATTTGAAAAGCCATTTAGTAATAACTCGATGAACCAATTTTCCTCACCCGTGGGCCTCAGTGAAGCTGCCTGAACTTCTCCCCTGGGTGTGGGTGTGGGTGTGGGTGTCTGGCGGGCACTCTGGTGGCCCCTGGCAGTACGCTGCTGGGAAGGGCCTGCAGCTGGCAGCGCTCAGGCAGGGGCCCCGGAGGCCGAGGGAAGAAGGTTAGTTATGATTTAGCTGCAAGTCAGACCAAACCTAGAGGTGAAAAGACGATCAACACAGCCACAACGTTGAGACTCCTGAAATGGAAACCAGCTGTCTCTGAAGGAAACTCTGTACCACGGGCAGCCGAGGATTCGGGTTGGTGAGAGAGAGACACAGAGACACTAGGTGATTAACCAGGCTTCCTGGGAGGAGAGCAAAGGTGGACTGAGGAAGAGTAAAGGGAAGAAACAAAGATAGAAGAAAGCAATTCCGGAGAAGAAACGCTCAAGTTTGCTTACAACGGAACCTCTAGCTCTGTGAAAGAACAATCTGGAACCTGGTGACTGTGATCCCTTAAAGATCTGGGAGGGGTCAATATAATTCCAGCCAGATTCTAAAGAAATCTGGTCAGGTATTAAAAAAAAAGGGTCTTTGGCAGCATGAGGCCGGCTGGAGGCGTATTCAACTGAAATGCATATGGTTTGGGTGATTTTCAGCTGAAATGAAAATTTAGGCTTTCAAGGTCTACTTAAGAGATTTTTTTTTTTAACCATCCCAAAATATAGCTTCAAGAGTAGAAAAACAATCACACCAGGGGAAACAAACAGAGGAGGGTTAAGAGAGAAAATATGATGGTAAGCACGAGTGAGGCTACAAAATTTTCCCCAGGGAAGCCCTGGGTTTCATTTGTAATATTTAATAAATCTTTCTATATCAAAAGAGCTCTGATAAATTAGGAGTTTGGGATTAACATGTACACAGTACTATATATAAAATAGGTAAACAACAAGGACCTACTGTATAGCACAGGGAACTATACTCGATATCTTGAAATAGTCTATAATGGAAAAGAACCTGAAAAAGAATATATATATGTGTGTATAACTAAATCATTTTGCTACACACTTGAAACTAACACAACATCGTAAATTAACTATACTTCAATTTTAAAAAATAAACTTAAAAAAAAAAAAGAATCGAAGCACACACACACAGAAAAAGGAGCTCTGAGTACAAAAACTTTACAGAAGCAGGAAGCATTCAGGAGTTGGAAAAAGTCATCTCCAGTGTGGTCCTACTCTTAGAAGAGAGAGGTCACCTTGTGGACACACAGGATAAGGCCCCAGTTCACCTCCAATCCCAGAGGCAAAGCAGGCAGCCCTCGCCGGTGACACCCTTGCCAAGTGGCATCGTAATGCAGAATGAGATGTGTGTACACACAGCCATGACTACTGCGCGTGATCTCCCAGGACAAGGGGGAACAGGCTACCTTTGTCCTTTTGTGACAGAGGGTCACAGAAACAAGGAGCCAGGGGTGAGGAAGGAATGGAGGAAATTATATGTTTGAAGGCAGAAGATGGAGACTCCGACAGCAAAGATGAACATTAAAGAAAGGGGGGGGGAAGAATACAGATCTAGAATTTCTAAATTACCCTTGGCTCAAAGGTCTGGTTTACCACTGAAACAGTATAATTATAAAGTTGGCTTAAAACAGACCCGGGATCTAGTTACTAATTTCTTGCTAGCAATAGCATCAAAACCCTTTCTGCTGGTAGCTGGTCTCTTGACAAAAACCGTGTGTCTCATACATGATGTGACCTATAGGGAGAACTGGTTTTAATCAGGGGGATCTATAAAGTGGTATGCAATTGTGGTCTCCCTTCTCAGATGTCGACCGGAGCAGGGGAGAAAGTGAGGGTTGGAATTGTCAGAACGACTTGCGGGGTGGGGGACATTTTACATAAATGCTCCCTTGTCCTGCAGTCTATAGGCTAAGTGTGTCAGGAAATGCAGTGGGAACCCTCTGGTGCATTTGAGAAAAATGACCAGAAACATTCCGGTTGTGTTCATGGTTTTGGACCAAGTTCTGCTTGGCCTCTAAAAGGAAATTCTGGCCTGGTTACAGCCTTAAATGGGTGCTCAACTCGCTTGAATATTCATTGCAGAAATGCTTTCATTCGTACCCCAGTTTAGTTAATAAGATCACCAGGCATCAAAGGCACAGAGGCCTTGACTGGTTTACTTTGGCAACTATATAGGCGGCATTCAAAAGAAGACTTGTTTATTTCTAAGGTACAAAATTCCCATTTGTAAAAATCTTTCTAGAATTTATACATGGTAAGCATTTTTGTCCCTTTAACTATTACTTTTGTTTCCTAGGAAAATGTCAGGTTGCAAGTATAGATTAAAAAAATTAATACAACATGGTAGCCCTTTCAAAATCAGGATCCCAAGTTCTTTCCCAATGTAATTAACGAGTCAGTCAATGATTCCTAAGAATTAACAACCACCCCTTTTTAAATGCACATCTCTGGTGGGAGGATTGTCACTGAATCCTAGGAACTCGGTGGAAGCGGGGTCGGGAGACTACGGGAGAACCGGTGGAAGGTGATGTGTGGACAGCGCCGGGAAGCTGGGGGAGGGGACAGAGAGAGGAGGCACCACAAGAAAGAGAAAGCCTTCATTCCATTTTTGCTAGGCCTCAGGTGATACCGAGTGTCCCGTTATTTGTCCCTGAGACAAATAACCTTGTCTCAGCTTTGTATCAGTGAGACAGTTGTACTGGTATTCCAGATTCCTAGAACAGAGATCAGAAGACAGAGAGACAAAAAACCTCAGTGAGTTGATGAGCCATTCCCATTATCTAATACATAATATATAATATAATACACATATTATATATTATAATATATAACTAAATATAATCCATTCATCTTTATAACGGATGTATGCCCACCATGTACCAGGAACTATCCTAGATATAAATGAGAAAAAATGATTTTTATGCCATACCAGTCGTACTGTAATGTATAAGCACAGTGTATAAAAGAGGTCATAATGGGGAGACCAGACTTCATAATTCTAGGAGTGACGACTGAGCTAGACCTTCAAGGATAACCACAGTTTTGGCAAGCGGAGGAGCTGATTGCGGCAGAGTGCTGGCTGATGGGAAAGTCCAGGACCCCTTCTTCCAAGCACACGGCTAGACTACATTTCCCAGCCTCCCTTGCAAATTCAGGGTGGCCCTGTGACTGAGTCCCAGCCAATAGGATGGGAGTGGGAGGGACCTGCATCATTTTCCATCCTGGCCGTGAACATCTCCTTCGCGTCCTGCCCAAGGCTCTTTTCTCCTTTCGTCAAGTAGACTGGCGATGATCCCCGGGGCCGTCTGGGAAGCCGTCTATCAAGGATGGCAGAGCCTCAGCCACGCTAGAATCTGAAGGTCTGACATGTGGAAGGCTGCCTCAGCAGCGTGTTCAACCCCACAGTGCGTTACGAGAGCGAAAATAAACTTCTGTTAGTCTGAGCCAACGCGCCTTGTCTGTGCGTTGTGGCAGTCGGGCCTCCTCGCTGCTGAAGTGCTGAAGACACAGCACGTGACAGTCGCACAGGTGCTGAGGGGAGGGGCATGTTCAAGGGTGTTCAGGAGAGGCGGTAAGCAGGCCGGCAAGGCAGGAGAGCACAAAGCACTGGCCAGTGGTTCTCACCCAAGGGCGATTTTGCACACCACCCCTGCCTCCCAGGGAACATTTGTCAGGGTCTGGAGACATTTTTGGTTGTTAAACCAAGGTCAGAGCAGGAGGTGCCACTGACATCTGTAGGTGGAGGCCAAGGGCACTACTGAACATCCCGCGATGCACAGGACAGTCCCCTACGTTAAAGAATTATCTGGGCCACATGTACTGAGGTTGAGAAACCCAGCTACAGTCAGTGGGGCACCAGCAACAATTCTTAAGAGCAGAGGACGGTAATCATATTTGTGTTTTGGAGAGAGATTTCTGGTAACAGCCTAGAAGAGTCACCCGAGACGGGAAAAGCAATTTCATCCTCTGTTTATCAAGAACCTACCGTGTGTCAGGCACCAGGGATACAAAGGTGCATAAGTGGTAGTCCAGCTAGTCCCGTAACGATGGCTTTTACGGGACTCGGGAAAACCCGACCTGTAGCCTCAGGGCTCCGTCTTCAGTCTTTAGCAGTGGCAGGAGCCGTGGCCGTGGCCTTTTTTTAACCAGTGAAGAGCTGACTAAAGTAGACCAAGAGAAGGTCCTGAACTAGATCCGCGGTGAAGAAATGAAAAAGAGGGACTATTAGAGAAACATTTCGGAAATTAAATAAACCAGACTGGGTGTCAGAGTGGATGGAAAAGCTGAGAGAAGTGAAAGCCAGCTCTGAGTAGACAGTGATGCTAATAACCAGGACGTAAGGCAAAGAACCGACTTGGAAGGGCTGTGACACGCATTTTTCTTGAGACCTGTGAAAATCGGAGATTCCTATCAGACAGGTACAAATGACTTATGTAAGAAATACCAACGTCCAATGGGCATTTTAAAAGATGTTTCATTTCACTAATAATCACAGAAATGAATATTAAATCAAAATGCTCTTTTGTATTTTTCAGATTGGCAAAAAAATTTAATTATTAATATCTGATGTTTGCCCTGATATGATGAAACAGGAGTTCTCACACTCTTTTGGGTGGATGTATAAATCTATTAAACGTTACTAGATGGAAAATTGATTATTGACACTTGAAAAACGTATATAAATATATATGCTGTATTTACATATATATACACACTAATCCAGCAATTTCACTTCTAGGAATACATTCTAAGGAAATAATCAAATGAATATAAAAAATGGATACATGCCCCAAATATTTAATATAGTATTGTTTATATTGCACTGGAAACAAATGTCCATAGGTAAAGATGGTTAAGTAAATTCCAGTACTTTTTGGAATAATGGAAAACTATGTAGCTACTAAAAATAACATTTATTGAATGGAAAGATATTCAAACTGTTAATAATATTAACAAATTAATCATATTAAAGTGACTAAAATCAGGCTATTAAACAAATTGTATAGTTAGGGTCCCTTTTATGTTAAAAGATAGATGATTAGATAGATCGATAGATCATCTAATAAGAATAGAAGAATTTACATTGGTAGATTTAAAAAGGCAATAATGGTTGCCTGTGGGTGATGAGGTTGTATGTGATCTTTCACTTCTGGGTGAATGTGTATAATATACTCACTTTTTGGTTATACATATTATTGTCTGACGGCTTTTATGAACATTTTTTTCTTCGATGCAGCAGAAATAGCACAAGTCCTTTAAAGCGTACTTAAGATCCCCCAGCCCCGCCAAAGAAACCAAACCAAAAGACAGTGGCGTATTTAATTCTTTGTGTTCAAACTGCTAGCCATGAAGACAGGTTCAAAGGAGGTGACCATATGTGCTGGGGATCCCGTGCTGGTCCTGGGTTATGCCCGCTGTCCTGGTTAGTTATGAAAACCGTCCACTTCCACTCTCAAAGTTTCCTGGTTGGAGGATAAACTATACGATCATTCTATTCAAAGAAGAAATCTACAGATGTAGCACTGCCTAATTGTTAACCTCATAAACAGTTTTGCCAGTCTCCCAAAAGTTCCGTTTGCATCCCGAGACCTCTCAACCTTGCTGCTCTAGTCATTTCATGTATTATTTACAGAGAAGGAGACCCAGCTGAAATATCCTGCCCTTTGATTTCCTCTGGCCAGCAGCTGAAGGAATTTTAGTCTTTACCAAAGACTAACTTGTATCATTTAGGCTTTCATCTAAATCCTGTTATTTTGACTTTTTGACTCGCTTGGCACTCTCTGATATATAAAGTAGCAACAATTTCTACAATGAACAACTGTATTTGCTCAGCAGAAATTCTTGCTGTCCCTCAGACTTCTTCCCAGTTTCCTAACGGTTATGGATTTGAAATTTTGAAAATCGCCTGGCATGGTTTGAGTTTAACGGGCACGTTTGAACAGACCTTCCCTACAAAGCTTGTCAGTTAGTTACTTAACCTCCATGAATAGGTTAAATATTTTCCACAGTATTTATATAAATATGATACCTGGTTTCAAGTTAAACCTAAGAAAAAGGAAGTTATTCTTTACTTAAATTACTCCCGTTGCTTTTGGTTTTTTATCTTCCCCTTCTTTATGACCACTTGACTAAGAAAGGACTTCACAGGGCAGATGTGGAAATGTCACTTTATAAATACAAGATGCAGCCAGTATACTGCTGCTGTCCTTGTTTTAGGGAAAGAAAAGGTGACTATTCCTCCAGCATGTATGCTTTGGCCGTGGAATTGAGGCCTCAAATCAAGTCAAAGGACTGTCGAGTTTAAAAACAACCTGGAAATAAAACAATCTGTGTATTGAATTCAGGGTGATGATACAGAGGCTTGTGTGACACGCAGAAAGCATCCCAGTGCGTTCTCAGCTCTTAACAAAGCGTTCCTTGTTTCCCTTATTTCCCAAAGGCTCCAAGCATACATACGCTACGAACTCTTATTCATTTTTCAACAAAGAGTGGCATATTGAATGTGTATTCCTGGAAATTGCTGAAATCCTTTCATTAGGTTCTCAGCTAGTTTCTCAGACACCTCCACACCCCAGGAGCCAGCTCCAGCCAACCCGAGTCCCAGATGCTCCAAAATCAAATGCCTTCAGATCCAGCTGCTGGACAAGGGAAGGCCGAGACTGCTTGACGGTCAGTCATCAACTAGCCCTGCGTGTCACCTTCTGACTCACAATAAACCCAGTGCCCTAACTATGACACCAGCCAAATTATTGCCTTCGTCTGCAGGTCCTATGCCTTCTACTTTCTACTGGTTTCCCTAAGCTGAGAATGGAAGCCGATTAGACCAGCATACATACGGCTGACACGCTTCTGTGATCTGGGACAGCCCTTGAAAGTACACAGGCAGGAGGGAGAAGTTTCAGGCCAGTGGGTCACCCACTGGAGACAGCTCACCCTCACTCATCTCCTGCAACCCACGAGATGGCGTGACATTCAAAGGGTGTGCAACAAAGACCTTGACAGCTCAAGGGCCACCATGCACCCAACACATTAAAGCATCGCAGTAAACAGGAGAAGCAACTCCCCTGGAAATGCATCTAAAATCGGGCAGTTTCTCAGAATCAGGGACATAGAGAACAGACTAGTGCTTGCCAAGGGGGAGGAGAGCGAGGGAGGGATGGAGTGGGAGGTTGGGGTGAGCAGATGTGAGCTTTTATATATAGGATGGATAAACAACAGGGTCCTGCTATATAGCACAGGGAACTATATTCAATATCCTGTGATAAACCATCATGGAAAAGAATATTAAAAAAAGAATGTCTATGTATGTAAAACTGAATCACTTTACTGTACAGCAGTAATTAACACAACATTGTAAATCAACCCTACTTCAATAAATAAATAGGGCAGTTTGTTTCAGAACTAGAACTATAAACTTTTTAAAAATTACATTTTCCCGTTGTGAAAAGCTCTAGTCGGGAAAGACTATAGCTCTAGCGCTTTAATTTACCTACAGAACCAGAAACACCACTAAATATAGCTAGTAACATGTGACACCTTAAAGATGACATAGCTGATGTCTAGAATGGCAATAGACACATAGGGAATATTCCTAAAAAAAAAAAAATGTAGAGACAAATGAATTACCCAATGAACAAAAATAAGAGGGGATAATGCAAACGTCATTATATGAATATCTCCACGCTAGGGGTCCTAGGCTTCAAGTCCTGCTCTGGAACCCATATATGACCTTGAACAAGTAATTTAATCCTTCTGGGTTCTATGAAATAGATGTTAGATTTAACGATCTCTAAAATCTCCCTTCTGCTTGAAATTTATGTTGTTCTATAAAAGACTGGATTTTAAATGGAAACCCCCGTAGCATTGCAAAGAACTGTGAGGGATGACTTCTCCCTTCTCACCCGGAGTCCACAGGCTGTTTCTTAGATTCCCACGCTAGGTTGCCTAGGTGCTCGGCTGTTCTGGAAAATGCCAGAAACTTAGAGGCAGGGGCTGCTCTGGAGCTCCAGAAACGAAGGGTGCAAATACTAAGATGAAATGCTGTGATTTTCACTGAAAATTACCATATCCCAGCAAAGCGAGTATTCACGCTTTCTTCTTAGCTTGGAGGTCTTTGCTGGAAGAGAAAACTTGCCAGCGAAACAACAGCCCCGGACCAGCAGGCTCTCAACCAGATCTTTCTGCAGCAATGAGGAAGGTTCAGAGGAGCCTGAGTTGCACTCCTGGGACGCCCAGCCCACCAGCACCCAGCACTTGCTCCAGGGGTCGTGAGGGAGAGAGGCCAGCCCCCCACAGCCTCCCTGCCACACCCCACTTCACATCAGTGGAGAAGGAGAACCAGATTCTGGATCCCCCCTGCACAAACCACAGCTACACCGATTCTAGCCCTTAAATCCAGTCTCCATTCAGAAGCAACCAGAAAACGTGGTTTGTACAGAGACTGATTCTGAACAAGGGAGGTGGGGAGGGGTGACCATCAGTGAATCCAGGGCAGGGGAATGTCTTAAGCCAGGGTTCCCCAACCCCCGGGCCATGGACCGTAACAGTCCGTGGCCTGTTAGGAACCGGGACGCACAGCAGGAGGCGAGTGGCGGGCGCGCGGGCGAGCGAAGCTGCATCTGTATTTACGGCCGCTCCCGTCGCTTTCATTACCGCCTGAGCTCCGCCTCCTGTCAGATCAGCGGCGACATTAGATGCTCACAGGAGCGCGAACCCTACCGTGAGCCGCACACGTGAGGGATCCAGGCTGCGTGCTCCTTATGAGAAGCTAATGCCTGATGACCTGCGGTGGAGCTGAGGCGGTGATGCTAGCGCTGGGGAGCGGCTGCAGATACAGGTCATCATTAGCAGAGAGGTCTGACTGCACGGAGTCCATCATAAGTCAATTGCTTGCAGGCTCGTAACAAAACCCTATCGGTGAGTGGCAAGTGGAGAGAAGCTCCCGCTGATTCCGCATTACGGAGACTTGTACAATTATCTCATTATATATCACAATGTAATAATAACAGAAATAAAGTGCACGATAAATGTGATGCGCTCGAATCATCCCGAAGCCTTCCCCCACTCCCCTGCGGTCCGCGGAAAAACTGTCTTCCACGAAACCGGTCCCTGGTGCCGAAAAGGCGGGGGACCGCTGTCTTAAGCTACGACAGAAAGCACTTGGGTTCAATAGTATGGCTATGCTTCGTGAAGGTGGAGACTATCAGAAGGCCTTAGAGATCGGGGGTCGATCTGCCCTGCCAGGAGGGGCTTGAGGGCCCGGGATGGGACGCACAACTCCTTACCACCGAATTCCAGCCCATGAAGCGGACAAACAGCCAACAGCTAGAAGAGGCACAGCCCCCAGCCCCGCAGAGAGAATAGGAGGAGAAAGCCCACGCCTCTTTCTCCATCTCAGCTCAGCGTGTTGGTGCGGGCAGAGGAGGGATCCTGCGTATGGGGGACCTGAGCATCCATTCCCCTTCTCAAGGGCAGTAGACTTCAGGCGGGTGAGCTGGGGCTGTGGCTTTGGAGCCAGAAGCTGCAGAGAACAGATACTTACTTTCCCTTCCACACTTGGTAGATGCAGAGGACGGGACGACCCAAGTCCAGCCAATGTGCTCTTGAGGCGGAGTCATGAGGAAGGACAGAGGGATGCTGCTGGGTCATCGCAGCAGGGACAGCTGGGGACCCAAGGGGGCAAAGTCTGACCACGCTGTGCTGGTTATAAGATACCTACACGTCTTCCCGCTTCTTGGGTCTTTGAAGCACCTGTGGATCCATTTCCAAGGATCGTTCCCGTGGGTTCTGTGATCTTTGTTCCCTGCTGTTTCCCACCCTCCACGGCCGCATCTTCCATGAAATGCCCTTTTGCCTGTGTCAGTCAGAATCTTGTTCTGTGGCTGCAGCTCAGAGCCGGGCGGGGGGATGGCCCGTGGATGTCACATCGACATTCTGCTGGGCAAAAGGCGTGCGTCTTTAGACTCAAGCTCTGCAAAGGGAGCATTGAAAAGTAAACAGAGAGAGCGGTGTCTCCATGCGACGGGGAAATGACCAGACGTAGAAAGCAAGAATCCATAGATAAACAAATGGGGGAAAGGTCTGAGAGCCTAAGCTCGGGACACAGCTCTTTTCTTGGTCAATCATAATAATAGCAACGATATAACTAATATTTACTGCGCTCTCACCACATGCTGGGCTCTATTCTAGAAGCTCTCCTTGCTTCAATTCGTTTAATCCTCAAAGCTCCGTAACGGCAGTTACAGTGAATACTCCCACTGCACAGGTGAGAAAGTTGAAGTCCAAAGAGGTCCACTTACATCCCAAGGTCCCACAGCTGGTAAGTGATTGACTCAAAATCCAAACCCAGGCAGCTTGACTCTAATCCCATTGATTCAATCCTAAACTCCTACCCCACACAGCTCTAAAGCTAAAAGATCATAGGCAAAAGTTCAGGACCGTGAGTTCAGTGTCGTCTGAAAATAAAGCACATTTTTATTTGGATGGCTCTGATAATGGTTGACAATTGCATAGACAGAGGACAAATGTATTAATGTTACATATTAAAGCATTTTCTTTGGCCTAAAAGTCATTTTTTTTCCTTCTGACTTTAAAAGAAATGTAAACATTGTTGCAGGCCCCAAAAAGTACAGTGGGCCCCGAGCACTTTGCCTCCCGATGAAGACGTCTGCCTTGGTTACTGGTTGCACATGGGATCCATTTGGGGGGGGTTGCAACCCTCCTTACCTTAAGGGAAGCTTAATTCCAGAAGCAGCGGAAATCCTGTACTACAGGCAGACCTCGTTTTATTGGGCTTCACTTTATAGCACTTAGAAGATTCTGCATTTTTTACAAATCGAAGGTTGGTGGCAACCCTGCCTGAAGCAAGTCAATGGTGCCATTTTCCCACCAGCGTTGGTTCACTTGCGTCTCCATGTCACATTTTGGTAATTCTCACAACCTTTCAAGCTTTGTCTTTACTCTTGCGTTTGTTACGGTGATCTGTGATCAGTGATCGTTGATGTTATTACTGCAAAGAAGATTACGACTCCCTGAAGGTTCAGGCGATGGTTAACATTTCTTAACAATAAAGTATTTTTTAATTAAGGTATGTCCGTTGGTTTCTTAGACATAATGGTATTGCACACAATAGAGTACAGTATAGTCCAAACCTAACTTTTACATGCACTGGGAAATCAATTTATTGCAATATCCGCTTTATTGTGGTGGGGTCTGGAACCCAACCGGAGACATCTCCAGAGTCTGGCTATACGCTCCTCAAGAGCGGTGGGTGATGAGAAGACAAAAGGGAAGACACCCGAGCATTGTAACTAATATTCACACGCCTTGACAAATCCTTTGATGGTGCCTTAACAAAGTGCGTCTGTATCTCTGGCGACCCACATGGTGACAAATGGCCCGATAAGTTCTGCTGAATCCTGGTGCCATCATCGGCCTTGGGTAAATTCACTCATCTCTCTGGTTTCTTGTTTGTAAAATGACATGATAAACGTCTGTAACTCAGAAGGCTGCCGTGGGGACCAAATGAAGTAACACAAGTGGGGCTTAGCACGGCCTCTGGCACACGGTCAATGCTGGATAAATGTCAGCTAAAGCGATGGCGACCGCCATCATTATTGTCAGTACTTCTCCACAACCATTACCGCTGCTGCCACCCGTTGAGACAACAGGGGAAAATATTCTAATTTGGAACTTACCTGGCTGGGTGAGAGGTCTGTGACCACACCGACGCGTCAAGTGCAGAGTTTAAGGTCCAAGTATATATCTCTGACTCCTATATTTGGATAGATTCATAAAACAACCAACAGATGATAGAAGTGATAATAAAGCACGCAACCAATTTTTTAAAAAATAAAGTCCAGAGAACGGAGCCACCGACTAAAGCAGCCACGGCAAAAGGAGAAAACATCCTCTGGGGAAAACACATACAAACGCGGGTACTCACGCGCTCAAAACTGACTTACGTAAACCAGGACTAGACACAATCCGAGGAGGCCGGCGCCCTACAAGCACACCTGAAGGGGAGCCGCTTGCACCTCCAGAGGCAATGACAGATTTTTATCAAGTAAAATTGCAGGGAAAAAAAAAAAGGAAAGTAGAAAATTTAGCCTGTTGTCACAGATATTTGAAGTATTTGAAAACACATCTTAATCGGAAGGAGTAACTCATGATTCAAGTCGTACGTAATTCAAGAAATTGCCAGGAAGTGTTTGAGAAGAAATAAAAGTAAGACGGGCAGGAGTTCTACCCTGGGAACTGCAGTGAGATCACGAGACAACGTATTCACGTCCTGGGGGGAGGGACTGCCCCGAGGATGAAAGAGGCGCTTCCAGAGAGGCGAAGCTCAAAGATAACGGGGTGGCGGGGGAGGCCTGGGATAAAAGGGCCCGAGTCAGTCAGGAGCTTCAGACACCTAAGCGACAAAAACAGGCCAAGAGCGCGGACACAATTGTCTGTCGGGAGGCAGCCCTGTTCCGGCAGGCACGGAGGCACCGAGCGCAGGACGGACGAGACGTGACTCAGCGCTGCCCGGGGGCCCCCCTGCTCCTGCCCTGTGTCCCACACCTAGAACAGGAGACCGGTCTTGGTAGCAAACAAGAGAAATGGGGTGAAAAGTGTGAAGCCAAAACATTCTGGGGACGTGCTGACTTTATTTTATGTTTCTAATTGAATCTTTATCTTGTATTAGAATAGAGGTGATTTACAACGTTGTGTTAGTCTCAGGTGTACTGCAAAGCGGTTCAGTTATATATACATGTATCCATTCTTTTTCAGATTCTTTTCCCATATACGTTATTACAGAGTACTGACTAGAGTTCCCTGTGCCATACAGCAGGTCCTTGTTGGTTATCTGTTTTATCTATAGTCGTGTGTGTACGTCAATCCCAATCTCCCGATTTTTCCCTCCCCCAACCTTTCCCCTTTGGTATCCCTAAGTTTGTTTTCAAAATCTGTGCGTCTGTTTCTGTTTTGAAAATAAGTTCTTTTGCATCATTTTTTTAGATTCCACATATAAGTAATATCATATGATATTTGTCAATGCTTATTTTATAGAAAAAAGGAAACTCTTTGATTCCAAAGGAAAGGATCCCTGACGTAGCCCAGTGTGAAGCCCAAGCAGGGGCAGAGGCCCGGGAGCTGCCCCCGGGGGCTGCACCAGCTGGACAGAGAACCCGGCAGGTCGGGCCAGCGGGAAAGGGGTTTGCAGTGTCCCCCAGGCTGAAGCCCTGCCTGGACTAATGGCACCCTCCCCCGCTTGTCACTCACACCCCAAGTGGACGAGAAGTTGTCCTGTGGAGTTGGTGGGAAGGAAAGGAGAGAAAGGCCGCATCGTCACAACATCCTCACATGCGCGGATCCAGCCCAGCTTTCAAGAAGCAGGTGACACCACTGCCACCGCCCTGGTCCTCCCTTTACCATTCGTCCCTGAACTATGACGATTAGCGTCTTCTTCTACCTGTCCCGCCCCTGATGCAACTCTCCTCCCACCGCCCAATGTCTCCGTCACTCTGCCTGCCACCAGGGCACTCCTTCCAAAGCCCCCATCTGACAACGGCCCTTCCTGCTTCAGAGTCTCCAATGATTCCCATGGTCTACATGGTCAGCAGACTCTGTGGACCCAATCCGACCTGCAAGTTACGAATGGTTTTTACGTGTTTAAAGATCTATAAAAAAAAATACAAATGAAAAAGGAATATGAGACAGAGATGTCTGTTGCTTGCCAAGCCTGAAATACTCTCCGACGCCTTTCAGAAAGTTTGTCACCCCGTTTAACTCTGGCAAAGAACAGAAGTCTGAGCACATACAGTATCTTTCGTGATCTTGCCTCTACTGCTTCTTGACCTCTTGCACCTCCCTCCTTGCTTTTACCCTCCACAGGTGCAGAAACCTACATTCTCCCGCTGTTCTGTCCCCACGTCTTGGAACGCCAGCTCCTGACAGACACTAACTCATCTGTCAAGCTTCACTCACGGACTCCGACCCCTGTGAGACCTGCCTTGGCTTGTTCAGTGATGTGCCCGCTGGAACCAGGTCCCGTTGTCCGTCCTCGCACCAGCACCGTGTAGCTGTGTCTCCAGTGCCATCTCCCCTGGACAGCAGGCCATGGCACCATCTTTGCAGCCCAGCCCCAGGCTTGGCATGTCGTCCACACACCATAGGTGGTCATTTGTTGTATTTGTTACCAAAGAGGAGTTCATCTCACCCATGTCAATCTCCCTTTTCTCATCTTTAAAAGGAAAAGTTTGAAACCAATGACTTTTACGCCCTTGTAGCCCTGAAATAATACGATTCTATGAGAAGAATAGATTTTAAAATGGAATGTGAACTAGAGAAAAATGTCTTGCCTGTGTCTCCTCAAAGAATTTCAGAAACTAGTGCTAGTCCGGCTCTTGGGAGAGAGTTTTCTTTGCTTTCTGGTGCATCTTTGCAAAGAGCCTTCTTTAAGAGAACTTAGGTTAAGGGGCAGAGGACACGTGTGCTGGCACATGTGTTGATCTTACATGGAGGTTTGGTTGTGGAAGCCAAGCCAATGTTCGACGATCCTGGTGCTGAAAAGCCCATTCCCAGATTATCTTTAAGCCTGGTTTCTCTCCCTTTCTCTTACTTTTTAACCAAAAGATAAAACCCTTTTTTTTTTCTTGCTAGTAACCAAAAGATAAAATCAGGCAAGACTTTGTCAGTTAAAACTCTTGTAAACGTTTGGTAAGAAAGAGGTCAGAACCGTGGTTTAACTTTTACATAGTAGATGCCTACTCTGTTTAAAAAGTAAAAAATAACAAAGGATAAATTTTCTTCCCATTCATGACCCCAGTCCAGGCCCAAAATCATTGTTATAAGGTTTCTGGATATCTTCCCAGAGATATTCTATGTATACGTAAGAATATAGATTAAATATCTATCCCCCCCCCCCCATTTTTCTGTCCATCATCAAAAAACACAAATAACAAATCCTGGCAACGAAGTGGGGAAAAGGGAACCCTCCTACACTGTTGGTGGGAATGTAAATTGGTGCAGCCACTGTGGGAAACAGTATGAAGATTTCTTTAAAAACTAAAAATAGAACTACCGTACGACCCAGCAATTCCACTCCTGGGTATATATCTGCAAAAAACAAAAACACTAATTCCAAAAGATGCATGCACCCCAATGTTCATAGCAGCATTATGTACAATTGTCAAGATATGTAAGCAACCTAAGTGTCCCCATGAACAGATGAATGGATAAAGAAGATGTGATATATATATATACACACACACACATACATACATACATACATACATACATACATACATACATACACACAGTGGAATATTACTCAGCCATAAAAAAGAATGAAATTCTGCCACTTGCAGCAACATGGATGGACTTGGAGGGCGTTATGCTGAATAAAATAAGTCAGACAGAGAAAGACAAGTACTATATGCTATCACTTATATGTGGAATCTAAAAACTACAACAAACTAGAGAATATAACAAAAAAGAAGCAGACTCACAGATATAGAGAACAAACTAGTGGTTACCAGTGGGGAGAAGGAAAGTGGGGGCAGTGTAGGAGTAGGGGATTGAGAGGTACAAGCTATTATGTATAAAATAAGCTAGGGATATATTGTATAACACCAGGAATATCACAAATATTTTATAATAACTAACAATGGAGTATAACCTTTAAAAATTGTGAATCACTATATTGTACACCTGTAACTGATGTAATGTTATACATCAACTGTACTTCAATACATTTTTTTATTTTTAAAAAAAATGAAAAACAAACAAAAAATGCCTATCCCAATTTTTTACACAAATGGTGGCATTCTGTTCACAACTTAAGCTACTTTGCTATGTTTGCCTAAAAGTATATTCTAGTTTAGAATACTGAATAATGTCCCTCCAAAGACATCCACGTGCTCATTCCAAGAACCTGCAAGCCTTACACGGCAAGTGGGACTTAACTGATGTGATTGAATGAAGGGTCTCGAGGAGAGATTATTCTGGATCCTCCTGGATCATCCAGGTGGGCCAGTGTGGTCAAGGGGGCCTTGCAGGGGGAGGCAGAGAAAGACACGATTATGGAGAGTCACAGAGCAGAGTCAGAGATCTGAAGACGCTCCACTGCCGGCTTTGAAGATGGAAGGGGCCACAAGCCAAGGACTGCGGGCGGCCTCAAGAAGCTGGAAAAGGCCAGGAAATAGATTCCTCTCGAGAGCTCCCAAAGGAATCAGTGCTGCTGATGCTGGGCTGCCTTCTGCCCAGTGAAACTGGTTTATTAGACTTCTGACCTTTGTCTTAAACCACTAAATTTGTGGTCATTTGTTACCTCAACAATAGGAAACTAGTACACCTAGGACTATCCCATACCAGTACCTACAGATCCATCCCCCTCCTTTTTACTGCCCACATAGTGTTCATGCATATGAATGAACCACAACTTAAGAACATTTGGGTTGTTTGCCATTACAAATAGTGCTGCAAGGAATATCCCTGTACATAAGTATGTACACATGCATGTGAGAACATTTGTAAGAAAAAGTGAAGTTGCTGGGTTAAGTTTTAATAAATATTGTCATATTTCCGTAAATGACATTTTTTGTGTGAGTGTGTGTCCAGTAAAACTTCATTTATGGAAATTTGAATTTCATATAATTTTCACATCACAAAAATTCTTTTGATTTTTCTCAATCATTTAAAAATGTAAGAATCATTCTTAGCTTAGGGGCTGTATATATCAGGTGGTGAGCCAGATTTGGCCTTACCAGCCATTGTTTGCTGGGCCCTGGTTTAGTCTAACTAGTCTAGTTTAACTAGAAGTCTTAAAACAAGAAGCTTTGGCTACACCTATCTTCCCAACTGAAAAGGAACTGAAATGGAACTGAAAAGTTCCATTTAAAAAACACGTTTTCGACCTCCAGCACCAAATATAAAAATAACTGTGCATGCACGACTGGGGCA
The DNA here is from genome assembly GCF_008692025.1 of Phocoena sinus. Classification (NCBI taxonomy): domain Eukaryota; kingdom Metazoa; phylum Chordata; class Mammalia; order Artiodactyla; family Phocoenidae; genus Phocoena; species Phocoena sinus. Next base: position 1,322,507 of record NC_045764.1, on the reverse strand, counting down.
AATTATGGCCAACAAGATACAAAAAGACCAAAAACCCAGCTGCCACTTCTGAAGAGCCGGCAGCCAAAGCAGGGCACTGCACACGCCCCCTGCACACAACACCACCTGAGGGGTGGGCAGACCACCTAAGCTACCCCTCCAGCCCGACCCCTGGACACACCTCTACCCTCACCCCATATAAGACACCAGCTCGCCCCATCTTGACAAAGGAGTGAGCAAGGGAACTTGCTGTCTGTTCTCGCTCCCACTGCTGCAGCAGGGGCCCCAGTAAAGCCTCGCCTGCATTTCTTGTCTGGCCCTTTATCAATTTCTGTTGATTAAGGAGGCCAGGAACCCTGGTCGGTAACCCTCTTACCCTCTTCATTGTGTCCAGTCTCGTGCTGGAATTTCTCCACTGCCCTCCCCAGACCGCCACAGAGGCCCTCTTGTCAACGTCAGTCTTCTTTGGGGGGAAGATGGGAGAAAACTCCTATTCCATCGTTTCGATGGTGTCCTTCTCTGTAAGTGACGTTTTCACATCTTCTGGGGCTTCCCTCTGCCTGAGAATTGCTTAAGCTGATACACACAAAGGCTCGGGAGTACCGTGCCTAGGTTTTCTTCTATCTTCTTTCCATTCCCGTCATAAAGAAGCATCTTTGGGGCTTATTGGTGACATGCCAAGAAAAGTCACCTCGGAGATTTAGCCTGTCACCATCCCCCTACACAGAGCTCCCTCCCTGAACTAGAGAAGCATGGCTCAGTGGAACCAGGTGCACAGCAGTGCCTGCAGCCTCCACCTTCCTGTGTAGAAACAGTCCTGGGTGTGTCCTCCTGGAGCAGCCTCTCCTGTCCAGGTTGAAACCCTTGAGGGTCAGTCAAAGTCCCTCAGCCAGCGCTCCCTGCCAAAGGGGACTCGACACGGAAGTACTTCTGCGGTTTTTATTCTAAATCATCCCAGTCTTCCGTGTACAAAAATGTCTGAAATCAAAGTTAATTTACACAACACAGGGAGAATCAAAACGCACTGAAGCTGTATAATATTTTCTTTTATAAAGAAAGACAGCTTCAAGAGACAGATTCTCCAGTAATCCGGTCTGACTGCTAAGGCAATTAAATGGGGGCGGGGCGGGGGGGCTGTGAAGGAGGGCTGTGGACCAGATTCTCTCCCAGGGAGAAGGAGTTACAGAGACTTTACATAAATCTCCTCTCTGGCAATTAAAACCCAGAAGGAGATAAATGAGTGACAGACCCAGCCATGCCTGTTTTCGCAGTGACTAAGCCATGGCCACCGTCCCTCCAATCAGGAGGAGGGAGTCTCCTTTCTCTTTTCATGAGGTCACAGTCATTAGTCTCCCCGGTATTGTCACCTGACGCAGCGGCACCAGACGATTCTGTTACAGGCAGAGATGAGGGGTGGCGGGCCTTGCTCTGCCCCACGAAGACACCCACGCCGCCCCCGCGGTGAGCTAAATCGAACAAGCTTGGACTCCACCCCAGACCCCAGCGTCCAGACAGGGATGCTCCCCCACCCACAGGAGCAGTTTTCTTCACTGCGCACTGATGTTTGCAAGCAGACCTGGCACGAGGAGGCAGGTGGCCCTTTCAGGTGCCCTTCTCGCTCGTTCATCCGTCTGTTGACCCTCAGAGAATGTCCCCTGTAACTGCAGCCCGAGCGATGAATAACTGTCCTCTCCAAGCCCCAAGCCCCAAAGCCAAGTTTCCCTGCATATCTTGCTCTCTGGCCACAGACGTGGTCTGCCTCAGCCTTTCTGCCTGGAGAGGAAAAGATGAGGACAGATCCTGACCTGTTCCAGCTCATCCCCTCAGATGACTCCAAGGTCAGAAGGATTTTCCATCCTGCAGAGAGCAGACTGAGTTTTCAAAGAGAGCAGCATTTTGTTTTTGAGCCAGAGCCCCCATCAGCCACAGTTGTTGAACTTGAGACTATTTTAGTAGTGCCGCCTGAAGAAAAGGCACAGTATGCATGTTTGAAAACTGGAATTTGCTCTACTAAGAGTTACTTGCCTACATAGTTTTCAACAGTGACTGATTTCCTCAACTCGTAGCTAAACTTCAACCATTCTGTGTTCATTTCCTCACCTGCATACCTTTTCAAAGGCACTTCTCCTACTGCGTGGGGGAGATTCCCTCACACAATCCCACCTGATCTTCAAGCAGCCCCTGACTCTTCCAGCCTGGTGTCCACACCCCAATGTACACATTACCTGCATCTCTCATCTCCCTCAGAGTCCAGCTAGACTGCACCTGGTGTTTCATGTCACTGTTCCATGAGGGTCTACCTTACCTAAAATTAGGTTATAAATTCCTTGAGGACAAAAATGTTCATTTGCCACCTCTTCCATATGCGTTTCATACGATTACCACATACCCTCACATGTGGAAAATTATACATTTCTTTTTAAACTTGAAATTACTCCAAATGGGAAAGTAATAAATACGAAAGTGCCGGTGACCCTTTTCAATTTGTACTTCATCCCAAGGAACTTGATTTAAAGCCACTCACTTATTTTTTTCCGCGGGTCCAACATTTAGGGAAACTTTTATGCAAAGCGTGAGATCGAGAGACTTAGGGAAATGATTCCATTTCCCGAGGAGCTGACTTTCTAACCTCATCTCTCACACCTGATCAGCCCCTTGGCAGAGTGTGCTTTTATCATCACGATGGTAAACATTTCATTGACTCATCATTGTGGGCTAGGTACCAAGCTAAGTGCTTTACACGCATTAATTCACTGAATCCTCACCGTAATCCAAGATAGAGACTGGAATCACCCTCATGTCACAAATGAACCAACCCGGAGATATGAAAATGGAGTACCTTGTCTGAGCTCGTACAGACCTGCAATGGATAAAGCAAAAATGCAAATCCAAGACTTGTCTACACCGTGGTTACTCACTGTGGTCCCTTGCCCAGCAGCATCTGCTCCCTGTGGGACCTTTAGGGATGCAAATTCTCACTCCTGCCCTAGACTCACCTCATCAGAAGCACTGAAGTTGGGGCCCAACAATCTGGGCTTTAACAAAATCTCAGGTCATTTTGATACACCATGGGAGTCAACAAACTTCTTCCTATAGGGCCAGATAGTAAGTATTTTGGAATGGCATGCCATGTACAAAAGCAGCCATAGAGGATACATAAACAAATGGATGTGACTGGGTTCCAATAAAAGTTTATTTACAAAACCAGATGCCCAGTGACAGGGCTGTAATTCTTGTATAAGAAGTGTTCTGAGAGTAGTTGAGAAAAACGTTATTAAAGATAGGTCGTAGTCTCCGAGTGAAAGTTTTGTTTTTATTGAACTATAGTTGATTTACAATGTGATGTTAGTTTCAGGTGTACGGCAAAGTGATGCGGTTATACATATACATATATCCTTTTTTTTTCAGATTCTTTTCCCTTATAGGTTATTACAAAATATTAAATATAGTTCCCTGTGCTATACAGTAGGTCCTTGTTGACTGTCTTTTTTATATACATTAGTGTGTATATGTTAATCCCAAGCTCCTAATTTATTGGGAGTAACCATAAGTTTGTTTTCTATATCTGTGTCTGTTTCTGTTAGTAAATAAGTTCATTTGTATCTTTTTATTAGATTCCACATATAAGTGATGTCATATGGTATTTGTCTTCCTCTGTCTGACTCACTTCACTTAGTATGATAATCTCTAGGTCCATCCATTTTGCTGCAAATGGCATTATTTCATTCTTTTTTATGGCTGAGTAGCATTCCATTATATATATATGTACCACATCTTTTTTATCTATTAATCTGTCAACAGACATTTAGGTTGCTTCCATGTCTTGGCTATTGTAAACAGTGCTGCTCTGAACATTGGGGTGCATGTATCTTTTTGAATTAGAGTTTTCTCCAGATACATGCCCAGGAGTGGGATTGCCAGGATCATATGGCAACTCTATTTTTAGTCTTTTAAGGAACCCCGTACTATTCTCCATAGTGGCTGCACCAATTTATATTCCCACCAACATTGTAAAAGTTTTTATTAACAAAGGTTAGAGTGGTCCAGAAAAATATTTTATAAAATTTTGTCAACTTTTTTTTTTTTTTTTTTTTTTGGCTGTGTTGGGTCTTCGTTTCTGTGCGAGGGCTTTCTCTAGTTGCAGTGAGCAGGGGCCACTCTTCATCACGGTGCACGGGCCTCTCACTATCGCGGCCTCTCTTGTTGCGGAGCACAGGCTCCAGACGCACAGGCTCAGTAGTTGTGGCTCACGGGCCCAGTTGCTCCGCGGCACGTGGGATCTTCCCAGGACTCGAACCCGTGTCCCCTGCATCGGCAGGCAGATTCTCAACCACTGCACCACCAGGGAAGCCCTGCCAATTTCCTTTTTAATTAACTTGCCCAATGAAAAATTAAAAGAATGTTTTTGACAAATCGACTTTACTACAGATGACAGATTGAAACTTCTTTTTGTTTAACAGCCTTTAAGCTTTAAGCTAATTTCATGTAATAAAGTCCCTAGCCCTAAATGGATTTTCAAGAGAGGTTTCTTAATAGCACTATTTTGTAAATTAAGGTAATACTTGTATGTGATAGAAAATTCAAACTATAAAGGAAGAAGTAAAAGTTCAATTAACCCACCTTCCCTATGCCCACCCTCACATTCATTCACCAGAGGTAACAGTTGTCCTTTAGCTCTTCTGATGATGGCCATGGTAACTCTAAACAGTACATGTCTACTTGTATTTCCTGAGTCCGCTCTTTTTTCACCAAAGGTAAGAAATTTTGTGCACCTGTACTACTTCCCACCTCACCTCCTGCTTCAATCATCCAATTTTGTTAGTTATATTATTTTTCTGTCAAAGTTTATGTATTTACATCAGTTAGTGATTACGACAATATCATCAGTACTTTGTCCACTTATTAATTCTAAAATTTTAATCTCATAATACAGAACGTATGTCATTATGATTACAGGCAGACCTCAGAGATACTGCGGGTTTAGTTCCAGACCATTGCAATATGGCAGATATCACAATAAAGTGAGTCATACAAACTTTCTGGTTTCCCAGTGCATATAAAAGTTATGTTCACACTATAGTCTATTAAGTGTGCAATGGCACTATGTCTAAAAAAGCAATGTACGTGCCTTAATTAAAAAAGACTTCATTGGTAAATAATGCAAACCTTCACCGAGTCATAGTAGTAACATCAAAGATCACTGATCACAGATCGTCATAACAAATATAACCATGAAAACATTTAAAATATTGCAAGAATTACCAAAATGTGATACAGAGACAGCAAGTGAGCCAGCGCTGTTGAGAAAATGGCACCATTGACTCACCTGAGGCAGGGTTTCCACCAACCTTCAGTCTGTAAAAAAAATCGTGATAACTATGGAGCATAATAAAGCAAACAACAAGAAAAGGAGGTCTGCCTGTATTTACATATTATTCCAAGAAGAATTAAGTAATATGACTAAGCCCATAGAGAAGGGAAAGTAACCAATCCTAGGTCATAGACCACGGCCACTTTAAGGAGAATGTTCCAGACTCCCAGGACATGCTCAGCTGCCGCTGTTTCTTCTACCTCATCTCACCCTCACTTAGTCTTTTTTTGTTTTGCTCAAACAAAACTTCTCAAGTATTTTTTTTCATATAAGGTGCCTGGTTATGAAACTTTCTGAGCTTTTGCTCTCCTGAGAATGTCCTTATATTGCCCTCATCTCTGGTTGACAGTCTACCTAGGTACAGAATTCTACATTCAGAATCAGGGGTTGGCAAACTATGGCCCATGGGTCAAATCCAACACAGCCCTGCTCGTTCATCTATGTACTGTTAGGTCTGCTTTCGTGCTACACTGCAGAATTGAATCGTTGCGAAAGAAACCACCTGACCCACAAGACCACCTTACTATCTTGCCCCTTAGAGAAAAAGTGTGTCTACCTTTATTTAAAATCGTTTTATCTCAGAACGCTGAGGTGCTGCTTCATTGTTTCTTGCTGATGAGAACTCTGTGGGCTCTGCATTATTGTCCTATGTTGATGTCAGTCTGCTTATTAGGCATCTAGAATAATCTTGCTTTTTTCTCTCTGGAAACTCTTGGATTTTTTCTTTATCTTTGTGTATACCTCAACTATCACCAGGTTTTGTCTTATTTTTATTGCAATTTACCTTTTTTAGTATTTAGTGGGACTTTTCCTATTAAAGATTCATGTCTTCCTCTATATAAGGCAATTTTCCTCTATTATTTTTTTTTTCTTTATTTATGCCCTTCATTTTCTCTGTTAGCTATGTCTTTCCTATGAGCTGGATGTCAAACCTCTGGTCCTATCCTCATACTTGATAACTTTTCTCTCATTTGTCTTTTTTGTCTTTTTGCTCTACATACTAGAAGATTTCCTTTATTTTCTTCTAAGTTACTTCTTTAGTCATGTCCAACATATTTTTCAATCAGTTGTTGATTTCTTATTTTAACTATCAGAAGCTCTTCTTATTTTCTGATCCCTCTTGTGTCGTAGCAAGTTATTCTTACTCTAAGGATACAGTATCATCCTGAATTGCTCTGAGAAAGCTGACGAGAATTTTTAAAGGGCTTTTTAGCTCTCTGACTTTGTTTTCTTCAGGATTGGTTGCTTATGCTATGTGTTCATGTTAATCCTTCTCTTTCAAGAACTCAGTATGGTCAAATATCTAGTGTTATATCTACGGCTGAAGGATGAAACGGGCCAGCACAAAAACTGTTTCTCAGGGCTCTGTTAAATGAGGGAGTTCCATGCAGACACTGGGTGAATGGAAGTGTTGACCAGCAGGATTCCCGATTGTGCGGAGCAGGCAATCAGAGAGCCCCCAGGCTTGCTCAGGGCATGAAGAACTTAGGCAGATGTGTCTGGGCAAAGCGTCCTTATCCCAGCATTTGCTACAGAAGCCCAGCGTTACCTCCAGCTTTTTTGTTTAGGGCCAGCACCCACACTGCCCTACTCTTCAGTCTTCAGAAGTTATTTGGTTTTATCCAAGTGACACAATTTGTCCATGTTTGTTGTGAAATTGAGGAGTGGAGTAGAGAAGGAAGAGGGGGGGAAAGGAAGTTCTAGTTGAAGAAATGTGTCCCAAAGATCTGAATTCAGAACGTTGAACAAACACTCTAATGAACATCCTCCCCTGTCCCCCACCCATTCTTGTCCTTTGTGTCTGATAACTCCAAGCCTGGAGCTTCTTCAGCTGCCCTTATCTCTGGAATCCCCCTCTCTGTTTTCTTCCTTTGTTTGCTTTTCATATAAGTCCATCTGCTTTCTATTTACTAGCATTTATTCACACTCTGTGGTTCCTTTATTGATGCCCGGATTGTTGTGGCTTCATTCGATAGATTTATGGACAAACAGACAATGCACAATTAATCATTTCAGTCTTTCAATGGGACCTTGAGAAAGGGTGAGGTTTGAGGCATATGGTCTTGAACCAGACACTCAGCAAAGTTTAAAGCGTACAGAGTTGGTTTTGGGGGGCCATCTTTACCTTTCCTTCCTTCCACCCTGTCCAATTATATTTTCAGGAAATTATATGATAAATACACATACAATAAATATATTATCTGAGAAATACTTCTTTTAAACACATACACACACAAAGATAATGGGAAATTTTAGAAACTAAAATTTAGTAGAAACAAAAGTCTTGGGCTTTAAAAAAATGAGTTCTCAGTTGAGAATTTTAGGCACCCTGGAAGTGCAAACATTCAAACATTTTATGGAAATTTACCTTTTATTGTGACTTTAATCAACTTAGATCAATGAAGTTTCGCTCTGAACATCTATCAATCAGATGAACTAATGACTTTTTGGTGATATTTATGATCAACTAAAGAAGCAAGGTATATTTTGAGAAAAGCCATAGAACAGACCAAACCACATCAAGGTAATTCTAGACATCTCATTTTTCAAAATGTCTAATACTGCAGGACTCTTTAGAAGTCCATAGAAAAGAAATAGTGATAAATCTACATATATTTCAAACTTCTAAACCAAATATTTTGCATCATGATAAATAATACCTTACCCAGATGTGAAAAAAACAGAACCAGGATACAGCGTTAGAATTGAAAAAGATAAAGGTAGCAAACAGATATAAACAAACAATTCTAGGGTAACGACGAAAAGAAAAATCACCTTTGGATTTTGAACTCTCACTTTTGTTCTGAATAGAAAAGGAAACACATAAGCTAATAGTAACAGTTGAATCTTGGTAATTTCACCCATTATTCAAAATATCCTTGATTTTATTGTAACAGATGTAGGTTCTAGTGCATCCGTGTACGTTTTTATAAATGGCAACTGTAGAACGATTAAGGTATAGGAACCTTTTTTAAAAGTTGGCAGCTGACAACACTCTTTGGTCCCCTGCGCTTTGCAAAGAAATAGAATAGTAATTTCTTAGCTCTCAAACCCATCTTAAATTCTGAACCTTTTTGACGTTGAAGCTGTTCTTGTCTCTCTTTTAAGCATGTGCGGGCACACACATACCCCTTGCTTTTCATATCGATGGTTGTGTGGACAAAGCCTATGGCCAGCTTCAGCTCTGCTCCACAGTTATCAAGCATGACAGAGCTGGAAGGGAAACATCTGGTCCGAGGCTGCTGCCTGCCTTTGTGGCAGAGAATTTCCTTTGATCTCCGGCTAGAGTTCTCTATCGAGTCTAGCAGATCAATTAGTTAATAGACCTTTCCCACTAGTAGTCCCACTAGCTGACTACCTAGGATAGAAAGAAGTTTTATTTACCAGTCCTTCGTTTCCCCTTTTACTTTAGGCAGATCCCTTTTTCCCTTGAAATGACATAATTATTAAACCACTTCAGTCAGTGCTGTGATTAATGATCCCCTCTTTCATGCTGAAACCCCTCGGTGGGTTTTAAGTGCACCGCTCGATGGCTACAGTTTCATTCTGCGCTACAATTAAGGGTAGGAACAGCTTGAAATACCATTATTAAAACCAACATCTTGCCCAGGTTTTCCTAGTTCCCTTGGGGAATTGGAATTATCATCTTAGTATCTATTTCTCCAAAAATTCAGGGAAGTAGTATCACGTTTTCACCTGGATTTCATTCTAACAAGCTTGGTTAATTTTCCTTATATTACAAAGATCGGTTCTAAGAATTTAAGCAAACATATATTATCTTTCCCTAAGAAATTTTTTTATCCCGTTTACAATAACATTACTATCAGTGCTATTTAGGAAAGAATAATTACCTTCAGGAAACCAAACTGAATTATTTGGGGTCTTACATATAGAGTTTCAATTAGCTTTAATGATTTTACTGGGGTCAAAACATTATACCTGAGCCATGTTTTTTCACCTGAACACAAAATCATTACCTTGTACTGTTTTAACCGGTCGAAAAACTGCTCTAAAAGAGCTCCCTTTCTGGGCTTCCCTGGTGGCGCAGTGGTTGGGAGTCCGCCTGCCGATGCAGGGGATGCGGGTTCGCGCCCCGGTCCGGGAAGATCCCACATACCGCAGAGCGGCTGGGCGCGTGAGCCATGGCCGCTGAGCCTGCGCGTCCGGAGCCTGTGCTCCGCAACGGGAGAGGCCACAACAGTGAGAGGCCCACGTACAGAAAAAAAAAAAAAAAAAAAAAAGCTCCCTTTCTTAAAAACAAGATTAGACAATTGACTGTACCTTTCAGGCACAATTATGCCAGCTGTGCCCAGGAGACACAAGTGAGCTAGTGTTTGCTGCTCAATGCTTTTTACTGTAAGAAACCCCAGCCTGAGACCCCGGTCTGATCTATACACTGCGACCGAAATCAAACTGTGCAGCGCGAACACTGGCCATGATGATACCAACCTGGGGAGAAAACACGGCTCCTGAGAGCACGCAGCAACACACAGGCGGTGCAGAGCGGTGCCCCGGGATGAAATTGCAGAGGGAATTTCAGGAGGCAGAATGTAATTATCCCCTTTGGAGTTTGGCGTGGATGGGAGGATTGAACAGTGCTGTCCTTTGTCCCCAGAAGAAAGCGTGCCAGCAGATCTATGACAGACGTGGGCAGAAACATGAGGAAGGAGCCTGGAGTCCTGTTTGTTTTCAGTGCCCCATTTTTCACCTCCTTAGATAGATTCCTATGTCCTCAGAAAACTGGAACAGTCCTCAATGTGGCCCCTTTTATGTCACATTACTACCACTTCGAATGCTCTTTAGAGGAGGCTAATATAAATACTCAATAAAGTCCTGTGAGCCACTCTCTCTGAGCCCAGTTAAAAGGAAGAAAGACTCAGAGCACCAGCCTCCCAGCTCTGCCTTGCAGAAAGCTCTACTCCAGGCGCTAATATGAACCTTCCGCAGGCCGTCTTAGGCGGGAACTCTCAATGTCACTATTCTCAAAAATAGACGTGGGCTTCCCTGGTGGCGCAGTGGTTGAGAGTCCGCCTGCCGATGCAGGGGGCGCGGGTTCGTGCCCCGGTCCGGGAAGATCCCACATGCCGCGGAGCGGCTGGGCCTGTGAGCCATGGCCGCTGAGCCTGCACGTCCGGGGCCTGTGCTCCGCGACGGGAGAGGCCACAGCAGTGAGAGGCCCGCGTATAGAAAAAAAAAAAAAATAGACATAAGGCAGCTGCAGACTCCAGAGGCTGTCTGACAGCTCATTTCCATAAACTATGTAATAATGAACCCTCGTGATTAAGGCTGTAGGGAATTAACTGCTGAGCGTGGGTCCTGACAGGGCCACCATTAGGAAGCTTCAGAGAATTACTGAATGCCAGTTGGCTGCTGGATTTACGCCAAAGTACACCCTCAAGGGCAGCAAGGCCAGGACAAAGCAGAAGCCGCCTTGGGCCATCCCCGTGTTGACTGAACACTGATCTGACTCCCTTTGCTCAAGGCAGCCTTGACATGACTCCCCTCCCACCCTCTACTTCCTGTTTGGCTCTTCTGAGAAGGTCATCAACCTAAATGACTTCGTGACTGCAGTCTGACAAATGACTGCTTCCACCGTCGTTTGACCTTGGTCCAACCAGCACCGCAGTGGCAGCGTACCCCAGGTCCATGGCCCTGATTCCAAGGCAGAGCTTGCTGGTGAAAGCTAGGCAACAGAATTCTAGAAATCCCAAGGTTAACTCCAGCCAATGCCTAAAACCTGACTTTCAAACCCATCGTTCCCAAAAGGAAAATTCTCCCAAGTTTCTCAATCATAGTTAGTCCTGAACCACCTAATACTGCTATGTTACAGCTGACTGGGTGAAATAGACATCAAACCTAGACTCAGGTCTCTACGGTGATACATTTTCCTTTAGAGTTTGTTCTAGATGACAAACATCTTCCCGAGGATGGAGCCAGCGAATTCCTCTTTCCCAAGAGCCATGCTTCATCAAGTGGCCCAGGTCGAATTTCATGACGTGCAAACTCAGGAGGGAGTAAACATCACGAGGGGCCAGCACATTTCTTCCTCGTGCATTTTTGTCACCTCCAGTAAAAACGTTTCCGTCTCCACACTCTGGTTCCATTGTCTCCGGGAGTTTGTCTCTAGGCGGGTCTGCGTTTCTGAACCTTCTCATTTCTTGTGTCTTGGGAACATCCCGTGTGATGCTTACTCCTCCCAGCCTTCATGGGATACTCTCCAAGTGGTGGGTTTCATCACATATGTACTAGCTGAGAGGCCTGCTTAGCAAACTCCTCTGGTTTACGGCCTCTGGAAAGCCCTCTGTGAAATCAGCCAGCCTTGAATGGGGCTCCTCCCTCCTGCTCTGGCCAAAGCCAGGTTCCCTGTTTTCTACCTGAAGTTCACGATGAGTTAAGTTTCCTTTTCGTACTTGCTCAAAATTCTTGTCTGATCTTTAAGGAGGACTTGTGAGTTAATGACATGTAATCTAAGTAAATACACTGAACGCTAGTTAGGGGAGACTCCGAATTTAAAACAACCTCCTAGGAAGACTAGAGGTTCACCGACATCCCCAGGGTTTGGCTCAGAGGCTGTGTGACCACAGTTCTAGAGTCCAGACTCTGTTCGGCCCCGGTTGGACCTCCCATGGACCCGGGGTGTCAGGACATTACTTTAACCCAGGATGAACAGACACCCCACTCTGGCTGAACTGATGGGCTTCTTCCAGTAGGGTTTTTTGTTTTGTTTTGTTTTGTTTTTTTGCAGTACGCGGGCCTCTCACTGCTGTGGCCTCTCCCGTTGCAGAGCACAGGCTCCGGACGCGCAGGCTCAGCGGCCATGGTTCACGGGCCCAGCCGCTCCGCAGCATTGTGGGATCTTCCCAGACCGGGGCACGAACCCGTGTCCCCTGCATCGGCAGGCGGACTCCCAACCACTGCGCCACCAGGGAAGCCCCTCCAGTAGTGTTTTTTGAAAGTGGATGCGTATCACCTGGAAAAAGGATCCAAAAAGGTTCAAAGGTCAAGTAGCTTTCCTTTGAGACCTGTGTCCCAATGTTGTCATTTTTAATGGAAATGTGCAAGGTAATTTCTGTCTGAACTTTATTTTAAACACATCAATCATTAACAACTTTTCAGTCCGGGGCCATAAACTATGAGAAAGCATGGGGTACTCAGGAAACCCTAACTTCTAGGTTCAGCCATGATGCTAACTATACAAGTGTCCCTGGGGAAGTGACATAACAAGTTTACTTATCTGCAAAAGAAGCCCTTCATCGGGCTGATCTCCTAGGTCCCTGTACCCTTAGGGAAATCAAACGGCTGTGTGCCAGCCTTGACGTCTGCCACCTCACACCCAGTGCAAAGTTTTGTGGCACGGGCACCACCTGGGAGCGAGTCTTCACGTCACCACTTCACTTTTCTCTCCATCAAGAGACTATGGCAATCCCTTTGTAACAACACTACCAGCCCCAGAAACAGGAGGGAACCTGGAAAGCTGCTCTGTAAACAAAGAACATCCCCATTGTAAAAAGCCTGCCTTGGAAAAATTAAGGTAAACATCTTTTGGACTTGCTGCTGTTGACAACATGTTTTCAATTTGCAACGCAAATTCATCGGAAGCCTTTCTGCCAGGGAACCGGATGGCCCAGGGAGTTGGTAATTGGTAATGAGTCGTGCAGACTTTCAGGTCTCTGATACCATTCTGAACGGAGCCCGGAATTACCTGATGCTGCTGGAAACCTTTGCAACACGAGCCAAACCCCTAGATTCAATCCTCAGCTTAAAACATGAGTTAAGACCGTGTCTGATGGGCATTTTTTTAGTATTTATTTTTTTATTGGAGTCTAGTTGCTTTACGATGCTGTGCTAGCTCCCGCTGCACAGCAAAGTGAGCCAGCCATACGTATACACATATCCCCTCCCTTTTGGATTTTCCTCCCTCTGAGCATTTATAAGGAGAGTTAGGAGAGAGCCATGCACGGGGACAAAAGTGGACAGTGAGATAATAAACTAGGTGTTTCTGCCCTAAAGTCTGATGTTTTCCCCCAAGACATTCCAAGGGAAATTTCCAAGGAATGTCAGACCTAGAGAAATGGAATGAACGTCCGCCTCGCATTCTCACGTTGTCAAAATTCCAGTCTTGCAGTTTTCATTTCTTCCTAATCACTCTCCCAGTCCAAGGGTCAAATTTTTTATGCAGCAATTTTCAAGGTGAAATCGATTTTACTCTTTCTTATTTGTCCTATGAGCCCAACTTTCCTTTAAAAAACAAAAGAAATTTATCACTAGAGCTTTACAAACTAGTCAAAACCATGAATCTTCTTTTCCAAGAGTTACCAAAACGCATTTCCTCCTTAGGATCTGGGCTACATACAGCATTTTATTTTCAGTATTTTGTAGTTATCCTAGGGGAGCCATCCAGCGCGTCGCTAGCTTTCCCTGGCTATCCCAGTTCTGTATTTATATCACTATTTTCCTTTACGCTCTTTGGTTTATAGTAGCAGTAGTTTCCCCTCCTATATGGCCCAACGAAGAACCAATTAACAAATGCTCAGAGCAGCAAGCGTTCCTGGCTGTCCTGCCTGGTCAGTCATTAATTTGGCGAAGGAAGGAGTAACAAACTCATAAAGGGGAACTTGAATTTTAGAAGTTAGTTCAATTTTACATTATTAAAAAGGAAAATGTAGTAAAAATAATAAGAGCTTTGCCAAAACTCTACAGCAAAGTCAATTAGTCTCACAAAGGGCCTGGGAGTCTGCGATCTGAACTTGCATTTGGAACCATTTAGCCTATTAAAACAACTCCAAGCTTCATCTCTCGTAAATCATATTTCAATGCTCGTGGCTGGGTCTTAATGAGTAAAATTCTTTCACCATCCTTGGTGCAACACAATTTAAAGTATTCCTTTACTGTAGAGCACAGGGAACTATATTCAATATCCTGGGGTAAATCATAACGGAAAAGAATGTAAGAAAGAATGTCTGTCTGTGGATGACTGAGTCACTTTGCTGTACAGCAGAGGTTGGCACAGCACTGCAAATCAACTCTACCTCAATAAAAACATTAATTAAAAAAATAATAATAAAAAATATAGTCTTCCTTGCGTGTCTGCCTGTTTCAAATATACGCGTGTGACTTCATATGTGCATACTTTCATACCTATATATGTACACACCTATGATAAAAGTTTGCTACGCTAAGTATAGCCTTATACAACATATAGTAAAATACATGCTGCATTATATATTACTGTATACCGTTAAGAGGCCTTTAAAAGCAAATTAATTTCAAGCAGAAAAATAGTAACACTGACATTACAAGTCTACAGCAAAACTAAAATGGGTTGTATTCAGAAGACTTTTACAATTTTACCATATTTCAAACATGAGGGGCTGCTGTCTCTTTAATTAAGACAATTTGGTAATGAACTAAAGACATGTCATTTGTTTCTCAGTATCTGCTATGGGCAATAAATGTTTTATTTTGCTCTGACTGATCAAAGAGGAAAAGTTAAAATGCTAAGTGAGATTATTTTCATAGAAAATTCTTGTAAAATAGTGCTTTCCAATCTATTATATTCACTAACTGATAAAGATTTTTAAATATTCTATTTCATTGAAACCTAACAAAAATCCTCCACATTCCTTAAATGAAAATGAAGTTGCATAATTTCAAACCCATGCTTCCCAACTCTTAGCCTCTATAAAAATTCCAAGCAATTTCTATAGGTTTTCCAAGGAAGGCTCAGCTCTAATTAACTACAATTTTGTCCATATTTTGTTTTTCTCCTACACTGAAAGAATAGCAGGGGGTTAGCCCTGCAGAAAAGGAGATTATTAAAACTTTAATAACATCAGCCTTTGAACCTTTCCAAATTCTTTACAATTTTCTCACATTTCCAGCCCGGATGTCTACATGGAGTTATAGTGAGTGCCAACATGAACTTTTTGTTTACAATTGTATTCACCTTAATTATTACCTCCTTTTAAAAAAAAACCAAAAAACAAGAACACACAGTAATTTTATAGCTCTTCCAAACAAAGGAACTAAGTTATTCTTAAAAATAAATTTGCAAGAATGATTTTTTTATCCATTTTTAAGTTAGCTATTTCTGACAGCACAACTATGTCTTCCCTGCTGCTAGAGGTAAATCGTTGGACAGCCTAGCAACGGTGGCCGGCGGGATCACAACATTTTTTTCAATCAAGCTACAAAGCTTCGAACTACTGAAAAGAGAGTTCACTTTGGAAACTTGAACTCTTGATATTGTTACAAAAGAAAGACCGAAAAGGAGGCATCCTTTAAGATAATTAACTGCCCGCTGTTTCACCAAAGATGGGGACATTTGCATACCACAAAAGCCCTCGTAGAATTGCCTTTCATAGACCTCAATATGGCAGCCGTGTTATCCCAACTCCAGATAATTGTAGCCCCCCAATAGCCAATTATGACTTTTCTTCTAATGAAAGAACCCCAATTATTCTAATGAATCCATTGCCACCTAACTAAATGATTGCATTTCACAAGCATCTTTGCTTTGTAATCAAATGCTAGCATGTAAAATGTGAAATAGGTGTGTTGAAGGGTACTTCCAGGAAGTTTCCTAAAAGGGAGCCAGTGGACCTGCTTCTTCCCTTCCTCTTTCTGCTGAATGGAATGTTCATGTGATGGCTGGAACTTGAGCAGCCATCTTGGACCATAAGTCCAAGGGAAAGAACTACAAAAGACAGAACACTGAGATAGCCAAAGCTCGTCGGGTCCCTGGTAATCATGGAGCTACGTTTCCAGCTATGCAAGACCTACTTCCAGAGCTATTTTATATATGAAAGAGAGCTAAACATCTTTATTGTTTAAGCCACTGTTATTTGGGGATGTTTGTTTGTTTCATGTGACAAAACATAGCCCTAACTCACATATCACCTGACTGAAAGTTAGGCTGTATGTATAGCTATATTCTGCTAGTTGAGGGAGGGAAAAGCAGTCCCTGACATCTAGGAACTGGCCTGGTACCATCAGCCAGGACTTGGTGTTGCTAGAAGTTGTCCCAGGATTCACAATTAAATCTTGGTGTTGAAATTAACATAAGCAATTTCACAAAACTTCAACCTCAGACAAGGCTACCTGTGACCATGGAGAATGAAGACAGAGTAAGACCGCTCCATATCGTGTCTGAGCACAGACAAAGCATGACTAACACGGCTCTGTTTCTCCTGCCTTCTAGATAACATTTATTAAGATGCCCAATTATAGAATTAATTCCACTTCCTGACAGCATCCAGTTCAGACCAAAACATCACCTCCTTGAACCCTTTCCCAAATCACCTAACACAGTCTAAATCCTACAGTGTCTTTTCTAACATCCTCCTACCAGTACTCCACGGTTTCCCATTGTGTGAGTTCTCCCCCATTACTAGAAGTCAACAAACCCAATTTGTTCAACTACAGGTGTGCTCCTGGAGGGCTTTGGCTGGCGGACGTTGAGTAGCTATGCTTGTGTCTCCCTACAGCAGAAAACTCAAAATAAATCCACCATTATATCCATCCATAATTCAGATGATCCCACCCGAATGGAAAGCCCCGATTCTTCAACCAACTCCAATCATTAAAAAAACCAAAACATCAATTTGTAATCATCAGATTCATTGAAATGATCCCCTTGTGGTATTGCCGTAGCCTGAACCACACCCAGGCTGAACCCTCACCATGTACCAAGTTTTCAGGAACTACAGCCAGTTCAAAGCTCCTTCAAGTAAGGAAAGTCTGCAGTATGAGAGGTAAATGCTGCACTCCATCTACTTTTTCTCCCGTTCTTCCTTTCCTGCTTTTTTTCTCCCAGCTCCTTCTCTCTCCCTTTTTTGATTTCTCCCTTGCTGCTCTTCACACTTTCCAGTGGTTCCTGAGCCAAGTTCACTGGGAGTTCTAAGTGGCTCAGTCCCAGACTAAGTTTTAAATCATAGTTACCCTGTCCATCACTCAACGGCAGCTCTTGCTGTCCTGCCACCCCACCACTCGGAACCTCCCCTGCCACACTTCTGTTTGCTCTCCACCTACCGAAAAATGACAATTGCTTATCTTATCTTCTCAAGCAAAGTCACAATCCCCGTCAACTGTTTTAGAGATGAAAGCTAGAGGTAACTCAATTTCTCTTCTAATGAAAGCCTGATCCACAGGCTATGTTCAAAACTTCTAGAGACGATGCCCTTGCTCTTCTTGTGCAAATCAAAGTTACAACTCTCAAGACTGACAAGCAGAAGGGAAATACAACTTGCCCGTCGGAGGCAAATATTTTACAGCTAGTAGTGTCTTCATATGTTTTTTCCCCTTGCTCCAAATAAGCATCAGTGCTAAAATTATCACAATATTATATGATTCTTAAAGTCCTCTGGGTCTCTGGTCCCACATAATACCTAGGACAAAAGTAGGTAGTAAATAAAATTGGTTGAATGATTTAATTCATTAGTCAACAGTGCTAAAAGCCAGCACAGCCCACGTTAACCCAGTAGAAGAAAAATCAGTAGGGAAGAAAGTGCCATGAACCAAAGACAAAGGGTCATCGTGTTATATTTTCAACAAACAATAGATTGGGAGTCTGGTTGTCCGGGTTGCGGAAGATCCGAAGTTTGTTTGCGTTCTACTGTTTCTGTTTTTTATCTATATTGAAGGCTAACGTACACAAAAAAGGACACAAATCCTAAGTTCATACAACTCAACAAAGTATCGCACAGTGAAATACACCTGTGTTGAGTACCATCCAGGTCAAGAAATAGAACATTAGCAGTTTCAAAGGCTAACCAAAGACCATCATAGGTTCTATACTGAGGCTGAAAGGGCAAGGAAGAGCCATGTCACTCTGGACGGAGATCAGAGAGCTGAGTGTGTGAGGAGAAGACACAAGGCAAAAAGAAAGAAGTTCCTTCCAAAGGACATCGGCTCCTCAAAGACAGTTTTGAATTGATTACAGAATGTGATTGGTCAGTCGTGTGGGCAGGCATTACACCCCACCCAGCTCTCGACAGGTTCAAGGGTCCTCCAACAGCCAAGCCCCAGCGGACAAGTTCAAGGTTCTAGCAGGAGCTGACCTTGATCTGACACACACACCTGAACCCCTCCTCACTCCTCTTCCCAGCCACTGCCCTCTCCCTTCTCTCCAAATGAAACCACTACCCTAACTTCTGACTCCAAAAACTATTTGGGCCTGTTTTTCAACTTTAGATAGGTATACTAATACACTATATGTCCTTTTTCACTTTTTTTGAGGTAAAATTCCAAGGGCATAAAATTAACTGTTTTTAAATGAACAGTTCGGTGGCATTAAGTACATTCGCAATATCGTGCAAACAGCACCTCTGTGGGTTCCAGAACGTTTTCGTCATCCCAGCACCCATACCCATTCAGCACTTGCTCTGCCTTGGTCTCTCCCTCTGCTCCCTGGCTACCGCCATCTGAGTTCTGTTTCTATGAATTTATCTAGTCTAGATCTTTCATATAAATGGAAACATAAAGTATGTAACCTTTTATGTCTGGCTTCTTTCACTTCGGATAAAGTTTTTGAGGTTCATCCGCATTGTAGCAAATATTAGTCCTTCGTTCCTTTTTATGGCTGAATTATATTCCCCTGTATGTATGTATATACCACAAGTTATTCATTCATCGATGGACATTTGGGCGTTTCCACCTTTGGTTATTATGAATAATGCTGCAATGAACATGTGTGTACTTGTTTGAGCCCCTGTTTTAATTATTTTGGGTACATACCTAGGAATTAAATTACTGGGAACCTATGATAATTCTGTTTAGATTTTTGAGGAATCACCAAATTATTTTCCATAGCAGCTGGACCATTTTACACTCCCACCAGAAGTGTATGAGGATTCCAATTTTGTTATATCCTCACAAATCCTTGTTATTTTTCATTTTTAAAGTTATGGACGTCCAAGTGAATAAGAGGTGGTATCTCATTGTGGGTTTGATTTGCATTTGAATAACTAATAATTTTGGACATCTCCACACGCTTGTTGGCCATTTGTAGACCTTCATTGGAAGAATGTCTATTCAAGTACTGTGCCCAGTTTTTAAGGGGCTTGTTTGTCTTTTTTGCCGTTGAGCTGTGAGAGTTTTTTATATATTTTGGATACATGTCCCTTACCTGGCATATGATTTGCAAATATTTTCTCCCACTCTGTGAGTTGTCACTTTTCACTTTCTTGATCATATCCTTTGATGCATAAAATTTTC
The DNA here is from genome assembly GCF_008692025.1 of Phocoena sinus. Classification (NCBI taxonomy): domain Eukaryota; kingdom Metazoa; phylum Chordata; class Mammalia; order Artiodactyla; family Phocoenidae; genus Phocoena; species Phocoena sinus. The sequence continues at coordinate 1,302,943 of NC_045764.1, read as the reverse complement.
AATTCTGATTACATCCAAGTTTATCTATTTTTTTCTTTTGTTGCTTGTGCTTTTGGTGTCATATCTAAGAATCCATTACCAAGTTAAAATCAGGAAGATTTACCTCTATGTTTTCTTCTACTAGTTTTATAGTTTTGACTCTTATATTTAGGTCATTAATCCATTTTGAGTTAATTTTTATATATGGTGTGAGTTAGGGTTCCAAATGAATTGTTTTGTATGTGGATATCCACTTGTACCGGTGCCACTTATAGGAGAGATAATTCTTTCCCCATTGGATGGCCTTGGCACCCTTGTTGGAAATCCATGAGCCATATATGTACGGTTTATTTCTGGACTCTTAATTCTGTTCCGTTGGTCTGTATGTCTACCTTTATGCCAGAACGACACTATTTTGATGACGGTAGTCCCTCCCTCTCTTCGGGGGATATATTTCAAGGCCCCCTGTGGATTCCTGAAGCTGTGGATACTACCAAACCCTCTATACGCTATGTTTTTTCTTATATATACATACCCAAGATAAAGTTTAATTTATAAATTAGGCACAGTAAGAGATTAATAAAAATAACTAATAATAAAATAGAATAATTAAACAATACACTATAATGAAAATTATGTGAATGTGGTCTCTCTCTTTCAATATCTTACTGTACATACTTAATGCTTTTTCCATCTTAACTAAACACTTACCACACACTGAGGCTATAACATTTGCAGCTTGAGGTGTGACAGCAAAACTAGCACAAATTTCTTTTTCCCTCTTCACAGTTTTACGGATAGGAGAATTGCTCTTATTGTAGATCTTAGCAAACTTAGCATACGATTCTTTTCTTTTCTTGCTAAATCGAGAGTGTTCACCTTCTCACCTAAAAGAAGCACTTTGCGGCTTCCCTTTGGCACATCCAAATTGCCAGCATCACTACTCTTGCGCTTTGGGTCATTATTAAGTAAAATAAGGTTACTTGAACCCAAGCACTGTGGCTGCAACGGTTGATCTGATAACCAAGATGGCTACTAACGGGCTGGACGCGCTGGACAAAGGGATGATTCATGTCCTAGGCGGGATGGAGCTGGACCGTGCAAGATTTCATACACTACTCAGAGCGGCATGGAATTTAAAACTTATGAATTGTTTATTTCTGGAATTTTCCATTTAATGTTTTCGGACCTCAGTTGACCACGGGTAACCGAAACCATGGAAAGCGAAACCATGGATAAGGGGGGACTACTGTACTATAACTTTGAAGCAAGATTTAAAATAGGGAAGTGTGAGTCCTCCAAATTTGTTCTTCTGTTTCACGATTGTTTGGGCTATTCAAGGCCTTTTACAATTCCATATGAATTTGAGAACTGGCTTTTCCATTTCCCCTCCCCCCAAAAAAAGAGGCCATTAGAATTTGGTAGGTATTGCATTAGATATCCAGATTGCTTTTGACAGTAATGCCATCTTAACAGTACTAAGTCTTCCAACCCATGAATATAGGATGCATTTTCATTTATTTAGGTCTCCTTTAATTTTTTTAAGCAATATTTTATACTTTTCTAGTGTACAAGTCAGTCCCCTCCTTAGATTCCTCAGCATTTTATTCATTTGGATACTATTGTAATGAAATTATTTTCTTACTTTCCTTTTTGGATTGTTCATTGCTGACGTATAGAAACACAACTCATTTCTGTGTGTAGATCTTGGACTATGTGACTTTGCTGAATTTATTTATAAGCTCTAGTAGGTTTTTTGTTGTTGCATCTTTGGGATTTTCTGTATATAAGATTTTTTATGTATTTGTCATCTACAGATAAATATAATTTTACTTCTTCAATTCTGATTTGGCTGTCTTCCTTTTTCTGGTCTAATTCTCTGGCTGCACATTGAGTGCAATGTTGAATTACAGAGGTGAAAGCAGGAAACCTCTTGTTTTCTGATTTTAGAGGTAAATCTTTCAGTCTTTCACCATGAGTATGATGTTAACTGTTGGTGTTTTATAAATGTTCTTTATCAAGTTGAGGAAGTTCCCTTCTACAACTAGGTTTTTGACTGTTTTTGTCATGGAAATGTGTTGTATTTTGACAAACGCTATTTGCATCGATTGAGATGATCACGTGGGTTTTTTCCTTCAGTCTATTAATGTGGTATATTACACAGATTGATTTTCCTGTGTTGAACCAAACTTGCATTTCTAAGATAAATTCCATTTGGTCGTGGTAAATAACCTTTTTTAACATGCTGCTGAATTTGGTTTGCTAGTATTTTCTTGAGCGTTTTTAAATCTATATTCAAAAGGGATGTTGGTCTGTAGTTTTCTGTTTTTGTGATGTCTTTATTTGGATTTTGTATTAGTGTACTGTTGGCTATAGAGAATGAGCTAAGAAGTGTTTCCTCCTCTTCAATTCTTTTTGAAAGAGCTTGAGAAGGATTGTTGTTAATTCTTCTTCAAATGTTTATTAGAATTCACCAGTGAAGCCATCTGGTCCTGGGCTTTTCTTTGTCGGGAGGTTTATGATTACTGAAGCTAATCAGTAATTAGCTTTTACTGATTAGCTAAAGGCTTGTCAATTTTACTGAGCTTTTCAAAGAACCAAGTTTTGGATCCATTGATCCTATTGTTTTTCTATTCTCTGGTTTTTTGTCTCCACTCTAATCTTTATTATTTCATTCCTTTAGCCAGATTTGGGTCTAGTTTGTTCTTTCTCTAGTTCTTTGAGGTTTCGTTAGGCTACTGATTTGAGATCTTTCTTCTTTCTAATGTAGATGTCTACAGTTATAAATTTCCGTGCCCTGCTTTCATGGCATCTAATAAATGTTGGTATGATGTGCTTCCATATGCATTAATCTCAAAGTATTTTCTGATTTCTCTTGTGATTTCTTATCTGACTCATTGGTCCCTTAAGATTCTGTTGTTGAATTTTTACATATTTGTGAATTTTCTAATTTTCCTTCTGTTACTGATTTCTAGCTTCATTCCATTGTAGTTAGAGATGATAATTCTGTAAGATTTCGATCTTTTTAAATGTATGGAGACTCATTTGTGGCTTAATATATGGTCACTCCTGGAGGATGTTTCACATGGACTTAAGAAGACTATATGTTTTGCTGTTGTTGGGTATAGTGTTCTATGTATTTTTTTAGGTCTAACTGATGTATAGTTTGTCAAGTCTTCTATTTACTTATTGATTTTCTGCCTAGATATTCTATCCATTAATGAAAGTGAGCTACTGAAGTCTCCAACTATTACTATAGAACTGTAGAATCTATTTCTCTCATCAGTTTTGTCAAGGTTTGCTTCATATACTGGGGGCTCTGTTGTTTTGTACTTAAAATGTTTATAATTCCTGTATCTTCTTGATGAATTGAAACTTTTAGCAATATCTAATGGCTTTCTTGTCTCTTAAAACAGATTTTTACCTAAAGTCTATTTTGTTGGATATTAGTATAGCTACCCCTGCTCTCTTTGGTTACAATTTCCATGGAATCTTTTTCCATCCTTCCATATTCAACCTATCTGTGATTTTGGATCTAAAGTTAATCTCTTGTAGACAACATGTAGTTAGATCATGCTTTCTTATCCATTCTGCCAGTCTCTGCCTTTTACTTGGTGAGTTTAATCCATTTATACTCCAAGTGATTACTAAAAAGGAAGGACTTCTGCCATCTTTTGGTTTTCAATGTGCCATATATTTTTGTCCATCAGTTCCTCCAAAACTGGCTTCTTCTGTGTTTGGTTTATTTTTTCTAGTGCGCCTTTTTGATTTCCACTTCATTTCCTTGTCTATATATTTTTTAGTTATTTTTTTAGTTACTACTGTATTAGGCATTCTAAATTTGTAACAATCTAGTTTGCATTGATACCAGTTTAGCTTCAATAACATACAAAAATTCTACTCCTATACAACTCTGTTCCTCTTGGGTTGTTATTGTCACCAATTACATATTTATACATTGTGTGTCCATTAACCTCACTTTGTTAGTGTTGTTCTATGCACTTCTCTTTTAAATAATATAGGAAATAAAAAGAGGAGTCATAAGCCAAAACTTCAATAATACTGTCCTTTTATTTACCTATACGTTTACCTACCAGAGATATTCTTTTATTTATATAGCTTCAAATCTCTGTCTAGTGTCCTTTCATTCCAATCTGAAGGACTCCCTATAGCATTTCTTGTAAGACAGGGCTGGTAGCAATAAAATCTCTCAGCTTTCATCTGGGAGTGTATTAATTTCCCTTTCATTCTTTAAGGATATTTTGGGGGTACAGAATTCTTTATTGACATTCTTTTTCTTTCAACATTTTAAATATGTCATCTCACTGTCTTCTAGCCTGTGGCTTCTGATGAGAAATTGGGTGTTAATCTTATAGAGAATCCCCTGTATGTAATTAGTTGCTTCTCTCTTGCTGCTTTCAAGATTCTCTCTGCCCTTGGAATTGACAGTTTGATTATAATTATCTTAGTGTGGATCTCTTTGAGTTTATCTTAAATGGAGTTCACTGAGCTTCTTGGATGTGTAGGTTCATTTCTTTCACCCAACATGTGAAGTTTTTAGCCATTATCACTTCAGATATTCATCCTGCCCCTCTCTCTCTCTTTTCTCCTTCTGGGAATACCATAATGTGTATGTTGGTACACTTGATGGTGTCCCAGAAGTTGCCTACCCTTTTCATTTTTCTTCATTCTTTTTCTTTCTCTTCTGATTATGTAATTTCAATTGTTTTATCTTCAAATTTTCTAATGATCTATTCTGCCAATTCAAATCCCCTGTTGAACACTTCTAGTGAGTTTTCATTCCAGCTATTGTATTTTTCAGCTTCAGAATTTCTATTTGGTTCTGCTTTATAATTTTCATCTCGTTATTGATAGTCTCTATTTGTTCATACATTGTTCTCCTGGCTTCCTTTAGTTTTTTGGTCATTTTTAAGAGAGTTTAGTTAGAGTCCTTTTCTAGTAAGTCCAATATCTGAGCCTCCTCAGTGAAAGTTTCTGTCAATTCTTTTTTTCCTATGAATGGGCCATACTTTCCTGTTTCTGTGTATGCTTTGTAATTTTTTTTTAAATCTGGACATTTTGAATAGTATAATGTGGTAACTCTGGAAATCAGATTCTCTCTCTCCCCAAGATTTGCTGTCACTGATTGCTGATAGCTGCAATTATCCATTTGCTTAGTGACTTTTCCAAACTATTATTGTAAAGATTGTGATCTTTGTCATATGTTGTCACTAAAGTCTCTGTTTCATTATCTCAGAAGCCAACCAGTGACATGACAGAGATTTCCTTAAATACTTGGAGCCCAAAAGAAAAATCCTACTTCCCTGGCCTTTGCCATGTGGCTCTAGGCAAGGACATTCCTTGCCTAGCTAGGACCTTCCTCCAACACTGTCAGGACATCTATAATTCTTCCTCAGCCTTCACCTCTTGATTTCATGGACCCCACTGATCCACCATAGGTGCAAGCATAGGGTCCTGTCAGATCTTTTCTGAGCACACACCCAGCCCTATGCATATATGTTTCACTCCAGCTTCCCCAGGTATATATGAGAATCCTTCCAAACCCTTATTCCTCCAAGAAATTTCCTCCTCAGTCTCTGCTTTTCTAGGCTTTTGTATCCATCTGGTGCTTGCTCCATCCACCATCCCTTACTCCAAGTGGCTATAGGTAGTATATGTCTTTTAAACTTTTTTTCTTAACTAAACATTGTGAAATTCATTCATACTGTTGCATGTAGCCAGAGTTCAATTTTTCAGCAAATTCTGCTGCTGTCCAGAAAACCACTGTAGCCCCAGGTGGACAAAACAAAGGCCAGCCTCTGTGCCAGTCCATCAGAGAACTCCCAGACAGGTCAAAACACACAACCACATTACTGTAAGAACAAGTCTGCATTAGGTTCCTGGCACCAGCAAGTCACACCAGGAAAAAGAGCCACTGTCCCCACGGCTGTCACCATGCTGGGAAACAGAAGATGTTAGGCAGATGGGCAAAAACAGGACAGTGCTTTCTTACTAAAATTCATCTGCCTTTTTCTTCATTAAACACTCCTTTGGTTATAAATTTTTATCAGATTCCACAGCTCTGAAAAATGTTTTCATAGGCATAAATATACTTTTTTAAAATAAAAAAAATAATAATAATAGCTTACTAAAGTAATAAACAAAACATTGACACCTCTCCTGGAGCCTCTTTATGCTAATGCAGAGCATTCAGCTCTCCTGAGCACATGTCTACAGAATTTTTTTTTAAGTGTAATTAATTGAATCTTCACCACCCACATCATTTCATGTGATTATCCAAAACATATGACTTTCTTCTGCAGGCAAAATAAGGATCTTCCAAAGATGTGGAGCATTCTGGGACATTCTAGGTTTTCCAGTCATGGAAAAACTAGGATATTGTTATCAGACTTGGGGGTAAACAATCATAATAAAAGATGACCCTTAATCACGTTGGAGCACATGAGCCGCTATGAGCAAGTGGATTTACCTATATCTATCTACAAACATGGCTGATTTTGGAACCAAGCTGCAGGTTCTTATAGTACAAAATTCCAATCAACAAGCTTAACCTAAGTAAAGATGGCAGTTCAGACAGTAGGGCTTAAATTTATCATTATACTTCTAGCCAAACATGCATCAACTGTGTATTCATTTGAACAGAAACCATATTGCACTCAGGAAGAAGTCAGCCTCATGGGGGTAGGCATATGTAGCCTGAAAATCATCACAAGAACAGCTCAGTAACTGTCCTGCTGCAAAGTGTGAGGACAGAGCCCTCTCAGAGGCACAGAAAGTGGTTTAAGAATGAGAGAGCTGCTTCTGCCCATCGTCTCAAGAATGCTGAGCTCCTGAGGAAAGGGAGGAGGAAGCAGTAGGATCAGGTGGTTTTCAAACCTGAGCCACAAGGCATGAGCTCCTTCTGCCCTTGTCTGGCTCCTTTCTCTGCCCTCAGATGTTTGCTCTCGCCCAGTTGGAACTGTGTATTCAGTTACAGGTAGAATGAGTAGAGAACACTGAGGAGGGTTTTTCCAACTCTTGTTTCTCTAGGTTTCCATCTCTAAAGTGATTCAACCGAGGGATTTCTTACTTAGAATCAGCTCTCCCCACAAGAGTCTAAAAGAGACGTATAGAAATCTGCCATTCCCAAATCATGCCAGTTCAAGCTTCACTTAGGCTGTTGGCCCACTGTCATTCTCTGCCAGCTTTCAAGGTGACTGAACAACTGCTTTTCCTTAGCTAAAGCCCGACCTCAGCCACACTCTGACTCCCAGACAGAGGACAAACCACAGACACCCCCATCCTTTTGGGCAAAGTCCATCGCAGTGAATGGCCCATGACAGACAAAAACTGCCTGTGTCTGTCACAGGTATTACTTTATAGTGGACCATAGGTATTACCAACAGACTTGGAAGGAATCCACAGACTGATTTCCATCGATAACATAGTGCGAGGCAATCAAAGGATTAGCAAGATGGAGGCAGCGTGACCCAAGCCCAGAATCCGGGGCCACCCAGCAGAAGGGATATCTTTAGGCAGGACCCCAGAAGAGAGTCACTGCTGGAGGTGTCGCCTGGAACAGAGGAAGGACAGAAAACATCCTGGCTTCTCTCAACTCTTTCCCCCCAAGCTCATGCCAGCATCTCCTATTGGCCACAACAGCCGGAAGTCAGCTAAGGAAACCTGGGACATGCAGTTCACTGCAACGCAGAGCACAAGGGAAGGGTGGAAAGTAGATGTGACTATTTCAACAAGCAAAGGACTAGCATAGACATGTAGAGCATTCATACATCTGTCGGGGGTGGGGGGTGGTTCCCAGATAGAAAACTCAGTTACAGGACTGATTCCACACAGGACCTTGGGAAACCTGCCACTTCTTCAGCAGCCATGGCTTGTACAAACTTACCTTTCCAAACCCTCTTCAAACCAGGCAGCTCACATATTTGTCCCCTAGACATGGAATGAATTTTTCCTGGGTTAGATCCTTTCCTCCAGCCTGGAATATCATTCTTGCTCTCCCTTCTTCCTTAAATCCAACGCACCTTTGAAATCCTAGTTTACTTTCTATCTCTTCCACTAGCATTTCCTGACCACTACCACCAGCACAGGGTAGAGGCGTGTCTCCAATTCTAGTTGAACGTGGTATGGCTGCAAAGTTGCAGGATACACAATTTAAATCTACTCGCTGTAACGTTTGAGGGACTTCTGATGTTTCCTCCCATGTGAAAGGACTTTCATGTAATTTCTGGCCTCTCTCCACCTCTTACTCTCTCTGTCCAGTAGAAGGTGGAGAGGCTTCTGAGAAGAACGTACCAGCTGTGCTTGTCTCAGCTCCACCTTTCCTCTCCCGGAGTTGAACTTGACTGCAGGCTCCAGGAGTTCCCGGCTCCTCCACACTCTCTCACCTGGTCCTTGCCCACACGAACGTGGGGTGAGGATGTTGAATTTTGGAATTATTTTGCAGTCCACTTAGTTCTCCCGATGATCTACGCCTTCTAACTTAGCCTTTAATAAAGGACTATTGAGCCCCATCTGCTACTCTGAATGTCCCCGATTTTTCAGAACTCGAGCAGGTTAGAGGAGGGCTCTTTCTCAGTCCCCCTAAGAAACTCTTACATATGACTTTTATCTCAGACTCCTAGCCATAGATTCTTTGATATCCGCTTTTCATTTTTTAATAAAATACATCTCAATCTCTGATCTGCTTCTTTCCGGACTTGGGCTCTGACTTGGCATTTTTCTGTTTTGAAACATCAGCAAAGTAGACCTTCATCTCTCCCTCTGCTATGATTACTCAGGTCCTGAGTAATCATACGATTACCACGATGCCTTCAGGTCCTGCTTCCTTGCTCTTTGCCGGAACAACCAACCCCAGTGGGACAAGTCATTTCCAGCCCACAGTGATCTCTGGCTCTTTCGAGACCTTGGTGAGGCAACATAGTCTGGTAGCTAAGAACATGGGCTCTGGAACCAGACTGCCTGGGTCTGAACGGCTTCCCCGCTTAACAGCTGTCTAGCCCAGGGCAAGATACTTAAACTCCCTATACTATGGTGTTACATAATAATTGTTCTTCATAAAGATGATGCGAACCACCAAGAAAAATTCAAAATCTGTTCGACGTGCTTTGTTTAAGAAGGTAGAAAACACATTCTAGATATATCTATATCTACAATGGTTTTCAAACTGTTGGTGCTCAAACGGCTAAGCTTTGGTTATCTTGAAAAACAATTTAGAAAGGATTCATCATTTCTTGACACAATTATATAACTGAAGCTCAAAAGCTGAAACTTTGAAGAGGCAACTTAGTACAGTGGAAGAGGTCTAGACTCAAAGGCAGACCTGAAAGTGAATCCCATCTCTGCCACTTAGTGTGGAAATTCAGGTAGGGTATTTTACTTTCCTAAGCTCATACATGAAAGTGGGGATAGAAATCACTACCTGGCAAAATGGTCTTGAAGCTTAAATGAAATAATGTAGCTGCAAGAAGGCATGTGGGTGGGGAACAGAGTGCTCTTAACAACCACACCCCCAATTCACTGAGATTTGGGCCGTGAGTGCTGTTGAGTGGCTTCTGTCCATCTACCTATTTGCCCCATAGAAACAGGGAGACCCCTTGAAGAAAAAGAGATCTCTTCCCTTTATAATTCAAAGCCATTAATGTTTGTCAAATGGCCTTGAAAGCACCAACCAAGGCCTGATTACACAGAATACAGGATACTAATGTCCCTGAGAATGCTTCACGAGGGTAGGAGGAGGTGAATTACAAATGTAAGCCTCTCTCTTATCAAGGGTAGAGAAAGGATGACGAGCATTCAGTCTGGGTCTGTGAGGCTTAAACACCATCCTGACCCAGCCACCATGGTGACAGGCTTATGCCTAGATAAGAGGCCCTGTGAGTGAATCTGAAGAGCTTTAATGAAGCCATATGAAACCCACAGAGCGCATCCAAAGCAGGGCTCCGAGGGAAATGTATAGCCTTAAATACAAGAAAAAATGAAATAAAACATTGTTTCATGCAGGGAAAAGTAGACAAAAGGAATTAGTAAAGATAAAATCAGACATAAATTTTAAAGGAAAAAATCATAGAACTAGTAAATATATCAAAGAGTTGGTCATAGGGGAAAAAAATCCCTTTTTTCTATACCTGTTGGGTATGAATGTATTACGTATTCAAAAATTAAATTACCTATCATGAAATCAAGAGAGATAGGTAGATAGATGATATGGATAGATGATAGACAGAGAGAGAGAGAGAGAGAGAGAGAGAGAGAGAGATGACAGATAGACAGGATAGTTGTAGAGCTGGGACCCAAGCCTGGCTTAGCTCCCTTGAAGGAGGTCCATAATAAAAGAAGAGACAGTCCTGTCTTATTCTTAAACACGCGCTTCTACCATCTCGGCTTGCTAGCACAAACCCATTTTTTCAGGGGGAATGGTCTCTTGAGGCCCCAACAAATGGGGTGGCCGGGCCAGCTTCCAACCACTTCTTTCTTTCTCTCACACCCACATCCAATCTGTCAGGATATCATTTCTTCTGTACTTTCAGAATATAAGAGAATCCGACCACTTCCCACCACCTCCATCACAGCGTTGCTGGGCCACTGTCTTCATCTCTCACCTGGATTATCGTCATCCTAACCAACCTTTCTCTTGGCACCATCCACCTCTTGTTAACTGACTATACTAGTCAGGGTTCTCCAGAGAAACAGAACTGATACAATAGACGTAGGTTCACGGCAGGAGCAGAGTATCACGAGGGATTTGACTCGGGTCAACGTGGAGCCTGAGGAGTCTTGTGATCGTCCATCTACACTCTGGAAACCCAGGAAAGCAGCTGGTGTAGTTCCAGTCCGAACCCAAAGAGCCTCTGAGAGCCGGAGGAGGTTGCCAGCTCAGCTCAAGCAGGGAGAGCCAATTCACCCCTCCTCTGTCTTTCTGTTCTATTCAGGCCCTCAAGGGATTGGATGATGCCTGTCTGTATTGGTGAGAACAGTCTTCTTACTCAGGCTGCTGATTCAAACGCTCTCCTCTTCTTCAAACACCCTCACAGACACACCCAGAAATCATGTCGTACCAGGTCTATGGGCACCCCTTAGCCAGTCAAACTGACATATAAAATCTACTGCCACACCAAGTGAATAGTAATCATAATATATTTTTCCCATAGTAGTAGATGCCAGGGAAAACCTCTCCCAATCTCTTGTCCAGTATAATAATAGGATAACATGACAAAAGAACAAATGGTCCTTTTGGTTATTCACCCTGAAGTGTCTTTATAAGCTGATGTCAGATATGGCCTTTTTGGCCGGTAGAGACAGGATCATTTCTGTCTTGTCTCTACAGTCAGATTCTAAACAGCTTGGTAAGAGGCATTGTATCTCAGACCTTGTGCGAAACTCTAGGATTTAATATCGGGCTCAGGATATCACAGGAGATTCAACCATGGCATTTCTTTGGATTTAAAGTTGGATTGGCTTTTCTCTGACATCTGTCCTCAGACTTCTTGCTGTAGGAGACCCCACAAGCAATACAAAGGTTATAACCACATAATGATAATTTTTATATAAATTTCTAGGGTTTTCTGGTGTTGAAAGTCAAGAAATATGGGTTCCTGCCCCAAAACTTTGAGAAATAAATGTTGCTGTTTAAACTTAAAAAAAAAAAAAAGAAGAGGACTTCCCTTGTGGTGCCGTTGTTAAGAATCCGCCTGTCAATGTAGGGGACTCGGATTCAAGCCCTGGTCCAGGAAGATCCCACGTGCCACAGAGCAACTAAGCCTGTGTGCCGCAACCACCGAGCCTGCGCTCTAGAGCCTGCGAGCCACAACTACTGAAGCCCACATGCCACAACTACTGAAGCCCACGCGCCTAGAGCCCATGCTCCACAACAAGAGAAGCCACCGCAGTGAGAAGCCCGCACACTGCAACAAAGAGTAGCCCCCGTTCGCTGCAACGAAGACCCAACGCAGCCAAAAATAAAATGTAAATAAATAAATAGATTTATTTTTTTAAAAGAATTATAAAAAAGAAAGTAAAAGGAAGGAAGAAAGGAAGGAAGAAATACGGGTTCCACTGGCTCCTTCATGTCAATGATTTATCTGCCCCCTCCCCCCATGTTAAATACAACAGAACAGCCCAGATCCTAAGCACAGTTCTCATGCTTTAAGGAGAGTTGAGAAGCGAGAAGGGGGCTGGAAGAGTTTGAATCCGGCTTTCAAGCCTACAGAGTAAAGAGCAGTTTGACCATTTGCTTTTATTCTGGGTCTGAGTCCACTGCATAATTGAACTCTGACCCCAGGACTGGCAACCAGAGTCCCTGCCCACCCCCAGCCCTCCCCAGAATATTCCAGCGCTGCTCCCACACACACACACACACACACACACACACACACACACACACACAGCAAGCCGGAAGAGCTCAGCTGGGAGGCCCTGTGCTGGGGGGGCAGGGCGCAGCAGCTCACACCCCAGTACAAAATCCATTGTTCTCTTTAGAAGAGAAAATCAGGCAAACTGGAGGAAAACTGGCCTTCAAGAGGCCTCAGGCAGGCAGCTCTTCAGAAACAATTACCTCCCACACTGTGGAGGCACATTTTTTTCTTTCTACTCTTTGGCAAGAGAGCCTTTAAGAAAAGTGACTTACTGTTGCCTAACAGGATTAAATTCTTAACTGAAGCATTTTCGTCTAATCCATCCACTACTTTCTAATCCCCTGTGAGTCAGAATGTAAGGAAAAGTTTCTATCTTGACTCAAAACCCACATTCTTAGAAGTCCTCACACCCTGGCACGCTTCAGACCCTCCTTGCTCAACAGGGCGACCCCACTGGCCTCTCCAGCTGGAGGCCTCGGGAACATTCACAAAGGCACTGGCTCCCCCAGTCTCTCTGCTCTCTACCACACGACCTTGCCTTGGGCCTTGACGTTTCTCTTTTCTTTTCATTTTATTTTTAATGCACACACATCAGAGATGTTCCCTCTTGAGGCAAATAACATTCTAGGGGTCTTTAAAGGAAAAGGCCCCCTGGAGGAGGCTCCTTGTAGGTTCACTCCATGTTTCATTCTATGATACAGGTTTTATTTTGAAGGTCTTAACCAGAAACATAAAGCAACATCAACTCATTCAAAATTCCCTATTATTAGAAATGGAGCCAAAACTGTATTGAAGTCAGAATTAAAATATCTAGATTTTTAAGCCCAGTTCTCCTACCAGCTGAGTCACTTAATATATCTGAACCTCAGTTTTCTCATCCAGAAGAAGGGGCTAATCATACCCACACAGGAATCTTCACAGATGGGGAAGATGACCACACTAGCTTCTGTATATGAAAGCATCTCATAAGCTGCAGTGCCCTCTACAAATACAAGGTATTCATATTTTCCACTCTGAATTCTGCTCTTGTCTAAATTGTGTGGCGTCCCCTTCGCTTGATGTAAACACAGACTGTTATTCTAGTGTGATCTTCTGCAGGGTCTACCCACCCACAGGAATCCCAGTGATCACAGATCTTCTGGGCCACCCTGCCGACCTCCAAAAAAATAATATTAATGTTATTGAATCCTAGATTATCAAGCGTTTTCTGTTTGGCAGGTGTTACTGCTGTGTTGGTATAATGTTAGACTATTAGGCAAGATAAGTGCTTTACAGAAGTATTTATCTCTCTTGCAGAGCAGAAATTTGCACAGTTAATTCACTGGAGAGATTCACACTGATATACACTACGATTCTTCCCCTTGAAATATTGCCATTGCAAAGCAAAAAAGTGAAATCGATCCCTACTAATTGAGAAGCATTTTGGAGTCCCATTGAGGCAATGCGAGGGAAGAGAAATTTGTTCTGAATTTCACACGTGTTGCTAGAGACAGAGTTCCTGGCCTTGTCTGTGCTGTACTGAGCGCTTCTATTCCACAGGACACTCAGGGGCCCCGGTGGCTCCCAGCCTCAGACTGAAAGCACACAGACCCGTGAACCTTTTTGTAGCAACTTTTCACCAAGCCACTTACAGTGCTTGAGAACAAGAAAAAGCACGGTGACAAATGGCAAAAGCCAGGCCGCCAGGCCAGCAGGTGGTGTGTCCTGAGGTGTTGGGGCCCGGGTATTCTTGCCCTCCTCCCTCTGGTTGGATCAGAGAACATTCTGGCTGACTTATGGCTGCATTTATCAAAGGACAAGATCCAGAACATCCCAGCCACGCTCATCATTCTTGCGCTCCTCTGTTGTGGAAAGACAGGCTTGCAAATTGTACTCATGACAGGTGGAGAGCTGTGGCCTGCGTGTGTCTTGCAGAAGTGGTTAATCCACTTATGGAAAGAAAGTCCTTCCTCTTCTCTGCCAAACCAAGACAATAAAGCAGCTCTCCTTGATCACCTTTACGAAAACATCTCTCCAAATAGCTTAATCCCAGCTGTGACCTTTATGAAAGATAAATGCGTAGGGAGAAAACCTTTGATAATTCAGATGCTCTGGAGAGAAGCCATTTTACGGGAAAGGCAGGTCCCATGTCCTTTCTAGAGCCTCCTATAGGTTAATAAAAGTTGCTCTGTCAAGGCCTGTGGGAAACCTGTTCTGAGGTCGAGGTGACATAAATCACACGTAGCCTCGCCAACCCGTGCCTGTGCTTGGTGTTTCTCAGAACCTGTGTGTTCTCTTTGATCATCCTTCCCTCAACGATGGGCAACTCACAGTTATCTTAGCAAAGGCTGTCAAATATGCAAATGTAAGCTTCAGTCCCACATCTTTTCAACCTGATTCATCCCCAAACCTGGCTTTGGGAGGTTTAAATTAATGGGGTTTTATTGTCTTCCAACCAGTGAGCGCCAGGAATCCAGTCTATGTGCCGAGTATTTACTGTCAGATGGTAAAGCGCCACATGAATCACTGATCCGTGTGTCCTAAGGCATGTTCTACTTTGTAGGCTACATGAAATTACTAATCCCTACATCTTTTAAAGGCATAAAATTTAAAACCCACAGATTATTAATACCAGATTCTTGTGTCATTATTTCTGAAATTGTGCTCTGGAGTGAAGGTTTCCAAATATATGTGTATGACTGTGCCACCCTGGGAAAAAGACAAAAGTGAAATGGTCCTCTCACGACAATATGTGTCACAAGAAAAATCATTTCCTACGGAATCAACCCCTGTAACGATTATCCCCTGATGCCTGTTTTGCCTGCAGAGCTGGTAACTACCATCCTTCGCCATCCTTGCCGGTACATTCTTTGCTTGATCGCCCAAATCCTGCAAACAGTTACCGTCCACAGATGTTTCTTTTGAACTGCTTTTTATGATTGTTTTACCTGAGCCCACTTTTACCACAATATATTCTGTTCCCTTATGCAGAAAAGATGCCAAATGCCTGTGGACCTTTCTGCGTAGGAGCAGAGGAGGGGGAGAGGGAGGGGGTCTGTCTTGTCCCCTGTGAAATATGCAGATGAGGATAAAAGCCCGTCCCAGAAAACAGGGGCAACTTTGCCTATGGAGAATTTTTATTTTTGATTCAAAGTCTACCATAAAACAGAAGGAACAGGCCTCTCCACATAGGGTCAAGCCTGAAGTAGAACAGGTGACAGCAGCGTCTTTTGGTCTATTTTGTAGAATTCTCAAATGTCCAAAGTCCAAAACTCCCAATTTAATGTCTTAATCTATTTTTTTCTTACCATCATTTAAAAGCATTTTTGTTGTTCATTTTGTTTTGCGATAGGGGGAAGGAGAGAAAAAGAGTTGTACTCTATCAGTCTTAAAATTAGACATAGACATAAAATTCAATTTCAAATTTTCTGCTGTCTAGTAATCTACAAAAATTCCTTTGTTTAAATTTCTGCCTCATCACAGGCGTTAATGCCACCATGTTCTAATCTTAACTTTCTCTTACGCCAAGTATTTAATGACCTAATGTACAGCACTGCACAATTCCTTCTTGGCTGGAATCTGCATCCAGCCATTACATCTGTCATTACCAGACTGTCAATGTCCATCGATAAGAGCTCCCACTGAATAGCTGCTACAGGTCTCGGGAATAATTCAGGTTGTGGCTTGTGTCAGGGTTGGCAACACAAGTCAGTGGAGATACACCCCAAACTAGATTTGATCAACAGGTAGTTTCGAACCTCATTTTCAAGCACCCAGACAATCTCACCCATCTCTTGTCCGCACATAAACTGGAATTAAACCCACAAAACAACTTTTTAAGAAGATTAAAAGGAAGGCAGGAGGCTAAAATCTTAAATAAGACTTCTTGCAAACCAGGATACCATGTAACTACCAAAAACATTATTCCATATGGAGAAAAGTGGAAGGATTTATGTATTGCCTCATCAAAGTTGAGAATATGGATTACTGTTCCGTAGAGTCCATAGTACCTTACAAAGAGAGCATATCACTCGTTTGCATATAAAGTTCGCTAAGTCAAAATGGTCCCCTTAATAATGAATTAATAACATGAAGATGCTTTACATGGGAAAAAAATTAATTCTTCAAGCATCAAAGGGAAAACTATAATTGTAGAAATGTGGCCAAGTTCATCAACTTGAAAAGTTAATGAACGTTTGGTGGATTGTATTAACTTCATCTGTGCCCCTCCTCCAGAACGAGTTATAAACAACGGCTCTGCAGCTAAGGAACCAATCCAGCCTCTTAGCCATCAAGAAGGTGCGGGGGGTGCGAGGGCGTGTTCTTTCTTCCAAGCTACCGGAGTAAAGTGATTTCACACCCTGAAAAATCCTCCAGCGTTTTGAGGGGAAATGCCTGAGCCAAAGGAAAAGAAAGATATTTTTTAATTAAGAAGTCGATGTAACAGCGAAATGCCTTTGGTCCAGCTTCTCTCCCAGTCGCTAGGCGACGTGGGGAAATGCGTGAGGGCTCAGCTACCTTGAATAATAACCCAAATCCTTCAGCGAGCGAGCTCCTCCTGGGTGGGCTTGCCTAGAGCCCCTCCCCCCTCCGCAGGAATGCACGTTGACCCCTCGCGGCTCACCTAGGGGAGTCGTCTGCAGCCAGGGACGTCCGCTGGGGCGCCTTTCGCCGGGCGCTAGAAGGGCGGCGCGGAGGAGGGGCTTGGAGAAAGGCACCCGGGGCGGGATGCGCTTGGCTGGGACGCTGGGGAGAAGCCGGGCCTTGTTCGCTCCGTCACGTTTCGGAGGGATCTCGCCCCGGCCCCCTTCCCGCTGCTGGGATGGGACGTCTCCATCTAGCCTGGCTGGGGGCGAGGCGGGATCTCACCCAGGGCGGGGGACGCAGAGGTCGCGCCCTGGAAGGGGAGGCCCCGCCGTGTCTTCCAGATGCCGCGACGACCAGCCTGGGAAGTTTCCTTCTAAACTAGCCTTCCCCCGCCCCGCCCCTGGTACTCAGAATGAAGTGAACCCATTAACTGAAAACGCAGCCCCAGCGGCTGCCGGCCTCCGGCGCCGGCAGACGCAGCCTGGCCTTGGGAAGCCCGGCCGGCTCCGGGGCGCTGGGCCCGTTTCAGGAGCTTGTCTACACAGCTCCCAGCAGCGGCTCTCATTACAAGGAGAGAGCCACGCAGACAGACAACCCTTTCCCTTACACACGGCAATTTGGGAGCATCTGTTGCTCTCTGCTCCTTTTTTTTAATCATTTGGACTGTAAAGTAATTAGAGGGAGAGACATTCCAAAAAGAAAAAGATCTGCAGCCGAGCTTTCTAATTCTAACGTAAGCACACATCTCATTTCAGGCTCTCCCAAGAACCCTGGGCAGGTACGATTTCAATAATCAAAGCGCTTTGCAGACCTTTTCGGAGGCTCACTCTGGCCCCCGGATTGTTGCTTTTGAACAGAGCCTCAGCGGTGCCACAAAGGGTGGGCTCCATCCCCCTGCCATCTCCAGGCTGCTTCTCTTCTGGCTCACAGCCCTGGCGTGCTCTGACCCACCCCGTCCCATCCCCCAAAGCACGGCATGAGCAAAGGAAAACAGTGTTTTGGGGGAAGAGTAAGTGGTAATTATAGCCCTAACCGCATAATGCAATTTAAGAGAAAATGAGTAGCTGTGAGAGGCCATCGAGCTCTTGCCTCGGTGTAGGCCCACAGTCTGGGACCACAGGCACCCCACTGTCACCTGGGTCTTCCAAAGCCACCCTCAGCTCAGCAGCCAAACGGTTAATTACCAGAGAGGCACTACTCCCCAGCGTCTGCAGGCCTGAC
The DNA here is from genome assembly GCF_008692025.1 of Phocoena sinus. Taxonomy (NCBI): domain Eukaryota; kingdom Metazoa; phylum Chordata; class Mammalia; order Artiodactyla; family Phocoenidae; genus Phocoena; species Phocoena sinus. The sequence goes on along the minus strand of NC_045764.1, from coordinate 1,284,806 downwards.
TGGGGAAACCGTCATTAGACAAGAAGGGCGGCCTTTCCCCAGACCCGAGCCTTCCTCCCCAAGTGCGGAAGCCACCAGGGATGGAGGGAAGCACAAGGGTAGCAAACACAGATGCAGCCCCACTTTGGGCTAACGGTCTGTTCTGAGGACTTTAGCTGTGGAACACGAGTGGTTTGCACAATCCGGTCAGTGAACAAATAGATAATGCACTGAGCACCTAGTCACACGGCAACACCCTGCAAAGCAGTCATCTACGCTAGTTCACCTGGGAAGCAAGTGGAGTCCCTCGGCGGAGCTGCCGGAAGACCAGATGGGATGATGCAGGAAACCTGGACCACTGCCCACTCCTAAGCGGCCTAGTAAGCGTTCCATGTTAACACTTCAGGGTCAGTGAGTCTAAGTTGTGTGTCCAGTGCCTTCTACTTAGTATTTACAACAATATTATGAAGAAGATTCTATTCTTGTTCACATTTTACAGAAAAGAAAACTGAGATTTAGAGAGATTTGAAAAGGTGCCAAGGTCCACTTAGAAGTGGGATTGGAACTCAGGAAACTTGGCTCAGCGGCCCATTATGAAATCAAAACATTATTGCAAACTATTACATATAGGATGGATAAACAACAAGGTCCTCGTGTACAGCACAGGGGGCTATATTCAATATCCTGGGATAAACCATCATGGAAAAGAATATGAAAAAGAATATATATATATATATATATATATATAAAACAATTACTTTGCTGTACAGCAGAAATTAACACAACTTTGTAAACAACTATAACTGAATAAAATAAATTTTTTTAGGGACTTCCCTGGTGGCGCAGTGGTTAAGAATCCGCCTGCCAATGCAGGGGACATGGGTTTGATCCCTGGTCCGGGAAGATCCCACAGGCCGCGGAGCAACTAAGCCCGTGCGCCACAACTACTGAGCCTGCGCTCTAGAGCCTGCGAGCCACAACTAGAGAAAGGCCGTGCGCAGCAACGAAGACCCAACGCAGCCAAAAATAAATAAATAAAATTTAAAAGATAAAATAAAACAAATGTTTAGAAAAATCAAAACATTACTCTCTTTCTTTCTCTCCCTCCCTGATCCTGCCTCTTTCTTATCTTCTATGTATAAATATACGTATAATGTCAAACATCTGTAAATGAGAAACCTCACACAAACGACCTTGTTGTTATTGGAACCTAAGGATTATTACTTTCTCTCAAAGAAATTCTCTTTTCTGAACTCATGGAGCATTTACTATCTCTCACATTACATATATGTGTGTGTGTGTGTGTGTGTGTGTATACACAGAGATTTATACAGCTATAAGTCATCCATAGATTTTTTTTATTACGAATCACATTTTATTTGTATGTGTCTTAATCTCCAAAATCGTGTCTGACCCCCTGGAGCAGCGTCATGTCTGTCCCTCTTGGTACACAGCCCCACACCTGGTACTTCATGTGCAGTAGGCGTGTGCGTTAATTAAATTCAAAACAAATCGCTAAATATGCATTGAATGCCAGTGGAAGGCACACTCACCATTTTCTTTTCATCCAAGGAATTGGACAGACCCAGAAATAAAAAATAAAGAGAACTTCCCACATTTTTCGCACTTGGAACCAATGCCAGATGCCCTTAAATAAATATCATTCTTTACTTAAATGATGATAATCTTTTAGATATGGGGGGACATGTGATACGGAGGGGATCCAATATTCTGATGGGCACAGACCATGAATAAGACACCATCCTCTGCTCAAGGAGCTCAGAGTCCAATGGCAGAGACGAACACTGACGACACAACGTAGTTGGTTGACAGAGACCGAACAGAATGCCCTGAAAGTACAGGAGAGGGGGTCCCCTCTGCACTAAGAAGCTTGGCAGAGGAGGGGAAATTTTAATAGGGTCTTGAAGGCTGTAGAAGAGCTGGCCTGGTAGAGCCGGAGAGAAGAGCATTCCAAACGGAGGCAACAGCATGAACACACAGGGAGAGTAGCACTGACGAAGCACTCATATTCATCATTTCGTGGAGCAACGGACAAACACCATTATCCCCCATCTTACAACGCGGGAACTCGTAGTAGCAGGCCATTAAACAGCAAGCGCAGTGTTCCTTTCTCTAAGATAGACGTGAGCCTCTGATCAAAAGGAGGAAACGTTGTTCCCGAGAGGACCCTCTTAAATGTTCCAAAGTCGGAATCTGTCAGTGCTGGAAGGGACAGAGGATGTTCATAATTTAATGGGGCTTACCCATGTTATGGCTGCAGGTAGCGGGGGAAGCGTCTCTGGCTGGACGTGACAGCTGCCTATCTCTATACCCAGGTGTCAGGAAGGAAAGGAGGACGACTTCATCCGCTGCGCTTTCAGGATTCCCCGGAAGGGTCTACACTTTGAAACAAAAGGTGGTTTTCAGTCCACGCCTTTCTTGGTTTTGGCCTCGGTCCAGCCAATAACAAGTCGACGTTACCCATCCCTCGCTCCCTCCTCGGCACCTGCGGGCGCTTCTTCATTTCTTCATTAATCATCCTCGTTCAATGCTTTCAAGAGCTGGATAGATGGATACAGCGCACATTTTTTATCAATCGATGCAAAAATGAATTAAGCCCTTTATCACACGCCAGTGACACCGGAGTGGGTTTGATCTGGGTTCCACTAAATCAAAGGTAACTTGATTAAATGACCCTTTGGCCGTCAGAGAGTGATTCCTCGTTCCAAAAAAAAAGCTAGCTCAGAAAAGTGTTGTTCTTCTCAGTTGATACCTCAGGAGGAAAATTCCATCGCTCTTCCCCAAATTCCAAGACTTTTTGCTTAAAATTTTACTTTCTGGGCATCAGAAAATTATAGCAAGGGTCTCTCTCATTTTAGCTTTATTGAACTGTGAAACTTGCTCCAAAGCTAAGTTTTGCCATCAAAAGATGCCACTGTCACCTGCACACAGAGTAAACAGACCCTCCCGCATTGCTGGGAACCTGTCGTACAGACTTTACCGCTGTTCCAACCAAACGTCTCCAGACGGGGTCTAAGAGCTTGCTCCCAAGATTAGAGAATGAGTTGAAATAAAATTTTTCAATTGCTCATCCACCAGTGAACCCATTTTGCGCTAGGCAAGGCCAATCCACTTTTTTTCAGACGTAGAAAACCAGTATTGTGGTCCACGTACTTCCGAGTTGCACTTCCTCTCTTCGAATCTAAAAAAGCAATTCTCGTGTTCTTCTACTGGAGGCTAACATCAACTTCATACAGCAGCTAGAAACGTGATAAATCCACCAGGGCCACAGCGATTCCTGCCTAAACTAACAATTCATTTCATTGCTACAGTTCACTGCTGTTGTCATCACTTTCATGCCTCTAATTACCTTCCATCTGTTTCACGTTTGAAGTTTACAACACTTGCCCACTTTGGCTGTGCTAGTTTACCTCTAACGCCAAACACATGTTTATGTTTACCACATACCAGTTTTGCCTTCTTGGACTTAAAATTATGTCAATTTATAATCCCATTAATGGAAAACTTATGAGAAGGATTCGGCTCCTTTAATAAAACTAGAAAGAACAACCATTTGGATGCTGTTAAGTACAGGTCCATACCAAAGGCCAAATGCTTCAATTAGCTGTGCCCTGCTCAGATAAGTGGGCTTCTAGAAACACTATCTTGGCTGCTGTGAACAGAGTCTTGGGCTGGAGAAGCCTGAGGATCTTCCATTTGCCGGGACTCCACGCTCAAACCCCCGTCTTCCCTGGCAAGATAAAGAATGATCAAAGTGAATCTGGGTGTGCTTTGTTCAAAATTCCCATTTGAATTGGCATCCTTGAACTTGGTATTTTTAAGGTCAAGTCTGTGAACAAAAAAGGTTTTCAACTTGGAGAATGAAAGCTGGCAACAGCTTCCCCATATATGGCTCCCTAACATGGGGTGCGTACATGTCTGGACATCTATATCTACTGCTGAATGGTTTCCAAAGAAAACTACAGAAAAGAACATTATTTGGATCTTGGACCAGTTCTAAAGGGTTTCAGCTCTAATAAAAAAATTTTGAAAAAAAAAAACAACTTTGGGAACTCTTAAGGGATTAAATTGTGCTTCCTTCCATTTAAAGGAGAAACTACACTTTCCCTTCAACCTACTTTGTGAATTGCAATCCTCTTGCTGAGGACCTGGTATCCTGCTCTCTTTTAAAGCCCTGCATCTATAGTAACAGGAAACCTGATCTTCAAAACCAGTAAATAAACAAGAGGTCTGATGACCTTTTGATGATCTTTCTGAATAACATTCCTTTAAAACCAAAAATGGCCTTCTGTCTAGAGTAAACAAGGGGGTGACTGCTGGCCTAGAAGTCTGGATGATAACAGCGGTAGAATCTTGAGGGAAATGTACTTTGCAGACTTCTTCAGCCGGCAAAGATGAATAAGTATTGCGTCTTCTGCCACTGCCTCTCCTGGACGGGCAATGGGGCCCAGGAGCATAAGAATTTTACAGTAAAAATCACAGACATCGAATGAGATCAGAGTTTGTCCACTCATATTATTCTAAGGAAGTACTGGCCGAAAAGCCACTCTGGGTCTGTCGGAATTTTATGGTCCGAAGCGTTTTCCTCTCACCTCATGGCCCACTCCACCGACACAGAATCTGAGTAGCATCTCCATCCTGGGACGGATGGTGGGCCTGCCCATCTCCCCGCTCCGAGAGGACTCTGCCATTCCTCTTATGTGGGAAGCACGCTTCTCTGGGTCCTGTTCACCTTGCCTACCTATGTAGAGCCAGCTCCCAGTCAGTCCCGAATAAAGATGTCCTGGGTAGCACAGTGCAAAAGGCTGGAGGGACGAGATGGAGGGGATGGGCCCCTCTTCATGCACTCGGCAGCTTGGGCCATGGGAAGGCGCACCCAGGCTCATAATTCATGCTTGCAAAGCAGTAGCGTTTCCTTTCATCTGGGATCGTTTCCTTACACCTTGGGGTTTTAAGTAGGAACCAGAAGATCCTTCAGGAGCCCATAGCCCTCTTAGAAATTCTGCTTAGACCTGAGAGACCCTCTTGGGCTGTGGACCACTCAGCAGAATTCCAGTCCAGTACAAGTTTGAGCTTCACAATACTTTATGAGACACTGGAACCCCCTATAGCACCTCGAAAGCACCCTTCCCCACCTTCCACTCTCAGTGAAGGTGCATTCACACACACACACACACACACACACACACACACACACACACACACACACATCATTCTTTAGAACCAGATCTCCCACCCAGCTACCTGCAGACTCCTGCCAGGGGGTGTAAACGGGTGAAGCTAGCCCTACGTCACATTCCTCTCTTAGAATGGAAAGCTACGCCTCAGCTCCAGAGAACAGGGCCTTGCAAAATGGACCCAGAGATGGCAGGTCTCACACATTTCAAAGAAATGCTGGAAATTCGAATTTGTACATAAAATCTCCTGAGTTTAAACATTTGCTGAAAACTACCAAGCACTGTGCAAGGCAAACAAAAGTTACCAGTAAGCCGGCGGCTGGGCCTTGGCCTGTCAGTTTTCCACTTTTGCTTTCAAACCTGGAGGCATTTTCTGGGAGAATCACACCTTTCAATCTCTCTCTGTTTCTTAATAATAACTATTGCTGTTTATAACCTACTGATGACGGATGTGACGCTTTCACATGCGTGATTTCATTTGAACCTGACAACAACCCTACAAGTCAGTTGTTTTCTTTCTTATTGTCGTTTTCAGATTAGAAAACTGTGGCCCTACAGGCACAGGACATAGTGGTGGCCCCCAGACTCAGCTGGGCCTCGGCAGACTTACCAGTTACTAAGTGGGTGACGGTGGCCAGTGTCCTCTGTGTCCTGATTTCTAACATGGGGCTACCGTACGAAGTAGCACAGCATGGCTCATAAATGATAATGAATGGTGGCTATGATGATGGGACCAACCCCAAGGTCACAGAGCGGGGTCTGGTGGACCTGGGACTCAGGACTAGGTCTTCTAGCATCAAAGCCTTACCTTTCAAACGCGGGCCCACTGGCAGAGGCCGGAGAGGTGAGTAGCAACATTGCATTCTGCCAGGGTTGGTGCCAGCAGCTAACAAAATTCTTAAGAGTGAAGATTTGCCCACTACTTACTGTCTTCGTCTGTTCTGGCTGCTATAAGAAAAGACCGTAAACTAGGTGGCTTAGAAACAACAAACATTTACCTCTCACGGTTCTAGAAGCTGGGAAGTCCGGGATCATGGTGTCGGCAGACTTGGTGTCTGCGGAACGCTCACTTCCCAGACTCCAGTGGTCTTTTTGCTGTAACCTCATGTGGCAGAAAGGGGCAGGGGAGCCTTCTCGGGCCTCTTTTATGAGAGTATGAATTATGTCTGTGAGGACCCTGCCCTCATGACCTAATCACTTCCCAAAGGGCTCCCCCCCCCAATCACCTTGAGGGTTAGGATTTCAACATATGAATTGGGGGAACAGAAATCTCCTTTCCACATAATTACCAATTGTGGAAATTGAAATTTGTATCGATTTCTTCTAGATCTATTCTATTTTACATAGAAAAATATGTATAATAATACACTGACCATTGAAAATCAGCTTTCCAAACAGCTTATACAACATGTAACCACGTTGCTTTTTTTATGTGTGTTTGTGTGTACCGGTGTGTACATAAAAAAGATCTGGAAGGACAAGTTTCAAAGTGTTAACAGCAGTTGTCTCTGGGTATTGAGATTACAGTGTTTTTTTCTAACTTTCTTCTTTTTATGTATCTGTAATTCTTAATTTTGCTCAAATGCTCGTGTAATACTTTTGTAATAAGAAAAAAGTTATTTTATCTATTGAGAAATGTCTGTAGCATGGAATTTCTGCCCAGCGAAACGCCTCAGGTTGGAGTTGTTTACAGGCACCGTGAGATTTTTAGAGTTTGCAAAAACTTCACTGTTGGTGCCAACTAAAGCCCTATCCCATGACACTTAAAAGGAAGTGGAACACGGCACCCACTAGGAAGACTTAAAAATCCTCATTTGAGACTCCCCAAAAGATCCACTTCTAGAAACAGACTTTGTAATGGAGGGAGCTTCTCATAGAGAAGATTTGCTGCGAGCATCTTTGTGCTTACATCAAGCATGAAAGCAGCCTGCCCACAAGACACGGTGGCCGTTCCCTTCCATGTCTGTCTCTGTGTCCCAAATGACAAAAACAGTCCCCGGAATCAGGGATCCGGATATGGAGCTTGGCTTCTTCTGTAAGGATTCGCTCACTGGGGGGCTCTGAGATTGCCTTCAGGGTGTCTTTCAATAAAAAGAACGTGTGACAACATGAGCGAAGACGTGTCCTGAGCCCCCAGCTCCAAGGTGATGGGTTTGGGGTCCCTTTGGGGAAAGAACCAAGCTTCTCTGAAGGTCCCCAGCCCAGGCTTGTTGCTCAGAGATTCCCATCCTCGGGGTAGTTCCTCCCGCTGGATAAAGGCCTCCAGAAGGAGGACAAAGTTTACCCGCTCTGCTCATCCGTCCGCCCGTCCAGCAAACCTCGTCGCCTCTGGACACCTTCTATCACTAGCGCCACAGCCTGGACACCATCTCTGCCCTCCCCTCCCCACTCTGCACATCCTAGATCTAGAGCGGCTTCTTCTTGCCTTTTCTGAACCCCCCTGGGTCTCTTTGACCTCATCAGAATTCCAGCTCTCAGCTGACTTTCAAAGAAGAAAATAATGAACTTGTTCATTCTGAAACCGCCAATGACCAACGCGGGTTTACTTGTTCTAGGGAAATTTGCTCTTAGAGGGAGAAAAAAATGGGAAACTAGAGAGAGCCAGGCCTAACCCTAAGAAAGAGGGGCTGAGGTTGTGCGTGTGGGTATCTCGGGCGGGAGGAGGAAGCTTTTGCCCACCTTCGTGGTCCAGGACCCTTGAACGCAAGCCACAGTGGGTGTGCGAGGTGCCCTGCCCTGGACATGGCCACTTCACGCTCGTGCTGCAAAGCCAGCTGCCGAGAGGAGGCTGAGGGCCCTTCTCGCTGCCAGGAGCTACAGCACACTTAGCAAGGCCTTTTCCGTCCACGCCGGGGGACAGCACGATGCAGGAAGAGCCGCCAGGCTGGAAGCAGAAGGCTGCTGCTGACCCGCTTCGGCACCAAGTCAGCGACCCCGCGGGAGCGCCATGGTCTCGACCCTAGACCTCCACCGCAAGGCGGAGTCCCCAGACTCTTGGCTTCTATAGCAAAATTTTAAAAAGAAAGCTTTTTGGGAAAACTTTTATTTTGTGTCGAAAGAGATACTTTAAAAAAAAATCATCTAATAAAAGAAAGTATTTTATACCAAAAAGAGGAAAGAACAAAATCTCAGAGTCCAGATTGGTTCTTTGAATTGAATAAATGTAGTTGCTTGGGAAAACCCACTATGGCCTGAATATTGCTCTTTAGTTGGGAAAGGTAGACACTCTGGCCTGGAATGACCCCCGAGGGCCCTTCCAGCTTTGTACCCAAGAGAAAGGAAAATGAAAAAGAAAAGAGAGAACCTTTAGGGCAGAGTCAGAGCAGTTCCTTCGAAGCCCAGGAGGATGCTTTAGAGCTCAGGAAAATTTCAGGCTCTCCGTTTCGGCAGAGGCCCTGCAATCCAGTAAGACTTTAAGAGGAAGGATTTAAACATCCATCTGTTCGCCTTCGGGGGCTCAGAGCCAGAGCACAGTTTCAAGCTGATGGGCCCATGATATTATACCGTATTCATTAGGTAATAAAGGATAAGCTAGATGACTGTATGTTAGAGGGTTACTCCAGCCTCTCATTTATACAGCTTTTAGGAAACTCACTTTATATGCCCTCAGCTGGAATGGCTCCTCCAAAGCCATCCCCCAGACTGAATAATTGTTCATTAAATGTCTGCAGGAAGGCTTCCATCTGTAGTCACATCGCCATGCACATCTGTGGGGAAATATCTCTGCTCTTTCATTATCTAAAACGTGATCAGCCGATATGAAAACACAAAGAACGGTTACATTTTAAAGGTGAACTACAAAACTAAATTGAGAGTTGACTTAATCCCATTTTTATGGGCTGATTAATGTCCCGGGTAACCAGGCTGGGGAAGAAAGTTAATGCCTATTTCCTTTCGTGGAACGTACCAGGCTTCTTGGCTTTTATCATGACAGCACATCGCTGCCACTGTGAATTTGATACAAACAAGAATCGAAGCCATTGTCAGAACTTTCCTTGTGCCAAATGGAGCCCGAACGAATCACTCACCGAAATTCCCACCAGTCAAAGCTTCAATCCTTAAGGGAAACAAAAAGTAAAATAAATCAGAGATTGAGACATCTTCGCAAGAGGCTAAAGAAGTGTGTTGGCTAATATGTATCTTTGTGAGAGCTTGAAATCTGAATTAACGGTGAAAAGACGAATCAATTCTGCCTCCGTAGTCATAATAATAATTGCTTGTCCGGTAGCTATTCTGTTCAAGGAACTGGGCCAAGCGCGTTGTGCTTTTCCTCGTTTAACCTCCTGAGATAGTGGGTACGAGCCCTGAGGAGGGTAAGCAACTTGTCCAAGGAGCAGAGCCAAGCCTGCCGGTGCACAAGCCCACTCGGGTCCCCTCCCGCTGGCCCCTGGGCTGTGTTGTCTCCACCTACCTGGGTCAGCTTAGCTTACCTGCCCTTGAGCAGCGGTTCAAAGAAGGCATCCTTTCACTCCTTCATTGATTCAGCAGCCAAGAAGTAGAATTCTTCAGAGCTCCTTCCAGAGGCAACACAGCCAACAGCAACTTTCCTCCACACCCTTGTCCCCTGCCCCCCAAACTTGAAACATGGGGCTTTTTATTCCACCTTGAGGAAGCACGTCCATAACCAGCAGGCCACACTCATGCCCATTTTGAAAGGTATCAGTTATCACCGTAGTATCACCAAAACTTCTTTATAGCTCTACGTGTTGAAGAACTCTTTCTCATAAACTATTTCATTGGATAAATTACCTCGAGCAGACGGTGGAAGCAAGGCGATGAATTATTCGGGTGGGGATTGGTTTGGGTGAGTGGCCCTCATACAGAGTGCCCAGGCACACAGGGCATAGGAATGTCTCAGCCGGGTTGTTACGGAATTCAGTATGGTCGCAGGTTACCGTCACTTGACTGTATAGCATTTTGGTTTCCAGGAGCTCCTACATTAGGCTAAATTGGGAAGGAGGTACCTACCATCTTCCAACATACCGGCCTTTGAACTCTGACCTTTTTTCTCCTCAGGTCAGTATCTCCAATATCTATCCCACCCCAACTCCTTCCTCTACCCTCCAGTCCCCTTAAAACTCACTTTCAAGAAAGAAGAACCTATTTGCACTAAAGTATAATAACTGGCAATAGACCAAAATGTTAGCTCTTGCCCCAGAATTTTTAATAGAAGTTCAATGTCTTAATCTAGAGGAGTAATTTCTAAAGCTCAACAGCCTGTAGGGTAGGGGAACAGAGAGGAGAGAGCAGCAGAGCTTCTGCAATTACCAGACACACAGCTGCTGACAGCACGTTCCAGTACCAGCCGGCACTCTGCCTCTGATCAGGGGAAGCACATCTGGCACCATGCAGAACCTCCAGGGAAGACCTAGCCAGGAGCCAGTCCACGGGCTCTGTCCACATCTGCCCTGGAACTGAAGGGACCCAGAGAGCAGGGCTGCTTCAGGCTCACAGGGATCCAGCATCCCTGTTGACCAGGATTTGGGGCAAAAATAGACACAGACCACTGACGCTACCTGCCATTTCCACCCCAATTGGTTGTCTTACAACAGTGGCAAATGAGAAGAGGTTACATCAACCTTTTTTTTTTTTTTTTTTTTTAATTTTTTTTTTTAATTAATTATTTATTTATTTTTGGCTGTGTTGGGTCTTCGTTTCTGCGTGAGGGCTTTCGCTAGTTGTGGCAAGTGGGGGCCACTCTTCATCACGGTGAACCTTTTTTAAATGAATGGTACCGTTAAAAAGAATAATAGTCCATAATATCTAGCATGTATTTAACATTTACTATGTGCCAGGCATTGTTCTAAGCATGTGTAATTCATGTGATCCTCTCAACAGCCCTTTGGTGTAGGTGTCATTATTGTCCACATTTTATAGATGATGAAATGGAAGATCAGAGAGGTTAGGTGACTCTCCCAAAGACACACAGAAAGTGACAGCTGAGATTCAAAGGAAATGTAACTGAGTTCCAGTCCTAGCAATTCCACTAAGTAGCTGTGTGACCCTGGGCCAGTCACTCAACCTCTCTGGGCCTATGAGAAAAGGGCATTGGACTGGTTTACCTCTCGCCATGCTTAGCTCTACAATTTGATGAGTCTAAGATCCTTTGAGAAGTCCTTCACAACACCCTTGAGAGCTGGAAGGTAATTCATTCTCTTGGTAGGAGGTGTGAACCAGATCCTCCTGTTTTAAAGCCCAGTGGAATCCCAGGCATGAAATGCATTCTATAAATGTCCAGTTGTTATCGCTATTACTACTGCTTTAATGGGAAACACCAGCACTGACTTCCCCTGCCCCCTGCAGGGCCCTGTCGTTTCCCTGGATCCTTTCTCATTCACCACTTAGATGATATCAAGGGCAAAGATGTTATTATTTGCGTAGAGCGTCTGGCTTTGGGCTCTCTCCCCTCCCCAAATGACCTCCACCTGCCAGCTCCAGTGGTGGACGATTTATTCCCATACTTACTGCTCTTTCCATCCTAGGCTTGTAAAGAGGAAGACAGCGCCATGCCCTTCCAGCTCACACTCGACCGTCTGATTCATTTTCTCTTAAGTTTTTCTTCCCTCTTTTTCAAGCAGCATCTCTGCTTGAAGAGTTGTACCCTTTGGCCACCCGTGAAGATCCCATGCCCAAATGCCTCTTTTATGACTTTTATATAATCCAGGTGAATTGGGGTCTAACTAAACTGAATGCGAAGCACACTGTGTCCCACGTCAGTCCTGCATTTGTCCCACTGGGGCTCTCTCTGCTGGCCTCCTGCCATTTCTGCACCAGGTCTGACCAGAATGAAGTCCCCCTTAGGAGCCCCATTCAGCAGCAGTTAGAATCTGGAATTTATTCTGCCATAGTGATGGTTAATTGCATGTGTCGGCTGACTGGGTCACAGGGTGCCCAGATATTTGGTTGAACGTTATTTCTGGACGTGTCTGTGAGGGTGTTTCCAGATGAGATTAGCATTTGAATTGGTGGACTGAGTAAAGTAGATCATCTTCCTCAATGTGGAAGGTGAATTTGCTCTCTCTCTGCCTGACTGCTGAGCTGGGTCGTTGGTCTTCTCCTGCCTTTGGACTGGGACTCGCACCATCATTGCCCTTGGTTCTCCAGCTTATAGACGGCAGCTTGTTGGACTTCTCAGTCTCCATAATCGTGTGAGCCAATTCCTATAATAAGCATAAATATTTTTCCTATTGGTCCTGCTTCTCTGGAGAACCCTGACCTATACAGCACGCATGACCCATAGGCTGTATACATCCGAGTGTGCCCTAAACCAGCCAACGGTGCCCAGGTGGCTCACACTCAAGTTAGCTGTCCATCCCTCTAAGGACTGGAAACCTGATCCCACCCCCCAAACCAAAATCATAATTTTGTATTTCACTTTTTGAAGAACCACCAAACTGTGTTCCATGATGGCTGCGCCACCTTACATTCCCACCAAACATGCACTAAGATTCCAGTTCCTCCACAATCCTCCCCGAAAGTTACTTTCCACTTTTTTGTTGTTTTTTATTTTAATAATAGCCATCCTAATGAGTGTGAAGAGATATCTCATTACGGTTTTGATTTGCATTTCCCTGTTGCTTAGTGACATCGAGCATCTTTTCATGTGCTCATTGGCCATTGAACACTTCACTTCTCACTTACCTGAAGCGTTAAAGCACCTGAATTTGTCCTGAGAAGAAATTTTTTTTTTTTTTACATCTTTATTGGAGTGTAATTGCTTTACAATGGTGTGTTAATTTCTGCTGTATAACAAAGTGAATCAGTTATACATATACATATGTTCCCATATGTCTTCCCTCTTGCATCTCCCTCCCTCCCACCCTCCCTATCCCACCCCTCTAGGTGGTCACAAAGCACCGAGCTGATCTCCCTGTGCTATGCGGCTGCTTCCCACTAGCTGTCTATTTTACGTTTGGTAGTGTATATATGTCCATGGCACTCTCTCACTTTGTCACAGCTTACCCTTCCCGCTCCCCACCGAGGAGACATTTTATTTTAAAGTTCAGAGTTAGAACAAATTTAATACACCATTCTCCCTGGGCCTGCATTTTTAAGTCATAAATAACAATCATTAAGAAACAGAGTAAGAAGAGGGAAGACATATGGGAACATATGTATATGTATAGCTGATTCACTTTGTTATAAAGCAGAAACTAACACACCATTGTAAAGCAATTATACCCCAATAAAGATGTTTAAAAAAAAAAAGAAACAGAGTAAGATATACAGAAGGACTGAGAAACTCCATAATGAGTCTTCCCTCGCCATCAATCAATGAGATCTATGTGTTCATTCAACAAATATTGACGTATGGAGAATTATGTACCAGGGTATACTGTAGGTCATAGAATGATCACAGGTGTGATCAAACTGGATAAAGTTCTGTCCTCATGGAGCTTTTGTTGTAGCAGACAAACGATAACGACAAAGAAAAGCATGTCAGTGACCGAGAGTGGGAAGCTAATCCAAATGCTGCTTCCCCTTTCGTGGAAATGCAGCCTCCAAGGTGGCCCCACTGATCCCTGACGCCTGAAATCCGCGTCCTTGTGGAATCCCCTCCGCTTGGGTGTAGACTGGACCTGGTGACTTGCTTCTAGCAAACACAACACAACGAAGTGATGGGATATCACTTCTGGGCTTAGGTTACGAAAGGACTGTGGCTTCTGTTACGTGGCTTGTTACGGGCGTCCCTTTTGTTCTCTCAGCTGGCTCACTCAGGGAAGCCAGCTGCCTGCTGTGAGCTGCCTGATGGAGAGGCCCGCACGGCAAGGAACTGATGTCACAGCCACTCTGGTGAACTTGGAGACAGCAACTCCCCAACTTGAACCTTGCACTGACCGCAGCCCTGGCCAACACCTGGACAGCAGACGTGGGAGAGACTGTGAACCACAGGGATCCAGCTAAGCTGTCCTCATTACTCTTCCTGACCTAGAAGAAATGGTGAGATAATACATGTTTATGGCTTTAAACTGCTAAGTTTGTGGGTAATTTGTCCCTCAGCACAAGATAACTAATAGACCCCTAATGCTCGTAAGCTATAGGGTATCTGATGTCACCCTTGAAAACTGGGTAAAAATAAACTGTATTCTTACATCTATCTAGAAAAGGATTGGAACCACACAGAAATAGCCAAGGAATAGTCTAATCTCGCCATGAATCCAGTACCTGGTGCCCTGCTCCAGGACTGGGAAGGAACAAAGCAAACCCACCTGCTAACACCCTCATCCTGAAGGAGACTGGTTGAAGCACAATGAACTGGGTGCTGTTACACATGAAGCTCTCATATGGAATTTCATCACAGAATAAAACTCCTTGGGGTGACGTTTCAAGGTCTATGAGACCAAGATTCATGCCCAGCAACCTCTCTCCAACTGCCAGGTACAGGTCCCCACGGTCTCCCTCACTACAGGGCTAGCAGCTCCCAGGGGGGCTCGTGCATTGTCATCAGTACCACACCTGACACCTGGCCGCTGCCTCCTCACAGACCACTGAGTTCATCTTGGTCTCATTCTTCACTGCCCACAACATGGGAGCAGGGCTCACAAAACCCTGGGGCAAGGGTCCCAGGGAGCAGAGTTTCAGTGTCTTCTGCTTCTCCTCTAAAGCAGCTATCTCCAAATTAGGGGCTGGGGCACACAGGATGGCAGGAAGGAAAGCAGGGACGAGTAGCATGATTTCTATTTTATTTTATTTTTAGCTTCACTAATATGTACAACATATAGATTGACGGTAGCCATGTGTATAATTTAGAAACAATTGCAGGATATTCGTCCTTCTGGGTCCTCTGGATTCATCTTATTCGGAAACCTCTGGGCTTCCTAGATCTGCACATCTGTTTCTTTTCCCAGTTTAGGGACGTTTTCAGCTGTCTTTTTTTCCAATAAGTTCTCTGCCCCTTCCTGTGCCTCTTCTCCTGTGAATATTGGTCCACTTGATGGTGTTCCATATGTCCCTTAACCTATTTCGCTTTTTCACTCTTTTTTTTTCTTTCTGCTCCTCTGATTAGATGAATCCCACTGTCCTGTCTTGAAATCCACTGATCCTTTCTTCTGCTTGACCTAGTCTGCTGTGGAACCCGTCTATCGAATTTTTCAGTTTGGTTATTATACTCTTCAGCTTCGTGATTTCTATTGGGTACTTTCTTACATTTTCTATCTCTTTGTTGAAATTCTCACTTTGTTCATGCATTGTCCTCCTGTCCTCAGTAAGCATCTTTATGACCATTACTTTGAAGTCTTTATCGGGTAAATCACTTATCACCATTTCATTAAGGTCTGTTTCTGGAGTTTTATCTTGTCCTTTTTGGGGAACATATTCCTCTGTTTCTTCATTTTCCTCGCCTCTCTGTGCTGGTTTCTGCACGTTAGATAAAGCAGCCATGTCTCCCTCTCTTGACAGGGTAATCTCACGTGGGAGATGAACCTCATTGTTCAGCCCAGCCTGAGCTCTTGGTTGTCTCTCAAACCTTTGCGATTGTCCAACCTGCCTGCTTTGTTCCCCGTAGTTGGGGAAGTGCCAAGACCCATTTCATTGTGGGCCTTTTCTCATTCACCTGATGTGTACGAATCACCTAGTTTCTGGACTTCTTTCAGAGGTAATTATTCCATGGGTAGGTGTAGATTCAGTGTGTCCATAGGAAGAAGTGAGTTCAGGAGCTTCCTATGTCATCATCTTGCATTTTTTCAAGTCCACACACCCAATATAGGACATATTCTGGGCCATAAAACAAATTTTAACAAATTTTTAAAATTGAAATTATAGAAAATATGTTCTTAGACCATAATGGAATTAAATAAGAAATGAAGTAAAATATATACTGGTAAAAATCCCCCAATATTTGGAAATTAAATAACACATTTCTGTATAACCCATGGATCAGTGAAGAAATCACAAGAAAAATTAGTAAATAGCCTTAATTAAATGGAAATGAAAACACAATATATAAAAATTCATGAGATACAGCTAAAGCAGTGTTTAGAGAGAAATTTATAGCATTAAATGCTTACATTAGAAAAAGCATTCTTAAATCAATTACATAGGCTTCCACCTTAAGAAGACAGAAAAGGAGAGCAAACTAAATCCAACACAAGCAGAATGAAGGAAATAATAAAAGTTAGAGAATTAATGTAATGTAAAATTTTAAGTAATAGAGAAAACCAAGGAAGCCAAAGCCATTTTTATATCAATAAAACTGATAAACCTCTAATCAAATTTAATGAGAGAAAAGAGAAGGAAGACACAAATTACTAATATGAAGAACAAGAGAGAACTTTACTACATATCCTACAAAAGTTAATGGGATAGTAAGGTAATGTTACAAATAACCCTACGCCCATAAATTCAACTTGGATGAAACGGACAAATTCCTTGAAAGACATCAACTCCAAAGATTACTCAAGAAGAAATCGGTGATTTGAACAGTCTCATATCTATTTAAGCAATTGAATTCTTAGCCTTTCAATTAAAAACAAAAAACAACAAAAAACCTCCAAGTCCAAATTGCTTCACTGGAATATTTTACAGAACATTCTTAAGGGAGATAAATACCAATTCTACACAAACTCTTTCAAAGCAGCACTTCCCAACTCATTCCCATCTCTCAGCATTACCCAGATACCCAAACCAGACAAAAACATTGCAAGGAAAAATAACTACATACCAATATACATTATGAACATAAATGTAAAATCCTCAACCAAATACTAGCAAATTTCATTCAGTAACATAAAAATGACAACGTATTTGAATAAGTGGAGTCTATCCTGAGCATGCAAAGCGGACTCAAAATTCAAAAAGCAATGGAAAAAAAAAAAAAAGCAATGGAGTTCATCATATCAGCAGACTAAAGAAGAAAAACCACACAATTATCTCTATAGATGCAGAGAAAGCCTTGATAGAACTCCACATCCATTCAGGATAAAAACTTGCTGCAATTTGGGGATTGAAGGGACGTTCCTCAGTTTCATAAAGTACATTCTTCAAAACTACAGCTACTATCATACTTAACAGTGAAAAACTTAATGCTTTCCCCCTGAGATTGGGAACAGGGCGAGGATGTCTGCTTCCATCACTCCCACCCAACATTATAATGGAGGCCTCAGTCAGGGAAATTAGGCAAGAAAAAGAAAAAAGGTAATACAGATTATAAAAGAAGAAATAAAACTGCCTTACTCTGGGGTGACATGACTATCTCTGTAGAAAGTCACAAGGAATCTATTAAAAAACATTACTAGACCAAATATGTGAGGTTAATAAGGTCACAGAATACAAAGATAACAATCTAAAAAAACAACTCTGTTTCCGTATATTTGTCATGAACAATTGGAAATTGCATTTTTTAAGTGTATAGGAGTCCTAAAACAAATACGTTTGAGAATCACCGCTCTAAAGAATGCCACTCACTAGAGGTCATCGTTGCTAACTGCGCTCTTCAGGGTGAGAAATGTTTGACCCTCTTCCGCTTCATAAACTCCAGCCACGTTTGGAAGAGGGTGAAACCTTTTCCAAAAACAGTTCTCTCCTGGTTCTCCGGAGCAGACTCTCAAACCATCTGTGATCTAAAGGCATTTTCTTCCCAACTTATATCACAGGCTGATATTTCATAAAATATAATCAAAATAAATGGCTGAAATTAAATTAAAACCAAAGATATACAGAACGAAGCCCCATTTTTTTTTTTATTAGATTCAACAAACACAAAATGACTCCATCAAATTGTTAAAGAAGTTTCTAGACGCTTACTCCCATTCTGTGCTCATCTCATTATGAAGATGCAAAACACTTCACGGACCAGCCCCAGCCACGGACCACACTTCAAGTCACCTGGTCCTACAGTTTTGCCAGTGCAGCCAAGGAAAATGAAAGGACCTATAAAAAATGGCGAGGAACCCAAGAGTCTAGAAGGGCCGGCGTCTAACTTCGCTGCAAATCAATACACACCCTGGGGAGAGAGTCTTTGTTGGCACCCCTGCATCTCTTTACACCGAAGTCTGATCTCTCAAAGCTCTAGACGCCAGATTTAATTGCTCTTGGGAGGCCACGTGGGACCCTGGGGCTTGTTTTATTAAATGTTAATCTGTTCCTTTTGTTTCCTTTTTCCACGCCCAAGAAAAAAATTTAATTCCCTCCTAGTCTTCTAATATTCCTGTATGTTTTCCTTCTTCCCCCTCATTCTTTCTGTTTGTTTGTTTTCATTTCATCTCTCTCTCTCTCTCTCTCTCTCTCTCTCTGGGTGTACACGCAACCATGGGATACAGAAAACCAAGATGAGGCAGGTCTGCGTACGGAGCACACGAAGTCTTTTTGAAAATGGTTGTTTTCATTCTCCATCCAGAGCACCTTTGAATGTGTCGAAATAACCAACCAAGAATTTTCTCTCTCTCCCTCTCTTATACATTTAATTTAAGCAAAACTTGGAAAAGTTAAACATTGACCTTTTATATGCTAGGCATGCTGGTGACCCTTTGTCCGCTAGACTCCATGTAACCTAACATCTTATCTTTCTGGTTCTAGCATTTTATCAGCACCTGACGACTCTTTTCATACTGCTTCACTTTAGCTCTGAAATATCAAATATTCATCTTTCTGTGAGAGGCTAAATGTCACTGGACTTTTTGCTTATTCTGGCACGGAGTGCTACTCTTCCATGAGTTGAATTGTGTAAAAAGTTACCTATGTTGTGATCACTGACTGTAATCTGAAAGGAAATACTTTTCAGATAGCGTTATAAGTAGAGTGAAGGAAGATGTCAAAGCACGACCGTGAAGAAAGCTGTTTGAGTCTCTTGCTGAAAAAGACACCGTCTAGATAAAATTACAGTGTCTGGGTGCTACTGAGGCTTTAGAAATACAATTTACATGAAGTCTGACATTATATGACTTTGCAAAATATATCCTGATACTATTCACTGAAATTGTACCAGGAACCCCCGTTCTTAGCTAAGAATTAAAAATCAAGACTAGTAATAAATTCAACACATCTTTTTTTCCCTGCGAGTGTGTCTATGTTTCCAAGGGGGGAGAACAATCTTTCAGGAAGGTTCACTAATATAAACTACAAAGGTCACACAAATCAACAGATTTCTGCCTCTTTTGGCTACAAGGGTGGTTTGTAAGAAGTAACCAGAAGTAACAGAGGGGATGAGGCTTTACTTTTACTGCCTCTCTCTGCTCCTCCCAAAGGCCAGAAAAAGGCAAGTTAAGAGGGGCCTCTCCTTATCTCCAGAGTGAGGGGTCATCAGAGAGAAGAATGAAAATACTTTCCCCACTGCTGCCAGAACAACACATAAAACATGGGCTCTTCCCTCAAGGAATCAAACCTCGAAAGATGAGAAGAAATTTCTCATCCCCCAAACCCCAGAAATAGGCCAGGCAGACAATTCCTTCCTGGCTCCACTGGGAGGGATGAGGTGAGACTTGGCAGAAATAATGTGATCTGGGTTTCATGAGGTTTTGCCTTCCTGAAAGGTAGAGACCCTGTTTCACACAAAGTGCCATTGTCCAGCTTCCATTCAGAAATAAAACGTTGTGAACCTGATTTTATTTTTCTCACAGTCCCTCAGGACCTATTATTAGGGGAATGTGGCCGGGAACGCAGTCCTAGGCAGAAACCCCTGTTCCCGGCGTCCGCCTTGGGCAAGCCATCTAGTCAGTTTCTTCCAGCAGTGGGGTAGGCAGAAAAAGACCCCAATTTGCAATATTTAAATACTAAACACTTAGGTGTAGGTGAACAAGAAACATAAATATTTCTTCTTCTTGTTCTAACCATGACACAGCCTACTAATCTTAACATTTCAGCTAATTGCAGAAAATTTTCAAAAACAAAAGACAGTTTCATTGCTATACAATACTTGCCTCAAGTAGCGGAAAAGTACAAAGGTTAAGGTGATTTTTAAGCAGAATTCTGAGGTTTTTGTTTTGTTGCATCTTTTTCTTTCCTTCCTTTTTCCTTTTTTTTTTTTTTTTTTTGGTTGTTGTTGTTACTGAACTTGTTTTGTTTTGTTTCATTTTTATTCAGGACATTAAGAAAAGTCAGCATGTTTGGTTCAGACTGTACTCAACAGTGCCGCTACCATTTTTGATAATTATACTGTTTGGACTTTTCTCTCTACCCACCTTGGCCCAAATTCTAAGCCTGAGGTTTTCTGTAAATGTAAATTCAGTTAGAAACAGTACTTCAAACAGGTAATGCTTGTATTGGTGGAAAAAAGGAAAGATGGCCCTAACCTTGTAACTGCTATGTAAACCATGTTCTGTCTCCTTCAAGCAAATTTTATGGTTTCATTATAAATATTAGAGAGAGGAGAAATGATTCAAAACCGATATTGAAAGAGTAATAGAACAAAAAGTATAAAAGAAATAAAAATACAGAAACACGAGAATCTTTCTCTTTATTTCAAAATAGTACCTTGACAGTGATTTTTATTTTATACTGCCTTTCCCAAGGAGCTCAGAAGGCCTTGCTAGCCGTGCAGAGTTCCCACAGCATACTTCTAAGGTGGGAAGGAAACAGTGTTATTGTGACTTTCATTTTACAAATGAAAAAAAAGAAGCTGAAAGACAGCATGATTGACTCAGTCTCACTAGTCAGTGTGGAATTTTTGAACAAATGGCTTCTTTTTCAAAAACTAAGAACCGACTTCATCATAGTTGCACCATAGTGAACAGGGGCCAGGAGAAAGATGTTAGCAGAGAAACAGCAGTAGCTGTGGTAGCTTTTATCGATCCCTGCGCTGTGCAGGGATCATTGTGCTGCCCAAGGAATGGGCCAGAGCACGCAGGAGGGCTCTGCAGCCCCTCTCCGCGGGCTGCCAAGGCTGCGGTGCGTCCTCAACCAGCCTGCGGCCAGCACCGCCCAGACCCCACCTTGGCACAGGGCATCAAGGAGCCAGCGGCAGAAGCCCGTGGGCTTTCTGGGGTGCACATCCCCACTAGGCCTGGCCAGGGCGGGGTGCTCACCCCCTCTGACAGCCTGGGCTTGAACCACCCTGCCAGGGGAGCCAGGGGCTGATAGCCTGACCAGCTGCCTCTATGGGCCAACAGTTTGGCCAGAAAACCTGTAACATCTCATCCGACCAGATCCAGCTGGTGGTTCCTGGGCCTATGAATTCAGGTAGCCTCCAGCCACGGGGAGCAGGCACGCTGGGGAAGGCGCAGGTCTCCTCGTTTCTCCCGGCTCTGCCGGAAGCGCCCCCTTGGCTCAGAGAAGCCTCCCCGGTGGGTGTGGAAGACTTATTTCTCCTTCTCACGGGCAACTTAACAGGCTGGAGGGGACCGGAAATGTCACCGCAGAGAACCAAAGAGTGGCTGAGCCCAAATTGTTCTGCCTGCAGCAAGAATTAGAGCAATTATAACAGGTTTCAGTGCAAACCGTCAGACCGGGGCCCGGAAAAAACGGACATCTGCTTTTGTGATGAGCTCAGGGGCCACCAGAGAAACTGCCAGTGTGTCCTCACTCCCAGTGGTGCAGGTCGCCTCCTTCAACCACCGTCTTGGCCGTGAGGACTCCAGCTTACCTCTGACCCCCTAAGTGCACAGGGTCCATCCTACATTATCATTGGGTAAGGAACGCCCACCAGGAAATGTAGGGTTAGATGTGTCTAGGTGAGGTTAATGAACATGTGATTCTTGAGTGTGAAGCCAAGTTTGTATCTAAGCAAGAGTCCAGTGTTCCCAGGCCCAGGCAGGCAGGGTGACTCAGGCCTGGTCCAGCGCTGGTTGGCCAGCTTGACATCATGGCACCAGGGCTGACACAGAGCGCATCCCAGTTAAAGCCGAAGTGAGAGGTCTGTGTCCAATCATATTACTGGAAGACAAACAGGCTAGGCAGAAAAGCCAAACCTAGAGACACGCTCACAGAAGAAACATGACATTAAGTCAGAGCAAAAGGGCTCGAAACCGGCCTGATGCAGAACCCAGAGAGATGGCCTGAGCTGTGGAGTGTCACAGACAAGACACCCCAAGCCTAGGGGGAGAGATGGGGGCCTGACGTTAATCACTAACAATGCAAGCCACATCCAAGCGGGTCTGAAGAAACAAGGGGCAAAAGACCTAGGATGGGGGGAACGGTTCCAGAGCTAAAGAGAGACGTGCTGCACCTGCCATCCGCCTCTCACACGCAGACGGCCCAGGAAGAGGCTGGCACTGCGTGAAGGCGCTGTGTCGACCGACACGGGACCCACAGACAGAGCCCCGGGCTGGGGAAGCCCCGCTGATCTGTCAACTTCTTAAGTGACATGCCCACGAGGCTGGCCTACAGGAACACTCAGAGACACAGGACGACCGGTGTCACCACATTCCTCATAAGGAAAAATAAATGACAAATTGGTGGATTTATGATTGGTTCTCCTATTATCAAAGCTGCAGTGTGTTTTTTTTCAATAAATTTATTTATTTTATTTATTTTTTTGGCTGCGTTGGGTCTTTGTTGCTGAGCGCAAGCTTTCTCTAGTTGCGGCGGGCGGGGGCTACTCTTCGTTGTGGTGCGCGGGCTTCTCATTGCAGTGGCTTCTCTTGTTGTGGAGCACGGGCTCTAGGCGCGCGGGCTTCAGTAGTTGTGGCTCGTGGGCTCAGTAGTTGTTGTGGCTCGCGGGCTCTAGAGCTCAGGAGCAGTAGTTGTGGCGCACGGGCTTAGTTGCTTCACCGCATGTGGGATCTTCCCGGACCAGGGCTCGAACCCGTGTAGGCCAACAGATTCCGTAGAAGCACAGATTCTCATGAGAGCAGTCCTCACTGAGCTTATGGAAGCCAGGAACGGTCCGGAACAAAATCTTAATATGCCTCTCGCCTTCCTGTGGAGGTGACTCTCACCAGCTCGGCACACGGACCCCCGAGTGGCAAAACAGGGGGCCAGGCCACGTGCTTGTGCTACCTGGGCTCGAAGCTGTGGACTGTGGCTGGCCCCTCTGTCACTAGGTCAGCCAGGCAAACTAGCACGCTCGGGAGGTGTGTGTTCATTAACAGAATGTGCAAAAACAGGCATTTGTTGTCAGGGAGCAGATAACATGCCCTCCCTGATTGTGGAGAGTGTTACACAACCTGCTCCGTGCTGATGTAGACATCATAATGGCCCCTAATAAGTAAACTTTTCCTACAAGGGACACTGCAGTTTCCATATTTTTTTCAATTAAAATGAAGTACCTTCCTACTGTCTTGAGCAAACTATAAACATGGAAGGTTAACCTGGACAAATTAAAGACACACATATAAAAACGACGGCACGTCACTGGATCTTTGAAACTATCCAGTCTGTCTCTTGGTCTGTAAAGTGGGCATGTGGACCCCCGGGCACCTGTGCGTCTGTTCTAAGCATTGTGAGCGTTTATGAAGGAACAACATCTCGTCGTAATGGCTAACATTTACAACTCCACAAAGGATTGAGCTAAACCTTTATTTTCATTATCTTAGTTAACCTTCCCAACAGCCCGAAGTGCTGAGAACATTATTATCTTCGCGTGCCAGTGAGGAAACAGGGGTGAGTTAGGCTGAGGTCCCACCACAGGTTAACAAGCCAAATCGGGATGCAAACCCAGGTCCCTCACAAGCCAAAACCATACCACCATGGCCCCCGTAAAGACGATTAAAACGTCCGGACAGCACTTTGAACGACTGCTTTTGACTAAAGCAAGTTCCCACAAAGACCCACCTAAGGAGAGACTTCATGGCAGATCTTCTTCAAGCCCAGGAAGGAGGGGCCTTTTCCCAGAATAGGTGGGGAGAGGAAGTCAAAGGAAATGGCCAGTTTATTTTTTTCCAGACACAGTGTTTATGTGATGGATATCCTGAAGACAGGAGTTTTCCCCTTTCGGTCGCCTGCTGCTTTGGTGGCTCAGGCCCAGCCGGGAGCAGGGGTGGAGGGGAGCTCCACCACCGGAGAGCCGGCGGCTCCCGGGGGCCCCTCCGTCCAGGTCAGTCCAGGGACCAGCGGCCACTTGCACTCCCGAAGGCCAGCGTGAGCGAATGAAAACGCCGAGGGTGTCGGTCACTGCTGGACTTCATTCACTGCTGAGGGCCACGAGTAAGAGCCCCATAAATCTTCCCCCACCGAGGAAAGGCCGGGCTTCCCACGTTGGGATAAACAAACTGAACATTTCAAAGCCACCTGTTAGGTACTCACCCCAATTTGCATACAAATGCCAACCAACAGCCTCCTGTGGTTAAACGAGGTGGGTGAGGATGTCGGGGGTTTATGGTCCACCTCTAGTGCTTGTCACAAGCCAGCGCCCGGAAACACTGACCTCCTAACCTGCTTCACAATCAAGCGTCAGGCCCGGGAAATGACCCTTGACATTTAGCATCCCGCAGGGACGGACAACCGCCTTCAGACGGCCCCCGCCAGCAGTGCCGCCTCCGTGCTTTGTCCTCCTGTGACATCGTAGCCGGACACGAAGAGTCCCAGGGGAGACCCGCAGGATCTTGCCACGGCAGGTTTTGCAGAAAATTTGCCTTTGAGAATGCTGGCCGACACCAGTGCCGCTTTTGAAGAAATGGCGTTCCTCTTTTCCACACTTCGTATTTCTAACAAACACTGCTGGAAGCGGGTTGACGTCGCTTTGAGCCAGGACTCATGGAAAATATAAATACAGGTACATATAAAATGTTTTTAAATAAATAAAAGGAATATGGGAAACTAGAAATAATATAAGGATTGGAAAGGCATGAATGATCACCCTCTACACATACATCTTAAATTTACCTTTGGTTACTTATCTATGCATGACTAAGTTTCTTAAGAGAAATAATATATATATAATATAATAAACTATATAATAATAAAAAACAATGAAATATAAAATATCAACTACATTATGTATATTAATTATATTAACTAGTAATATATTTATATATTAATAAAGTTAATGTTATTAATGCTATATTAATTATATCATATGTTGTATTATATTGATTATATTAGTATAACATATAATAGTATAATAATTATATGACAATAATAGAAACTATATAATAATGTAATAAAAGAAAGCTTTACAAAGTCTAAATTTATAAAACTGTAAATGAATGCACCAGAACCACTTGACTTTTGAAGTAAAAGCATTTTCAGATGAAAATGCTAGACGTTTGAAGGGGGCAGGTAATTTCTTTATAACTTTTGGTGTGTCCTTGAATAAAAGACACAGCAGACTACTCTTTGCTTTTACTATAGCATCTGGTCAGAGGCTCATTTCCAGGAGAAGAAAAAGAATTCGCCAGAGTTGCCCCAGTTGCCCCAGTTGCGGATGAAATAGTGTATCCACCTGCGAGTTCCAGATCCCTGAGCTTTGTGACGAGCACAGCTCTCGGGCACTTATTCCTGACTCCTTAGAGAAACCATATTTGATGCAAATCTTGGATATTTAAAAATACTAAGATGAAAGTACAGCTCTTGGTTTCATGGTGGGGGGAGGATATACTTTCTGGTGAGAATCAGGTTCCTTCAATTAACCTGGAGGCTGTGCTAACGTTAAAAGGTGCCTGAGCGGATTGGGCCACGCCTCAGTGCTTTCTCGCCTCACTAGCAACCTGCTTTAATGTTTCTTTATTTACTGACAGTCTAAATTCAGATGCCTGTTGACAAGAAGCCTTGATCTGTCCTTCATCTCACTCTCTCCTTGGATTGTGGAAACCTACAAAGGTGACTGATGCTAGCTCCTCCCCACGAGGAGTTCACAGTTTAATCCCTAAATCCAGGTGAGAAATAGCCCATTCGCCAAGGCAACCGTGAGTTAAAGTCTATGGTATCAAAATTACATCCACTGCATTTAGTGAAAAAGGTTTCCACCTGAATGTCTAATGCTTGAAAAGGCAGAAACGGCTTGAAGTGTGGTGTTTCTCCACTGTCCTCATTAGTCCCCAGGGAAATGCCAAGGGGAAGAGACCAGGGGTAAGGAGTTTTCTGTATTCCTCTTGGTTTTGACCGCCAACACAATTTTTGTCCCATTAGGTTTGTAACGCGAGATCTTTCAGAGTAAACCCACACGACAGCCTCCGACCTGATTAATTCATCACAACTAACACAGTCTTCAAGTGTCTAAAAACAAATCACTGACAAATTCCAACATCTACTTACACGCCCCCCTGAAATTTGTTAAATGTAAAATCACTCCAGGATTACAAAGGCCATTTGGCTGTAGCATGGCCTGTGTGTATACTTACGGTGTGTGATAAGCAGTTATCCACTCGTCTTCCCAGGGTTCTGCTCAGGCTTAGTCCAATAGCAACGGCTGCGAGATACAGGCAACTAAATACAATTTGAAATAGCCCCCAGAGGCCATCTGGCCGCTGGCCACCAGGTAGACGAGTCTCCCTGAAGTCTTGAGGAATCTCCTTAAATGCCTTGAGACGTTACCTCACTGCTCATTCAAAGTGTCTCCCAGATTGCTCATCAATGCCCATCTGGTTATCCACACTCACATTCACATAAAGGGCAACGCTTGCGGCTGTAAGGTTGGTAGCCCTCCCCAAGTAACAAAAACTTCTAAAGGTTACAAAGCAGAACCACTGGAAAATGGTGGCCTTGCTGCAAGTAAACCCTACTGTCTGGTTAAACTCAGCTCTGTCCCCCTTCCCAATTCTATCTCCAGATTTCTGGAAGGGCAGACAAGCGAACGATACCACCGCACTGCAGAAGCGTGCGGTGTTAGCAAATTAACAATTAGAGGCTCTAAGTTGTGGTTAGTCTAAAACTGTACCTCAAATACAGAGTTGTCAAAACTTGAAAGAGCATTTAATTTCATTATTGCATTGGATCTCAGATCGAGGGTCTGTTTTTTTGTCAGCAGTGAGGGCAACATCCACACAATGAATTGGGTGCAAGGAAGGGAGAGAGTTGGTGTTGCAGCAGTGTTTTCTCATGAGGACTGTGACCCACAGAGTAATAACTAAATTAACTTCATCCAGGGAAATTAAGTAGATCGTTTACTAAGTAGTGCGCCCCCCAAAAACATTCACAAAGTCCTCCAAACCAGTGGAACCGCTGTATTTTGTCGGGAACACCTATGGGGCAAACCGTAATTGATAGTAGCACCTGCTCAGAATGCATCAGACACAAACTGTTCAAGCAATTCTGACGCACTCGGTCACCTAACTTGGCTTTTGTGGTTTTCTCAATGGATTAAGCGCCTGGAGCAGCTGGAACTCTGAGAGAACTTCCTTCCGTCAAACATCCAACGGGATAGGTGCGCACAAAGAAAACGTTCCTATCGGTGCCGTCCAGATTATCGCAAAAGGAAACAATTACAAACCAACATGATTTGTAGCTAGGAGAAACTAAAAGCAGTCAATTGAAAGTGAATATTTAAAAAGTTAAATCCAGTCTGCAGGCAACTGAAGAAGGGCTTGCAAACCTCAAATATGCAAAGATCTGAAATACTAAAGAGTAAAATGAAAATATCCCCTGTGTAAATAACAGGTATCAGTTCTCCAATTTTGAGGATTTGGGGGGGGGGGGGCGGGACTTGAGTTCATCCAAGACTCGTGTATTAGCAGGAATACCGCCTCCTACACCTCCTCACAAGAATCACATAAGGCGTAATTACAGCCCCCGTTGTGTGGGTAACTGAACTGAGTATCCAAAGAGCCTAAGTAATGTGCCCAGGTTCACACGTCTGGGAACAGAGGGGCACAGGAACCCAGGCTGTGAGACCCGCAAGTGCTCTGGACTGCTACCTTGGACGAGTTCAACCTCATCACACCACGTAGCTTTTGTATGTTTAAAGTTATTTGGGCTAAGAGACACAGAAGAGGAACAATTAGAGGCTCTAAGGAGAAAAAGCTGTCCTGGCCCCAAAAAGGCTCGTTCCAGACTCATGACACTAGATGCCACTGCTTTCAAGCTTTTAGTCTATAATCAAGCCATATTGAAACCAGATTTACAAGCTCTTCAGAGGAGAGCTTTGTGATTTTCTAAAGCGGACATGTTTGGTATTTTAGGAGGGAGGTCAAACCCCCTATGGTGCAGTGTTTTTAATAAAATCAGTTCAGCAGAAATTAGAGACACACCAGTCAATTTCTAGGAAGCCTCTGAGCCATTCGAAATAAGGGAGGAAAAAATCACATAAAAGATGTAACCACGGACAGATCAACTTTTTCAAAAGGGGCAGAAATGTTTAAGGGGTGTACGTACAGAAACATCATGGCAAATTTGGTCCCATTTGTCTCTGGTTTGGGCAAATTTCCACTTAGAAAGGGAAAATTATTTTTGGGGGGAGTTCTATGTCAATATTAAACAAGGACCGTTCCTGGTAAGCCCAGCCGTGTCCTGACACCTCAGAGTAATGGCAAACATCTCCATGAGGGAAAGACAAACAAATCCATCACCATCCTTACATCACCGAATCAGCTAGGTCATTATTTCATGAAGAGTCCTCTATCTCCGCTCTTGGCAACCTCTACACTCTCGTAGGGAACCAAAAGTAGACACTATATTTAGTTGTTAGAAAAATCAAAGTGGAGAAACCTGCAATATTTTCGTCAAAAGTCCAAGTTATGTGCAGATCCAACTTTAAAACTGGTGGCAAGAACGTGTACAAATACTAAACAAGGAGATAGCAAAGGGAGAGGGTTTGTTATTACGGAAAGAGACAGGTCCTGCCTATTACGTGGCTAAAACTTGAGGACACCCTGAGCACAGAGCCACCGTCCCACCAACAGGGAGGTGTAAACAGCCTCCTTTACCCAAGAAAGAACAGGAAGCAGCTCAGCCCAAACAGAACCACGTGGAGACACTTTGTATTCACCTGCCACTAAACTTCCCTGACCTTAGCACCAGCCCAGATGCAGGCCTTCCTGGAGGATGGAGTTCACTGATTTCAAAGTGTTTCCAAGAGTATAAATTTCAATCCTTCACTGTTCTATTTATTTCCTAATGAATTCCCGAGTTCCTAGTTAACTGGTATTTGGAAGAAATGGGGTGAATAAAGAATAAGAGCGGGCCAAGCAAGGGAACAGGCCACTTCAGAGTCATGGGACTTGCATGACACGCTCCCTGACGTGAGGACGCAGAAGAGGCAAGAAGTCTTTCAACCTTCAGGCTACGAAATTACTGCAATTTGATCTAAAGCTCGGAAGAGGCGGTGAGGGTGGAAATTTCACCAACTGGCCATTTTGATCCGTTCTCTTCTCTTAGGTTTGGAGAGTTAGGCCCCCAAATTCTTTGACTCCCTCAAAAATGGACACACATAAAACGTAATACCTTTTATAAACTGTAAGTCATGCGTGCAAGAATTGTCAATCTCAAAAAGCACAACACGAATGCCATTTATTAAAACGCGTATTTATTCCATAGCCTAATTTGTTTGGGGCTGTGGTCCACTAGTTCCTAAATAACCTAGGTATTCATTTTTAGACTAGTCATTTCAACTCAGGTTCTTCCATCAACTGGGCGACTGCACCTGTCTTCTTAAGGGACCCAAATTATACTGATCGTAAAATATCCCAGAAAAAAATGCAAAAAATCCTTTAACATTCGTAAAAGAAAACCCCACATGTACTCAAATACGCAGGCTATAGGTTAATTTTTAAGCAAAAGTTTCAAATATACAGAAGTACTGAGAAAAGAACCTACAAATTATTCTCACATTTAAGATAGCAAAGACCCATCTGGGGGGAAAAAGTAAACAAATGTGGCATGGGTTTAAATTCAGGCTGGGCTATATTGCCGAAGTCCTCCAGGAGTGGGAACACTGTTACATAGTGTGTTAGTGGCTAAAACCAAGTCTATTTGATTATATAAATAAAAGAATCATTTGGGGAGGAAACTGTTATTTAAATCTCGATATATAACGTTCACTCTTGAAAATCTTTCTAAAGATTGAGAAGTTAAAAAAAATAATAATAACACTGTGTGGAAGGAAGGCTTAAAAACTAGGAACATGGTACAAGCATGTTTGGCTAAATTTGGGGTCCAAAATATTAAATTAGGTTTGAGACAGAATAAACTGAGGAATTAGGAAGTAAAAGTAGACAGTGACTAACGTTACCAAAACGAAGTTTCATTTAGTAAAAGCTTTGTTTCCTTTTCTGATTGGAGGTAGACACATTTGAAAACATATTCCAGAGCACCTAGATCAAGTTGATAAATACCACTCTTTGCTAAGGCAACTTCCGAAATTGACCAGTGATATCTGACCTGGTATAAATAAGTTTCTGATTTCTATTAGATGAAAGTTAAAAACCAGCATTATCCTAACAAAAAACTGTGGGTAAGACACTGAATGATGGGCAGTACACATTTAGAAATTCTCCACACTGTAAGAAAATGACACACGTGCCATGTAAGAAAAAACGAGATCTTGGTCTTGTTTAAAAAAAAAATAAAAGTGAAAAAGTTAAGCCAAAATCTATAGTTGAGATCCTACTCTGGGCAATGATAGGTCTTCATTTGTATCATTAATATGTAGTTCCTTACCTTTCCTGCTTAGTTTTTAATTTATGACAAGACATCGCAAAATTTCAGACCAAAAAAAAAAAAATATATATATATATATATATATTTTTTTTTTTTTTTTAACCTCTATGATAAATCAAGATGTAGGAGCTTACATAGAGCACACTTTCTTTTATTTAGGTACTCGATTCCAGCTCCCTCTGGATGCAAATAACCCTGGTAACAGTGTACAGAGTCTTCTCTTTGCTTTTTATACTTTTAAAGCAAATAATACATTTTGACTGTATTTAAGTCTGTGCAAATAATCCTTCAGAAGAAATATCCAAGATTCTGTTTGCAGAGGTCATTCTATCTCTCGAAGGTCATGACGCGAGTTTGTTTTTCTTCAGATAAAGTGCTCCCGGCCAGCAGAACTCAAAGGGCCCCAGAGGTCCAGTTCCGTGAGACCCCGTCATACGAACTCCAGCTTCCCGTGCCCACTGTACATGCCCCAGTGCACAAGCGACAGGATCCGGTCGTGGCTGAGGTCAGCCTGTCTCGTCTTGTCGCAGGTCAGACAGCAGTTCTCATGGCCGGTCACGGGCACCATGCACTCCAAGTCTAGCTTTGCCACCTGCCCCTTTTTGGAGTGGTGTCCGTGAAAGCTGTAGTGCAAACGGGACAGCATCTGCTGCCGCTGGTCCTGCAGTCTCTTGCTCTCGCTCCGCAGCATCCTCAGGGCCAACATAATCAGCAACACTAGGATCAGCCCCCCGGCGATGGGAACGGCGATCACCGCCACCCGGAACCACAGCTCTTTGGAGGACGTCAGCTCCTGCACCTTGGTGATGAGGTTTCTGCTCCCGTCATGCTGATACCTGTTCCCTTGTCCTAAAGGAACACAAGCAAGACGATCGATCAAGCCCTCCTGGAGATATTCGCGGGCACCCCTCCGTTTTCAACGTGGCACCCCATTAAAGAGAAGCTTACAATTCAATCAATATTTAGAACAGAAATGCTGCCAGTGTGGCAGAGAAGCTTCCAAAAACACTTGTTTACGAACTGTCATGACCGATTAGTAACGGTCTCTTAGTGGCTTCAAAATGCTGGAAAAACAGGCAAAACCTATTACGCAGACAGACGTCTAACGCTCACGCGGACACGAAAGCTACCCAGTAGAGATGCCCCTTTGCACCCAGCCATGCTTCTCCCTCTGCTAGCCCTGATCACATTAACACCAAAATCAGTAGCAGGCAGGCACAAGCCTAGAGACCAGGCAAGGGTTCGGTCAGAGGGCTTCTCCCTACCTGAGGCCTCCCCCTTGGGAGGGGCGAGGACGTCCTGCAGCCCCCGGTAATTGCACATGTCCTCGTGGCAGCACTCCAGCGTGGGCGCAGTGCTGCCAGAGTGGTTGTGGACCTGTCTGGCTTGGCAGACATCCGCTGTGCTTGCGAGAGAGTCCAGGCAGCCATGCGTGAGAGGGGAATTTGTGTTCTGAGGATCAAGAAGTTTGGAGAAGCAGGCGCTCAGCTCAGACTTACACATGTAACCAGTAGCCACGCAGTGGGCGGCATCGCAGTAGCACCTGATTTCACCTGAAAACAAGGGGAAACTGCATCAGACTGCTTCAGAGACCAGACAAGGCATCCACTTAAGCAACCGCTCAACCCCCAATCTCAAAGACACTCACTTTAGAGAACATTCAGCTGAGGGCTTCGAAGGGCAGTCCACGTGGACGGGGAAAGCCCTTTGTGCAAGCCGGTGCTTGAATCCCAAGCCAGGGAAACATCATCTTAGAAATGTATTAATCCACGTAGCAGAGAAAAGTTCAATTTAGGGTAAGTTAGCGAATAATGAAAAATAACACTTTTGTTTCTGAAGCAAAATAATCACCCCCATAATTTCTCCTACCGTAAAAGGTAAATTACATTATTTACTCATTGAATCCTACGTGACCGTACAACATGAAATGCTACGCTTTTAGATTCTGTCACTCCAAGTATCTGACTGCTGCTGCTGAATTGGTTACTACCTCACAGGGCTGCACGGAGACGTAAGAGCTTTAGCTAACAGCTCATAAAGCTACTAACTAGAAACACAGCAATCTAGAATTTGCTCCGGTCAGGGGGTCTGAAAACTATGAAACTGGGTAGCTATTTGCAGCCTCTCTAGAAAAGGCAAACTTTGCCTATAAAGATCTATGCGTGCAGGGGAGCTTTTAGTCAGTATATTGTAAAACAGGAACTAGGCAGTTTACAATTAGTGGTTTGCTTGCCAAAGTCAATTTCTTTCAGCCCAAATGGAAAGTCATAAAACTGGGAGCAGGGAGGAGGGGGTAAAACTGCAAAGCTCACTCCTCCCCCGCTCACCGCCCCAGACTCCCCAGTTTTATGTGTAATTCAACATGGGATCTAAAAGGGGAAACACTGAAACTGAAAAGCCTCTGCTGGTTGAATGAGAAATCCTTAAGGAAACCTCAATTTTTTCTGTGGGAAGTGATTAAAAGTTTCCTTTATAAAACTTAGTTTGTGAGTTGCAAGTCACAGCGCAAGATGTGAGGCTTCCACGTCAACTTCTCGTTGAAATTATCTGGCTCTGGGAGCGCTCGCTCACACGCTATCTGACCCGGTGGACCGCGGCCACCGTCACCTGCCACGGCTGAAGCTGCTGTGAACTGAACTCGGGTACACACCTCTCCCCAGCTTCCTCCTCTGAAGTTCGGCCTGGTTACAGAAACCACCGCCCTGAAATTGAACACCAACACCAACACGGGGCACTACCGCTTTACACACCTCTTCCCAGCCTCGCCTTTCTTCCTCCCTCCTCCCGTGAGTGCCTGAGTAAGAGGTCTCATTTAACTATCTGTCCAAATTCCAGGCCACCGGACCAGCGCTCAGCCTTCACCAGCACCTGCTAATGCTTCAGGTCTAAAAATGCAGCCAAGTAAACACAGATCTTTGGCAACCTGAGTGCCACCCCGCAAAGCCGGAGGTCTTGCCCCTGTCCTGTCCTGCTGCTGTCCTGGTCTGGGCCCAGGTCCCTTCTCCAGTAAGTAGGACCTTCCGGTCAGAAGCCTGCTTCGCAGAAGCTCTTTACAAGTAGAATGCCGCTTCAATGTTTACGAGAGCCTATTTGAAAGACTATATTTTCTCGCTCTTTCGCATAAAGCCTCACTGGTCTTAAGTGGTGATGACTGCAGATCCCTAAGTCTGACAATTTCCACAGACAGATTGAAAGTAGACATAAAACAGATTAAAAGTCAGTTTTGATCCCAGTCACTTCAGACCTCGTGCAGAAAAAAAGCTGAATACAAGTAGAATGCCGCTTCAATGTTTACGAGAGCCTATTTGAAAGACTATATTTTCAGTGACCTGAAACAGTCTAATAAAATCTTGACAGGTAACTAGGAAAGCTCTAACAACTTTTTTTTTTTTAATTGGAGCCACATTTGAGCAAGTTGAATGGACTTTTGTGTTACTGTATTAAAACTCTATTTCTGCCGTTTCATAAAGTTTCTTCCTGTGGCACGTGGAAGGCCAGGAGGGGACTGGTATTTTGAAACAGGGAACAATGCTCTTCTGTCTGCCCCCCTTTCTAGTTACTGTATGTGGTGATTAAACAAAAATGTCTGCTTCAGTCCGGACGGCTACAGGAGAGACTGCGGGCTTCTTCCAAAGCTTTTGAAGTCCGCAGCAGTCAGAAACCTCTGATCCCCTAATTATATCATTATCAGGCGCATAGTTTCGGTATCTGCGACTTATGTCAGCCGCAGTCCGGCCCCGTTCGGCCGGCCTTTGATAGGGCCAGGAGGCTCCCCTCTGCACCCCGCGAGGGCTGTTATTTAGGGTTGATTACAGCCTTCCTTGCAAAGTAAATAAATACTGTAGCACATCATCCTCGCTGGCCTGGCTTATCCTTCAACCTCACGCCTGCTACATGGCAATTAGAGGAAAGGGGGCGTGGGATGCGGGGTGGAAAAAGCTAAAAAAATGCTTCCAATTTTCTAAAAAAGTATCTGTTCGCAGAGCAAACAGCAGGGAGAGTTCCTGGCGAGGGAGGCTGGGGGACCTTGAAACCCAGAGGCAGTTGTTTGGGTTATTTCGACCTAAACGGCGAAAGCCTGCAGGAAAAAAAAGAAACTGACCGCTGCTTTTTTTTTTTTTTTTTTTTTGAGTAGCGTTTATAAAATATGAGGTGAGTGGGAAACACGACCGCTGACAGAGCCCCCCACCTCCCAACCCCTGAGAAGCAACACAGCCCACACTCCTGCACACACGCACACCCCTCGGACGGCACACACGCTCGCGGGCTCACAAGCACCCTCGCTCGAAGACACACACACACACACACACACACACTCACGGACAGAGACACTGCAGTACAGACACGCACTCGCAGCAGAGACACACTCAAATACAGAGCCGCGCAGACCACCGAGACACACACTCACGACGGAGACGCGCACACGCGGGCACTGGGCGACGGGGGCGGGGTCCGCCGTCCCTCCCGGCCGCCTCCGCCCCACAGTCGGGCCCCGCTCCCCGGCTGCAGCGCTCGGAAGTTCACGACGGGCCGACCTGCACAAACACTGACAACCACTCGCCCGCAGGCTGTCACTCCACCTCCGCGCGTCGGGCCCGGGACACCCGGGGGCGGCCACGAAGCCACCGCCGCGACTTCTAAGGACGGGCAACCTGTCGCGACCTGCGGGCCCCGCGAGGGAGGCCACCTCTCCCGCCGCTAACAAAGCCCTGGCGGCGGGCGCCCCGGGACCCCGCGGCCCTCCCCGGGGAGCGCGCGCCCAGCCGGCTGGCCGCCGGGCACCCACCTTTGGTGAGCAGCACGGCCATGGCGCAGAGTTCGAGCTGCAGCCAGATGAAGATGTAGCTGGAGTGGCGATCCATGGACGCCCCCCACGGCCGCGGCGCCCCCGCCGGCTCCCGGAGCCGCGGCGCAGCTGCAGCCTACGGCTCCCGGCGCGCGCAGGGCATGGGTGCTGCCCGGGGCGCGGGGCCGGGCCGCGGCCGGAGCATGGAGCGCGGCTGGAGGGCGCGCGGGGCAGGGTCCGACTCCACAGGGCGCGCTCCTCTGCTCGGCGCGGCGGTCGGGGTGGGCGCCCGGCTCCGTCCCCCGCGTTCGGCCGGCCACTCGGCGAAGGCGCGAGCGCCGGGGCGCGCAGACACCGCCTGCCGCGAGCTGCCGCCTGCACCCGCCCGGATCAGGCCGGCTCCTCGCCGTAAATAGCGCCCCGCGCGGGGAGCCGGCCGGCGCCGCCCCGCCCCGGCCGCGCCGGCGCCGTCCGATTGGCCGCCGGGCTCCAGCCGCTCCTCCCGCAGCCAGGGGGCGGGGCCGGGCGCGGGCTGAGGGCGCTGCCCCGCGGCTCCGAGCGGCGCCGGCGTCTGGGCTGCGGAGGGCGCCGGCCGTCTCCCGCGCTCCCCCTCGCGGAGGCCGCGCGCCCGTGACCTTCGGGAGCGGCTGGTTGAGCCGGGCCTCAGGCCATGCCTCGGGCCCCCGCCTCCGTGACCCTCACCGCGCTGCCTCGGGCCGGCGTGCGCCAGCGCGTGGCTTCCTTTTCGTTCCCCGAAACTCGCGAGCGACCCGCGCGGCCGCCTTCGGACCCCTGCCGCCGCGCGGCGCGTCTCGGGAGCTCGGGGGAGCGGGGGCGGCCCCCGGCGTGGGCCCCGCGGGCCGGCGAGCGCCCGGGGAGGGCGTCCGGGCGGGAAGGGGGCGCGTTCAGCCCCCCCCCCCGCCCCTTCCGCGCGTCCGCCCCGCCGAGTGATCAATAAGGCCCAGACAGGCTGTCGATCTGCAGGGGCCGCCGAGTTCTCCCGGGTAGACGGGACGAGTAGCCGGCCACAGACACTTAACGAGAATTAGCAAATCCAAAAGCGCCCGGCGCCAGCGAGACGACACTGGCCGAGACTGACACTCAATTAACCACCCCCCCGAACAGTCGCAGGCAAACACACCGGCTGACCCTGATCAGTACCAGCCCCGCGGGGAGCGCCCTTCTGAGATGCTAATTCACTTACTAGGACTTGGGGGGTTGCCCGCCACAAAGTGCCCAAAGGCGGTCCTGGGAGGGTTGCTGTTGTTTTTCTATTTTTGCGGAGAGGAAATTCAGTTTAAAACTCTTATCTGAGGGAAGCTCTTTTCTCCCCTCCCTCCCAAACCTGGGGTTAACAGAAGTCAACCATTTGCAAAATTTCCTTTTAGGATCAGCCAGCTTTTTGCGACCTGATAAAATGTCAAGGGGTGGGGCGAGGGGGAAGGGCGCATTTAATGCTAAGGCAGGAGAAGCAGTCAAACCCTTGAGGACTAAAGAGTGCAGAAATTAAGACTAAGAAGAAAAATATATATCCTCTCTATATTTTTTGTATACATATATTTTTTTGTGTGTGTATATATATACACACACATACATATATATGTCTCGACTGAAAATCAAGGCCAACCTTGTAAGTTAATGTTGTAAAGTCCACAGAGCTGCAGGATGTAGTGAACGAAATTGCCTTTGAAAAATAACGTGTATATGCAGAAAAAATAAAATAATTTCATAAACTGATGTTCTGCCCATTACCTCACTGGATCAAAACTGCATCTAAAAGGAGAGGAGCGCCAGCCCAGCAGAAGTTTTAAGAGGCAGTTAAACTGGTTAGGGCACCAGGTAAGCAGCAGCGGGCGTTTCTTAAGTGGGGGGCTGCCCAGCAGGTCCCGAGGGGAGGTTTGGTTGGTACTTCCTGACGTGTGAGTATTTGACAAGTTAACAGCTCTAAGGGGTTTATGCAGACAATACTTGTCCTGTAATGACACACTCTCTTTTAACTCTAGAGGGTCCATTATTAGCCAACAGGAAACTTTACGAGCATATTCGTTCAACTATTTTGGAGCACCCACTGCAGGCCAGGCTCACAGCTTGCGGGGTCCAAAAGATGCCAGAACCTACATGGTAAATCACAAACAAGGGATGACGGAGATGTGCACAGTTATGATGCGTAAAGACAGCCGCGATAACTAGCCCAGGAAGGGAAGCAGATCCAGAAGGTCTGCTGCAAGCAGTGACATCTGCCATGACGCCTAAAGAATGAAAGAATTGGGAGGGGACCGTTGCAAGCACAGAGGACCACAGGAACTTAGGCGTGAAATTCATTGATCGCAAGGGGGCATAGGGGTGGTAAGTAGAAGATGGGTAGTTGGGACTACAAGCAATTCTTTGTTGCTGGAGCATAGATGTGAAGCAAGGAGTGGGCGGAGATGCACCAGAAAATAACCATATCTACCTGTGATGCAGATAAAAATGCCTGTTTAATGGAAGAGGGTCTAGGGGGATGCGCTGATGAAAGTCGTATTGTAGTGAACACTTTGAATGCCTTCCCAGCCCCCTTCAGAGAACGTCCCCTTTCGTCCCCTAGGCACGTCCCCTAGGGCACTGTGCCCCTCTGGCCATAACTAGTCACACGACCCCAGTTGGACCAATGAGGTTCTCTCTTCGGGGTCTTTAG
The DNA here is from genome assembly GCF_008692025.1 of Phocoena sinus. Taxonomy (NCBI): domain Eukaryota; kingdom Metazoa; phylum Chordata; class Mammalia; order Artiodactyla; family Phocoenidae; genus Phocoena; species Phocoena sinus. Next base: position 1,246,768 of record NC_045764.1, on the reverse strand, counting down.
ACTGAGGTGCTGGTCAGTCTCTAGAGGTCGCTTCACGAGAGACAAACAAATTCAGAGTCCACCTGTCTGCAAAGAAAGAAAAAAAGGACAGAGATGTGCAGGGTGGCAAAGATGTAAGTCCAGATGGATTTCCAGTCCTTGGCTTAACTTCTGGTCCTTAAGTTCCATGGCAGGGTTAACTCAGGCTACTCGATAAGGTCCTCTTGTTACTTAAGGTTCTTTGACTTTCAACCCAAAGGGTTCATTCTCTGATACTTACATTTTACTGAATTAACATCAGTTGTTGTTATTCCAGGATGTGTACTTTTTTTGTTCCAAATACAATTCAGAATAAGAACATCGTGATCAGACAGTGATTCCGCCTCTTTTATTTTCATTATTAGTTTAATGGGCAGGCTTTTTAAATGGCTAAAAATTCATTTTAAGAGAAACAAGTCTGCACTTTATCTAAGGGTTTTGGAGCAGACATGGACTTTTCAGCTAAATGAACAAGAGTGTTCGAATCAATATGGAAAATCAAAACTTGTTTAGGGATAATATGTCAATTATGAGGCCATATCAATAGTTGAAAGAATAAGCAACCATTTTAATTCAATTTAAGGCTCAAGGAAAATTGCTTCTCTACAGAATTTTACTTGTGTTTTGTATGTAACTTGGTTATTACTTTCCCACAGGTAGGTTGATAAGTAGAGGGGAAAATAGTAAAATCTAGTGGGATTTTTTTTTTTTAATTTAAATCAACAAATGAAATCAATGAACAATTTCTTTTTACTCTTATGAAGGAAATTGTGAAAATATAAGCTGGGAACCAGCTATCTATACCCAAGAACAGAAAGCTGATTTTAGACCTAAAACCCGAAATAATTAAACATTATAATAGTTTTATTTTATTACCTTTGAACAGTGTTCTAGATATGATATATATGAACATATATATACTATATAATCACAGCATGCCACTATGATGCATTTTCATGGTTGTCCTATACACAGAAAAACTCTAAATTTTATTTTTCTTATAAATAGGAAAAAAAAAATACCTCAAGGGTTTTTATGTCCCAAGTCATTTTGTTAACAAAGCTGTAAAGACTCTAGCAATCTCTGCTTACCCAAATAATGCCATTGTTCCCCAAAATTATATGTGATACACCATTTCAGCAATTCCTCTCTCCACGATACAGATGAAAAATAACTTGGCGCATTTTGTTCAGAAGCAGTTGTGTTCAAGTTCCCGGCTAGCATACAAACTATTGCAGTCTAGAGATAGACTCTAACATTTCTCCCTGTTATGGAGATCTTCTACCAACCAACAATCCACAGAGGTTAGATAACACTTTGAATTCCCAGGAGCAGTTTTGTTTTTTGTTTTTGTTTTTTTAAAGTCATTTGTTCTCAGAAGTTAGGAGTGCAGAGCTAAAATTTACTTTCTTTGGAATATGGTCAAAGGTGAGAGATTAGCCCAGCCCAAAGGAATGAGTGTCTAGTGAAGTTTTTTTCTTTTCTTTTTTCCTCCAAAATGGAAAAGGAGATAAAGGACAGAGTGCAGAGTCCAGGACATAGTGTGATAGGACCTAGAAAAAAAGGGGAGGACTGAAGCCCACATTCCCAAATGCCCATCCTCCTACAGACTAGCAAAAATGCTATTGAGTTTTACAAATACCACAGAGTATCTGTTGTGTTGAGAATTTTTAAAGCAACTAACTTTAGAATACAGTAAGAAATGGATTAAAAGAACATCATGAACTTAACAATGGACATGATTTATAATCAAATATATGCTGTGTGATCCTTGATATAGCCTTTGTTCTACTGACTTATGTTCATGTAATCTCCAATTAAGCCAGTAGAACTTTTAGAAATTATTCAATAATTTCTGCTAGTTTTGCCTATCTGATGTCAAATAACGAGGGTGATTCCTTTTGTTCTTTTAACTAAAATGGTAAATTAATCTTTTAAAGCCGAGAAGTTACCTTGAATTCCTGCTTAACGGAACATCCTTGACCCAGAATGCTGTTCAGATTCAAGCAACAGATAGTATTTGACGTTCTGTCTCCTTAGCTGGCAATACTTGTCTTTTTTTGGATTTTGTTTTTTAATGTTCATGTACAAACCATTAAAATTAAAAGCTCTGATATTTTCATTAGACAAACATTTAGGCTCTTGCTTGACGCTGGCTGACACCTTGCATCCTGGCCCACTGCCCAAAACCGGCCTGTGTTCCCACTGCTCCACCTTTATCCAGGCTTACCCGGGGGGTCTATGTTCCAAGACCTTCAGTGGATGCCCGAAACCTCAGATAGCACTGAACCCAATGTATTCTATGGGTTTTCTTCCTATTCATACATACCTACGAAAAGGTTTAATGTATAATTTAGGCACAGTAAGAGAATATCCGAATTGCCAGCATCCCTCTTCTTGCCCTTTGGGGCCGTTATTAAGTAAAATAAGGGTCACTTGAACACAAGCACTGCGGCCGCAACAGCCCATCTGATAACTGAGAGGGCTACTAAGTAACTAAGGGATAGGACACAGGGAACAAGGGGATGATTCACATCCCGGGAGGGACGGCGCTGGACACCACGAGATTTCATCACACTGCTCAGAATGGCATGCAATGTAAAACTTATGAATTGTTTATTTCTGTTTTTTTCCATTTAATATTTTTGGACAATTCATCAGGTAACTGAAACCTCGGATATCAGAATTGCCGAAAAGCGGGGGCTGCTGTAATGACTGCTCCTCAATCCATTCTATTCTAACACTGGATCTTCCAAACTGCAATCTCATTAACAGAACAGAATGAGGTCTTTTGCAGTGGAACTTTGAAATGACTGGTATTTGCCATCATGTCTCTGTCCCTGCCTCTGTTTTTATTTCGCAACAGTGTCTGAGGAAATAATTAGCTATACAGTATTTGTTTTGCCGTTTACAAAGTATCAAGATGCACATTAAATTTGATGTATGTGTTCAACCCATGCAATGAAATGCCATCCACATGAGCATATCTTCTAATATTTAATGCATTTCAGTGAAATGTTTCCTGTGGGCAGAAGTCATGAAGAGAGCTGCAGGGCTGCACTGAGATCATCACTGAACAGTTCTTGTTTTTATCCCTGATATTAAGGGAAGAACTTACAGGGCCTTTTCCCCCATATTCGATAATCTTCCTTTGTTCCATTTGGTCACCTAACACATAAGCTCTTATTCTGCTGTGAATTTGTTTAAACACAAGTAACCCTTCACTGGCCCATTCATAGTTTGGTGTCACTTACCTATACTTTCAGCCTATCATTTCAAAGATATCATTTAAAATATGCACATTTATAGCTCAGTCAAACTTGTTTAATTAAAAGAATGAGAGACCCACTTGAGATGACTTAATTTAGGAGGGGTTTCTTGGGAGGATACAATAGGCTTATTGTCAGGATACAGCCAGTTGGTAATTTACAAGCATTACTTATCTTCCCGAGAAGCCAGTATCCCTGAAACCGGAAACTAGAACACTTGGGTCTCATTTTCCCAGGGTTCTCTTTGCTTCTCACCTCTCTACCAGACAGCTGGCATACTTTCCCTACTTCTAGTTTTTGCTCTTCATAACTCTGCTTGCTTTTATACAATCATAAGCCCCCGTTACACAGGTTGCTGTTCAGCTTAGGGAGAGATCATCTCAAAATGCTCAGTTTATGGTCCCATCAGCTAGGGCAGGGTCCTGGCTGATATAAAACACGACTGCGGCCCGTCATCAAGGTCGTGGACCAGGAAGACCGGAAAGTGTGGGCAGGCCAGCACCATAAGGCATTTATATATATATATATATATATATATATATATATATATATATATATATGGCATATATATGATACACACTTAAAAACAAGGTTATCATTTAACTCGCCTTTTTATTTTTATCTTTATTTTTTGTTATTGTTAGAATTAGGTTTGAAATAAAGATTCACACATTGTAATTGATTGATATGTCCTTATAACTCTTTACATTTATCGGTTCCACCTCCCCTCTGTCTTTTCTTTTTTCTCTGCTGGTTACTTATGGAAACAATCAGAGCATTTGTCCTATAGGGTTTTCTGTGCTCTAAAGTTTGCTGATTGCATCTCCATGGTGTCACTTAACACGTTCCTCCTTCCTGCTATTATTTCCTGTGAACTGGTTGTTAGATCAAAAGTCTCCATCAGATCCAGACTCAGTTGGTAAGACTACCTCCCAGATGATGACTGTACCTCTCTCATAAGTTCATTCTGTCTCTTTGCCTCTATTTGTGTGATGTGAAGTTATAGACAATCATTGCCTACATCCATTATTTCAGTGGGGAATGCAAAACCGTGATATTCTATTATTTTATGTTCATTTATTAGCTGGAACACTTCTATAAAGAGAAACTTTCCCCTCATCATTAACTCGCCTTTTTAATACGAAAAGTATTAGTGAGTGGAATTAAGATCATTCCTTTAAATTCTTAATTTTAAAGTGTGAGTTTATCACTTGAGTGTTTCCTGTCATCAGGATTTTAGTTCCCTGACCAGGGGCCGAACCCGGGCCCCAGCAGTGAAAGCACCGAGTCCTAACCGCTGGACCACCAGGGAATTCCCTCATCAAAAATAAACTTAAGGGGCTTCCCTGGCGGTCCAGTGGTTAAGACTCTGCACTGCCACTGCAGGGGGCGTGGGTTCGATCCCTTGTCAGGGAACGAAGGTCGCGCATGCTGCACGGCACGGCCAGAAGAAAAAAGAACAGAGCCTCAGTGCTCCTGTGGCCACTGTCAAGTGGTCTGACACACATGTGACTGAAACTCCGGGAGAGGGGCTCGGAGAAAATACTTAAAGAAATGAAAGCTGAAAAATGTCCAAATTTTAAAATTCAAAAACCTAATGTAACCAAATGAAGGTGGCCCATCTTACGTGGACTAAAGACTGAGAACATGTCCAGAATCCAGGACTGAAAAACCACTTTGAACTTGGATTATTTTTAATAGACAACCATCTTGAATATCCTGTCTTTTCAGTTGACTGCGGCAACTAAAAGAGCTTTTTTATCAGTTTCCTGAGAGAGATGGGTATTTGGGGTAAATAATCATCTGGCTTTCTCCACACATGTAGTTTGGATACCGGAGGCCAAGGTGCCTTCCAGTCTGTATGTAACACGTGAGCCAAATCCTTCAACTTTACAACCAAAAAGCCAAAGTAGTCACTTGCTTCCCTAGAGCTCCACCCACTCTGCCCTACCCCATACCACTTAGCTGTTCCTCATAAAGTCACAGGAGTATGAAGACAGGGCTCTAAAGAAGCAGGATTGTTTTCATTGTTACTAAGTTTTCCTTTCCTATCTGGCTCCTTAAGAAGTTTATAAACGCTGAAAGACCAGAAAACCCATTTATCACTCCTTTATTCCCTTTGATGCCTTTCACAGCGTGGTCCCGAATACGTCTTATTTTTAAGAAGCAGATGCCAATGAGCGCATTTCCAGTGGAAAGGATGTAACTCTGTAGATGAGGAAACATCACTAACCAGGAGACTGAAGACCTGAACTTGTACCTAGGCTCCATCATTCACTGTGTGATCCCGGGAAATGAATTGTCCCCTTTGTGCCCCACCTCCCCCTTCCCGTAAAGGACAACAGTGGTGCGTGGCCTAGCTGCCTCTGATATTCCTGCAAGAGGAACGTGAGACCATCTCATGAAGTTTTAAGTGTGAAACCCTATAGAAATGTTACACGATTTTCCTTAAAATCAAAGGCTTTCTTCAGATCCATTTTTTAATCATCTGGATACACTGATGATTGCTTCAGGCCTTTCCAGCTGGTTTTAGGATTCCCTTCTCCCTGGAGCTGAGGGTCAGAGGTACAAACGATGCCACGGCCAAGCCAGGCTGGCAGGGTGATGTCTCTCTAAACACAGCAAGACTCTTGCCAACAGAGTTTACCTCCCATGAAGGTAAGTAGTCCGAGAATCAGCTGAGACAAACTGGTGGGCTAACTTATCATTACACAAGAAATAGAGCTGCTCCCAGGAGCCATGAGTCATGCCTCTGGTCTTCTGGGAAAGACCAGAAGAATCTTCCACCTTGGCATAGGACTCCTTCGGATCACCCGTCTCCAGCTCAACAGCATTTTTCAAAAAAGTCTGATGCTGCTTAACGCACTGTCAGAAGAAAGCATTTCCCAATAAAACCCTGATTGATCACGGATGTACTTGCCACGAGCTGCTCACGACCCACGCTCTTTTTTACGGATGATCAATAAGATTACTGAAGAGCCTCCTGTCCTCAAAATGCTTTCAACCCCGCCATCCTTTTAGGTGACTGTCTAACAAATGTTTGGAGAAACTGTGGCGGAGGGTGGGGAGGAGAGGGGGTGCTGACACGCCGACGTTACTTTTTCCCTAATCCTTCAAGTCTTCCCCGGAAGCCCTGCAACGTTTCTGGAAATAGGTGAGTTCAGGCCCTTGATAGACGCAGATAATGCAGAGAAAAGAACCTATGTTTTCATATTTTTGTCTCGAGGTGTAATCAAAGCCCTTCCAGGTCTAAAATCTTTTCGTTTCTATCACACAGTGAGGAGTCCAGCAAGACAAGGGAGATAAGGGGGCGGGGGGCGGGTGGTAGCCGCGGAGGGGGCGGGGGGCATCTTCCATCTTGACAGATCCGGGAGGTTTCGGGAGCGTTAACCCCAGGCTCTGCACATTTGTACTGGTTCCCGGTTTACTGGAAGCAGAGGAGAACCTGGAGATATTAGCGTGAGCAGAAAATAAATGCTAACGCAGGTTCCTCTGAGTTTCCGTTGCAAGTAGAAAAAAATAGCAGCAGCATCGCCGTGTGGGCCCGTCGGTGGGACGCTAGTGTCTGTTCCAGGGAGGCCTCGGGCCGCAGGGATCGGACAAGAAAAGATGGACGAGGGGAGGCCGAGGCTGCGGGGGGAGTGGGCCCCGGGGAGGGCGCGAGATCCCCGGGGGAAGCGAACGCGGAGAGCCCCGCATCCTCATCGAAGGTACCGGCGCCGAGGCCACAAGCAGCTCCGCCGCTTCGCGCGGCTCTGCAGGGACCCGGCGCACCGCAGCAGCGCCGGTCCTCCCGCCTCGAGGCCTCGAGGTCAGCGCCCCTGCGCCCCCGCGGCCGCTCGCCTGCCGGCTCCGGCCAGCTGTCCTCTGCCGCCCCGCCCCTCCCCGCCGCCTCCCCCCTGGTAAACAAGCGGCGGGCAGACTCTCCTGGTCTGGACAGATTCCCCCCAGGCTAGAGTCTGCAGGGATTGGCGATGCGACCCTTGTTCCATCGCGCCCCATCAGGCTGGAGTTCTCAGTCCTGTCCGCACCAAAACCTCCTTCCCTGTCCCCTTTAACGCAGGGAACAGATGTGGGTCTTCAGAACAAGCCCGGGGCAGCGGGGGAGTGAGGACGGTGGTGGATGGGATGGGAAAGGGCTGTATTGTTGTCTAGCTCTTGGTCAAAATGGGCTCCGGGAATCATTTAATTACTGCAAAGCAGTCGAGGGTGATGGAATAGACATTCCTGAGTGGCACCCTGCAGCTGTAGAGACGAGGCCAGGGGAGTTTACGTGTGTTTGGAAAAAATACGGTTTTATATAAATGTAGTTATAAAATATATATTTTTTCCTGATTGCAAAAGTTATGCATCATTAAAGGAAACTTGGAAAACACAGAAAAGAAGTGTGAAACTTCTGTGGCCAGGGCAGGTGGCGGGGCACTGTCCCTGGTCCATGTCCCTCAGGAGCTCCCAACTCAGAGAAGAGGAGAGAGGCGTTCCCTGCTCCTGGGGCTCTGCGTACGTAGGGCTCCGGCCAGCAGTGTGTGGTTTGGGCCAAACGTGGACAAACCCCCAGGCCTGTTTTGTCATGCATCAGATATGACCAGTAGCGTGAACTCTAAGATCATTTCCAGATTCTGTGGAAGAGCCTCAAAAGTGAAATCAGGGTCCAAAACAGCGAGCACCACCTTCTCTATCGAGGCAAATGAAGTGCAATTACTACCTTTCAAGAAATGCTTTACGAAGGCCTCCAAAAAGCAGCCATCTGACCCCACCTATCACTTAGGAGCTCTGTCCCTTAAAAACAGATGCAGGTAATAGCACAGGTGTTTGACAAGGCAACTTGGTGCCAGTGCCAGTTGAAAAAAGTCCACCGCCAAATTATGACTGTCCTACTGGAAACTGCACCGATCAGACCACTCTAGAACGTAAGCTTAATGCAGACGGAGCACCTTAAAAGGTCTTTGAGAAGTGATCAAGTTGGTAAAGGCACTCAGTGCCACGCTTAACAATAAATGCGAAGGGAAAACTTTCAATGATAGAAAAAGGAGACTTGCTTGTATAACTGCAGAGGGCGCACCATGGACCAGTGGGTGCCAGCAGTAAGCTGTCAGGAACACTTAAAAGTAAGGAAGACCTTGCTAGCATGATTGCTCTTGGGAGCCGGGAGGAGCGGTGGTTCCCCAGCACTAGAGGAAGTCGGGTGAAGGACGTGTGAACCAGTGGTTGGAGCAAGAGACCCTTTAAAATCTCTTTCAACGCTAAGATGCTAGAGTTACAGCCACAGGTTCTGGTTATAGATGAAACACTGTGTCACTTTCCAGAAGTAGGGAAAATGCTGGGCCCTGGAACTCATGAAGGACTAAGGACTGAAGCGTCAACTCAGACTGTGCCAAGCTGTTCCAGACCAAGGACTTCCCGCTGCAGGGATGAGTGAGGGCTGAGGTTCAGCTCCCATCCCCAGAACCACCGTGCACCCTGGGGTTTGCCCTGACTGCCTGAGAGGAGGTGCCTTTTTCTAATTCACAAAAAAAACATAGTACGACCCAGCCCTTACTAACCTGGCAGGTCTAGTTCACTGGCAGGTAATCATAGCGCAGGCTGCAAAGGGTAGATGGACCACAGGAAGACAGCTGATAACTGGGCTGTTAAGTCAAGTTTGCGATCCACACAAGACCAAAGAGAAAATCTCAAAACCGTTTCAAACTCATAGACATTCTCCCAAACCTGCATTGTGTGTTACTGAAAGGTACTTCCTTTCTCTCTGTCCTGACAGAGTTCATCTTCTTTCACTTGACAAGTGGCCAGATTTAACCTTCTATGGGGATAAAGACTCAGCAGACCTTAACAAACTTCCTCCAAAATCATTTCATATCCATAGCATAATTCGAGACCCCCCCCCCCAAAAAAAGAAGGCAGAGGAGGGCGGAAGGAGAGATGGGGGAAGGGGAGGTGAGCTGGGGATCCCACATCTTTCTTCACGGTGGTGCTGTAGCTTATTTTCCCAGCTTCTGCTAACACGTTATTTTTTTTCCATTCTTTTTCTAAATTGAAGTAGAGTTGATTTACAATGTTGTGTTAATTTCTGCTGTAGTGCATAGTGATTCGCTTATACATATACATATACACACATTCTTTTTCATATTCTTTTCCATGATGGTGTATCACAGGATATTGACTATAGTTCCCCGTGCTCTACAGTAGGATCCATTCTCTATACTCGTTTGCATCTGCTAATCCCACACTCCCACTCCATCCCTCCCCCACTCACCCTCCCCCTTGGCAGCCACAAGTCTGTCCTCTGTGTCTGTGAGTCTGATTATGTTCCCTAGACAGGTTCATTTGGAACATGTTATTTTAAATTCTTGATAAGTCTGCCTTGAGATGCTCCTGGGACCAGGCCCTGCAGAACCGGGAACAGAACCGCCAAGCCCAGGCTGTGCCCTTCCTGCTGCTGAAAGCTCTGACCTCCCAGCGTCCTCCCCGTGTGTCACAGCCCCTGAGGCCAGAGCAGCAGCGCCGGGAGCAGGGCCTCTGCCCCAAACCACCACCTGCTGTTTTCTCACACGTTTGGGTTCTTAACTGTGCATCATTCAAGTTATTTAATTGTGTTCACTCTCTAGAGAACGTAAAAACTGTTTAAAAATGAAAAAGGAAGTGGAAAACCCACCAAGGTAACCCCTCATTCCTAAGCCAACACTGGAACATACACAGCCATTATCAGTTTTGTTTTCCAGAGAATAAAGATGCACTGTCTTTGCAGCCCAGAGCTTTCTCCTCTTGGAGGGGACACACCCTCTGGCCAGAGGGGGCTGGCCTGGGCTTGGGTCTTTCTCGCCCTCTAGTGACCAGAGGGAAGCAGCACCCACCTGGGAGGACAGGCGGCTGCCCTTTGCTGTTGACACAGAAAGCAAGGTCCTTCTAGGGGAAACTGAGACTCGGTGTTTCAACGAACGTGTCTCAGTGTCATGCGGTGACCTCAGTAAGAGGGCTGTGAGCCCTGTTCCCAGAACCTTCCTAGGGCCTCGGACAGTAACAAATAATCTCCTCTGGGCATGAGGCCGGGGAAGCTGGTGGCAGCAGGTGAGGTGTGGACCACGGCTGTGACCACCGTTCTGAACAGAGCACCCTTCCCTGTGAGGGGCCTGTGTCACCCGCCAGCAGGCCAGGGCGCCTCCCAAGGAGGAGGTCATATTCTGGGCCACCCTGGTTCATTCTTTGGTATTTTTGTATTTTTGGTGTAATTGCGTTTACTGAACAGAACCCCCGGGAGGCATTGCCCTAAACCTCTGAGTCCTAAATGTGTGCATTGTTCCTACAAACCCACAAACTCTTCTGGCCAACGTCAACCTTCAAAAGCAAACAGAAAACCTCCAAACACATGAGTAAAACAGAGATCCCCTCCTCTCCTGATCCAAGCAACACCGAAGGAAGGTGACTGACATTCCCCGGCACTGAGGGTGGCAGCGCGCTGCGGACGCGGCCTGGGGCCCCACAGCCCGCCCTCACGTGACCTGAGAACCTGACTCTCATTCGGGTCGAGATCAAAGCCAAGAGGCTAACAGGATAATTCAGGCTCCAATCCCACATGACTTGCCTGTCTAGACTGATCAAATTAATCAAACCGTTCCTCTGGTACTGAGTAAGAGCTCCGTGAGGCCACGTCAGCCTCTTTTAAATTAAATCACGGAAATGATCACGTCTGTCTCTGACTTGAGAGCTGAGGAAGTCGAGCGGAGGTACACCCTCCACCCGGGGGTCACAGCAGCTGAGCCTCCCACGGAGACTCTGGGCTCAGGGCATCACCGTCCGGCCCATCTCAAAGGGAGAAGCTGTGACGGGCCACCACATTCACTGTCCGTTTCTCTTTGAACCAGGGTAGGGGTAGAAATTGCGAGCGTTTCTGAAAGTCCACAGCAACATTTTGGTGATACTGAAAGGCCAAATTACCTCTTGACAAAAGGAGCAATTTGAGGGAGAGGGGAAAAGGAGAAGAGAGAACTTTTGCTGCTCAGAGTAGAGCTGTTTACAAGGTGATTGAATCACCCAGACTTCACTCACCTCCTAGGAGCCTGAAGTGAGGATTTCTGGGAATGGGTTTGGGGTCGTCCTTGGATTTCAGCTTTCGCTGCAGGAACCAGCCTGCCTAGGTAGCTGTCAGTGACCGTTTTTCCTGGTGCTTGATTCAATTTGCAATCTCCCTCTGCTCCGACCTTGGCCTTTTCCTGTAGAAAATGTTCCCCGATCCTGACCCTGACCTCGGCGTCTTTAGGTGCATAAACCAAAGCAACGAGAATCATAGCCTTCACACCAGCCAGGCTGCCCACGCCCACCAGGGAAGTGGTTTCCAGGGAAGGGACCCCTCAGGGCTCCTGACTGAGGTCCATACCTGATTTCCCTCTTGAGGAGGGTGGTGGGAGCCCCCCAATCACTCCTGGAGATGATGTCTCTTCCAGGCCACCAGGAAGGTATCCGCGACCTCCCCTGGGGCCCTGCCCTCGGAGGGGGGGCCCCGGCTTCCCACCTGACATTGCTGCTCCGCGGGGTCCTTCCTCCTCTGAGGAGCAAGTACTTGGAACTTTGTGATCGGGATGCAAGAAAGGCAGTGGGAGAAGAGCCCCGGGCCGAGCGTCACCTTGACGCCAGCTCTGGGTTTGGATCAGCTCTCACCGAGCCCCTGGGGGCTGCAGAATCCTCAGCTACAAAATGCGCCAAACTGAAAACTGGCTTCTCGAGCCCCTTGAGGCTCTAGAATCCAGAGCCTCCCTTGTGATGCCCACTCGTGTGGCGGAGGGTTAGTCACAGCCGGCAAGGTGGGGTCCTTCAGGTGGAGAAAGACAGGTGTCACGGGGTGGTGCTCAGGCGTGGAGTAAAATTGAAAAATGATACAAATGAGCTTACTTACAAGACAGAAACAGACTCGCAGATTTTGAAAACAAACTTACAGTTACCAAAGGGGAAACCTGGCGGGGAGGGATAGATTAGGAGCTTGGGACAGACATGCACACACCACTAGGTATAAGATAGATAACAGGGACCAGCTGTAGAGCACAGGGAGCTCTACTCAATCATCTGTGATGACCTATATGAGAAAAGAAGCTAAAACAAGAGTGGATATATCTGTATGTATAAGTGAATCACTCTGCTGTACACCCGAAACTAACACAACATTGTAAATCAACTAGACTTCAATACAATTAAAAAAAGAAAAAAAAAAAAAGCGGGGCCCTTGTTCTTGGTTTCTGCAAAGGCTCCAAGACCTAGTGCACGGTTCTCAAACGTGAGCAAGTGTGGGAATCATCTGGAGGGCTTGTTAAAACAGACTGATGGGGGACTCCCCTGGTGGCGCAGTGGTTAAGAATCCGCCTGCCAAGGAAGGGGACGCGGGTTCGATCCCTGGTTCGGGAAGATCCCACATGCCGCAGAGCAACTAAGCCCGTGTGCCACAACTCCTGAGCCTGTGCTCTAGAGCCTGCGAGCCACAACTGCTGAAGCCCGTGCGCCTAGAGCCCGTGCTCCGCAACAAGAGAAGCCACCGCGATGAGAAGCCCGCGCACCGCAACGAAGAGTAGCCCCTGCTTGCCGCAACTAGAGAAAGCCCGCGCACAGCAACGAAGACCCAATACAGCCAAAAATAAATAAATAAAAAATTTTTTTTAATTAAAAAAAACCCAGATCGATGGGCCCCAAGCCCAGGGTTTCTGATTCGGCAGGTCGGAAGCGGGGCCTGAGAACTTGCATTCCTAGTAAGTTCCCGGGTGTTGCTGATATGCTCCTGATGCTGCCACACTTGGAGAACCTTCGCCCTGAGCTTCACAGGAGACACCAAGTACCACCCCCCAGCCCCCAGCCCCAGAAGACGCGGTGAGAGACGGTTGAGGGATTGTACACCTGCTCCACCAGAAAAACGGAGGCTCCTCCAGACAGACACTGAGACCTACACCTGCTGCCAGGTCGCCAGATACCCTATGACCTGTCTCCTGGCGTTAGCCTCACGGAAAAGCACGTAGTGACAACTAATGTTTATGTAACGCTTTACGGTCTCTGAAGAGTTCTGCTTTACCTCATTTGTTCATCCTGACAATCCTATGATACAGAGAGGGGAGGTATTATTATCCCCATTTTCAGAAGAGGAAACTGCAGTTCCTAGTGGTCCTGTCTTTGATCTGCATCACAAAGCTAAAAGGCAATGGAGCAGGGACCCAGGACCCACCCAAGGCTTTAGAGTCACTTTACCAAGCCACCCTTCCGGATACTCTTCTGGGTAACTGGGGCACTATTTCTAACCAAATAATTATTTCTTTGAGGTGCTAACTTGGTATCACCTTAACACAGGCAAAGCCATATTATTCAGAAAGCCCTTTTCTCTGGCCCAACTGTCATAACCCAGTAGAAACCTGAGCGAGAAGCCGTACTCTTGCGTTAGAAGGTCAGCCACTCTAGTGAAATCGTAAATTAATTGAGATCATATTTCAATCACCATTAGTACCAAATAGCTTTTCTGCGTTGCCCCATGTGCTAGAGAAGGGCTCCCCGGATAAGACTGCCAGAGGGAAAATTTGATACTTAGTTCTCAGATGTGATGTTTTAAATCTCTTAGCTCTTTCTGGATTCCTTTCTGTGTTCACCTAACTTGGCTAACAGCAAGTCCTCGGAGACAGTCGGCAGACAGCTGGTATAAAGTGAGGGCTGCCACTGGAGGGAATGAAGGCACCCTCCCCTGTACACACCCTTCACCATCAACGGCGACGAACTTCCCAAGCACGTCCACCATCCCTTCGGGGAGCGCTGCCTGTGATGAGTCTTTCGTGCTGGAAGCTCCAGTGTAGCCACAGGGAATGTGGACCTATTTTTTAGGATAAAGGAACCACACCAAAAAAATCACCCATCATCTTAAATGTTTCTACTTGAGGACAAACGGACTGTCTTACAAGGACTTGACTGTGCTTGTTGTGTTATGAAACATTGACCCGGGATAGAGCTTTTGCAAGAGAGATTAAAAACCTTGCTCCTTCCTGAGATTCTCACCCCATCACAGGGTCCTGCATCCCTCATTAGCAATGCGGCAAGGCTGGGTGGAGCATAGGCTCTGACCAGTGGGATCTCCCAAATCACTCGTTACCGAGAGAGTTGAGCTCTCTGTCTTACAATCAAATCCCTGTCCAAGCAAGCCTGAGGCCCTGAGACAAGATGCTGAGCAGGGAGGGAAGGACAAACATTGTTGGCCTCCCGGCCGACATGAAAGTTGGATAGTGTCCAAGCACCAGTCGGAAAGAGATGGGCCTGGGAGAACAGCAGTGGCCGAGCAGAGGAGGGCAAAGGCTGGGGTGATGGGTGGACTGGGGTGTGAACAGTGCTAGCCATAGGGAAAGGAGCAAAACAATTAGTAAAATAAGTGTTTCATAAAAGCTTATTAAAGGAGTTTCAGCAAAAGGATTTCTAGCAAACTGGCTGAGAGCCACCCAGAGATGCCAACTGGTCTCTCCCTTGACGTCTTCCTAGCCTGGGTTTTACAAACTCAACCAACTACCTTCTCACCTAAACTTGGTAGCAGTTATGCCTCTTCAACCATTACCTTGGTTTAGGATACAAAGCGCTGGCTTCTGAGTTAACAGTTCAACGAGGATGCTTTTCTGCCTGTAAACCTCCCTGGCCTCACACCCGCTAAGTGTTTCTCCCCCAGGGTTTAGGGGGCAGTGGACTGGGATAAGGAAGGCACAATTGGACCCCAAACGCCACCTGCACCCTGGCAACACCGTGACTAGGTCTGTGATTCCGCCAGTCTTTTATTTTTCTTAATAAAGATGGATTTAATGGAGCTGTTTGTTTGTCATACACTTGGTGGCAGTCTTCACGTCTTCCTAAGCCTTTATTTTTTCATTTTTAAAATGGGAATAAAATAACCATTTCATAAGGTTACTGGGAGGAAAAATAAGGCGTTACGTGCAACGCACGTAGCACAACGCCCATCATGGAGGACGTGCTTCCTCGTTATGTGACTATCTGGTGAGGGCAGCCCTAGGGCTCCGAGGGTTCCGGCCAGGAGCTGTGTGCTGCACAGGTTATGTGATGTGAGAAGTGATGCCGAAATGTGTTTCCTGCTTCAATGTCTCCCTCCACTTTCTTGTTGACCAAGTGGAGGTCCCGATGAGAATTCCTGCCGCCTGGGGACATGTGAGGATTAACGAAAATACTACAGGAGGGACTGTCTCCTAAGCTGTAAAGACTGGCTCCTAGTATTCTAAGGGGCTGATATGTGAGGAGGGACCGTGACCAGGAGAATGAGGACGAAGAAGGAAGAACCAGGAAGACACTGAATACAGACTTTTCCCGCCCTCAGTCAGGCCCAAAGGCTACCCCAGCTGTCTCGGAGAAGTCCAGCCCCCCAAATACGGTTGCGCCGCTGCAACGAGCGGGCTTGCGCCAGAGGCAAACAGTTTACCATCACCTACTCTTTCGACTGAGAGGTTCCAGACTCATTGATCATATTCCTGGGTCAACAGCACGCAGATAACACCGGAAGCCACGGCCTCTGGAATGCAGGGCCTTGGGCTACAGAGCGCCTCCCTCACTCCTGCTACAGGATCGCCCTTCCCTCCCCATGCCCCGCCAGCACTGGAGAGATGGGATGGCCAGGACGGCGTGGACTGCAATTTCCCCTGAGGCACTTCTGTTCCACCAGCCAAGGCCCACCAAGCAAATGGCAAAGTATATTGACACTTGCTGTCCTGCCCAGACTGACCTTTGAACACATGAGAAAATGAATAACCACAAAAGAGTTAGGTTATCACAAGGTTCATTCTCTTCTAAAGGAACAAAAGTCACAGCCAGTGTGTGGAAGTCTGATACCCTCTCCCCTTCCCCCGCTACAGGGTCCTCAGTAACAACATTACGAGCTCGGGCTGGAATGTCAACTTGAACTTTAGCTTTTGCGGCACACCCACCGTTACTCCGTTTAAGCAGATTTTTTTATTTGATTGAGCATTCCAATTTACTCTGCACTTCCTGAGGCCCTTGGGTTAAAACAACATGATCTAATGCAATGAAAACCAGCAAGAAAATATATTCCTTACTTCCAGTAGCACCAGGCCGATTGAATCCACCCAAGCACACTTCCACGGTGTCAATCAGCCTGGAGATGAAATGGTTTTCTCTCCTTTCTTTATGTCCACACATTCAGCTCAGAAGCCCGCCCCCCATTCCACTCAGTCTTTTGATGGTATATAAACGTTCGCAGTTTCAGGAATAACCCAGCATCTCTTGGAGCTAAAAGGTAGTGTCACTGAATAGTTTTGAGGCATATTAGACCAAGAAGAAAAGAAGTTCAGCCTTCAATAGTTAATTCTAATTCTATAACTCCTGCCAGGAGTGCGGGGTATAAGAACTTTATAATATTCTTTTCTTTCTTTTTAATATTTACTTATTTATTTATCTTGGCTGCCTCGGGTCTTAGTTGTGGCATGCAGGATCTTTCGTTGCAGCACGTGGGCTCTTCAGTGTGGTGCACGGGCTTCTCTCTAGTTGTGGTGTTTAGCGGTTATGGCGCATAGGCTTAGTTGCCCTGTGGCATGTGGGACCTTAGCTCCCCAATCAGGGATCGAACCGGCGTCCCCTGCATTGCAAGACAGAATTTTAACCACAGGGAAGTCCAAAACTTTATAATATTCTTGAGGACATAAAACCAGGAAAGGGATCAGGGAGAAGTTGGTACTGACTTGGGCTTTAAAGCAAAGACAGGACTTGGTAGATGAAAAGGAGAATTGAGGATGAGCTGGCACACGGGGCCACACAGTGAAGGAAGGTATGCACAGGTGAGCACGGCATGCGTGCACTCAACAAGTGTTATAGGGCATGTTCTGTGTGCCAAGAAATGGGCCAGGTCCGGGAGCCATCGATGAACGCAAACATCTCCTGGAATGTGCACTCTCGTGAAGGCAGAGAGACAACAAAAAATAGGTGAGTAACGTGCAGATGCCAGATGGTAACAAGTGCTCAGGTGAAAGGACAGAGCCAGGAAAGGAGTGGGGAGCTTGAGTCACGGAGTCACTCTTCCCACAGAGTGACCGAGCGATGCCTCTCTGAAAAGTGACCGTCTTAGTAAGTCCTGGGGGAGGTGAGGGAGTGAGCTTGACAGCTCGATGGGGGAAGAGTGTTGTGCACAGAAGGTACAGTAGGTGCAAAGGCCCTGAGGTAGAACTACATGCAAAGAGTGAAAGCACGCATTCTCAACAGGGAGACGTCATCCAAAGGGGCAGGAAATTCACTCTTGGAGGATGAAAAAAACTTACTCTTTTAATGTGTAAAGCAGGGGTCCCCAACCTCCAGGCCATGGACTGGTACTGGTCCGTGGCCTGTTAGGAACCAGGCCACAGAGCAGGAGGTGAGTGGTGGGCGAGCAAGCGAAGCTTCATCTGCCGCTCCCCGTCGCTCTCATGACCGCCGGGACCAACCCCCCCCCCCCAGCCCGTCCATGGAAAAACTGTCTTCCACGAATCCGGTCCCTGGTGCCAGAAAGGTTGGGGACCGCTGGTGTAAAGCACAAACACAGAGACGGTAGATAATCAAATGTAGTATATTTATGGCATTAAGATTTCATGGGGTGGTGTAAGAGGGTCATTAGGAAAATAGTATCTGAACAGGCATTTCCCTTCTGCTCCCGGCGGAGGCAATAACGAAAAAAAGTCAAGAAACAGAGTTTGAGGGGCAGTAAAGGGGCCGAGATGGCTAGAATGGGGTGATCAAGAGGAGGAGAAGAGGACAGAGCAGATACAGGAAATGGTCTGATAGGTCATTGTAAACCCTCTGACTTTTACAATGGGAGGCATTGCATCACAGAGGAGTGATGAGACTTAGCTTTTCAAAGAATCCCTCTGGCTGCTGCACTGAGACTAGACTGTGGGATGACCACCGCGGGTAGGCGCTGTGGCCCAGGTGACAGGTGAGGGTGCTCCGTCTAGGATGTCCAGGTGAGGTGGTGGGAAGCAGTGGGTTCTGTGTCTGTCGAAGATGAGACGGACGGGAGACGCGTGGACTGAACGTGAGGGTGAAAGAAAGAGAAGAGTCGAGCACGACTCCAAGTTTTGGCCGGAAGGACGGGCCGAATGCTGACCAGGAGAAGGGGGATGCGGACGAAGCACCAGGAAGAATCGCCACCGTGTTCGAGGGGACCACTGAGGGAGGAGCAGGAAAGGCCGTCGGGAGGCTGGGCCTGGTGTGGGTGTGAGACGCCTATTAGGTGCCCAAAGACACACGTTGAGGAGAGAGTTGAATCTCGAAGTCTGGGGTCCAGGGGAGGGGCCCGGGCTGCAGATATAAATCTGGTCCGTGAGGCCTGGCGGTGAGATCAAGAAGGCTGAGAGGTGGGGAAGAAAAAGGAACAAAAAGAGAGTAGACAAAGAGAAGACAAACTCAGTGGTGGATCCAAACGCAAGTATGTCAGTAATTACGTTAAAGATTGATGGATTAAACACTCCAGCTGAAAGGCAGAGACTGTCAGAATAGAGATTCTCTATATATGCACCGTCCAGAAGAAGTGCAGGTGAAATACAACACATGTAAGCTGCAAGTAAGTGGATGGAGAAGGATACATGCAGCAAAGAGCAGGCAGGAGACGGCTCAGGGGCTGCGTTACTGCAGAGGAAACAGACTTTAAGACAGGAAGCACTTCCAGAGATGAAAGGGGACATTTCATTGCAATAAAATGATCAGCTCATCCAAAGTCATAACAACCATAAATGTGTGTGTCTAACTACAGAGATTCAAAACACATGAAGCAAATATTGCTATAATTAAAGGGAAAGGGAGATGTCTCCACTATTCTAGTGTGAGATTTTAACAGCCCCCTCTCAGCAATTGACAAGATTGCTAATAGAATAACTAGGCAAAAATCAAGAAAAACAAGAAGATCTGGACGCTACCACCTACGTTTTTAGGTACCTGACAAGGGCAGAACAGCGTTCAAGTACTCATGGTACCTCTACCAGCATAAACGATACGCTGGGCAAAAAAGTCTCTGTAAACTTTAAAATATTGAAATCATATAAAGTATGCTCTCTGACTACAATGAAATTAAATTAGAAATCAATAATAAAAATATAACTAGGAAAACCCCAAATATTTGAAAATTAAACAGCACACTTCTGAACAATCCACAGATTGAAGAAGGAGTTAAAAGGGAAATTAGAAAAGGTTTCAACAGACTCACAGACACAGAAAACAAACTTATGGTTACCAAAGGGGAAGGGGAGTTTGGGATGAACAGATACACACTACTATATATAAAATAGACAAGCAACAAGGACCTATTGTACAGCACAGGGGACTATATTCAGTATCTTGTAATAAACTGTAGCGGAAAAGGATCTGAAAAAGAATAGATATATGTAACTTAATATATTTATATATAACAATCACTTTGCTGTACACCTGACACTAATACAACACTGTAAATCAACTAAACTTCAATAAAAAAATAAAATAAAAATGAAAGCAAACAAAACAAAACAAAGAAGTTTTCCAGCGGAAGGATAATAAAACTACAACATGTCATAATTTGTGGAAGGCAGCCAGAGAATACTTAGAGAGGAATATACAGACTGCAATCTTTTCATTTAGAATCGAGAAGTCCAGCACAGGTCACCCCATTCTATATTTTGAGTGCTCCTGACCTTTTAATCCTGCCTCAACAAGGGAGAAGCTCTCACTGAATGACTGAAGGTCTGCACGCTTATCACAGGGTCCTACCCCCAACTCCCAGAAGCCCACGTGTCTCCAAGCAAGATGCTTGGGCTACAGGAGAACTCAGAGCAGAAGGCAACCCCCCAACACCGTAAGCGCAGGCTTTTGCCTTGATACAGATTTCTGGGAGGTTGGTGAACGAAGGCCATGAAATACAGTAAGTTTCTGCAAAGTCCAAGAACGTTAAACATCACCATCCCAAATAAACTGTAAATGAGGAGATGCCACCAGAAGGCCTGGAACACTGTGAGGATGTTTTCCCAGCTCTGGTCTAGATACGTCACAGTTTCTGGTTTTAGGTCCAAGGCTGATTCAGTTTTCTAGATAAATAAACCCTCCCCAGCCCTGATCCTGCAGCTTTGCTCGGGCAGAACTGGTCTGGCGTCAGTAGAAGGCGTCCAGAGCAGGACTTCACAGCTGAGGCCGGAGCTCGTGTTTAATGAGGCGCCTACGAGCCTCTGGGAGAAAGACCAGGCCCCGCCACCAGGTCTGCTCAAGTGGCAGCGGTGACAATGCCGGCCAAGGCACAGACAGTGTCTAGTTACAGTATGGTCACAAAACTCACGCTTCTCGCTCCTCCTTTGAATCAGAAAGCGTCAGCGCTGGGTTTCCTGCCGCCCCTGTGCACACCTCGCACATCGTGCACACGCCCGTCTCTCAGCTGCCTGCTGGTCTGTACAGGCTCTTCTTCTCCCTGAGCCCATCTCTTCGTTAACTCGGATCCCAGCGCATCCCCAGGCTGGAAGAGGCCTCCACACTCACACCCGTCTGGCCCCTCGGGCTGCCCCCGGCAGGCCCTCTACCTCTTTCTGCAGCCCTCCTGGGGTTTAGAGACCCTCCTGCCTGGAAAGCCTTCCTTTGCCAGACCTACAAACTTGACAGGATTTTAAACATCACACGTCCCCTCGGAGCACCCTCGGCGGAGGCACCATCCCTGCGGGGACGCCCCTCCACCTGTCTGGGGACCACTGGACGTCACGGCCCGAACCTCTCCGGACGTGAGCCGTTCCAGGTCTCTGCAGCTGAGTCCTGCCGGGCAGGGCCCCGGCTTGCAGAGCCCAGGGCTGGGCACCAAGCGGGCTGGAGAGGGCGTGGCCGGGACGGGACACGGCAGCCTCAGCTAGACCACGGCCCCGCTCCCCCTCAGCAGAGCCGCCCTCCCGGCCTGGCCCGGCCCTGGTCGCAGAGCTGGGGGCAGAGGTGGCAGGCGGCGGCTTGGCGGCGGCTTGGCGGGGGTCTCCGTGTGACGGGCCACATGAATCCGCTGCCGTCACTCCCGGGCGCCCCGGCGGGGAGAGGCCTCGCTGGCTGCCTCGTGCCTCTACCAGGAGCCGCCGCCCAGGCCTGAACTCCCGCGCAAGGCCCCCGGCAGCCCGGGGGCCGCTGTCCTGCCTGCAGGACGGGTGAGCGGGCAGCTCCCCGGCCGCACAGGCCACGACCCCAGGCGCCCCGTGGCGCGCGCAGGGCGCTCGTGACCCCCGGGCAGGAGGGCCGGAGCCTGTGACCAGGCCCGCCTCTGCCGGCCTCCCTGAGGGCCACCTGGCCCCGTAGGGAAAAGCGTCCCTCCCAAATGCTTACCTGGCACCTGGCAGAACAGCTAGCGCGGAGGGGCCAGGAGTTTCCCGCACGTCCTGCAAACCTGGGTTATGAGAGTGCGGTCAGGTCTCTCGCCCTCGTGCGCGGCGGCAACGTCCCCCTCCGCGGGGACGGAGGCTTATTCACGCCGGGGGGCCGGCCGCGCGGGCGGGGACGCCTCCGTTTGCTTCTTCACTCCCCTCCTACCTTCCGGCCTTTTTATTTTATTCCATTTGACTTTAAATAGTATTTATTTGTTTGTCTGTTGGGCTGCGCCGTGTCTTAGTTGCAGCGTGTGGGATCTTTAGTTGCGGCGTGTGGGATCTTCTTTAGTTGCGGCGAGTGGGATCCAGCTCCCCGGCCGCGGATGGAACCCGGGCCCCTGCCCTGGCAGCGCGGACCCTTAGCCACCGTGACCCCAGGGCAGTCCCCCTTCCTGCCTTTCTGGTGGTCTTCTGGAGGCTTCCGTGCGCATGCCCCACGTCCAGGAAACCCCCAGAAGAGGCCTTCCTTTCCCTCGGGCCCCGACCCTTCTGGAAAGGCGGGCTGGGTTCACGGCGGGAGGCACTCGGCTGCTCGGACTCTGCTAAGCGGCTGCGGACGCCGTGGACAAACAGGCCTCGACCTCGTCAGCGAGCCCTGAGCCCCGCCTCGTTCGGCTCTCCTTGCGGGCGGCGGGGGCGTCTGCTCGGCCGGCGGGGCCCCTGGCTCAGGCAGCGTCGGGCTGGCGGCCCCACAGCCCGTCACCCACACGGGGGCGGTTCCGAGAGGGAAGGTCTTGGTCCCCGCAGGCGCCCGCGGCGGAGCTGAGCCGCGCTGCCCCGGGCGAGCCTCGGTCCTCGGCGCAGGGAAGGGCGCTGACTCCCGCTGCTGCCCCGAGCCGCCCCCGAGCCGCCAGCCCGGCCGGACGCTGAGGTCCCGCAGTGCCAAGGTGGGCTTTTACTCCCTCTGGCGGAACAAACCTCGCTGGGCCTGGTGGGCAGGTGCACGGGGTCCCTGCCGCCCCGAGGGCCTGGGGCCCTGGCGAGGCAAAGCCTCGTGGTCACGCCCCTGCCCCCACCTGCCCAAGGCAGGACCCCTCCCTGGCACACGCACGCACACACACGTACGCACGCATGCGCACATGCACACACGCACACACACGTACGCACGCACGCGCAGCCCACGCACACACACGTACGCACGCACACGCGCACACACACACCACATTCTCCAGCGGACCCACCTCACCCGCCAGCATCGTGCCCCCTGAGCCCCTCGAGGGCCGCAGGGACTGAGCTGTGAAAATGGGGTCCTTCCACCAGATCCCGGGCCCTTCGTGGAGGCCACGTCCCGCCGTGCCAGCGCTGCAGGTGCCCAAGCGGCCCTGCGCCATCCGCAGCCGTGTCCTGGGAGCAACCGGGGCCACCTCCCACCTCTCTCCTTCACTCTTCCCAGAACCGCGGGGTCACCCCCATCCCCCAGCATCTAGCGCGCCGAGCAGCGAGGTCGGCCTTCTTCCCAGTGCTCACGGCATCCTGCGCCCGCCACCGCCCAGCCCCCAGCACCTCGCGCCTGGACCTCTACAGTAGCCCTAAGGGCCTTGCTTCTCCCCTCACTGCACCCCCGTTCGGTCTGTTCTCGGCACACAGCCCTCTAAGACGTAAGCGTGATCTGCTCCAACCAAAACCTTCCAACGGACCCGGCTCACTCCTCACATGCCTCCAGGGCCCCACGTGATCTGGACCCTCCACTCATCCAAGCTCATCTCCTGCCGGTGCCCCTGCCGATCGCTCCGCCCGTCCCACGCCAGGCCTGCTCTAGCCGGTGGGCCTTTGCCCCAAGTCTTGGCTCCGTGTCACCGCTCGACCATGCTGACCCCCCAACACGCTACTTAAAGTGGCAACATGGGGCTCTCCAGCAGTCCAGTGGTTAGCACTCTGCGCTCCCACTGCTGGGGGCACGGGTTCGATCCCTGGTCGGGGAGCTCGGATCCCGCGTGCCGTGGGGTGCAGCCAAAAAAATCAAAAGACAAAATAATTTTAAAAATGAAATAAAACCGCAGTCTGTTCCCGCGCCACGCATGCATCTGGATTTTCTTGCCCTGTGCTTCTTGTGCTGTATTCACATCACTTATCACCTTCTAACTCACCACGTAATTTACTTAAGTGTGATGTTTACCATTTGCTGTCTGTTTTCCCGTGGAAGCGTGCGCGTTCCAGCGGGCAGGGGGGTTTCGGTTCAGTGATGTGGCCCAAGCACCGGGGAACTTTTCTGGCACACGAGAAGGTGCTCAATGAATGTTTGCCGCGTGAATGGGCAAAAAGAATGTCACCCTTTACCAACAGACGTTGCAGCTCGTACTGGGCCCTGAAGCTGCCCTGCCAGTGCTGCCAGGACCCCCAGAGCCCATGGCGCGAACCCCGCTTCCTGCTAGCTCGTAGGTGTGTCTGCGCCTCGGCGGTGACTGCACAACTGGGATTAAACCGGCATCACCGGTTTAAGCCAGAGACAGAAGAAACTACAGTAAGTCCCCTACATCCGAACGAGTTCCATTCCAAGAGCGCATTTGTAAGTCTGATTTGTTCGTAAGTCCAACAAAGTTAGCCTAGGTATCCAACTAACACAGTCGGCTATATACCACTGCTTTCACACTCGCTTCCGGACATCCTGGGCTTGAAATATGCTGCACTACTGTGGTCTACACAGTCCTGTACGTGAAGCACACAAAAGCACGACCACGTGCGGAGGATGCACGCACGTGACAACGTACGCCAGACACGTGACCTAACCCACGTGACTGGGCACGCGAACGCACGTTCGCATCTTTGAGAGCTCGCGACTTGAAGGTTCGTATGCAGCGGCCGTACTGCATGAGAAAGGGCAGGAGAGCCCCCTGGGGGTGGCCTCCCCCCCCCCGCGCGGCTCCCTGTAAGAGAAGCAGAGGGTGGGGAGGTGGCTTGGTCCGGTTCACAGACCTGGCCTAACTCCCAGCCACTCCACCGCTACCTGGGCGGGTAGAGGACAAGCGCCCCCCGGGGTCGTTACAGCGGCTACGGAGATGATCTTGTGCGACAACCCAATCTGTAGTAGGGACTTGACCGATGACTGAACGTAGTGGCTGCCTTTGTAGCCCAAGCAGCGTGGCTGCGTTTGCCTCGCACGTTGGCCCGGTATCTCTGAGGCTCATCACTGCTGTCCGGGCACCACCGGCTCGGCTGGTGTCTACCCCACAAAAGTAACAAACATCCGGGCTTCGTATGTACGCTGGCCTGGAATGGAAAGCTGAAAGACCAGAGAAGTGCAGTGCATGGAGCAGTCACTTACACAAAGCCACCAAGTGGTTCAATTTGCTAAAAATCCCGTTCATGGCTTCTCACCACAGGGCGGTATAACTGAAGGCCCGATGGAGGGTGAAGCAAATACACACGTTCCTGGTTAAAATGAAACGTCCACGGGTGGTAACTGCTACATCAAACTCATATTCTCTTCCCCTTCGGGAAGATTTTTCAACTTCCTTCCTCTTCAGGTAGAGAAAGTCCCAAGCTTTGTTTCTAGAGCCACCACGGTACTGCTCACAGGTTTGCAAATACTGGACCCCGTCACTCCCTGGCCTCTCTCTTTGGGAAAGAGAGGAATCTGTTTCATTCGGTAGATTTGGCTTCTCCTGGCTGGGTTCTGCTTCCCTCTGTTCCCCCTGGGATCTGAGCAGAAAAGCAAAGATCAGATCGAAGCCGGTCTAACCCATCACCCGCCTACTGAGGTAACTTCCCCCCTTTTATTTTTTTATTTCCCCCCCTTTTAAGTTCTTGCCAGCTCCTAAGAGATACAAACCCCACTAACAATAATGCCTGCTTTCCCCCAAATTAGATAGACAATAAGTACCATCGATTTAGCACCTTCCATTATATCCATCATCTCTCATTTAATTGTCACAATCACCCTTCAAAGCAGGTCACACAATCCCTGCGTTACCCGCGAGGAAGATCACACTTCCCAGAGTTGGTTTTCACAAGGTCTCGGAGCTAGAAATCCACAGGGTTGAGATGTGAACTCAGGTCTATCTGAATTCCTTTGCACTGACTGTCCTGGCTGACCATTCGGTGTTCCCAGTGGAGATTAATCGCATCTCACCCTGGGCTGTAAACCTAAAAGGTAAGGAAAGCCAGGTACCCGGGTGCCAGCTGCCTCTCAGCTTGTCCCTAACATCATCCCCTGGCTGGACTCCTGACCTGCCCCATCCACCTGCCGGCGCGCTCATCAAATGGCCCACTTCCCTGTCTCCTGTTTCCAACTAGCCCGGTTTGTTCCTCCTCCAATCCAGTGGCCAGCACGGCGGTCCTGGCACTCAAGCCCACTCGCATGATGAGAGTGGGTGGTGAGTAGAACCCCGCCAGCCAAAGCCTTTGGATTTTTCAGGGTGGACAGAAGAGGGTAGGCAGACGGCTTCCTGCAACCGCCCAGCACGTCCTTCCTGCAGGTCCTTGTGTTGCTCAGACGACTTCCTCCTGCGTTCCTTCCCTCTGTCCCAGGCACTGCCCTAGACGCTCACCTCCACATGGACAACTGTCTTGTCCACAGAGACATCAGAATAGACCTTTATTAAGCACTTACGTGACAGGCCCTATTCTATTCTAGGCGCTGGGGACGCTGCCGGAAACAAAGGACACACATACAGGCCCTGCCTTTGTGGGGTTTACTCCTCAAGTGGCGGGAGAGAAGCCACAAATACATGACGACTAAACCTCATGAGGATGTGGTCCTGCTCTGAACACGAGGCTGCTGTCCACCTCCCTAACCTGAAGAGGAGTCCACTGTCCGCCCGACACACAGGTAGCTCTGGAAAACAGGTGGGCTGGAGCAGAGGCAGCGAGGTTTTCAGGAGGATAAAACCAACAGGGACTCGATGCTGGGGAGAAATGAATGACCACGGCCTCAGGGCGCGGCTCATGCCTTGTGTCGGGCACATGCTACGGACTTTCTGAGCATCGTCACGTTTGTCCCGCGCAGCAGGTCCTACACACGATCAGCGACAGCGAGCCTCCTTGAGTCTATGGCAAGTCAGCTCTGAAGGGGCAGAGCCTGGATTTGACGTCAGTAGGTCAGACTCGGAGACGGTGCTGACTCAATATCCCCGCAGAAGAAGTGTGTTCATTAAAATAAGTTCTCCGCCATTTCCCCCTTCCTGCCTCTTCAGGGTCTGCTTGCAGTTCTAGCAACTTCTCTGAAAGCGTCTCCATCCTCCTCTCCCGCCCCAGCCCTGAAGTGTCTGGGGGACCTTCCTTCGTGAAAGCAGCCCAACACCGCCACCTAGTGTCACCAGCGGGACGGCCCAGCCCGCCCCGTGCTGAGAACTGCGGGGCCTGATGCCGCTTCAAACCTTGTTTTCTTCCTGACTGCAAAAGATGCTTATTGTAAAACTTTCAAGTATGCTTGTAGAGAACGACTCTAAAAGCCAAGTTACACAGTGGAAAGCCAGAGCAGCCCTGATTTGACCTCCATATGGATGTTTCTCTAATTTTCCTTAACTCCCAAACCCCACCAAATGGTATCTGTTCTTGTGATCAGTGTTATTGGTTATGTGAGGTGCTATCCTTACCTGTGGGAGAGTCACGCTGGAGTGTGGAGGGTAAGTGCTACAATGTCTACAACTGACTTCCAGATGGTCTGGGGGGAAGGGAGGGAATGGGGCTATGACAATGTTAGTGACCGATTCCGGATGGTAGCACACAGGTGTCCGTTGGCCAGTTCTCTTCACGCCTCATATGTCTGACATTTTGCAAAATAAAACGTCGCAAGCGTCACTGGGACAGGCGAGGAGAGAGGCCAAGCATGTTCCCAATGTCAGTATCCAGATTCGGGAACGGGGACCGTGTGTGCCCTTGCGTGGGACTCCTCGGGGCCTGTGTGCTGCTTATGGGCAAATCGGACCCTGGGGGACTGGATTCCAGCCAACAGCCTCAAGGGCAGCCTCGCACCTTCTTAAAGGTCAGTGGCTTTGCCTGCTTGATAAGCTCGGTGGAGCCAACCAAACAAAACATGGTCAACCCTGCACGGCATTAGACAGAAGATGATGGACACGTCTGACTGACTGGAAGCAGAGAGGCTGCAGGGAGAGGGTCTCCCGCTGGCCTGCCGCACAGGCGCTGGCTTGGGTTGGCTCGTCTTTTTTTTTTTTTTTAAGATTTATTATTTATTTATATTTGGCTGCGCTGGGTCTTAGTTACAGCACTCAGGGTCTTCGTGGAGGCACACGGGCTTCTCTCCAGCTGTGGCGTGGCAGTTTTCTCTCCTCTAGTTGTGGCGCGTGGGCTCTGTAGTTGTGGCGCGCGGGCTTAGTTGACCCGCGGCATGTGGGATCCTAGTTCCCTGACCGGGGATTGAACCCGCTTCCCCCGCACTGGAAGGCGGATTCTTTACCACTGGGCCACCAGGGAGGTCTCAGACTTGACTGTCTCTTGAGCTCAGTTTCTCTCTCTCCCGGTTGGTACACAGGCGCCGCTCCATCCCCTCTCAATGCTGGACGGTTTTCCTTGTAGATGCTCACTTTCCGTTCTTGATCAGCTGACATTCCTTTTCTATTTCTACACCAAAGCAGGAGAGGAGTCAGAAACAAAATGGCAAGTGACAACAGTTGAAGGGACTCGGGGAAGGGCCCCGAAGGGTAGGCTGACCCTTCTCCGGTGGGGTTTGGGGCAGAGGACACAGCGTGTGTGGGAGAGGAGAACCCTGCAGGCTCCTGACGGGACCACGTGAGCCGGAGGTAAGTTAACCGCACCCGTCACCCAAACACTCTTGCTGTGGACAAACCCCGAGCTGAAGTAAAGCGTTAAAAGTGTGCCACTTCTTCGCGTAATTGGAAGCACCGCCGAGGGGGGACACAGAGGCAGGGAGAAGGCCCTTTGCAAGCGAGCTTCCTGCCCGGATCCCCATCCTTTCCCTCCAGGCCTGCGGCGCACGGTTCCTCTAACTGAGGTCATGGACGGAGCCCGTGAAAGTGCTAACTGACAGGGCGCAGGGGCCCGGTCCTGGCCCAGAGAGGGTCTGGCCCAGCGGCCTGCCCACTGCCTTTCCTTCTAGTCGCGCCCGGGGCAGGGGAGACTGGCCTGGGGACTTGTCCACGTTTTTATTAACTAGACATTTGGTAGGGCGATAATGCTAGTCAGATATGCAGAAGCGTGCTGGTGAATACTTAACAGGCCCGGGGGGTGGGGTAAAAGCCTGGTTTGAGGGTTAGTCCATTTCCATGGTGTCCATATTACCCCCGTGGCCAATTTCGAGCTGCCAACGTGCAGTCATTGAACACAGAGTTGGGAATTAAACGCGCACAGTTGCACAGCCAGCGCCCTTGAGCTTGGCTTCCTCGCATCACTGAAAACCACAGTAGTATTTCCCGAAGAGTATTGGAAGTAACAGAGGTGATAAAAGCGTTTTTCTGTTCACGAGGTTGTCCGGGACAGCTTCCCGTGCCGTGCCGCTGAGCCTCACGTGACGTGGAGCTTGACATGCTGCTTCGTGCTCCCTCCTCGGGGCTCAGCCCAAAGGTCACGTCTCAGGTGAGGCTTTTCCAGGCTCCCTCCCTTGTGGGTCTCTAATTCAGCTACTTCTCTATTAGGCATTTTGTATTGAATTCTGAATTTTTTGTACATTTCCGTTTTCAGATGATGATTGCTTTGCCTTGGCCGGAGCAAGCGCTTGACCTGCCCATACAGAGATCTATTGATCAGCTCCTGTTTTCTCCCTGCTGAGAAGCCAGTGACTGCACCTGAATCTCCTCCCATTTCCTTATCCCAACGTTGCCGCGCTTTCCTGCGTCGCGAGCCTCGAGCCCCGTCTTCCGGGGTCGCAGGGCTAGGCTGCTTCCACGTCGCCAATGGTGCTTCACCACCTTCTCCCTTCATCTCTCGGCTAGATTTTGTCAGTTTTTGCTTTCTTCAAGGTCTCTGACCCTTTTATGTTTGGGAGTGTCTGCTGTCTTTATATTTGAACAACTTCCTAACTGCAACATCTGGGTCACAATAGCTTCTCAGACATCTGTTAGAACTTCGCAGAGGGTGCTGCATCCCGTTCTGCCAGGAAGCGTTGCTGAAACCGGCACGCATTCTCTCGTCCCTTTTTCTGCTCGAGCTGGTTATCTGCTTGCTCGCTCAGGTCCGTGTTCCTCCCGTTCCTTCCCGTCTCAGGGCTGCAGAGCATGCGCCGGGCGGGCTCTCTTGCCGTCCTGCCTCTGGGTAAGCTCTGCCGAAGTGGGCCGAAGCCGAGGTGGGGAGGTGGGCCTTCTCCCTCTCTGCGCAGCTGGCGTCTTCCTCAGTGGGCTCGCCTTTGCCTTGGACCCGGCTCCCCGGGCGGGGCTGCCCCTCTGTCTGCCCTCCAGGTCGCTCGCTGCCCCGCTGTTCCCTCCAGTCAGGCCTGTCTTGGTCTACTCTCCGCCAGCTTCAATTTCCCTCCTTTGGAAATACCCAGGGTGACTTCTACCTTCTGGCTGGGCCCTAAGTCAGGGGTGACTGGATGTGCTCAACTCCACCAAAGTTTTCTATCCGCTTTTCTCTAACCAGCTGTCACCTTTCACAGATTACAGGTTTGTACTTTTTTCGTTGTGTTGAGGTTTGTGGAGGAATATTCTGGCTCTTCAAATGTTGCTGTTTTGTTAAGCATTTGGGGGATATTTCATCAGCTATCTTATGCTGTAATTCCATCATCAGTATTTTACATAGTATCTCTGCAACCCTTGTGCTCGTCAAACAGATAGAGAGAGATGGAGCCTGAGATTCTGCACTGGCATTTTAAAAGTGAGAGCTTCTCCAACCATGGGGCTGTCTTCTGCTTATCGCTTTTAGCAGTTTTAGCTCAAAAAGATGATAAAATGTCAAGGTATCAGAATGGGAAAAAAAAAAAGTGAAATTTAAGGAAGTGGCCTGTTGATATTTCACAATGACTCCGTTCAAGCTCTCCTCTTTAATCATGAATTTGTTTTAATAATAATGTTTGAACGCATTATTTAAATATTAAATACAAATTTGACCAATCCTACAAAGTACATAGTTAAAATGTTTACTTCACTCATTCATGCAAAAATATTTGAGCATACACTAGGGGCTGATCTTTCTAGGTGATGAGAATACACAATACAGTAAAGAAACAAACATTATTGTCCTTGCATTCTGCCTTTCTCATCCGAGGTAGTAACCCTGGGACTACCTCAACAGGACGAGAAAACTTGCGGCCGCAACACACCCGCACAGGCTGGTCAAACTGGGCAATTAAACAGTAGGCACACGAAAAAGAGAGAAAGACACCTGTTTACGAAGTGCACCCAGTCGCAAAAGCAGGGAATTCTCACACCCCAGCTGTCCTCCTCTAGGGTGGATGTGTGTAATAAAGATGCTCATCCATCAGTGACACATCTCAGAGCGTAGTATGTGTTTTCTGCCCAAAACACCCACCCTGAAAGAAGCATCTGGTTGGATGTCAAGGCATCATCTGAACCGAAGACATGGGCCTGGCAAACCTTCCCTCCCTGTGAATCCTGGACCCGGTCTCCAGCCCCCCTCACCCGGCCATGCCCAGGCTTCTGCCATCAGAAACAGCATCTTGCTTCTCAGCGGCTTATTTAATCTTAAAATGTGTTCAAGTTGACTAACCTGGCCTGAGAGACAGAGAGAGCACATTTCACAATGCTAGCAATTAAAATGGGTTTGGAGTTTGGTTCTGGTAACCAACTGTCATTTCTTAAAAGGAAAACATACAAAACTAGCTGCTGTTCCGTTCCTATCTCCCAAGGTGAGAGGACCAAAATTACAACTTGCAGAAACAGCTCTGTAATCTTTGTCAATTAATCCTCTTAAATTGACCCTGTCCATAGCCCTTTAACACTCATCATTCATTAACTCTCTTCTGAATACCAGCGCGCAGGTGTAGAGAGCGGTGCTCTGATCTGGATGGGAGGTCGGGGAAGGCCTCTGGGAAGAGACTGAATGGGCGGCCAGCTATGGCTGTGCAGGCCTCTGGGAACAGGGCTTTCCAGGCAAGAGAACGGAGGACCCCGGGGGACTGACTGCAGCAAGCAAGGGAGGAACCAGACATGAGACAGCGCTGACGTTCGGGGCTTGAACACAGAAGCCACGGGGGAGCGCTGGGTTTTGTTCTGAGCGTGACAACACGGAGAGCAGGCTGTGCACGTGCGTGCGCGCGGACAGGAAGGCAGGAGGCCTTCAAAGAGGACCGAGGGCTGGTCTGGAGGGGCAAACGTGGGCAGGGGCTCTCAGGCCCAAAGCACATCGTGACGGCAGAGCACGTGTGAGAACAAAAACGTCTGGGTCTTGAGCAACTGGGGGGGAACCGCGGTGTCAGCCCCTGAAGACGGGGAACAGGGGAGGATAAAAGTCTTAAGCGCAAGAGCTCCTCTTTTTCTTAAGAGAATTTGCCATGCGTGGTAAGGCAAGTGTTAAACTAACGTGTGGGGAGCTCAAGGAAGAGACCAGGGCTGCAGATAACCTGGGTGAAACCGACCTAAGAGTGGGATTCTTAAAGCCAAGGGCGCGGACGAGCTCACCTCGCAGGATGCACTTTTAGGGCACTCCCAAAGCTCGGAATCGGGGGAAAGGGTACAGCAAGTCATAACAGCATCTAAAGCCAAGTTTTTCACTAAAACAGTGCAATTAAGAAATTATATGAAACACGACTGGAACACCACTCTTTAAAAATTCTGTAGTAACCTGGTGTTTTTTGTTTTCTTCTTCAAACGCATAAAATTATGCACTCTTTCAAAACAGACTGTTCTGAAATAACTGCACAGCGTAGTCAAAACATATTTATTACTTTTCAGTGTCATTTTGTACACTCCAGTACAAATACAAGAATATAGCCATATTTACAGGTATTGAAAAGAAATCCGTATATTCAAACCCCACATCTAAACACAGTAGCTTTAAGTCCTGAACTACAATAGTTCTGGTTTGCAGTGAATTACTTCATGCCCTGCCCCCTCCCCCCTTTGAAATAATCCCTTGAAGTTAAGGTTGTGTTTAAAGACAACAATAGATTGTTTCTGAAATGGGTTCACAATTAATTCTTTGAAAAATTTTAAGCACCTCCTTTCCAAGATTTTACAACTGTGAAGCAGATACATAAAATCTGGAAGATAAAATCACTCATTTGGGCTATTCAAAGCAGCACAATGTCTTTAAAAAGGGCCGGCAGAGTTTCCAGTGTGCTTAAAATCTGGAGATATAGCCCAAGTTTTAAAATGAAAAGTTAGTCAAACTAGTTAAACAGAAAACAAAGGGGAAAAAGGTAGGGAGGCTGGCTCCTCGGGGATAAGACTCTAACAGACCCACCTTCACAAAATACATTTTATTACAACATCAGTTTTTAAGGTTTGAATGTAACACCACTCATGTCCCTTTTAAAACAGAAAAATAAAAACCCTGAGGTTTCCCAGGGGCTATTTGTATTTCTATTCGCTAACTGTCTGAACCAAGGTGTCCACCAAAGTAAGATACGTGCTCAAAGCCATGGCAACAGGACAACTAGATAGAGAATATTCTGGGATACTATGCCTATTTCAATAAATATTCCCTGGTTACCTCAAGAAGGTTAGTAGCTGGACACCATGTGTGTATTAAAGTGCAGTATTTAAAGTAATTCACTACAGAATAAGTGAATCAAATATTATAAAAATATTTCCACAAAATGTTTAATTGTTTAAAAATTCACCGGGGAAATTTCAAATTAGGCATCACGTATGTGTATGTGAGCAGTTCCTTTAGGGATATAAACATTTTTAAAAGTCAAAACAATAAGGTGACATAGATCAATAAACAATTGGCAAATCAAGTTCAAAGTTAGCTTAAATCACAAGTTGCCATCTGACTGGGAAACATCTGCCTACTACATCATCTCTCCAGAAAAGGTACAGGCCTACATCAGTAAGGGCTCTAACTTAACACAGTTCTCCGGAGTTTCATTTACATGCACTAATCAAGTCCAGCAAATATCAACAGTCTCACAGGTATTAACACTTTATGGCGTTATAATTTATAACATTTGTTTTTTCTTACATTTTAAAAGTACCCTCAAGTTACAATAAAAAAAATCAGTTTCCAGTATGACTCTAATTCTCAATTACACCGGAACGTTTTTGTATTTTAGAAAGTATCATCCATACTGTTGCTTAGAGTTCACCGCTCTGAAATTTACTGAGAACTCTGAGCGTTACCTTCCACGCTTTAAACATGCTCAAAGCGCACGAGCAGTGTGGAACTGCGGCATCCCAGAATGCAGCGACAATGGCTAACATCACAAAAGAAGCCCTTGGTGCTGGCAGCTCTGAGAGCACGTGAACACATCTGCCCAAGAGGAAAAAAAGCCTCTAAATTGGGTAAGTTAAGATTTTGAAATTAGGAGGATTTTCAGCATAAAGAAACCCTTGTGATCTGATTTAATACTGGCAGTGTCATGCTAAGGCCATGTGACCAATATTTTAGCAAAGAAAAAAAAAAGCCAAGGTAATTTTATAGTAGCAATAGTTTCTTTTTTTATTTTAATATACTTTAGGAAACAATATACAAAGCTGAGCCTTCCCACCATTTCCAGGTAACAGCAGGAAGCTCCAATTACACAAATTTAGCGTTTTGTGATGGCTAAGAACAGCAGTCAGCACCAGACTTGAACAGTTAGCTACAACACAAACATCCTTCAAAATGAAATGTCATTAATAGCAAGACAGGTAAACCAGGGTTTAACAAATGACAACCACTTGGGAAGTGACTTAATCATTCTTGTTGAATTTCATATTTCATTAAATATTCTTATACACAATTTCCTGTTAATTGCTTTAAACAAAACCTTCCTTAAGGAATTACTTCAATTAAGTATAAATGTTCAACAAGAATAGTTCTGACAAAGAATCCCCAGGTAGTTCAAATTCTAATATGCATTGACCAAAGGTAAAGAAAAATAACAATTTGTGTTTGTTTTAACATGTTTATTATAACAGATACAATTCACATCTGACTAGCTGTTTCCTCTTCCCCCACAACCATGTTCATTGGGCCATTTCCTTATATTTGAGCCATCAATGTACTTTCAGCACACATGCCCAGCAGTACTTTTAAGTCCATTCTTACAGGGTGCAAATGGATTTCAATAATTTACACAAACAAGTGGGTTATGCTCAATCACTGCAATTTTAAGCTACTGTACACAGGAATGAAAAGGTTATAGAAAAGTGCCATAGCAACAGTGCCTTAAGAAAGGAGAAAAAGAGGAGCCTTAAAAAATGGATAAAATCAGAGGAAGGATTTCAGAGGGAGATGGAGCACACGGGAAATGAAAACATTTCTCTGCAAAACAAACGGAGAAGCACTGCTCTTGATCAGGTGCAAGTGTGGAAACAGTTGTTTCATGGTATTTGTACTCTGCCCATATGGTTCAAAATTGTATCCTTAGACACAGATCGCCTGGCGCTTGCACTGAATCTTTTGAAAATGCAAGATTTCTGAATGATAAATTAACCCCCCAAATTTTTCTTTAAAAAAGCTAATTTTGCAGACAGGTTTACATGTAAAAGGCTAGGTATTTAGCCACCTCAGCATTGATTAGTTTTGGATGTCTAAGCTCTGTTACACATGGCTTCCCATGGCTTCACTCTACAAAACATATTTACAACGTGAAGAATACATCTACAAGAAATCTACATTTCAAGGGTTTTACAAATCCATCTTGTATCTTTCCCCTGAATTGAATCTCACAGACCCCCACCCCTTGTCATTTCCTTTGCCCAGCTTAACGGTCCAAAGTCTACTTAAATGCAGCTCAAAAATGTTAAGACTGGGCAACAGATTTACAGTTCTGTTCTCAACACCATGTGCAATTATTCACATCTTCACACCATGAAGGAATTCTGATTTTTTAGCTTTTCGAGTTCCTTAATTTGTTGTCTCAAAAATAGTATCCTGAAAAATAAGAGAGGGCATTAGAACCCACGTGGTCACTATAAATGCTACAGAAAAACCAGGCTTTCAACTATAAAGATAGCTTTACAAAGAAAATGAGTAACTACTAGTTAAGATGAAGTAATTTAAAACTGGTTAGTCTAGTTAGGACAAAATCACCATTTGAAAACATTGCATATATTAAAGTATCAGGATGACAAAAGTTAGGAGGTTTCCTAGTTTTCTAAAACCCGTTCTCAATAAGTAGTTTGAATATAATGACTGACTTAAAAGGTAACGTTCACTGTATCATCACCAGACACAAAAGGCAGCAGACAACATGAGATAAACTTACACTGCATGTTTTCTGGACCACAACATAGTAAGCCTAGAATTAACGAGCGGCAAGAGGCTAATCGTTTCTGAAGAACAATTCTCAACATAAATGTAGGTTCATAAAAATGGAGCAAAGTCCAACTGACACGTATATCTAAAACAAAAACTAAAACACAAATTCCACTGCTAACTCGATTTCCACGAACCCTGTTAACACTGTTCCTCTCTGACCCCTCTCTTCTGCGAACTATGACGATTACTGCTTTGATATAGCATGGTATCTGTGTACAGTCAAACATGATACATGACACGTGACTGATACGATACCTGTTTCAGTAAGCTGCTGTAACGAGTATCGCCTGCTTAGCAAGCCAAAATAAAGTTAAGTTTTATGTACGTTAGAACTACTTTCAGAGCAATCCTAGAGTAGAAAATTCCCAACTGATATTCAACAAGTACCTCCAGACATTTCAGTAGTTGAAAGGTTAGATAAAAACTCACTTTTCCACGTTTACTATAAATCCCAACTTGGCATTTATTAAATTTTTGTGATTTCATGACAAGATTAACTCTATACTTATTGACCCAGTCACTCAATATAGACAGGAAGTGAAGCCAATGAAAGTTAAGTCCTCAATTTTGTAATAGGCATTAAAAAAAATATCTATACTATTTAACACGATATAGAAATCCTACTTGAGTAAGATACTAGATTAAGAAATATGAGACAGAGTTTAAGTGAAAACAATTAAAGAAAGCAGATATATATCATTAAACTTCCTGGACAACTAAATTCTTAATATAATTGCCAAGGGCTCTATCGATGCTGCGAGGACAATGTCAACAGTGATTTGAATTTCGACTGAAATATGTACCCTCAGCAAGAGAGCGCTGCTCTCAACCGAACAGGGGACTCCTGGTAACTCGCTGCTGTCAACACCCCGCTTTTTAAATAAAACATTACTGGTACCATATACTGTCATAACGCAAGAAAAAACGTCTAATAATGAAGCACTTACCATGGGTTAAGAGAAATAAAATCTAGATGCCATTACCATTCGCCAGGAATATTATTAAATTATGAAAACACAGTTTACAGTATCATGGAACGTGATATATCAAAGAACTTTAAATTTCAGAAATGAAATTCGACTTACGTTCTTTAGTCCAATTTAAGATCTAATTATTTTAAGACACATAATTTTTAGCATTACCTAAAAAAAACAAAAAAATTCATTTCAGTGAAAGACTTACCTTTGCTCTCGCAAAGTTGCTTGAATTTCACATACTCGGACTAAAGATCTTAAATTTTTTAATTCAGTACAAATTTCCGACATATGAACGCTTCCCATGTTATGGGCTTCCTCTCGCAATCTCGATGCCTGTAATTAAAGAAATGAAAATCTCATGAAATATAAGTCATATTCACATACAAAACATAAAACATTAAATTTGAGTGTAACTTTATACCAAGATTACAAAATAAATCTTTTCCTTTAAATCCACAAAAATGCTCATGAATCTAAGGGGGAAAACGATTTTCTTTTAAAGAACTGTCTCTAATGGTGGAAGGTGTTCATTTTAAGATTTCCCCTTCAGGTTTCCTTGAGAGGACAGTATTTCCCATCTCACAGTAGTTTACTGCTGGGACAGAAGGACCCATGATTTGTGGTTAAATAAAGATGCTGGATCAGCCAAAGTAAAGTTCAGGTATTAACACTGATAAAAGGGCCTACTGTATCCCTGTATCAAGAGATACACAATGTATTTCCGTGAACTTACAGAACATTTCAGATGGTTGGTCATCTGATAAAAGGGAAAAGCCATGGCAGTAACTGCAACGTCCTAAGGTCCCTCATCCCAAAGCAGAAGCTTTTCCTAACTCCAGGAGCTAGTCTGGAGGGACAGTCATAAGATTAATAGTACAGCTGAACCTTGAACAACAGATCTGAACTGTGCAGGTCCACTTACACGTGGATTTTTTTCAATAAACACCACTGTACTACATGATCCACGCTTGTTTGAACCTGAGGATGACGGACTCCGGATATGGAGGGTTGACTATAAACCATACTCGGATTTTCGACTACGTGGAGGGTCGGCCTCCCAACCCCTGAGTTGTTCAAGGGTCAACTGCACTAACAGGTTCTAAAACTATCAGAGCAGCCGGCTGAGTAGAAAAAGCACAACGGCTCTGAGTCGTAACACTGCAGTAAGTGCGTGACCCTAGTATAAATCTATTTGGTCTTAAAGGCCTCATTAGTAAAATGGGAAACTCATTATCTGCACTGCTTAGTAGTTTTAGAAAGTGGAGAAAACAAACATAAAGCACTTAGCACAGAGCTAAATGCTGAGCACTTGATAATGGGAGGTATACTGATAATTAAAATATTTTATGTGAAACCACAAAAAGTTACCTCACAAACATCCACATCAAATATTTTATAGAGGGACCACAGACCATCTAACTGGAACATTTTATAGAGGGACCACAGACCATCTAACTGGAACATTTTATAGAGGGACCACAGACCATCTAACTGGAACATTTTATAGAGGGACCACAGACCATCTAACTGGAACATTTTATAGAGGGACCACAGACAATCTAACTGGAACATTTTATAGAGGGACCACAGACAAACTAACTGGAACATTTTATAGAGGGACCACAAACCATCTAACTGGAAATTAGTTGCTTTAAATACAGCTTGAATCCACTGGTCCAGATTGGATTTTCTCCAGGTAGAATTAAGCTGCCAGTCACCCACAGGTGAAACACCTGCTGTGATCACGTGACATACCTGCTTCTCGGCATGATCTGCAGGCCATCCTTGAACATGTTTGATGAGACTTTCATTGAAGTGTGCTGCTAGCGTAGGTGTTAATGAACACGTAGGACGGGCAGATGAATTCTGTGGTACAACTGTTGCATTTGATGCATTACTACTAGAAGTATGATTTGGACCAGGTGACGGACTTCTCTGGCTACTAGAAGAGAAAACACTGTTGAACGTGTAGTATGTTTACAAGTGGTCTCTGGGTATCCTAGACACTGTCTGTCAATACCTTTCATTAATTTAAAGGTACACAAATTCCTAACAAAAATTTATTATTTTAACATCAAATAAATAGAACTTAAAATCCGAAGTATACTTATATCGTGTATTCCTAATACACTTTTGGGGGGTTAAAAGAGCCCCTTTAACATTAACGTCAGAGTTGAATTTAAAGTATCAGTACTCTCCCAGATTTGACAGCAGAACCTGTTGACTTTGTATACTACAAACACAAGAATGTAACTAAGCAACAGTCACATTTGAACAGTTGAAGATATAAGGCACATTATTCTATCTTAAGTACATGAAGATATGGAGGGGGAAAAAGTACACTGCCTTTGACTGTTTAATATCAGAATAAAGTGCTGAATCAGAGGGTGAAACAATGTGAAGCAAAAAACTTTTACTGCAAAACAATGAATGAGCTTAGTGGCAAAATAAGACCAAAAAAAGCAACACTCTGAGGTTGCTAATCTTCTTCTAAAACTGTATGGCTTGGGCTAGGATCCGGGGATATAAATAATCACCCAAGCTGACTGCCTACCTGCTTCACATCAGTTATTTCCAAAAACTAAGTCTCTCTCCCAAAGGATGAAGCGTTTTCACCACTGAGGGTATTTACAGTTATACTGCAGCCTCTAATGCCAATTTAGAAAAAGCATCTCCCCCAAACGTTCTGAGCAATGGCAGCACTGCTGCAGCAGACAGCTTCCCAAAGTGATCGTTTGGAAGGGAACAACTCTCAAGTGGATGTATATGCTCTGAAATGCTCGTTTAGAAAACAACAATAAAAACAACAGCTGAATTATGTTGCCACCTCATAACGAGAAATAAAAACAGGAAAATCAATCAAATTAAAATCATTTAAAGTTAATTAACAAAGAAAACCGACAACACAATACAGCTCTATATCTGACAAGCAATCCGTACAGGGTCAGAGTTGAGGCTATTATTAGGAAAGACACACGCGCGCGGACACAGACAGACACACACACACACACCAGTTGTAAGATACTGGCCCAACTTTTAGATGTGAGATATTTGGCTTTATCAATACATTCAAATCTAAAACTGCTATTAGGAGTGGTATCATTTCCAACTAATGAAGTAGTATAAAATCACATGCCCTCTACAAGTATCACAATATTACTACTCCCCCATCGTAGTTCACCAAGTAAAATTCTAAAGAAAGAGCCACTTTCTTCAGATTAACCCAGGATTCATTACTAGAGACAATCTACTTATTGCAGTAAGATTTGCCTTTGTAAATTTTGTAATACACAAAACTATGGTTAAGCTATCCACGGATTCTTCCAAGATCAAGTTCTACTACATATATATATATAAAAAATAATATCCAAACAATATGGCAATATGCCACATTAAGGAAAAAAACAACATGGCCTCAACACACCACGTCAACTTACTTTGAGCGCTGAAGACTTCGAGGAGAGGCAGGTTCATGACCCTGCTGCTTGTCAGCAGTTACAGGCTGCTGTGTGGCTGATTGTGAAACTGGTCCTTGCTTAACTACCGGAGTACTAACCTGAAACATCAAAATCTGGTGAGACAAGGCTTTTGCCACAGAGACAGAAAGCATGAAAACTAGGTAAGAACGAAAAGTTCTACCAATGAAATTATTCCTATTATTATTCTATTATCTTCCCAATTATTTCTATTCAGTGATTTTTAAGGTAACAAGAGTAGTCCTAACTGTCCTTACCTAATAAGATTAGTATTAGAAGTCCTTACCTAATAAGATCAGTATAAGAGATACAGCCACATATAATTGTGTTAAACTACTGTC
The DNA here is from genome assembly GCF_008692025.1 of Phocoena sinus. Classification (NCBI taxonomy): domain Eukaryota; kingdom Metazoa; phylum Chordata; class Mammalia; order Artiodactyla; family Phocoenidae; genus Phocoena; species Phocoena sinus. The sequence goes on along the minus strand of NC_045764.1, from coordinate 1,206,072 downwards.
ATTTAGGGCCGAAATCCACATACTCCTCTAAGTCTAGTTAGTAATCTTAAACACTTTATATAATCTAGAGGTTTAAAGAAGTAGAATCAAATGAGTTTCCAAAGGTCATGTAGTTAGAAGGAAGTCAAGTTTTGCGACTTAGATCTAATTTCATAAAACAGCCCTGGGCCAAAAAATTACTTAGCAAACCAGCGTAAGAAACTAGTTCTCCTGATTTTGAGCCCAGTTTTCTTTCCAGTACACTATAATACCTCTTTCGATTTACTGTTATTCCTGTATCAATAAAAATAAATACGTTACCACATCATACAAATACAGCTGCTCAAATTTCAACCACATACAAAGAGAATGTATACACCGGTCTATCAGAGAATGAGCTACGGCCCATACACAATTCAACTGGAGCGGGCTTCAAAGAGATGTCACCCTATACAGGCAGACCAAGAGGTCCATGACTGCAGTGGGGACACATGTATTAGGGTGGCCAGAAAGTTCGTTTGGGTTTTTCTGTAAGATGTTATGAAAAACCCGAACGAACTCTTTGGCCAACCTAGTATCATTCACATTCAGATACGACAGGGAGAAAACAAGGAGTCAAAAATGGAAGCCCGAAATTAAGGCACGAAGGCAGACGGAGGCACCTGTGATTAAGTCACACCGTTCAGCAGCAGAGGCTGTTATGGGGGGGGGGGGGGAGATAATTAATATCGCCCCAAACAACTCTGGTTAGCACTGCTACTTCTGAATATAGAAGAGCATGTTCTTTTATAAAGAATATTTTTGTGAGATCAAATGTCCACTTACTTTTAAAAACAACTTGTAAGTTTTTAATGCAAAAAACTCAGAGCCACCTGCTTAAAAGAATTTGAAGTGACAATGTTAGGACCGACGGTGAACCCAACACTGCCACTCGTGCCACGTACTCCTAGAACACCACCGCAAGATGGTAAGCTCTAAGAATAAGGTCTCTTTTGCTAAAACTCACCTTTTAATTCTTCTCCCATCAAAATACAGGCAAACAGTAAGGAACTGCACAAAAAACTAACAATTGTAACTCAAAATTTAAAAACTTAATCTAGACTGACTCCAAAACACACATAGACAAATGGCTGATGTAGGGAATGTAGGAAAGATGAGCCAGTAGAAGACCTAAGAGCCGGCCCACCATCGATTTCAAGCTGTTTCAATACATTTTTATTTTTAAGCCTCTGCTTATGATTTTATTTTTTTGCGGTACGCGGGCCTCTCACTGCTGTGGCCTCTCCCGTTGCGGAGCACAGGCTCCGGACACGCAGGCTCAGCGGCCATGGCTCACGGGCCCAGCCGCCCCGTGGCACGTGGGATCTTCCCGGACCGGGGCACGAACCCGTGTCCCCTGCATCGGCAGGCGGACTCCCAACCACTGCGCCACCAGGGAAGCCCTTATGATTTTATTTGAATAAAGAGTTCTTTGGCATGAAAGTTCCAAACAGCCCACTGTTTTACAACTAAAAAGAATTTCCTCCTGTAGTTACCAGTAAGAGTTAATAAAAAAAAAAATTTTAACCTGTACATTCCAACTTCCAAACAGCTCAAGTTTTACTGGTGGTATGCTACAAAGCAAAGAATGAGTGTGACTGGGAACCGCTTATGAATTTGTGCGTAAGACTCAAAGGATGTAATATAAAATTGGCAGTAGCATGGTAAGGTCCTGTTCACAGTCCAGTAAGAACAGAAACCAGCAACTTTCTAACCGTGCTCTGAGGAGCCAGCCATACGCGATCTCGCTGGGACAACCAGGCAGTGTAGCTTAGTATTAATGAAATGGGTTCTGTGCTCAGAAAGGCCTAGGTCTCAAAATCTGACTTGACCACAAACATCAGACTTAACGGAAGATTTCATTTTCTATTAAATGAAGCAAATAGTAGCTGATGTGAAAATTAATATAATACATATAAAGCTCTTAGCACAGAAACTGACTCATTTCTATAATTTGTAGAGAGATGGATGGACCTAGAGTCTGTCATACAGAGTGAAGTCAGTCAGAAAGAGAAAAACAAATACCATATGCTAATGCATATATACGTAATCTAAAAAAAAAAAAAAAAATTGTTCTGAAAAACCTAGGGGCAGGACAGGAATAAAGACTCAGACGTAGAGAATCGACTTGAGGACACGGCGAGGGGGAAGAGTAAGCTGGGATGAAGTGAGAGTGGCATGGACGTATATACACTACCAAATGTAAAACAGATAGCTAGTGGGAAGCAGCTGCATAGCACCGGGAGATCAGCTTGGTGCTTTGTGACCCCCTAGAGGGGTGGGATAGGGAGGGTGGGAGGGAGACGCAAGAGGGAGGGGATATGGGGATGTATGTGTACATAAAGCTGATTCACCTTGTTATAAAGCAGAAACTAACACACCACTGTGAAGCAATTACACTGCCATAAAGGTGTTAAAAAAAAGTATGGAGAAAATCACTGGAAAACATGTTCTCTGATATCTCAGTCTAAAAATTCTACAAATATTAAGACTCAATTAGTATACCTTCTTTATCCACAAAGCCAATGAAGAGAAGAGAACCGGTGTATAGAAGTGGCACAGATGCAATTCCCTCCTCCAAGCCATCAACTGAGAGTCTAACCTGAACCTATTCTCACTCACCTGTCATTCATCCCACCACTACCTCATTCCCAAAAGAGAGCTTTTTCTCCAATATTCTAAAACATTATGAAACTTGCTTTAACCAGAAGTGGTGTCTTTCCCAATTTCCCTCAAGGGCGACATACCTTTGGCTGTGATGAAACAGGAGGAGTACTAGCCAAAGGCTTGACAGGGACTGCGTTAGTCTGAGGTGTGCTTATTCTCGGAGACACATAGGATCTCGGGGATGACGCGTCAGACGTCAAAGACATCGGAGACTGATTAGACGGCTGGGCTGTGAAGAGTGAAATAAACCAAAAGCCGCTGTAGTTCATGTGCAGGAGATCTGCACATCTCTCCACACGCCCCACAGCCCCAGAGAGAATAGCTATCTGAAGAAGTCAGCATCTAAGCACTCGCTGGGGTCACACTGACCAAATGAGCTGCTGAGCGAGACCGGCACACCCAGTGCGGCCCCCACTGCGTCTGAGAACGCACTCACCAGAAGGCCTCACCTCGCCCTCGCTGCCTCCTCCTCACCCTACGAGGAGGCCTGGCCATCCCCTCAGGCCCCCGCCCCTCGAGGCCGCCCAAGGGCTGGTGGCCCTCATGCGCACTGCGCCAGTAGGCCAGACACTCCTGCTGCTTCGGCGGCTTTCTGCGCTGGGGCTGGGGGCAAGCCAGGCAACCCTTCCATTCCCCACGTGCTCCTTCGGGCCCCGTCCCCGCTGGGCTCCTGCACGGGGAAGAGGGCTGGCTAACTCAAGGCAGGGCTTGCGCGTTTCTGCATCCTCTGGTCAAAACCCATCTAACACCAACTTGAAGCAAACTTCAACTCTTAAAACAGATCCAGCAATTCGCAAAGACTGAGGCTATATCATAGTTCATTTTAGCTTTGGAGTAAAATATCTCACTAACGACTTAAATGCTGGATTAAATGTAGATTATATTGCAGATATGAGATGGCAACAGTGCAAGATATATGTCAAAAGCTTGTTTCATCTAGAAAGGTAAAGAAAAATACTACTTGTATACAGCAGTGTTAAAAAATCAAAATAAAATCAATATCATAGCTACGCTCTCTTCAAAGACTAAAGAAAAATCTGCTACGAATCCCACCTGACCCCACCAAGACACAATTCTAGAGGCATCTAAGAGTATAAGTACCTTGTGTAGAGAGCTGAGCAGCTTGAGAGATCAGAGAAGTCATGTTGAAAGCAGATGGTCCAGCAGTGAGAAACTTATGAATGATAGACTGCAATGAGGCTTGGGTCACAGCTGCTGTAAGAACTATAAACATATTACATCTTAAATTCAAATAAAAACACAGTGGCATATGTGGTATTAGTTACAACTTGAAAACTCAAAAGGAACCCAGAAAAAATCTGGAGTGTTTCCATACTAGAATTCCCAAAATAGAAGTCTAGAAAATAGGAGTAATACAATGAGCCTAGAGATGTGAAGTGATCTGAGGCAAAGGCAAAGACATTTAATGGGTTTATATCATAAAACAGTAGAGTCTCCTTTACAGTCAAGTTTAGGTGTCCAGTTAAAGGAAACTCCTCTATGAGACTTTTAAAACAGCAAAGAGTATTCACCGGAACTTCCGATTATACCAGAAACCTATCCGAACGTACACAGGCAACGTACTTAGTACATTACTTGGAATTAACTAGGTAAACAGCAGTTATTTCATGCGATTGCACCATTACACCAGCTGAGCACTCAAACCCTACATCAACACCCACCCATAACAAGCTTTCAAAATGGATGTTAAAGGCTGAGTACTTTGCAATACCATGTATTTCTGAAGCATAAGACCTTTTATTATTGACATTTGCCTAGGCTATCATTTCTTCAAAATGTTTAAAAGTCCCACTTTGCCCAGTAAAATGTTTACCTATCAAACAACAAATACGGAAATGCTGAAGAGAGTAAGAATGGAAGATTAATGACCAACTAGCCTAAGATAGCTCCATTTTTAGGGTAAAGGAAGAACTTAACCACTTATGTGGAAGTGTACACACACAGAAAATTTTATAATGTTCATAAGGCTTAATGTTTCAATCTGAATGGTTTACGGATTAAAAACTACATCCACTTTTATTCAGACTTCTTTGAGGTGGCTGCCCAAATACTTCAGTGGTACACTGAGAAGCAAAGTTGGAATTAACAATGCAATTAACTAGGAAAAATAGCATAATGTTATCCATTACTTCCCTTCTCAAAAGTGTTCAAGTAGTTTAAGAACTACCTGAATTCCTATTCTTAGCATAAAATATTAGCATATTTTAAATATTCCAAATAATCATTTACCGACGTACATGAGATTGCTTGAACTATGTTAGAAACCAGGTGTTTCCATATCAGTTTTAGCAAATATTCTTTTTTCTGTTTTCACTTAAAAAGAAAAAAAACATTCGCCATATATATTAAGCTGATGGAACAGTTATCTCCAGTAACTACCAGGTACGCAGCAAGTCTTGAAAAATTACACAGAAAATCCAAGTATTGCTAATTCAATTATAGTAACAAAGACCTTAAGCTATGGGGGATATAAACTCCAAAGCATGAAGTTCAAATGTGAATTTCAAAACAAAACAAATACCATTCCTATCCTGGGGATTTTACTAATTACATAATTTTGCACAATGCAGCTGAACTTTGTAGAAATTATCACGATGAGAATTTACCTTCATTTATCTTGGATATGTCCACATTAGAATTATTGAGTTGCAGCGTGGCTTGCAAAGCAGGAAGCAACTGTCTGAGCAGATTTGGGTCCTGCAGTAATGGAGGTATTGGTGACTGTGGGACAGGAGAGACAGGCATTGCCGAAGCAGAGGCTGGAGGGGCAGGCGTGGGGTTCAGTCCAGAGGCAGAAGACGTGGAAGGAGTTGTGCAAGAGTGTGACACCGATTTGTCTCCTGATGTGGATTCTAAATAAAAAGGAGATAATAAAGCTGAAAAACATGACTTCGATAGAGGAAACTGGAACCAACATCAAACAAGCAACACCCACGTGGCAGGCACCTAACTCAAGTAAGCTCATTTAATATTTACAAGGTAGCACAGAGGGGGCTCAGTAAACATCTGGCTGACTAGATATGAGGCAGACATTTCATATCCTGATTTCATAGATGAGAAAACTGAAAAGGATTACATAACTTGCTTGAAGTCACAAAACCCGGCAAGGCGGTGACTCTAGCATGCCCACGTCTGAGTCTCACAGTGCCACACTCCATTAGTAGTGCTGTCTCAAACACATGCACAAGCGCACCTTCTTGCACTGCATTTTGCCTTTACTGCATTTTGCAGTTGCTGCCTTTTTCTTCCCCCCCGCCCCGGCCAACAAACTGAAGGTTCTGCAGCAACCCTGTATTGGGCAAGTCTCTCCGTGCCATTTTTCCAACAGCATTCTTTTTAAATTAAGGTATACTTTGTTGTTTAGATATAATGCTATGGCACACTTAACAGACTACAGTATAGTGTAAATACAACTTTTATATTACATTGGGAAACCAAAAAAATTGTTTGACTTGTTTTATTGTGAGACCTGCTTCACTGTGGTGGTCTGGAACTGAACCCACAATATCTCCAGGGTATTGTCCTGTATTAACTACATTTTCAAATAAGCTTCCATTAGGATATAAAGGGACAATACAGTTCTCCAAGACTTAATTTCTATGCATCATAAAATAAGGTGAAAATGCTTATGAGCACAAAAACAGTCTACTTAAACATGACAACAGCCTCAATATCAATCAGGATAGTCACGGTGGTGAGCAACCCCAGAATGGACTAAGGATGTGATGCCTAAGAGGAGACTCCTACTTTGAACTTTTGTCCTTACAACTGAGTTTTAGAATTACATACTTTTAAATCTTTCGGATTTAAAAATATAAAGTAATGAACCACCTCTATTTGTATCACTTAATGATTATTAGCACTAAAAAAGATGCTTTTAAAAGCAAGAAACTCCCACAAGACCCCAACCTCAGTGTTTAAAAAGTATTAAACATGCATAAAAAATTATCCTTCGAAAGCCATCCTTGCAAATTACTTACATAGATTCAACGTAACTGAAATTAAAAGCCCAACAGCAATTTTGGTAGCATTTGACAAGCCAATTCTAGAACTTATTTTGTAGACGTATGGGCTAGTAAGAGCCACAAAATTCTTTGAAGAAAGAACACAGCAGGCTTCCCTGGTGGCGCAGTGGTTCAGAGTCCACCTGCCAACGAGGGGATGTGGGTTCGTGCCCCGGTCTGGGAAGATCCCACATGCTACGGAGCGGCTGGGCCCGTAAGCCATGGCCGCTGAGCCTGCGCGTCTGGAGCCTGTGCTCCGCAACGGGAGAGGCCACAGCAGTGAGAGGCCCGCGTACCGCAAAAACAAAACAAAACAAAAGAACACAGCTACTAACATGCCTTGCCAGACATAAAAACTTTAACATTTAAAACAAAACCAATTTAAGGCAGGTTAGACTTCTGTATATATATTTAAGTCTTTAGAACTAGGAGATGAAAACACAGGAAAATAACTTTGATGTGAGGATGCAGAAAATAACAAAGAGCAAAACAATTACACCCAAAGTACTGGTGACCAAACTACTTTAAGGAACTCCTATACATCAAAACAGACAGACTAAACAATAGAAAGGTGAACAGAAGATAATTCACAGAAGAATCATGAATGGCTTAAAAAACACAAAGGATGCTCAACTTCATTGATAATCAGAAAAACGCAAATTAAAAAGCAACAGAATATTCTTTTACGTTCATCCGACTGACAAAAACGTCCAAAGTCTAACAATACCGAATGTTCTCAAGTAGTAATGGAAACACCTAACATCTCAGGTGGAGACTAAACTCATGTAACCACACTGGAAAACAACTTGACATTATCTAGAAAAATTGGAGCTACATGCACTTCACGACCCAGTAATTCCCCTTAGGTACACACCCTTAGAGAAACTCTAATGTACATCAATTTGGAGAAATATTCAACAATTCTCATAACAGTGTTATGCTTCTCTTTTTATTTTAGCACAAAACTAGAAACAAAACACGTCCACCAACAGGAAAAAGAACATAAACTGGTATTTTTATACCATGAAATTTTATTAATACAGTCACTGTAATGGAGGAAAGAATTAGAAACCAAGGTCCCATGGGTAACGACATTAAGACTAGAGTATTCAAGATATTCATACAGTCTCTTAAAATCTTGGCTGAAAGGCTCTTGCATTTCCCATATATACCCATTTCTTGGAGATTTTCAAGCTCATATATACGTTATATAACTGAATTAAGACTGCTACTAGGACGTATAGAAGTTTCAGGAACACTACATTTCAATATTACACTGCTACCTAATAAGTATAAATCTTCACTCCCAATTCTAGGAACTAAACATTCATTAATCATCATGGCCCCAAAGAAGCCAGGAATTACTACTGAATAGCAAGTTTACTGCCAAAAAAAAAAAAAAAAAAAAAAAAACCCTCCTCTACGGCCTTTTTACACTACTGTAATGGTCAAAACACCTATAGGGACAATAGCTGCTTTCAGTAGATTTCACGGATGTGTTGATCTCGCATGATCCACTCAGAAGGTCTAAGACATATTCATTTTTGTAAGGCAGATATATTCATTTTAAAAGGCACACATTTTAAAGGAGGGTCTCTAAGTCTAGCAGATTGCCTACCGTGTTCAGCTTTGCTGTTCTGGAATCATAAACAAGTATAAAGAAACTTGAAGGTGGGCTTCCCTGGTGGCGCAGTGGTTGCGAGCCCGCCTGCCGATGCGGGGGACACGGGTTCGTGCCCCGGTCCGGGAAGATCCCACATGCCGCGGAGCGGCTGGGCCCGTGAGCCATGGCCGCTGAGCCTGCGCTCCGCAACGGGAGAGGCCACAACAGTGAGAGGCCCAGGTACCGCCAAAAAAAAAAAAAAAAAAAAAAAGAAAAGAAACGAAGGAAATAAGATCTTCCTTGTGAAAAGTTTATTACTTCCTTGTGTCAGTTATTACATTTTATGAGGCAATTATAGACTATAGCAGCAGTTCTCTCCAGATCATATACCTTAAGGTTCAGCTTAAGGAATAAACAGTTTAGGGGCATCTTAATGATGTTTAGAATGAAACAAGTTCTCTGTTTTTACTTCCCGCATGAACAATTAAATTAGTACTTATATAACCCTCTGAAATGACCCTTCTGTTACATTTACTATGGTTTTCCTCTGCCTTTAATGATAGGAGTTGGAGAAGGTGTAAGTTGTTTCCAAATTTGTTTCAATGCTGCTAAATCTATCCACAGATTTGAAAAATTAACAAAGGCTTGAAAATTCTTCAGCGTTGCCATTCAATCCAGGAAAAGGAAAACACTCCAAAACAGAAGATACATATCACCACAAAGAAAGAAGGTAACAATGTAAATACGTATGTGTATCCTGAGGAGGAATTTCGTTTGCAGTTTTGTGAGAGATTATCAATGAACAGTATGGAAACCAGTTACTACTACTCAATACTTACGGGAACCTTGAGCAAGCAACAACATCTCTGAAGGCCAGAATTTCTCTTTTTAAAAGGTCTGACTTTGATAGGACTTATCCAAGTTTAAAAACAAAAAACAGATACCAGGGCTCCACCCCAGCTCTAACGAATGGGGCGGGGCTGAGGTGTCCGAGCATATGGTGAACTTCCAGTTCTATGGGTGATTCTGGCACACCTTGTTGGTTATGAAAAAAGAGAGAACTTCCCAGATTCCTTTTAACTTTAAAAAACAAAAGGAAACAAAACCAAAAATTTTTTAAATCTAGCACAAACACAAAGAACTAGTGGAGAAAGGGCAAGATCAAAGACAGCAAAGCTAAACTGCTTTTCCAGGTAGGTCTTCAGCAGGCTATTTGCACACCAGTTATTTATTTTTAAAAACAGCTCCACTCACCCCCTTCTTCCTAAAGGACACACCCATACAAATGCCCTCCGGAAGTATGTTACATCTTAAACATTTTTAATACTACTTGCCTCCATCTAGAAGTATAATTGAGAAAAATAATTGTGATAAAAATATAAAATGCTACCCTGAAAGGCAGTCTTGGTTTCATCATGAAAATATAAACGAAAGGCGTTTCCCTGGTGGCGCAGTGCTTGAGTCCGCCTGCTGATGCAGGGGACGTGGGTTCGTGCCCCGGTCTGGGAAGACCCCACATGCCGCGGAGCGGCTGGGCCTGTAAGACATGGCCGCTGAGCCTGTGCTCTGCAACGGTCTCGAGAGGCCACAACAGTGAGAGACCTGCGTACCGGAAAAAAAAAAAAAAAAAAAAAAATATATATATATATATATATATGTGTGTGTGTGTGTAAACGAAAGCTATTGGTTGGGTGCCACTCCTCTGTGTTCAGAGCGCCCTACCACAGACGTTACCCAGCATCTCCTATTATATAGCTTATGATCTCTCTCTCTTCTATCAGAAAATGAACTCTTTCAGGAGAAGAATTTTGTTGTATTTACCTCTGAAGCTCTGGTGCAAAATGGGATCTGGCACCAAGATGGCATCAGCGTGTACTTGTTGACTGGACGCCTGATTAGGCAGGAAAGGCTCAGGTGCCTGTGTCTGTGCTGCTCTTCTTAAGCTCTAGGTTCAAAACTTACAATGGGGAGGAAAAGCCTCAGGTCTCCAAAAATAATTCATTGAGCAGGCAATGAACAGCTCACTTTATGCTATTTTTTCATAAAGCTAAGTAATACCACATAGTCTTAGAGACAAACAACTTATTTAGATTTATTTTAATAATCATAAAATCCTCAACCCCCTTCTTCTTTTTTTAAACACTCAAAGGCAACAAGCAACTATTCAGAACAAATACACAGTCATTAAGTGTGCTTTTTCTACAGATATTTAATTTTAATTAACATTTCTATTTGTCTTTTTAATCCGGAATCTGTTACAATGTTAGGTTAACATACTTCATGTTTACACAGTTTTGTATCAAACTAAAATTAAAAATCTGGATCTTTGAAAATAAAGACAAATAATGAACTTAAGAAAATTCATGTAGTGTTTTACATTACAAAGCCATTTCAAAAGGCTCTTCTGCTTTTTAACATCAGCCTCTAGTCTCATTCTTTAAATGCAAACTTTTCCAAGCATTAAAGAAACCTAGGTTGCTTTAAGCCTATTTTTTCAGCTTTTGGCAAAACAACGGTATCCAATTTTAGCTCTACCATGTTTATTTTTTTATTTTGTGTGTGTGCGTGTGTATGTGTGTGTGTGTGGGCACGCACGTGCCTATGATTTTTTTAAGGATATGTGGTGATGTTGTCCTATGGTATTTTAAACTTAAAATGAGCTTTAAGGTCACTTTCCTACCTGATGTTTTTCTATCATTTGTAGATCTCTAACCAATTCTTATCATAAGCCGTGAAATAAATGTTACTCTTTGGTTTTAATTTAAATTGTGTATATAAACTTTGATAAAACCTTTTTTCTCTCCCTTTATGCTTGTAATTATGAATTATTCATTTATACTTCCAATTTTTACCAGTAGGGGGAGTAACCTACCAAAGACTAGACTTCACAGAGAAATGTACTATAACCTAACTTTTTAAGGCTTAAAGTAATAACCACTCACCTCTTCTAATTATAGGCACCCTTTCAAAATACCCAAGACAACACAGACCAAAGTCAAAATTTTCTGACCTACGTTTTTCTGGTATGCTAGATAACTCCTCCTCAATCTGCAGGAAGGTCTAACGAGATACTGCACGTAAAGAGTAAAAGGTACTGACTGCATTTCTAAACATTAATTTCCCACAATGTTCTGACAGTTGCCGTCATAATTCTAAACAGGATATGGCTGTAAAGCTCAAACTACTGATGCAACAAGGGCAGCCTGCTTGTTCCATTGTGTAGTAATGGTGTTACAACACGGAGGAATCATAAGGGAAAACAAAGTATACAAGTGTAGTAGAAAAAACCGCAAAATAACTAGGTGACAACACCGGGTATATAATCTGTGACTTTCATTTTAATTTATTTTTTACTCTATAATTCATAATTTTAAATGTGTCTGTCCAGAACTTTTCTATGCATTTAAAATGTACATAAAAATAAGTATGGCATTAATTGATGTCTTATAACAATTATGTTTTTGCAACTTGCTCTTTCAACCGAGAAAATCTTTATGCTAATACATACAAAGGATAAGCCTATTTTAAAACTTTTAACAGATTTTACTTAAGTGACCTCCATAATAACCATCTTCTCCACTCCGACCAGTTTTGTTTCCCTACATTCAACTGTTAATTGTCACCAACTTTAAGAGTGAAAAATCTCATTTTAATTTCCAATATTGTATTGGTAATCTTTCTCTTGAATTCTTTTATGCTGGTAAAATATACAACATACAATTTACCATTTTAACCATTTCTGGGTTTACAATTCATTAGCATTAAGTACATTCACACTGTCATGCAACCATCACCACAATTCACCTCCAGAACTTTTTCATCTTTCCAAACAGAAACTTTCTACCCAATTAAACCATAGCTCCCCATCTCACAAGACCAAAGTTGAGCACTATTCTGGTTTGTCTCTCTATGAACTTGCCCATTCGAGGTACCCCAGAAGCGGAATCACACAATACTTGTCCTTTTGTGTCACTTAGCATAAGGTTTTCACAGTTCATCCACGTTGCAGCGTTTATGGTAATTTCACTCCTTTCTAAGGCTGAGTAATACTGCATGTGTGTGTATATATACACACACACGCACACATATATATCACATTTTGTTTACCCTTTATCTGCTGGTGGACACTAGGGTTGTTTCCACCATTTGGCTGTTGTGAATAGTACTACTGCGAACACTCGTGTATAAATACCCGTTTGATTCCTTGGTTTTCAATTCTTTTGATTACATACTTAGGCATGGAATCACTGGATCCTATGGTAATTTTATGTCTCACTTTTTGAGGAACTTTCGAACTGTATTCCATAGCAGCTGTGTTATTTTACGTTCCAACCAGCAATACACAAGGGTTTCAATCTCCACGGCCTCAAAAACACTTGTTGTCTTCTATTGTTTTTTTTAATATATATACAGTAGTCATCCTAATGGGTGTGAAGTGATATCTCACTGTGGTTTGATTTTCTGTCCCTGTTGACCAATGATGCCGAACACCTTTTTATGTGCTTACTGGCCATTAGACTATGTTCTTTGGAAAAATGTCGCATCAACTCCGTTGCCCATTTTTGGACTGAGCTGTTTCATTTTACTGTTGAGTTCCAGTACTTTGTATTCATATATTCTGGCTATTAATCCCTTATCAGACATGACTTATAAATATTTCCTCCCATTCCATGGGTTCAGCCTTTTCACTCTAGAGTGTCCTTTGACGCACAAAAGTTTTTCATTTTGATGAGGTCCAATGTATCTATTTTTTTCTTCTGTTGCCAATGCTTTTGGTGTCATATCCAAGAAATCACTACCCAATCCTGTGTCATAAAGGTTTTCCCTAGCTCTCTTACAGTTTTATACTTTTTAGCTCCCAAGTTAAGGTCCTTGTTCCATTCTGAGCTAATTTTTCTAACTGTTGTAGAGCAAGACTGGCCATTTAAACTTCCTCTCCTGTAATGCCTGTTCAGACACTTTGCTCATCTTTCCATTGGATTGTTGGTTTTCATACTGCTTTGATGAATTCTTAATGTAGCCTTAATGTACTGTTATTCATATTTGTTGCAAATATTGTCTCCCAACTTTGTATTTTTTTTTCAACCTTTGTTTATTGTATCTCTCTCACAGAGAAGTTTTAAATGTCTTATGTAGCCAAATTTACCAACTTTTTAAGGCAAATGTGTTTTGGGCCCTCATTTAAAAGGTCTTCCTTGCCCCTCAAGTTAAAAACAGTATTTTCTAACATTCTTTCATCACAGGTATTCCCCTGCCCCACTGCTCAAAATGCCATCTTTATTACATAATGCAATTTTAGTGAAACTTACTGACTAAATCAGACTAACACCAACCCCCCCCCCCCCGCCCCGTTAACGTCCTCAGTTATTCAACAAATTCTTAAGTACTTCTATGGCCAATTGGTCTAATTTTACATGAACATTTAGAAATCCTAAAAGTAGTTTGAAAAGTAGTTTAAAGCAAAGCAAGGAAGGGCTAAATGTGTCCCACTTACAGCCAGCTACAACCTCCTATGTGGGCTATAAAAGATTACTGCTGTTAACACACTGGGAAAAGTCTTCAGGTTCATTTTAACTTCACCCAGTCTACAAATATCATCAAAACACAAAAAGGAAGTTTATTCCAAGTGACTAACTCACATCTCACATTAAAGAACGACTAATCCCCTTCCATTAGATTCGGACTACAGAACAGCATGTAACTATGTGACCCTGTAGACAGGCTAACTTTCTGAGAGCTGCCTTGAGGTCACTGAATAGGTCTCCTTCTGTGGCTGCTCTGTTTACTTTTCAAACTTATCTCTGTTAATAAACCGTAACTCTAAATTATTAAATAAGGAACTTAAAGGCCATTAAACTCTTCTGACCCTGGCACTTATTTGGCGAAATTAAAAAACAAGGACCCACGTCTCCTGCCTATTTTGTCATTTCACAAATCTGCAAGAGGCTGGGGTCAGGACCAGTTTAGAATGGTCAATGGGTTGCAAGCCTGTAAAATTCGGTTTTAGACTTTTTTTTTTTTTTTTTTAAGCACATCAGAGTTTCTCTGTACTTTGTTATATGGCTGTCCAATAAAGGAGTCTTGCCAAGAGATGTTCAAATGTTACCATAAGAAACAGATATAAACCTAAAAGGAGGTACCTGATGCCCTTGTTTCACCCTACCTAACACTAGGATTATTCTCTGCAGAACTGAAGAGCTTCACAGCTCCTCCACACTTCTGTCCCTCAAGCAAGCACAGTTCCTTTTATCGAAAGACACACCGGCATTAAACAGATCCAAATCTATTTCTTTAATTAGACGCACAACACATGTAACACTCTTCTTTTGCTCCAAATACGTTTTTTAAACCATGACCAATGTAGGTGCTTCCCCAACTCTGAACACATGCATTACCATTCTTTCAGTTATTTATCCATATACCACAAATACTGAACTGACTGCCTATTACCTGTCAAGTACTAAGGATACAGCAGTGGCTAGGACAAAGTTCCGAGCGTTCTATTGCTGTCATCCTTAAATACAGCTTAGCTATACTAGTAGCACTTAAGACCAAGAGACCTATCTGATTTGAACCATCAACCTCTGAATATAAATTATTTGTTAAGGAAAATCCAAACAAGGAAATCACCATGTTGATGAGAACAGTCAATAGGAAGCTTAACTTAAATAACATGGATGTCTCCACTGAGGAAAAAAATATACCGCAAATTAATGGACCTTTCACAAACTTAGACTAACTGGAAAACAATCTGAAAAGATCCAAATTGTTGTACAATTTATTTAAGGAAACAGTACTGTCTTCAATTCACATGCAAGGGGAAATACTTAGTAAGACTGTACTATTTTCCCTATACACCACACCTAGGCAATTCCAAGGTAATCAAGTTTCTTCCTGTAAGTTTAAAGTAAGTTTGTGATCAGCAAACACACTTTGTAGAATTTAAACATGAATCACCTAAGATTTGTGAGGAGTTTTGAATTACTGGAGTCCAAACTAATATAGACTGGTGATGTCTTTCATTACGCACAGTTTTATGGAAAGAACGTGGACTTTGGAGAAGCACGTCTTACACCATATGTTTCAACTTCAGCCATGTGCAGGCTCTTCATATCTAAGAAGACAATTCTTTCCCTCACAATGTTGTTTTAAGGAATAACCTAAAATATGTACAAAACATTTAGCACCAAACCTGGTATACAGTTAATCTTTAATTACGTTAAGTTTGTCAGGAATGGTGCTTGAAGCTTCGAGGGAGAGGTTAGGGAGTGAAAAAAGTACAAAATGCAATAAATCATAACGTCTGACCCTACACAGGATAGTCTAATTGAAGGAACTAAAATCATAAAGTGGTGAGTGCAGTAACAGACAGAAAAACAAAGTGTTTGAGAGGTTAACTGACACTGAGAACCCAAGGACACCACCGCTGGCCCTTAGAGAAGGAACTGAGTCCAACAGAATGGAAATGGAGGGAAGAATACGTCCTTTTCAGCAAAGGATCAAAACATGAAAGAGCGTAACACGATCTAAAAAACTGTACAAGTTTGCAGCAGATGAATTATACAGGGAATGTTTAAGAGTGAAATACTGGAGATCAAGCTAGTAAGACAGGCTGCAACCAGACTGTCAAGGACTTGCTATCATCTTACTGAGAAGTATGGACTTTCCCTTTGGATAAAACCATTAGAAAATTTTAAGCAAGGAAATAACACAATCCAATCTAAATTTTATAATGATGTCACTGGAAGTGGACAGAGTGGGTAGAAGGAAGCACAGCAGTTATCAGAAGGTTACTTCAAGAGCAATGACCTGAGGCTCAATAATGGCAGTGGCAATAACAAGAGAGAGAAACAATACACACCAATAAGACACACGAGGAAGAATCCAAGACTTGCTGATGGATGAATGAATGTTGAAGAACATGGAATGGTTGGGAGGATAGTGTTGTCACTGAGAACCTAGAAACTGTGGGAAAAGGGAGGCATTTGGGACACACTATATTCTGGGGAGATGTTAACAAATACCAACTGCTTGGAGAAGGAAGCAGACGTGTGTGAGTTAGAAATAAAGATTTGGGAGTCACTTATGTAGACAAGGTAGTCACGAGAATTGCTACCCAGCAAAAGAGGACATGTTGGGCAGGAAAAAAGAACAAGGTCTTCCCTGGTGGCGCAGTGGTTGGGAGTCCGCCTGCCGATGCGGGGGATGCGGGTTCGTGCCCCAGTCCGGGAAGATCCCACATGCTGCGGAGCGGCTGGGCCCGTGAGCCATGGCCGCTGAGCCTGCGCGTGCGGAGCCTGTGCTCCGCAACGGGAGAGGCCACAGCAGTGAGAGGTCTGTGTACCGCAAAAAAAAAAGAACAAACCACAGTGAAGACTGAGCTCTGATGCTATTTCAGGAGCAAGAAGAGGAGAGGGCAGGAAGCTGAGGAGCGCAGCGTCCCAGAAGTCAGGGAAGAAAAACTCTCCAAAGAGGAGGTGAGAGCTAACAACAGGTAAAGTGGGAGAAAGACCAAAGACCTTTTTGAAGGCCAAAGGTCGTTTTTTCAAACTGAGAAATGTTTTTTAAATAAACTTTTTCTGTAACCAAACTAAAACTAAAAGCGGCAAAACTGAAAAACCCAAACACCCTTTAGAAAGTATTACCACACTAACAATTAATGTGTTAATTCAGATTCTCTCTCAGGAATTCTCTTGTAAATTTAATTCTGCATCAGGTAGAAAGTATTACCACACTAACAATTAATGCGTTAATTCAGACTTTCTCTCTCAGGAATTCTCTCTTGTAAATTTAATTCTGCATCAGGGCAAATATGACTTGTACATATGAATTTTGGTACAAGCCATCTTTGGGGAATCTGACAACATTTGGAGTAACCTGTTTATGTATGATGCACTCTATGATGAAAGTATGTTTCGTAATGTGTAACAACTGCCACGGGGGAAATTCAAACTACGTACATAAAAGGAGAGCAAACTAGAAGCAAAAGAAACCCAATTCCTTAAATCCTTTGTCAACACATCAAATCAGTGTGAAATAATGAGTCTGACAACAGAGTAGAAGCTTAAAGACTCATTAGGTCCACATAGCATCTTCTAAACCCAAAGGACATAAAAATTCCTCAACATTTACTGATGCTAATGTGCTAATTCATCTGCTAAGGGGTCTACCCAAGGTGATTTATTTACTTAATGCTTTTCAAATTTCCTTAGTTCCTTAAAACTGGGTTAAGTCTGGGACTGCGGCTGGTCTATGAAATAAGGCTTATCCCATCACCCTGCTTCTTCCATTATGCATCGCCCCCCAAGTGGTGGTTGCCACAGTTTTTCTGAACCTTCTATGGTTACTAGCACCGAGTCAGATAAACACAATTTGGGTTGCAAAGTTCAACTTCTACTCTTCAGACTTAACTCATAATTCAGACATTAAGACTCCTTATCTTATGGCCCACAACTCAGTTTTCTAATTCACAAACTGAAACCAATAGTTGCATGTGTGCGGAAATGACAAGTTTTTAAATGTCTCTATTCATATTAAATTTTAATAGAAAATTGAGACAATTTCTAAACTACATCATGAAGACAATTATCACAAAAACCAAAAATTACTTTATACAAGTATGATGGGACAGTCATTTAGCTGTGAAAAGTTATTTTATCCATTACTAACTGTTATAAATTAAGCACTTGACTTCAAAGTGTCAAAGGCAAAAAACAGTTCTGAGGCTTCATAATTAAAAAGAAAAAGAAAAAAGCTAAATATGGCTAACTCTAGATCTAAATCTATGCAGTAACATTCTAGAAGACTTTTTAAAAGAATTCATAATTAAGCGTCTTATTTAGCTAACGGAAATAATGTAATATAATCAGAAACTCAAGAAACTATAGTTCAACGTGCAGCATCTAGTAATAATGGCATACCTTTTCTCTCTGTTTTCTGTGCAGGGACAGAAGATGTGGGTGTAGGCAGTTTTGATAAAGTAGATGCTCCATTAGCATCAAATGATTTCTTTGGCTGGTGATCAGACTGTAGCGTAAATGGACTAGAAGGAACAGTGCTTGGGGCAGCAGTTGGATGAACCACTGGTTTGATGGGGTGCTGTACTGGCGTAGAACTACTGTGAGTCTCTGCTCTTGGCAGTCTGTAGTCTCTGTCATTGTGTCTGCTTGTCTGAGACAAAATATTCTGTGGGAGCAAACTACTGGCATCACTGGAATGCTTGTCTTCCACTTTAGTTCAGAGTTCGGAAAAAGAGATGTTGGAAATGACGGAAGGGGAAGAAAAAAGATTACGTTAGAATCCTGTCTTTAACATCAGCTAATTTAGCAACATACCTGTATTTAACATCTTTCTATAAAACTGCGAGCCCAGTTAGCGTCTGCAGTTTTACCACGAGCATATGGATATTCAAATACTGAAAGAGGAATTTTAGCTCAACTGTAAGTGCTTCATCTACGCTGAGATTTCAAGCGGGCTGCTAGTTTGGGGACTCTTTAGAGCCACACCATAAGCTCAAACAAAACATGAGCTGTTTTGTTTAAAACATCAAAACATTGATGTTTTAAAAGATCAAAATGTATGGAGAGGTATAACATTTTTTACTCAAATAACAAAAAATATTTTTAAAATAGAAAAGGTAAACGGTCCATTCTTTTAAAATACGGACCTTGGTTCTAATAATTGACGGAATTATCCACAGTGGTTCAACTACAAAGGAATACTACTTTGTTGTTAGCCTGATTTTTCTGAATACTGAAGTGGTTGATTAGTGGGCTCTAAAGTAGCTGGTACTAGGGCTTAGATGACCTCATTTTGGGATGGCTGAATTTTATAAAGGACTCTGCATTCGGTAACTAAATCAATTCATATTTTTAATGATGCTAACAAATACCAGAGTTAGTTATAAAATCAAGTTATAGATAATGCTATCTGACAACAGGAGCCCTACATCTGCAGCAAAGTCAGAAAAATATACTTGGTATTATCAGTCATGTTAAGAACAGATCCTCTTCCAATTTAAAGCCACAAAAATATTTTAAACTCAAAAGTACTTCTGCTTCCGCAAAAAGAGTACAAAAGAAGGAAAATTTCAACAATCACGGCAACAAAATTTGTATTTGTCAAAAAAACCTCCAGCCTAAATTACAAGTCTCGTCAGTAACTGAAGGATTAAAGCAACTTCCAAGGAGAAAAACACCTTAAGATTCAAGCACATGATATGTAATGATATTACCAAAGGATGCCCTCCCTGTTGAATACTGCGTCGTTTTTTCCAGTTCATGGTTCCTCCAAGTCTAGAGAGCATGACAGCACAAAGAAGGAAGTAGGCTTAAACCGCAAAGCAGTTTTCAAGTTGTCAACGCACACCTGCAGCAGAGACACTGCAGAGCATTACAGCACACGAGGGCGCTATGGCGCCAACAGCTTTCTCCTGCTTACGGCTCGAGACGCGACGCCGTTCACCAGAGACTCCATCCATCCGCACAGCCCCACGACAAGAACACTCAGCAAACATCTGCAGACACTTCTCGGTGCCACCACTGGGCGAGGAGAGGTGTGCTACTGGGGCTGGCACGGAGAGGCCAGGTGTAACGCTCTACATCCTACAACACAGGACAGAATCCATACGCATTCCCTGACCCCAAGCGCCATCCGTGCCACTGCTGAAGAACCCAAGTTAAAGTTTCTCTAACCACAGAGCAATCAGTCTGTGAGGCACCGATTAAAGGTGATAAAAATAATCAACAATACAACTACACCAGTACAATTACAGCAGCAGTAATACCAAATTTAAAATTTCACCCCTACAACTTCACTGTCAAACTGTGGGTATTATTTGCTACATTGCCAAAACTCCCGAAACACAAAAACGCTCTTGAAGAATCTTTTTTCCTACCTTTACCTCTTTACGTAGGAAATGTTCCCAACCCTCCCTGTCCCCTCCACCACACGCACACCTCTTTAGCTGGCTGTTGGGGACAACAGAGCTTTAGGCCCTGCCCTACATGAACACCAACGTACCAGACATATGGGACACTCTGCCAGCATTTCTTGGATAGACAAAGTTAAGCACTTCAGTGCCTAGGGACCATTATTACCATCACGCCAAGTACAGTCAGCTGACCAATTAAAAAAAAAGCAGCAATACAGATGCAGCCCTTTCTCAAACATTACTTAAAACTCAAGAAGTGTGACAAAGGAGTCCATTTCAGCACAAAGACCCACCGACTCCTCATCTGCACTTCTAGGAATTTAGCTAAGGAAGTAATCAGGGAAGTGGGCAGAAATATGAACAACAGCATCGTTTACTGCAGGAAGAAGCTGAAAACCACGCGGGTATCCACGGAGAGAGGATTATTTATGAAGGGGGGCACGTCCAAAACCGGAACACCATGCAGTTAACATACGTTGAACTATAAAATGGCAAAAGGAAACAAATCCTTGGAAAACATTTTCTCCTTAATTTTTTTTTGGCCGCGCCGCGCGGCACGCGGGATCTTAGTTCCTCAACCAGGGATCGAACCCGCGCTCCGTGCAGTAGAAGCACAAGAGTCTTAACCACTGGATCGCCAGAGAAGTTCCATATCCTTGAAACATTATTGAACAGAAGAAACAGGTTAAGAACAGTAACATACAATCCTATTTTTGGTGTAAAATACATGCATATGTAGTTTTTATATACTTTCACATGCAGCTAGAAAAAAGTGTATGTCTCCAAGCGTTCCTGAGTCATGAGATTAAAATACTTTCCCTCTCTCTACTTTTAATAACAAACATGCCTAACTTCTGAAATCTTAAAGAAGAAAAAACTGTTTCCCTTTTGAAAGAAAAAGATGCACACAGATAATTTGAAACCACAATTCGGATTTTATTTCCTTAAAGATCTTTATTAAGCAGCCAAAAGTATTATTTTCACTTCCACCAACTTTTCTATCAGACCTCTAATTACCCCAGGAGAGGACAAGTGGCTAGGTAATTTTGGAAAGAACAAACATACTAGGCTGTGATCTTTTCTTCTCTGGGAACCATCAGCCACTACGTGGAGAGGCCCGGCCCAGTAACTAAAAAACGTTATTTTTACACTCATCTAGCGAGTCTTCCTGGACGCCCACAATTTGTTCAGGAGGACCACAAGCTGGGCACTATATTTTTTTTAGCCTGGAAAAAAGGAAAATCTCTCATTTTTAGTTATTTGCCGGAAAGTCAGTTACTGGAGATATTAAGTGAAATGGGATTACAACCCAGGTCTTCTGTCTCGATATACAATATTCTTAAATTCCCTAACTTCAGTGCTTTAAACCATTGTTATTTTCTAAGAATTAAGCACAATTTCACTAATATAAAAAGTTAAATGTTCCAGGGAACATACTTTAAACATTCAGCCCTACAGAACTATATTATTTGTTTCATCTTAAGTAATTTCTCCCATCAAACATTCAATATCCCCCACTGGGACCAAATATAACCCTACTTTTTGTCTTGAGTTACAGAAGGAGAACGCAAACGCTTAAGTCTAAGAATTCCCAAAACACATCTAAAAATTCTCAAAACTTCAAAATTTGATGAAGAGCCTAAGAATTCTATGTGGCATTTAAATTTTATTCTGGGCAAGACAAGCCACTGGGAATAGAATATATTTAGTGAAATCTTCAAATTCAAATTTTATTTGAACTTAAAAATAAATGTATGTTACCCATATTGTCCAACTCGAACAAAATCTGACCTCAAAAGAACCTGAAGGTGCCCATAGTATGGAGACGGCACACAGATCTACAATCGTGGTGAAACCCATTTCCATATACAAGGATGAACAAGCTTCTCGCTGATGACACAGACAAAGACAGTCACTTCACGTCACTCTCTGTGTGCAGCTATCGTTCAGTTACTGGACTGAAACCCAGCGGGTCTCTCAGTGACCAGTGTAAATGGGGGTGGGGTCTCTTGTCAATCCACAGCATGAAATCTTACTTCTTCACCAACTCAACGGCATTAGAGCCATCACGGGGGAGTGATGGACACCTCCACGTGCACCGTTTCAAGAACAAAATGATGCACGTTACGAGGACAGACCCAACACAGAAAACCTTTTATGTTTCTGTTTCTTTTAGTTTACCTATATAAACGGCTATGCACATAAATCTGTAAAGTAAACAAACTACAGGAATGAATCAAACATTCTATTGGTTCAGAGAAAGAAATTAATACTTACTTCCACTGGCAAACCCACTAGTGGCTGTTGCTTGCATCACCTCTCTTCTGTAATCCCTATCTTTTGGGAAGCTATTAACTGCCATCTTGTTTGCTTCTTTTTGTCTCTGTTCTCTAAAAATAAAAGATACACCCACAAAAATTACAAGACATACAATGAATCTACATTTAACACTTCTGGTCAAATGCTCAACGAAACTGTACGTGGAACATAAAAGAACAAGGCAGTAATATCATTCAACTGGTGTGGACACGGGACACAGCAGACAACATTAATGCTTCTCCCTCAACTGGTGTGGACACGGGACACAGCAGACAACATTAATGCTTCTCCCTCAACTGGCGTGGACACGGGACATAGCAGACAACATTAATGCTTCTCACTCAACTGGCGTGGACACGGGACACAGCAGACAACATTAATGCTTCTCCCTCAACTGGTGTGGACACGGGACACAGCAGACAACATTAATGCTTCTCACTCAACTGGTGTGGACGTGGGACACAGCAAACAACATTAATGCTTCTCACTCAACTGGTGTGGACACGGGACACAGCAAACAACATGAATGCTTCTCACTGATGGCAATATTATACCAACTACTCACATGCCATTAACCCTACAACCAAATCTCTGTAATGAAAATTCTACATATATGAAGGAAACATACTATTGTCCTACAAGAATGATAAAGTTTTCTAACACAAATTATAGGGAAGATGTATGATAGATAACAGATTAATATAAATTTTTAAATTACATAAATACACTGACTGTTCACAAGGCCCTTGTGGACAGCTGCTCGTCTGTCCTAGTTTTTTTGGTTTTGCTTTTTAAGGTAAAGAGAAATTATGGAAAACACAGACGATGGGCCAGCCACTGCAGTCAAGGAGTGACGAGCGTCACACTAAGAAGCCTAAGCTCAGGAACGATTAGCACCAAGACGCTCGCCGGCGGGATCAACAGTGAGAGATACGGTTCACTTAAATGAGCAAATACCTTTCAAGCCACTCCTTTGGTTTCTCCCACTGTGAAACTTCTGTTCGACAGTTGTAGTAGTATTTTTTCCCAGAGGAGCTAATATGCTCAGACCAGTCATCGGCAGAATCATAAGGCTTAAAAACACATTTTAGAAAATTAGAACACGTTAATACAATTTAATCACTTGGTATGAAATATCAAGAGTGTCAATGGTTTTCAAGGCATACATATGGAAAAAGACTTGAGATAAAAGTCCCTGATCTAAGATGTCTAAGATGTAATTATCTGCATATGTATCTTAGGAGACCCTAGTCTATGAAAACCTTCAAGGGGAACAATGGAAAACTCTATAAAATATCAAATTAAACAGATTAGCAGGTTCATTAGGCACAAGAAGAATGACACGAAACTAACATCATAGTGACTTCAGAAAAGCATTACAAAGCCCCCCATTACCACAGTTTTAATTGCTGAAATCTAGTCACATGGAGAAGCCACTCTCAACTGACTGATCTGATGGCATGAGAGTACATCAGTTCTAAACACTCTAAGGCACAAAAGTAATCACGAATAGTGTGACAGAGACAGCCTGCCTGTATTCACTGTTACTCAGTGGGAAAAAAGCACACACAAAAAATCTTTAATGTAAACACAAAGCTAATTAAAAGCTACGGATTTGTTTCAACTTCAAAATCCATGAGATGGGTCAAGTATCAACTAAACCTTGTCTCACACAGTATATAGGGTCGGCAGCGTCGCTCATTTTCCCATAACTAAAACTGGTCTGTCTTCCGAAAGTTCTCAGATACAGTCTCTTGCTAGCAATTTCACAGGCCCTGTAAAATTACAATGAAGTAAGAAATATCTGAAAGGCCCAGTTCTCACGGAATCAATCTCAACAAAAGTAATGCTTAAGTGCCTGCAGCAGCCCCAGGAAATCTGGTAGAGCCCCAAGTACACTTGTCCACGAATTTAACTGTTTTCAAAGGAGCTTTGAGGCTAAAATGAAATAAGGTTATACTCTGGCAGCCCAACCTTCTTCTGGGCTCACCACAGAGCAGAGGAACACTATTTTAAAGCTTAAGGAAAGGGACTCTTATGTACTGCCTACCCAGCTTTCTTTAATCTACCACATAGGAACAAGCTGAAAGAACTTACACGCTGTCCACAGGTCACAAAAGCAATCAGTGGCAGAAGAAAGGAGCAAAACTCAGGTTTCTGGACATCTATTATTTCCACTAAGTCAATACCAATTTTGGAAATGTCGTAAGAATTCTGAGGACAGTTGAAGAAACGATGCAGATTATGCTCTCAGGCTGGTGTCTCAAAATCATGAAGCTGCTGGAAATCAGCCCTGTGCTTCCAAACCTCTAAAGACCAGTGGAGAGTGAACTCTCAAGCCCTCTAGCTCCCAGGAGGCTTTGCCAGGCTGCAGGAAACCCAACCACAGAAGGCGGAATTCAAAGGCTCTTTTCCACCACCTACCACTCCCTACACCTACATTAGTATACGCCGGCTGAGCCCCTCTACGGAGGTATCTGCAAGATTTGGTTTGGGCAAGTGGCCACGTGGGGTTACTAGTTTGGTCTGGAGAGGCAGAAGGAGATTTGAGGCAGGGGAACAGAGGCCACCAGAGTGGAGCAGAGGGTCTAAGCCCGCGCCCCTCACAGCGGTGCCTGTGCCGGCTGTGGCCCGTCTGGAGAGAAGAGGAGCCCGCGGCACAGCGCACGCCGACACACTGCTTCCAGAGCCAAAGGCCCGCTTCCGGGACAGACACTGCCACCGCTCAGCTAGGCAGTGTGTTTGATGGCAGTTAACTTGCACTCTGGCACAACCTCCAGGACGGTTCAAAGTTCACAGCCCAGAACCCTGAAGAGCATGGGTTCACCAAACCCTAGGTTAGTACGAGTTAATGTCTTACTTAACAGAATGTGCTCCAGGTATAGCACTGCAATCACGTACTAGTAACTTAAGCTCATCTTCTCCACCCTACTTCTATCCTCAAAAAAAGGTTAAGGAAAAAACCTTTAAGTAACAGGGTAATGTTTTTAAATGCTGATATGCAACAGGAGGTGTTAAATTCCCTGCCCCCCCCGTTGTATTTTTTTCAGCCTTACTAAGGTATAACCGACAAATAAAATTGTAAGACATTTAAAGCGCACACAGTGACGATCTGACACCCACGTTCACTGGGAAAGGGTCTGCTCGTCTAGTTAATGATCACGTCTGTCTCGTCACCTCACTCACAGGCACTTCTTTTGGTTAGAACACTGACGCTCTACTCTCTTAGCAAATTTCCGTTACACAATACAGTGTCACCAACTATAGTCATCATGTTATATATTAGATTCTCAAGTTCCTTGATTGAAAAAAGGTATCTAAAATTAAGAATTAAACAAAAGTTTTGCGAACATTTCAAGTTTTCTAAATTAGGCTTTGCTGTAGTTGCCAAGTGCTGCCCAGGAGCCCTTGAGGGACCCCGAGCTCATTCACAAAATCACAACTATTTTCATAAATAGTTTCATAAGTAATACTCAGATAATTTTGTCTTTTTCCTCCTCATTCTATCACAAGAAACACAGGGGAGTTTTCTCAGAGGCTTTATGGGAGATCTGATATCACAAAAGACTGAAGGTAGAACAACTATGAAATCCTATGTTTCTTCTCCCTACTCAGGCATTTAAAGAGATGCTCAACGTCTATTTTTCAAAGAAACAGAAAGTTATTTTTCAAAAAAATATATTACATGTGTTGACATGTAATAGCTTTACAATTTTTAAATTATCTTTCAAATTTATCAATTTTAATTTTTAATATGGTTACTCACGACGGAGTCCACATAAACAGAAGCTCTCAATTTTCATGAATATAGAGGCCCTGAGACTACGAAGCATGAATGGCTGCTCTCTAAGAATGGCACTCAATAGTTCCCGTAGCACCAGTCTACTCTTCAGTTCAAAATGACTTTTAGAACTTATATCAACGCTGCTTTTCTCTTCTTAAATAAAAAAGCATCTCCCTATTTACTCTCTCCAAAATACAGAGTTCCACCACTTCTTCTCAAAGTTAAACTATGGAAAATAAAGTGTTAATCTCGGAATTTAATTATGCACTGTTAATAAAGAATAGTTCATTAAATAACATCAAAGATGGCACTCACTGTAACAAAGAATTTCATGGAGTCCTAAGAGTTCTATGGTTAAGTAGAATATCTTCAGTCAAGACTGGTTACAGAGAATAGATCTGAAGAAGAACCTCCAACTTAAAACCTCCGGAAGATATTTAATTGATAACAGGAGATATTTAATGCATAACAAGGGGAGAGCTGGAGTATAAATGCAAAGTAACCTAGGACTGAATTTAAAGCACCTCCAGCAAATCAAAATCGGTAAACGATACTTAAGGGAAGATTCCAATTATAATGTCTTTAAAGGGAAATAAATTTCTCTTCCTAAATAAACAGACTTTCCGAATAAAGGGATCTCTTTAAAAAAAATCAGGAATATGCATAACATAATCTAAGGCGGCCTACATGATGTCTGTAAATCCTACCATGATTTGCATTAGGAAGCAGGAGGCGTTCAACAGGCTACAGGTTTAAATTCAACGAGGTCTACCTGTGAATATCTTCACACTAAAAAACCAGGTAATTGCAACTCGACTTCCAACAGTTAACTTGATAAATATAAATCACCCACACAAACACATATCTGTGTGCGTAACTCCAAATAATACTGCTACTGATTTTCAAAGACATATTTAAGGCTCAGAAAGCACGAAATAAAAACCCACTTTAAAAAAAAGCTATTCCGTACTTTAACCTGGGTTAAAATAATGTGCTGACCTGGGTTACCTGATGTTCTTCCGTTCATCTCTTCTTTCATTATGAAAGTATTAATGAAAGGTGACCTTATGTTTTACTTTACTACTCAAAAACCTTCCATTGGAAGTGATTTTAGGACAAAGTCAGTTTACAAGTAACCTTCAGAGATGTTCAAAACCCAGGCTCTCAGGTAACATTAAATTATAGTTTGCAAAAATGTCATTCCCCCTGGGTACATTACGGTGAAAAAGACCACTACTCGAGGTTAATTATATACCCAGAGTTGAAATCTACAGAAAGGGGAACCCTGATGCTGAAAACACATGACATTTAATCCGTCTTCAGTTTCCACTCACACAGCGCAGTCCCCTGACACCCTTTAGAATTTGGATCTTTCAAACTTATCTGATGCCCATTATTTCTTCTTTCTGATTTCATTATGTCAATCCATTTCTTGAAAATCAAAATAATCAGAAACGGTTTTCCCTGAATAAGGAATTTTTTCCACCAAAACAATGTCCACATGGCCCGCCTCTGTCCTAATAGCAAATACCAAATCTAAATTGTCAGTAATAAAGGAAACGTTAGGTTAGTGCTAGCCTGTTAATTTAATGGGGCCATTTTTCACAAAAAGAGAGATACGCATTGCAAAATGCTGAGTATATGTCTTAGTGAAAGTGATTCAGCATAAGCAGTGTGATGATAGCACCTGTGAAGGTTCATCCAGCTGTCGTCTCAGTCTCGATACCACCCTTTCTCTATTCTGTGATGCTAAGGCTGGGATAACGCCAATTACATTCTGTTTAGCCAGCTGGCTTCCTCTTAGATTCTGCCAATACCAGGCATTAGAGGAGGGCTGAAAGGCAGGAGGAAGAAGCCTTGCACTGCAGCGGGTTCCATTTTCCAGCTCTCAACCCAGAATCAGAACCAGCTTCGTCGTACCTCGCAGAGGTACCATCACCAACTGTGCAAGGCTCTTCCTCTGAGCAACTGGGTTCTGATAACCCCAACCTCCTCCTTTTGCTCCCAGCCATCAGGGGTAATCACTATATGTTCCTTTTCCTTTCCTGTATTTGAAATTCTCTATGCTAAAATAACCGGTATGAGTCCTGTTTTCCTAATTGGACCCTAAAAACTACTCTAAAATTTTTCTGAAAATCGCTCATGTCTCGATTTTCTATGGAAATGTACTATCTACACTGATTCAACAAGAGACAAATAATAATAAACCCCAAGGGTTTTCAATACCGATTAAGGTATGATGATCACTTGAGTAACAAAGGCAATGTCTGCTGGATTCAACCTACACTTCTACAGCCTTCTAGTTGTTCTTCCTTCCTATAATGTATTTTCCTATCACGTTTTTAAAATTGCAAACATGGTACTTCACTGATTATACCCTTTAGTAGCTCTCCACTGCCTTTACATATAGTTCATATTCCCTGGAAAGGCAGAGAATGCTTTGTAATCCGGCCCCATTTCTCTCTGTAACCTGAGCCCCTGCCATTCTTCCACACCATCGAAATCCGTGTTCTGCAAACATGCGGTGTTATTTCATACTTCTGCGTCTTTGTAGGTGCTGTTCCTTTTCACGCTACACAAATTCCAACCTCTTCCACTGCGTGGGTTAAAGTCAGTCTGTTGGCCAGCACACCTTCCTCATCCAGGCTGCAGCTCCCCTCTTGAGGGCTCCCCAGCAACATTAACATGCATCATTTTAATGGTTTACTTTTCAGTCTCCACCATAGGTCCAAAAGATCCTTTAAGATGGGCTACATTTTCTCAGTTCTATACATCAACAACCTAGCGTATGCCTGGGAAATTGAAACCTTATTTTTGAATGAATGTATTAAAACTTTTGTTTGAACCTTGACTCTAAAAAGTTCAACCTGCGTAATAGTTAACTTCATTAACAATTACTTCATTTTTAGAAATACCTACAATTCCTCACTGGGTTTCATGCCTTTCAGGAGAGGGACCTCTATGTCACTAGTGTCTTGTAGAGTATGTAATACAAGTAGACACTCAATAAATTTATAGAATTTTTTTTAACAGAAGTTTATAGATTATGAAAAGCAGCAGCTCAAGTTAAGCCACAAGTTTTACAACCTAGAGTTCTGTGTATCTCAAATATCACAACGGTAAATTCTGCTCCACAGAGGAATGCAAACAATATTATTTCTTGGTGAAACAACACCACGATGGCATATTTGGACCACGCTCAGTTCGAATAATAAGGCCAGCTCATTAGTTCAAGTGCGTTAAGAAAAGATCAACTTTGATTTAAAAACAATTTTTTTTGCAATATATTCCAAAAACACAAAATTGGGCATGTTTATATACTTACTGCATCTGAAGTTTTGCTTGGATTACTGCTTGGATTAGAAGAATGTGAATTTGAACTATGAAGAGCACTGTGGTTGTGTGAATTTTCTTGGGGAGAGTAACTGGTCCCTTAAAAAATAAAAAGCAAAGTGAATTATAAGTCATATTTGATGTTTGCACTGGTTTCTATCATACTACAGATCACTGTATATCACTAACTCATCATTGCAAAACCTCATTTTTATCATTTCTAGCAACTTGTAGCTTTTTATAAAATAAAAGTTCTAATAAAGACACAACATACATAGAGAAAAAGGCAAAAAAATTCAACTGACAGAGAACTAGAAGTCACAGTTATCCAGTACGTTTTTGCAATTATTTTTCAACTTCTTAAACAGTTTCCACACTTGCTCTTTTAAGTTTTGCCGAATTTCAACTAAAACAGTACGAAGTTTTCACAAAGTTAAGTGTCAGGAAAGGTGCCTGCTTTCAAGATGATGAAGATGGCATCATATCTCCTCACTACAGGACCAACTCTTCCTAAAAACTGCTTAAAAGTAATTCATGAGTTTTATGAATAATCTACACGTCTCAGAGGCCATCGGGGATGATGGTTTCTACTGTCTTAAGAAAAACCAAGATATAAATACCCACACTTGATTAACGATACAAAAAGGTCCACTACAAAAATCTAATTGTTAGTCCTTCAATTTCATTCCATGTATTTATTTTTCAGCATCAAGGTAACATAATTCAACTCCCCACACCCAAAAATGAGCTAGCAAGTGGTATGGAGGCTACAAGACAATGAACAAAAACTGCAAGTGGGAAGAGCACTTTAGATGGTCCAGTGGTCCTGGAAGTTAATTAGCAGTCAGAACCAGAGCTGTTATGAGAAGAAATGAATGAGAATTAACCATTTCAATCAACAGGAACAACTACAGGCCCACCTCTGTTTTACTGGGCTTTGCTTTACTGCGCTTCAGTTACTGGGTTTCTTACAAATCGAAGGTCTGCGGCAACCTTACATCTATCAGCGCCGTTTTTCCAACAGCACTGGCTCACCCCGCGTCTCTGTGTCGCAGTTTGGTAATTCTCGCGGTATTTCACACTTGTTCGTGTTACTCTATTTGTTACAGCGATCCGTGGTGAGTGACCTTTGAGTTGCTACTGTAACTGTTCTGAAGCACCACCAACCACCTCCACTGCCCCGCCTCGGGCCACGCTCTTCCCTGAAGCACAGCAATGCTGAAATGAGGCCAGTTAATAACCCTGCAATGGCCTCTCAGTGCTCAGTGACAGAAAGTCACACGTCTCTCTCTCTGAGTGAAAAGCCAGACACGGTGAAGCTCAGTGAGGAAGGCTGGTCGAAAGCCAAGACGGGAAGCAAGCTGGGCCTCTTGCACCAAACAGTTAGCCAAGCTGTGAATGCGAGAGAAAAGTTCTAGAAGGAGAATAAGAAGTGCTGCTCCAGTGAACACATGGAAGAAAGAGCAACAGCCTTAACTGCTCATGTGGAGAAAGTTTTAGTGAGCTGGACAGAAGATCAAACCAGCCACAACATTCCCCTAGGCCAAAGCCTAGTCCAGAGCAAGGCCCCAACTCTCCTCAATTCTACGAAGGCTGAGAGAGGTGAGGAAGCTGCAGAGAAAAGTCTGAAGCTAGCAGAGGTTGGCTCATGAGGCTGAAGGAAAGAAACGGTCTCCATAACGTCAAAGTGCAAGGTGAAGCCACAAGTGCTGATGTAGAAGCTGCAGCAAGTCACCCAGGAGATCTAGCTAAGATCATTCATGAAGGTACCTACATTCAACAGATTTCCAATGTAGACTGCAAGAGCCTTCTGTTTCATAGAGAGAAGTCAATGGCTGGCATCAAAGCTTCAAAGGACAGGCTGACTCTCTCAGGGGCTAAGGCAGCTGGTGACTTGAAGTTGAAGCCAATGCTCATCTACCATGTGAAAATCCCAGGGCCCTTAAGAACTCTATGCTAAATCTATCTACTCTGCCTGTGCTCTGTAAATGGAACAGCAAAGCCTGGATGACAGCCCATCAGTTTATAACATGGTTTACTGAATATGTTCAGCCCACTGCTGAGACCTACTGCTAAGAAAAAAAGATTCCTTTCAAAATATTACAGCTCACTGACAAGGCACCTGGTCACCCAAGAACTCTGATGGAGATGGACAAGATTCGTGTTGTTTCCATGCCTGTTAACACAACATCTATTCTGCAGCCCGTGGATCAAGGCTCACTTCAACTTCCTGTTCTTTTTTGAGAAATATATTTCATAAGGCTATAGTTGCCACAGACAGTGAGTCCTCTGACTGATCTAGGTAAAGTGAATTGAAAACCCTCTGGAAAGGATTCACCATTGTAGATGCCATTAAGAACATTCATGATTCACGGTAAGAGGTCAAAATATCAACATTCACAGGAGTTTGGAAGAAGCTGATTCCAACCCTCACGGATGACTTTGAGGGGTTCAAGACTTCGGTGGAGGAAGGAACTGCAGACGTGGTGGAAACAGCAAGAGAACTAGAAGTGGAGCTGAAGATGTGACTGAATTACTGCAATCTCATGATAAAACCTGAATGGATGAGGAACTGCTTCTCACGGATAAGCAAAGAAGGTGGTTTCTTGAGAGGGAATCTACTCCTCGTGAAGATGCTGTGAAGGTTGTTTGAAATGACAACAAAGGGTTTAGAATACTCAGTAAACTTAGTTGATAAAGCAGCAGCAGGGTTTGAGATCATGGATTCCAATTTTCAGAAACAGGGTTTTTTTTTTGTTTGTTTTAACATCTTTATGGGAGTATAATTGCTCTACAATGGTGTGTTAGTTTCTGCTTTATAACAAAGTGAATCAGTTATACATATACATATGTTCCCATATCTCTTCCCTCTTGCGTCTCCCTCCCTCCCACCCTCCCTATCCCACCCCTCTAGGTGGTCACAAAGCACCGAGCTGATCTCGCTGTGCTATGTGGCTGCTTCCCACTGGCTATCTATTTTACATTTGGTAGTGTATGTATGTCCATGCCACTCTCTCACTTCGTCCCAGCTTACCCTTCCCGCTCCCTGTGTCCTCAAGTCCATTCTCTACGTCTGCATCTTTATTCCTGTCCTGCCCCTAGGTCCTTCAGAACCATGTTTTTTTTTTTTTTTTTTTTTAAGATTCCATATATATGTGTTAGCATACAGTATTTGTTTTTCTCTTTCTGACTTACTTCACTCTGTATGACAAGACTGTAGGTCCATCCACCTCACTACAAATAACTCAATTTTGTTTCTTTTCATGGCTGAGTAATATTCCACTGTATATATGTGCCACATCTTCCTTATCCATTCATCTGTCGATGGACACTTAGGTTGCTTCCATGTCCTGGCTAGTGTAAATAGAGCTGCAATGAACATTGTGGTACATGACTCTTTTTGAATTATGGTTTTCTCAGGGTATATGGCCAGTAGTGGGATTGCTGGGTCACATGGTAGTTCTATTTTTAGTTTCTTAAGGAACCTCCATACTGTTCTCCACAGTGGCTGTATCAGTTAGTTTACATTCCCACCAACAGTGCGAGGGTTCCCTTTTCTCCACACCCTCTCCAGCAATTACTGTTCGTAGACTTTCTGATGATGGCCCTTCTGACAGGTGTGAGGTGATACCTCACTGTAGTTTTGACTTGCATTTCTCTAATGATTAGTGATGCTGAGCATTCTTTCATATGTTTGTGGGCAATATGTATATCTTCTTTGGAGAAATATCTATTTAGGTCTTCTGCCAGGGGCTTTTTAAATAGGGACTAGATTTTACATTCTATGAAACAGATTTATCTAGAACACTTAGCAAAACTAACAACTGTAACTTAAAAAAAAGAAATGAGGAGGAAAAGGAATTTAGAAGTGGATCAAGAAGTCTCTTCCATTAAAAAGATGGGGACTTCCCTGGTGGCACCGTGGTTAAGAATCCACCTGCCAATGCAGGGGACACGGGTTCGATCCCTGCTCCGGGAGGATCCCACATGCTGCGGAGCAACTAAGCCCATGTGCCACAACTACTGAGCCCGCGTGCCGCAGCTACCGAAGCCTATGCACCTAGAGCCCGTGCTCCGCAATGAGAAGCCCACGCACGGCAACAAAGAGTAGCCCCCGCTCTCTGCCAACTAGAGAAAGCCCACGCGCAGTGACAAAGATCCAACACAGCCAAAAATAAATAAATTAAATAAATTTTTTTTAAAAAGACGGAAGTTAGGGGATGCACACAGAATAGAATGAACAAGCACTGTGAGCTCAGAATGAAGTCACGGCACGGCAAGAGCAAAGGCAATGACCAGGATTTCATCTTGGATGGGACCCAATTTACTGGGGAAACCAGAAGCAGATTCAGATCCAAAAACGCGAGTGATATGACTAAAGACAAAAGGGGGTTAAGTGCCCAGCAAATTGTAGCTGATACAAGAGAGGAAATTTCCCAGCAAGACCACTGCTTGAGATGCCTGACAGTTTCTTCATCATCTACTTACTTTTAAATTTATCTTGCTGGATGGTATGTATTTATGTAAAACACCCTAAACTTGTTTTTACTACAGTAGTCCATGAATTCTTCAATAAACACTGTAAGAATGAACACGACTGAAAGAAGAAATCAGTCAAGAATAAGCTCACGCATACAGGAAGGTTAGCACGGAAGCTGAGACTGCGGTCCTCAGAAAAGCCTGCTTGCAGAGTTGGTCCCTGGCTGGCACAGTGACTCTTCAGGAGGAAGAGCTGCCACAACAGTAACTGCCAAGAGTGGCTGACTGTGGCTAAGCTGTTGTGCAGACGATATGGTTTATGCTGAACACCTGCTTTCCTACTGGGAATCCAGACTTCTGGTGAAAACTAGGCAGAGATGCCTACCTAAGAACCCAAATCCAATAAAAACCTTGGGTACTAAATCTCTAATAAGCTTTCCTGGTGGACAACATTTCACCAGTGTTGTCACAATTCATCGCTGGAGGAATGAAGCGTCTGCTTGTGTGACTCCACTGGGGCAAGATTCTTAGAAGCTTTTTGCGCCTGGTGTCTTCCAGGTTTTGCCCCAGATGCCTTTTCCCTTTGCCGACTACATTTTGTATTCTTTCATGGTTCGTAAGTCATAGCCATGTTAATCAAGGTCCTATGACTCCTCTTAAGAGGATCACCAAACCTGGGGGGTGGTATGAGGACCCCATCACATTCAGTTACAAAGAAAAATCAATACTCCAAATTAGACTTTAAAGAAAATCTCTGCTCTATGGCAAAATTTGCACTTTTCAGATGTAACTCATGAACTTTTTTTTTAAATCAAGCTTTACAGCTGCATGCAAATAAAAAAGAAACAGTAATATGGACTACTAGAACACCATATACACTACGAGTTGAGATTTCCACGGAAATTTCCATAAATATGTTGGCAATGTTGAAGAAAAGGCCGATATTACTGACTGAAATGATCCCGAGAGCAGTTCCCTGAGAAGCCTGAGTTAGATGCCCTGACATTTATTTGCATACGTTCTTGAGCAAGATGTAAGTCTATGAGATTAAAGTGCCACACAAAAGATTTCTTAGAAGACATGACAGGGAGAGCACTCTATAAGCCTAAGATTGATTAGAAATGAAATCTATTGATCTCTCATGAGGTTAAGATACAGGAATTCACTTTAGTGTTAGTCTTCATATCCATGAAAATTCAAAAAATTGACAAGCACCCAATTAATTAAGCTCTTAACCTCTGAAGAAATGACGTGTCTTCCACCAGCCTGATAGATATTATCGGATAGTTTTCAGGTCTACTCTCAGTGCTTTCAGAGGGCATGACGTAACAATTAGAAACCGTAAGCATCAAGGCACACTAGCATAAGACTTTATAATCAAGAGAAAAACGGCATCAGCTGTTAAGAGGAAAGTCATTTTCAGAAACGGGAGCTTTCTGAATGGGGACTAGACTCCACATTCTACGAAACAGATTTATCTAGAACACTTCGCAGAACTAACAACTGTTAACTTAAGAAAGAAGTGAGGAGGACTTCCTTCCCTGGCGGTCCAGTCGTTAGGACTCGGTGCCTTCACTGCTGAAGGCGCGGGTTCTATCCCTGGTCGTGGAACTGAGATCCCAGAAGCCACGAGGTGTGGCCAAAACAAAAGGAAAAAAAAAAGAAAAAAGAAGTGAGGGGCAAGAGTGAGATACAGATATTTTACTGCAAGACTAGGAATAAACTCACATTCCTAAGGAACCAAACGAAGTGAAAGGTGTTACAGGAAGCATGATGAAGCCGGCAACAGAGCTTTGGACCAGCGCCACAAGGATGCACTTAGAACTGCCAGCAGAGCAGCTCTGCCTCTGAGGATCAGGACCAGGATAAGCTGAACAAACGTAACTCTCCATTGAAAAAGCTACAGTTTATATTATCTTCCAAAGCACTGGGGCGGGGGGAAGGGAGGCATTAAAAGCACTGAGGCTTTTAATTTCTCCATGTAGTTCTTTCCAACATGAAGTAACATGCAAGCAGGAAAACAAGGTCAGAGCAATGATTACGGTTATGATTTTCTACAGCCGTACCTTAAAGTGCTACAAACCAGTGCTTCTTTGAAAACTCCTATTTTATCTTAAAAACTCACATAAACTGTTATGTCCTATCCCATGATGGATGGATTTGTATGTTTCAGGATAAGAACAGAAGGGTTTGTTTTTTTTTTTTAAGTAGTAGTAGTAGTAGTAGTAGTAGTAGTAGTAGTAGTAGTAGTATAACGTAGAGTCTAAAGCTGAGAGAAAGAATAAGTGATTTGAGGATGGTAACATATCCAAAGAAAAGCAGAGCCATGCATAAAACCTGAACTCAGATTTTCAATGCTAAATCCAGAGATTTACATACATATATGCTGGTGAGAGATCATCTCATAGATGCTGTTTGGCCCAACAAAGTAATGGAAGCAAAAACTGTTTCTATGTCTGGTGCCCTAAAAAAAATTATGCTTTCTTTACATTACCAAGAAAAAGGCTTGCTACTTTAAAGAAAAAGAAATTATCTCCTTGAGGAAAGTAGAAATTGTGGCTAAATGGAATAAAATTGGTTTTAAGCAATACACATTTAAACCAACCTTAAAAAATTAAAGTTAAGACTGATGAAACAAGTTTTCAAGACTTCTAAGAAAGGGATACTACTGAGAATTACTTGGGGTCTTGCTTTTGGGAGGGGGCAAAAGGTGGGGCGGGGGGGGGCGGTTTATGTTTATCCTTGCAACTTGATCGACCTACAGGAGTGGGCAAAGTTCTCCTGTCCCGAGCTCCAACCCAAGGCAGACATGAAAAGGAGATGTGGCAACATGACTGGATGCTAGTATCACACGAGAACACAAGGATCCAACCTGCTGGGTGTGTGGTGCAGCCATACCACTTAAGTACTGTCTACGGCTACTTTTGCTCTTTTCACTGTGGCAATGACTATGTGGACTGGAAGACTAGAATTTTTACTATCCAGCCCTTTAAGAAAGAGATTGCTCACGTGAAAGAATGCTCACTTCACTAATCATCAGAGACATGAAAATCAAAACTATAATGACATATCATCTCACACCAGTCAGAATAGCCATCATCAAAAAATCTAGAAAAAAATAAGTGCTGGAGAGGGTGTGGAGAAAAGGGAACCCTCTTGCACTGCTGGTGGGAATGTGAATTGGTACAGCCACTGTGGAGAACAGTATGGAGGCTCCTTAAAAAACTACAAATAGAACTACCATATGACCCAGCAATCCCACTACTGGGCATATACTCAGAGAAAACCACAATTCAAAAAGAGTCATGTACCAAAATGTTCATTGCAGCTCTATTTACAATAGCCCGGAGAGGGAAACAACCTAAGTTCCCATCATTGGATGAATGGATAAAGAAGATGTGGCACATATATACAATGGAATATTACTCAGCCATAAAAAGAAACGAAATTGAGCTATTTGTAATGAGGTGGATAGACCTAGAGTCTGTCATATAGAGTGAAGTAGGTCAGAAAGAGAAAGACAAATACCGTATGCTAACACATATATATGGAATTTAAGAAAAAAAAATGTCATGAAGAACCTAGGGGTAAGACAGGAATAAAGACACAGACCTACTAGAGAATGGATTTGAGGATATGGGGAGGGGGAAGGGTAAGCTGGGACAAAGTGAGAGAGTGGCATGGACATATATACACTACCAAATGTAAGGTAGATAGCTAGTGGGAAGCAGCCGCATAGCACAGGGAGATCAGCTCGGTGCTTTGTGACCACCTGGAGGGGTGGGATAGGGAGGGTGGGAGGGAGGGAGACACAAGAGGGAAGAGATACGGGAACATATGTATATGTATAACTGATTCACTTTGTTATAAAGCAGAAACTAACAAAAACATAAAAAGTAAAATAAAAATAGAAAAAGTCTGTTGACTCCTGGACTGGACAATATTCATCTAAGACAGATAGTTAACATAACAATGTAAGATGCTGACTTCTTCCCTGACAGAATTTTCACTATTTAAAAGGCAGAATAATCCCTCCTACTTGTCACCCTCTAAACTTCAGAAGGTAGATCTTAAGGGTGAGAAGGATATAACCTAGAGTCTGAGAAAGATGGAGTCCTAAGAGAGTACTATGGGAAATGGACCCCAAAAATGTAGCAAAACTCACCTAACTCAGCAAGAAATGGGTGTTAAGCAATTAGATTGCCCTCACATTTAGAAAAAGGGAACTTGGATATTAGGGGGCAAGTGGGAAGTATATACAATTCTATATAAACAAACAAGGCTGGGAAATGCAAGCAGCTTTTTTAAAGGTGAAACTAGTTTCCACTGTACTCAGGGGCAAAATACTATGGCATCTGTGTCCTTATTCAGAACAAGACAACCACTAGAATTCCCTACTACATCCTCAGACTCAGAAATTAAGTCTTAATGCCTTCTCCAAGAAACTGGAAAGAACACGTTAAGGTACACCTATAATGATAATGAAAGATTTCAAGTACATCCACCACCCCAAACTGCTATTCAAACTAACACAAGCAGGTAGCAGGCGTGACTAAGGTTCAGTAGTGGACCTCGAACTTCAGTCTATTAAAAAATGTCGAATTCAAAGTTGAATTTCACAGAGATTGTGATTCACACTATACGAGACGGGACCTCAAGACCTGAATTATAAATAGGCACTCCCTCTGTCAAAATGGTTTTGGTGGTCCGTATGCAGACTGCACTTTATTCCAAGTGTCCTCCTCTCATCACTTCAAACCAGAGACCACAAATATTTAAAAAATAAAGGGATTTCACAAAGGATGTCATGTATCTGTAATGGGTATTTCCGCCATAACATAATAAATGTTTTCCTGAAAAACCTTAAACTCTGCAAAACTGCACACTTAAAGTTTTATGGGAAAAATAGGGTAGAAGCAAATCACTCGAAACTACGCAACTTTACCACAACCAGAGCACTAACAAAAACCTGAACAGCACAGGCAAGCAGCTCAGCATGGTTGCAGACTGCTTCAGGGGATATTAAATTGCTGGGGTTGAGAACATGGAAATGAAATTCTGAGCATTGAGGCTACAATCCAAATAGACAGAGAAGAAAAGTGCAACTTGCCACAGAGGGGGAGCCATGCAAGACGAGGGGAACAGACTTGAAATGTTCTTTAGGGGTCCTGCCTGTACAGCTAGTTGAGAGCTTTTTCTTTCTATTTGAAGGTTATAACCTTAACTCCTACTATTCTGATTTGCACTGCCTAGAAAAAAAAATTCATGTATGAACCAACACACAACTTCAGTTTATACTGATGCCATTCACCAACTGTGTATGAGCTAACTGGTGGTGAAAAGCAAAAGTTATAGCTAACCAGACTTTCTCCTGGGGAGAGGGGAAACACATAAGATGACGTGTCAACAATGGGCTGGCAACCTGACAGTCCCCTGTAGGTGAGTTACTCCCTACAGATCTGCACCATCCAAATGACAGGCACTGGCCTACACACAGCTAGTGAGCACATGACACGCAGCTCCTCTAAACTGAGATTTGCCATTATGTGTAAAATACACACTGGATTCAGAGACTTAGTACAAAAAAAGTGTAAAATAGCACATTAATACTTTTATATTACATAATATATTGGGTTAAATAGTGTATTAGTAAAATTAATTCCAGACATTGGCTACTAGAAAATTTAAAATTGCATGCGTGGCTTGCTGGACAGCACTGCTCTAGACGAAGATGCCCACTGACACTTAGTGAGAGGCGGCCAGGGATGACTACTGTGCACAGGACATTTCTCAAAGAACTGCTGCATATCTGAAAAATCAGTTTCTAATCAGCTGAGCCCAGAGCCTGATTCTGCTTAATACAACCGGCTGAATTTTGTAGGAATGTAACTGTTGCACAAATTGTATTATACTTAGTTTTGTTTTGAACTTTTACCAAAATGTTCACCACTCAGAAAAATTTCATCACCAACAATGCCATACAATACACCTGCACTTGTATTTATTACAAAGAAACGGTATCAAGAAGACACCCTTGTTAAGAGCGT
Organism: Phocoena sinus; assembly: GCF_008692025.1. NCBI lineage: Eukaryota > Metazoa > Chordata > Mammalia > Artiodactyla > Phocoenidae > Phocoena > Phocoena sinus. Next base: position 1,165,865 of record NC_045764.1, on the reverse strand, counting down.
TAGGACCAAAAATAATTAAACTAGTAGAGATAAGTGAAAGATAACAGCTCTCAATGACTTTCATTAATAGAGACTATTTTAAAAATAGTACTGCTGGGCTTCCCTGGTGGCACAGTGGTTAAGAATCCACCTGCCAACGCAGGGGCCACAGGTTCGAGCCGTGGTCCAGGAAGATCCCACATGCCGTGGAGCAACTAAGCCCGTGCGCCACAACTACTGAGCCCACCTGCCTAGAGCCCATGCTCCACAACAAGAGAAGCCACCGCAATGAGAAGCCAGCGCACTGCAATGAGGAGTAGCCCCAGCTCACCGCAGCTAGAGAAAGCCCGCGCGCAGCAACGAAGACCCAACGCAGCCAAAGATAAATAAAATAAATAAATTTATTTTAAAAAATAGTACTGCTATCCTGTATGTTTATTCCAAATGAACATGCTAAATATTTTCAGCAAGGTGATACAAACTACTTTGTGAAAATTACATTTAACATTATTTCCTTTGAAGCTGCCCGTATCTTTCCTACTCTTACATGTGCAGGTAGCATGTATTATTCATGCTTGTCTACAGGCTAGAAACGGGACATTTACAGAATACTTGAGAAGGTGCACATGCAACAAAGAACACTGAGTTGGCTCCCTTCCTCACATCATACACAAATATTCAAAATGAATCACAGAAATTAATGTAAGAGCAAAAACTGTAAAACTCCTAAAATACGGGTGTAAAATACTGCCAAAAAAACAAGCGAAAAGAAAAACAAATTAGACTTTGTCAAAATTAACAACTCTGTGCTTCAAACTCTGTGTCAATGAGAAGACAATCCACAGAATGGGAGAACACATTTGCAAATCTTATGCAAAGGGCATTTATCTGGTTCTACCAGTAGGAACTCTCACAACTCAATAAAAAAGAAAAACCAGACTTCAGAAGAGTGAAACAGGCTTTCTTGGTGGTCCAGTGGGTAAGACCTCGCGCTTCCACACGCAGGGGGCGCAGGTTCGATCCCTGGTCAGGGGAGTTCCGCATGCCACATGGTGCAGCCAAAAAAAAAAGGAGTGAAACATCCCAAATTTCCCCAAAGACGTACAAATGGCCAAAAGGTACATGAAAAAATGCTCAACAACATTAGCCGTTGGGGAAATGCAAATTAAACATGCAATGAGATACAACTTCACATCCATCAGGATAGCTACCATCAAAAAGACAGACTTGGGCTTCCCTGGTGGCGCAGTGGTTGGGAGTCCGCCTGCCGATGCAGGGGACGCGGGTTCGTGCCCCGGTCCGGGAAGATCCCACGTGCCGCGGAGCGGCTGGGCCCGTGAGCCATGGCCGCTGAGCCTGAGCGTCCGGAGCCTGTGCTCCGCAACGGGAGAGGTCGCAGCAGTGAGAGGCCCGCATCCCACCAAAAAAAAAAAAAAGAAAGAAAAAAAAAACCAGACAGGCTTAACAAGTGTTGATGAGGATGTAGAGAAACTGGAACCCTCCTACACACTGCTGCTGTGAATCCAAGCACTCAGCTGCTTTGGAAAACAGTCTGGCAGTTCCTGAAAAGGTTATACACGGAGTTATCATATGACCCAGCAACTCTACCTCTAGGTACACGTCTCACAGAAATGAAAGCATGTGTCCACACATGTTCATTGCACACTGTTTGGAACAGCCAAGACACGGAAACAAACCAAATGTCCCCACAGATGATTAACAAATGAGTAAAACATGGTATATCTATACTATGGAGTATTATTCAACAAAAAGGAACAAGTACTGCTACATGTTGTAACATGATGAACCTTGAAAATAGTACGCTAAGTGAAATAAGCCAGTAACAAGACTACAACAAGTCGCCTGCGCGTCCAGAGCCTGTGCTCCGCAACGGCAGAGGCCACAACAGTGAGAGGCCCGCGTACCGCCAAAAAAAAAAAAATAGGCCAACTACAGAGACAGAAGGGAGATGAATGGTTGCCTAGGGCCACGGGCACAGGGGAGACGGGGAACAGTAAGAGCCACAGGGTTTCTGTTTGGACGACAAGAACATTCTACAACTGGCTGTGGTGACGGCTGCACAACTGAACTCCCGTACAGCTCACTGTACATGGGCGAACTGCACGGGATGCGAATTACACACCAATAAAAATGTTACCAAAAAAAAAGGCTACCACCCCTTACATGTGACTTTTACTTGTCTAGCTTATACAGAAGTCCGTCATCATTTCTCAAATTCTAATCCTATGAGATGTTTTCAATAAACAATCTTGCATGGTCACGTGAACCTGGAAAAAGCTGTATATGATACTGTCTTACGGAAAACTTAAATGTGCTTTAAAGGCTCTGAGAATTATTGTTAGTGAATAAACTTTAACCTGGGGGAGGGGGGAGGGAATTAAGTACATGATACAACATGAACAAACCTCAAAAACACCATGCTAGGTGAAAAAAGCCAATCACAGAAGACCGCGTAGAATCCATTTCTATGAAATGTCCATAACAGGACAATCTATCAAGGCATAAAGTAGATGAGTGGTCTAGGCGTGGGCAGGGAGGGGAAGAAAATGGAGAATGTCCGCTAACAGGTACAGGAGGTTTTTTCTGGTGGGGGGGAGGGGTGGCAGGGATTAATTGCATGGTATGTGAATTATATCTCAATTTTTAAAAATAACGTTAAAAATATTTTGCTTTTTTACAGGATGGGGAGGTTGGGTCTAACCAAGTTGAGAACCACTCATTTAGTGAAGGGTACTCAATCAGGCCGCAATCAGGCAACCTGGGCTTCAGTCAAGATTTTGCCTCTACTTTACTAAAAACTGAAGAGGTCATCGAACTTCTACAGTTACCTCCACTTGTCAAATAAGGTACTGGTTTACAGTGTGCAGGGCTGCAAAAAAGTCACAACTAAATCTGAAATGCCATACTTAGCAACGTTAACAACCTCTTTTGACCTCTGCCATCTGACTTTTCACTATGGGATTAATGAAGATTTTAGAGTAAGAGTTTTTATCCTCCTTTCTGTTAGCTCTTCATGAGGGCTGCATTAACAAAGTAACAATAAAAGTCTACAGCCTTCAAACTGCCTATGCCCTTAAGATTCAGCGCCTTACACTTCTACTTGCCTAAAAATATTATCAACACATGACTCTCAACTCTTCAGCGATCTCAGGCACTTGGTTTGCTAACACACACAGCACACAGGCAGTGAGCACACAGGGCTATGCAGACTTAATCCTGGACTAGTGATCTCCTCCTCTTTACTGACTCCAGCAGAAATTCGCTGGGCTCACCATAATATTCTAACTGCTCTCCCACTATCATTCTTATCTCCATTTCAAAACACTCTCTACAGAATAGTCAAAGTAATCTTTTAAACATGTATCTCAGATCATGACATGTGTTTTGAATTTTAATGAGTACAGAAGGAAGCCATTCACTACACTTTGGCTACACTGGCCTCTTTCAGTTCTTTGAATATATGCCCAGTTCTTTCCTACCCTAGATCCTTCATACATTCTACCCCCTCACCGCTTACCTCCCACTCTTTGTCTGCCTATTTCTTCAGGTCATCCTTAGGTTTCATCTTAAATGCCAAATCCTTAGAAAAGCCCTCCCTGATCCCTCAATCTAAAAACAAGCCCCCATCACAGCACACAACTGTCCTTAATAGCTATTTTTATGCAGTGTAATTAAGACTACATCTCACATTGCTCCCTATGTTTTCTTGTTTTTTAATTAGCTGACTAGCTAGCCTAAGGACAGAATGCATTCCTTTGAGAGAAAAACATAAGTTAGTATGGAAAACAACGAGCACTTTTAGTTAATTTATGAAATTATCGTAAGATTCTAAAAGGGAGAGTAGGAAACTGCAACTGAAAAACTAAGCATCCTCCCAAGCTCATGCCTTTAGAGACAGAGAAAGAGGCGCAGGTGCTGGCATGCCTCAAGGTCTCTCTCCAAGTATTTTCACCTCCTGACTAATCAACTGAGCAAGAAGTGGCAGAGTTCAACCTTGAAAGCCTCATGGTCATGGTAACCCCTCACTCCATCTATGAAAGGATGAAAAATGACCCAAGGAATCTTCAAGTATGTGCCATGTCCTAAATGTCTCATACACTTAAAACTCTCAGTTACACTAAGATAGTGAGAAACTATACAGATCCAAGAGATGTAACTGGGTACAATGAAATGGTGAATAAACTTCAGTCACGGAAAACAATAGGAGCAACTGGCATAAAAAGAGGTAAACCCAGAATGGCAAGGGTTCAGAGGGCAATGAGTAAAACTAGTTCGACAGGAACATGCGGTTCCCAAATGAGATAAAAGGGAGTAAAGCTAACTTAAGCTAAAGACATCAAGGGCCTTGGAAATCAAACTAAGGGAAAAAAAAAAAAAAAAGAAAACAAACAGATTTCTATCTTCTGGACAAAGGACTGTCAAAATAAATAATTAAAAACCTATTTTTTGCTTTTGAGGTTCTTTTTTTTTTTTTGGTGCTTCTGAACAGTACTGGATGCATCATGAAAAAAGCAGATTAAAAGCAGGCATCTCTAAGGGTAACGTAAAAGACGAAAGAAGAGGTTTAAGAGGATTCTTTCTAGAGAAATGGTTATCTAATATTCTCCCCCCAACTTCAAGCCACAAAATTTCTTGCTTACATGGCTGGCTGCTCATCCTTCAGGTGTCAATCCACAAGCTGCCCCTAAAAAAGCCCTTCCCTGACCACCTCCTACACCTGCCTCCCTCTCTCCTGACATTACCATTTTCACATCATAATTCATTTCCTTTACAGCACACATCTCAGGATGAGATCATCCTGTTCATCTACCTTAGATCATGTCTCTTCCCCTAGGAGGGAAGCTCCCTGAGCACAGGGAGCCTTGCCTGTCATGCCACGCTATAAACCCTGCATGTAGTTACAACGGTGCTTGAGTTTCTCAACAGACTCTAAAATAGACACATGAATGGAAGCCCAATACCACAACAGGAGCCGCTCTTCCCGCAATGGTGGTAGTGGGGGATTAAGGACAATAATTAGCCCAGTCACATTCTTGGAACCTCTGGGCTCCATACAGTATCATTTAAAAAGAAATGACAGGGCTTCCCTGGTGGCGCAGGGGTTGAGAGTCCGCCTGCCGATGCAGGGGACACGGGTTCGTGCCCCGGTCCGGGAGGATCCCACATGCCGAGGAGCGGCTGGGCCCGTGAGCCATGGCCGCTGAGCCTGTGTGTCCGGAGCCTGTGCTCTGCAACAGGAGAGGCCACAACAGTAAGGGGCCCACGTACCGCAAAAAAAAAAAAAAAAAAAAAAAAGAAATGACATAGCTAATCTCCAGAGATTAGCTGTCGAAAGGCTAGGTAGTAGTAACAAGTTCTATGTATCCTAAGCAGGTATATAAACTTCACCTGTTAAATATAAATAACATGACACAGCAGAGAGTTCTAACAAGACACTCATGACCTGAAACATCCACTGAAATTGAAAATTACTCTCGACTTCCCTGGTGGCACAGTGGTTAAGAACCCGCCTGCCAATGCCGGGGACACCAGTTCGAGCCCTGGTCTGGGAAGATCCCACATGCCACGGAGCAGCTAAGCCCGTGTGCCACAGCTACTGAGCCTGCGCTCTAGAGCCCACGAGCCACAACTACTGAAGCCCACGCGCCTAGAGCCCATTTTCCGCAACAAGAGGAGCCACCGCAACGAGGAGTAGCCCCCGCTCACCGCAACTAGAGAAAGCACAGCAGCGAAGACTCAATGCAGCCAAAAAAATAAACTAAGAAAAGATCACTGAAACAGAGCCTTAGGCTTTAAAAATAAAAAAACGTACCCTCCATTCTATTACCTGTACAACATAATATAAACTGGAAAAGCGCTTTTCCCAAAATTTTAAGGTATATGAAAGAGAAAAGGCAGCATATTCCAGCAGAGTCACCGCAAGGAAAACAGTACGTTTCCTCTTACAGATAAGACACTTTGAATACTGCTCTTGTGTGTCCCTTAATAGAGACATATGCAAACAAACAGCATTTACTCCATCTGTTTTTGCTGGGTAGTCATCCTGCTTTGGATCAAGACAGGCCTGCAGTTTGGGATAAGGTACTGGTGAACGAACACTGGACACTGTACCTAGGTGTGCTCCAACTGTGAAATGGTGTCTGTTAAAGGGGAGAGTCCACACTGCCATACCACCTAAACCAGTTTTATAAACATTTAAGTGGCATATGCAAAACACTATCAAGTATTTTAAAAATAAAAACAGAAGCTCAGAATAAGGGGGAAGTGCAGCTGCAACAGACAGATGACATTTGCCGATAATGTTTAACCTACATACTGATTTGATGACAACACGCTTTGCACAAAGAATATTATTTCATTATCTCTTTGCTCTCCCTTCAGTCCCAATCTTCCGGTTCCTCACCACCCTCCCTGTCCAATCACAGCTCTAGCCAGACTTAGATTATATAGATTTATTGAGGAGCTGTTTCAAACTTTCAAGGAAAAAGTATATAATCTGTTCCAGAATCAGACTCAATCATAAAATTAACCAACTGGAAAATCCTGGCAAACATTAAAAAGAATTGCAGAGCAACAGCAGAGCAACAGCTGAATATTCAGTCTTGCATGAATATACACATTGAATGTTAACTTCTTAAAATATGCTGTCAACAGACAATGAAGAGCATTTGATAAATTTCAAAGCATTAAACAACTAACTGTAGAAATAGCTGGATGTCTCCTTCATATGAAAAAGTGTCTAATGAGGAATGATCTTTACATAATGATCATCTTATCACCAGGCAATACCTTTTTAATACCAAGAACCACACCCGCGATTGAGTCTTTTACTGTTTTTTTAGTTGCAATAACTACTATTTGATTTTCTAAAATAAAGAACAGGTATTAATATTATAATTGGAAGCTACAGAAAAACATGAGGAAGGATAACTGTATCCTCACAGGCTTTTTTTCTGCACATACATCTAATACCCAAAGACAGAATCACACTACTTTACATGTGTATTTTTCTACTTAAATGGCAGACAGAAGAGGGGGGAGAGAGGGTCACTCGGCCCAACTGAGTAGAGAACTACCTGAATCAGAGGAGAGCCCTGCCACTCTAAAACCCTGCCTGGATCCACAGACGTTGACTCTTGGAAAGAGAATTAAAGACAGTGGAAGTTCAGGGTTTCCCTGGTGGTGCAGTGGTTAAGAATCCACTGAGCCCTGGTCCGGGAAGATCCCACAGGCCGCAGAGCAACTAAGCCCGGGCGCCACAACTACTGAGCATGCACTCTAGAGCTCGCATGCCACAACTACTGAGCCCATGTGCCACAACTACTGAGCCCACGTGCCACAACTACTGAGCTCGCGTGCCACAACTACTGAAGCCCACATGCCCAGAGCCTGTGCTCCACAACAAGAGAAGCCACCACAATGAGAAGCCCACGCACCGCAACGAAGAGTAGCCCCCGCTCGCCACAACTAGAGAAAGCCCGCGCACAGCAACGAAGACCCAACACAGCCAAAAATCAAATCCATCAACCAATAAAATTATTTATTTATTTATTTATTTATTAAAAAAGGCAGCAGAAGTTCGGAGAAAACAGTATGAACTGCTACTTTCCCACATGATCACTCTCCTCCTAAAAGACACCTCCCTCACGTCCTTCCCTTTATCTGGACTCATTTTAGGAACCACCAACTTCTAAGGCTACGATTAAGACAGAGTCCAGGAGAGTAAGAAACAAAGAGAATCTAATCACACTTTACCTATATATATTTAAAACCCAACAGAATGACTTCACTCAAGTACACAGAAACCATTCCACAGAGCCTGTGCAGAGACCAAAGTGGCAGTATGTAATAACCTAAACAGAATACTTCAAAAGAAATCTCAGGAAACCAGTAACTTCTTAAAACAAATTCTCTTTTATCTCAAGAAATAAAGAGAACATGTATTCTACGAAACAAAGCAAGAGATAAAAGGATACAAAGGAGGGGTGTGGAATAAATAAGAGGAGGAACTCAGTGAAAAGATGAAATCCAAGAAACAAAAACCACCTTAGAATAATGAAAGACTCAATACTGCTGCAAGCAATGTCAACCACAAGGAACATAGACCTGAGAAATATCACAAAATACATGGGACAGAAGGACAGAGATGACAGCATTTAGAGGTAAGATGCCAGATATGAAGGATGAAGCCAACATATGTAGAACTGGAGGTCCTGAAAAGGAGGAGGGAAAACAGGGAGGGCACCCAAGAGAAAAGAAAGCTTCCCTGAAATAAAGGAAGATCTCCATCTGGAGACTGAAGGGGCTCACCACGTAGCAGGGAAAAGTAACAAAGAACCAATAAAAACTGACACATATCCTCACATTCTGGTGAAGCTGCTGAATTGTAAGCATAAAGACAGAATTCTTAAAGCATCCAGGCAGCAGAAGCACGTCATTTATGAAACAAAGGGTTCACCGCAGACCTCTCCACAGAAAACACTAAACGCCAAAAGACAAGGAAGTAATGTCTTCCGCTAAGAGAAAAAAAATGGATGTGACCGAGAGAATTATTTTTCCAACTAGGATGTCATTCGTGAGTAAGAACAGAAAGAGGACATTCTCAAATATTCAAGAACTCAAAACTTAAAGTACTCGTAATTTGGGATGTGATGGGGTTAGTAGATAATCCTAAGAAAAATCAAACCAGCCATTCGCCAATGGAGAAGCTGTGCTTTCAGGACAGACAGCATGCACTGAATGAAGCTAAACGCATCTCCTTAACACCTGGGTTCAACAGCCACGCATCATTACCAAGCGTTTATTCTGATACCTGCCTTGTGCCAAACGACTGACATTATACAGCAAATCATTGTCAAAATATACTCTTTAAACTTTTCCTTTGTTACAATTTTATAAAAGCCGTCAATGACATTACACACACACACACACACAGAGCACTCATTTAACAAATGTTTCATTTACTAAATATTTACTATATGCCAAAGACAGTGCAAGACACTAAGAGAATAGAACCAAAGCCATTCCTCCCTGAAGCTTAGCATAGCTCCCCAAACTACGTATTGAAAGAAACTGAGGTGCTTTTTAAACAGTTAAAATTCCTCGTCCCCTTCACCACTTTTTTTTCGTTTTTTTGCGGTACGCAGGCCGCTCACTGTTGTGGCCTCTTCCGCCGTGGAGCACAGGCCCCGGACACGCAGGCCCAGCGGCCATGGCCCACGGGCCCAGCCGCTCCGCGGCACGTGGGATCCTCCCGGACCGGGGCACGAACCCACGTCCCCTGCATCGGCAGGCGGACTCTAAACCACTGCGCCACCAGAGAAGCCCCCCTTCACCACTTTTAATAATTTGAGGATTTTTAGGTTTGTTTGAACTTCTCGGGTGACTCTGACAGCCAGGCTGAGGAGCTACAGGTCTGCCGCAGTTACAACATATACAGTTGACCCTTGAACAAGGCGGGTTTGAACTGCAAAGGTCCACTTACACTGGGATATTTTTCAGCAGTAAATACTACGGTCCTACAGGGTCTGTGGTCGGTTGAGCCCAAGGACTTGGAGGAACCGAGGCTACGGAGGGACACCTCTTAAGTCACACTCAACCCCTGTGCTGTTCAAGGATCAAATGTACTGCGACCTCTCCAGGTCTCCTGAATCTTCAAAGGCAGATTAAATAACATCCAGTAATCTTACTGTTGACTGTATTTTATTCTAAGGTTTTTGACAACAGCAGCACAGTCATGATGGCACTCTGCTATAAATGTCAGAGTCTAGATTGTGTCACTGCTTCTTGAACAGTTTTTAAATGTCTTAAAAACAGTGACAGCAAAACTGACTTCTGTGAAAATATGTAACAGCTCAAGAGTTTGATGAGTTAAAAATAAATTACCTTAAATACATACTTAAGTATAAATAAACACAATATAAACAAATTAAATGTGAACAAAGTATATTTGTTTCACAGAACACACTGACCAAATATCAAAGTACAGGTTATCCAGAAGAGTCGCCTATAGTATGACCTGAGCAAAATGAAAAGCAAATCTGGTACATTTACTATCACTCCGTGTTAGATACAAATATTAAACATTAAATTAGCACCTTTCCTTTAAAAAAAAATTCAGCTATTTGTGTAATGACTTACAGAAGAATGTGATTAGAGAGATGACAACAGATGAAAATTAAATTCTGGCAACGGTAACAGTTTGATAATTGATGACAATGAGTGAAGATTTTCCTACTTGCAACTGTGACTAAAGAGTTAAGCAGCAATTACACTCCGGCATTCGTAACAGAGACACGAAAAGTGATTTCACACAAAAATCTGTACGTGAATGCACAGCTATATCGGTAATAGCCAAAAACTGGCAACAACCTAAATGTCCTTCAACAGTGAGTGGTTAAACAAACTGAAGTACATTATACCACAGAACACCACTCAGTAATAAAAGAGAAACACGCCATTGACACACAGTCCCTTGGTTCTCAAAGGGAACCATGCCGAGTGAAAAAGAACTCAATCCCAAGGAGTTACCTGCTGTGATTCCATCTATATAACATTCTTGAAACGACAAAACTATACAGATTGAGAACACACTAGTGGTTGCTGGGGCTTAGGGAAGCATGGAAGGAAGGAGGTAACTGTGGCTACAAAAAGAATAGCACAAGAAACCGTGCTGAACTGTTCTATATCCAGACCTGGGCGGGAGTCACATCAATCTACTCATGTGATACAACTGCATGGAATATGCACACACACACACACACACACAGAGCATGGAAAACTGGTAAAATCGAACAGTTAGTGATGGTGTCAACATCCGTTTCCCGGCTGTCACAGTACATTATAGTTATGCAAAGTTTTGGTTTTTTTTAGTAGCCACAGCCAAACCCAAACAGCTGGGGTGCAAACCCAAGTGTGAAGGCTCCTGTTCTCCTGCCTGCTAACAAGTACAGGTGCTGTGGTTCTGCTCTCACCGCCCGGAATAAGAGTCATTCTTGTGTGGTTTTTTTTGTGTTTTTTTTTTTTGTTTTTGCAGTACGCGGGCCTCTCACTGTTGCGGCCTCTCCCATTGCGGAGCACAGGCTCCAGACGCGCAGGCCTAGAGGCCATGGCTCACGGGCCCAGCCGCTCCACAGCACGTGGGATCTTCCCGGACGGGGGCACGAACCCGTGTCCCCTGCATCGGCAGGCGGACTCTCAACCACGGCGCCACCAGGGAAGCCCAAGAGTCATTCTTGCTGGAGGTGCTCTTCCATCACTGCTCTGCACTCTCCCCAATGGACTCCCTAACCTCCACCGACGCGTGGTTAATCACTCCCGTTCGCTCATCTAACCTCCATGGCTTTTCTCTCATTTCACTGCCATGGAATCCACGCGCATCAAAACATCCTCCAGATATATCACTCGCCTTCTAGAGAAGCCCCAGTTTCAGCCAATCATGTCAATGAACTCCACACACCACTTTCCCACTGTTCTTGTTCCTTAATTTTTCTGTCAAGTTTTTTCTTTTTAAACACTTCTAGACTTGATGCCATTTCAGAAAGAAAATCTCTATTCAAATAATGTTTTACTATAATTCTCCTTAAAAATACAAGTCTTGGGGCTTCCCCGGTGGCACAGTGATTGAGAGTCCGCCTGCCGATGCAGGGGACACGGGTTCGTGCCCAGGTCCGGGAAGATCCCACATGCCGCGGAGCGGCTGGGCCCGTGAGCCATGGCCACTGAGCCTGCGCGTCCGGAGCCTGTGCTCTGCAGCAGGAGAGGCCACAACAGCGAGAGGCCCACATACCGCAAAACAAAACAAAACAAAACAAGTCTTGTGTTGCTATCATTAAATTGCCACAGGTCTGAAAAATTCCCAAACCTGTTTAGTGCTATAAAATACGGCACTTTAAGAAACACTTTCAATAAAAGAAGAAGTGTCACATTTAACCTTCGCCCTTCCTTCAACTCCAATATCTCACTTGTCCTATCTCCTAGAGCACAATCACTATGGTTTGGCTATAAGCCAAAATGAAGGAACGTCAGAAATATTAGGCATTACTAAACATCCTACATAGGGCAGAAGAATCGGATTACTTGAAAAGAGTAATGCTGAAAGAATATGGCTCTTTGTGCCTAAACAGTATCATAAAACAGAAAAACAAAAAACAAAGTAACATTTTTTGATTACCATTTTTTGTAGGAATTGTTACAGATTTCAAGCATATTATTCTATTTAATCCTCAAGCAAATCTTTGAGAGGATAGTAAAAATGCCTGTGTTACAATTCAAAAAAGAAGTTTTAAACAATGAGCCCCAGGCTACAGAGTTACTGCATGGAAGACAAACAGACCCCTGGCCCTGGTGCTCCTTTTACAGTATTTTCTTCGCACTGCCGCCAATGCTCCTCTATCTACATAAGTGACAGCTGGTACAGGAGAGCCGATACTGAATTAATTTAACCACTTCAAATAAGGGATAGAATGAAATGCCCAAATGCTGTTAATTTTATTAATTTTTCTCACCTTTCTGGCCTCCTAAAAGTATATTCTTAAATTATATTCAAATTCAGAAACAATTATTAACCATAACTATCTGCTCATTAAATCACCATTATCATTCAGCAACTACTGTGTTCAAGGAGAACATGTACCAGGCAAAAAGCACGCTGGAAATGGTCAGATCACTCTATTTGCATCAGATTTTCAATTAATGTCACTGCCCTTAAGGAATTGGGGGAAAAAACATTTAGAAAACCTATGAGAAAACAGAACTCATCTGAAATGTCTGCAGCGTATCATGTATCGCAGTCAGTTCCCAGCTCCCTGTTTTCTGCCCTCCTACCCTCTCACCCTTAACGCCCACCCTTACTCCACTGAAACCATAATATCTCACCCACCATCCCGCCTAATGAAAAACCTTTAAAAGTTCTATGATCCCTGTTCCCCCCCTTAGGGTCAAAGCCCATTAAAACACACACACATCCACATACCCTAATGTAAACTGTTTTAAACTATTCTTTTTCAAAACACCAGTTAAAAGTGAACTTCTCTGGTAGTTTCTGTCAAAGGAAAATCTACAAAGGTGACTTTAAGAACTACCATATGACCCAGCAATCCCACTCCTGGGCATACACCCAGAGAAAACCATAGTTCAAAAAAGCACATGCACCCCAATGTTCATTGCAGCTCTATTTACAATAGCCAGAACATAGAAGCAACCTAAATGTCCATCCACAGAGGAATGGATACAGAAGATGTGGCACATATCTACAATGGAATATCACTCAGCCATAAAAGGAACGAAACTGGGTCATTTGAACAGACATGGATGGACCTAAAGACTCTCATACAGAGTGAAGTCAGAAAGAGAAAAGCAAATATCGTATATTAACACATATATGTGGAATCTAGAAAAATGGTACAGATGAACCGGTTTACAAGGCAGAAACAAAGATGTAGAGAACAAACGTATGGACACCAGCGGGGGGGAAGCAGGGTGCAGGGGGGTGTGGTGGGGGATGATGAATTGGGCAATTGGGATTGACATGTAGACACTAATATGTATAAAATAGATGACTAATAACCTGCCGTATAAAAATAAATAAAAATTCAAAAAAATTAAATTTTATTTATTCAAAATAAACAAAAATTAAATTAAAATCAAAGCAAAACAGTCAAATTCATGGGAATAACAAATATCAAAATGAGGACAATTATATGAAACTAATCCTTCCCATGTTTAACTTAAAAAATGGTACCACAGTGCTCTCTCCAGCTATAATTAAATGGTAAATAATAATCTGTATACATTAGAGTAGTATGTATACATACACCCCTACTCACTACCAATGGACTGTTAATGCCCAACCTAAGGCCACCCTCTACTTTGCACTCCAAGTGATCCCGCTTCTCTCATTCACACGGACTACGCGACTCCACGTCCTCCAATGGCTCTTCACCTTATTCAAGGCACAAGCCGACATGCCCCCTCCATCCCCATCTCCTGCCACCTCCCACTCTCATCCGCTGGCGTTCTCTTGTTTCTCCAACACATCAAACATGCTCTCACCACGAGGCCTTGACACTTGCCCTTCCAGAATGTACTTCCTTCATCCTATATTCATATGCCCACCTCCCCTACTTCCAACATTTCCTTCGAGCAGCCCCAACTTCCCAAGATTATCTTATTTCCTCTTATTCAGCTCTATTTTTCTGCGAGGCAGCGCTTTTCTCTAACTCATACACTATCAGTTCATTATCTCTCTCTCCCAAGAGAGCGTGAGCTTCCTGAGGGCAGATTTAGCTACCTGCAACATGCACAGTGCCCGGCACACAGGAGGCGCTCGTATAATTTATGTGTACTGTACCAGTGTCCAGGGAAACACCATGCTCCCCCAATGGTCTTCTACCTTACACATTCCACCTGTTATATCAATAAATTCACCTTGGTGGATTTGTACTACTACACATTCTTCACGCTACAGTTTTCTGTTATCTTCTCACCTTTCACTTGTAATCAACCTTTGACTTCTAGGTGCCTGCCTATTATATCAACTAAAAAGCCTACAGTGTATGAAAATTACGTTCTACTCTTTGAAGAGTGTCTTTATTCCCCAGGACAGCCCCTCCGTGGGATTCCCTGGACTCCCTGAGCGCACCAGACTTTACTGATTCTAAGCAAGCTCGTTTACTTGCCCTCACTATTTATCAGCAACTGCAGTCCTTGACACAGTAAAGTGCAGTAACGTGAGCCAAGAAAAATGGAAAACTGTGAACTTACCTAGGCTGGTTCACTCACATAAAACTTCTTACAATTTATATTTATAGGGACTTCCCTGGTGGTCCAGTGGCTAAGGCTCTGCACTCCCAATGCAGGGGGCCCGGGTTTGAACCCTGGTCAGGGAACTAGATCCCACATGCATGCCACAACTAAAGACCCCGTGTGCAGCAATGAAGATCCCACGTGCCGCAACTAAGATCCGACACAGCCAATAAATAAATATTTATCAAGGTAGTTTGTTGTGCGCCACACTGGAGAACAAAGTAAGCGGCAGCAGGAAAAATAACTTCACAGAAGTAAAGTTTCATCTCTAAAGACCTGAGCTTGCTCGATCTCATACCCTTAATATAGGTAATGATGATGCATAACATTAATATATACTCTTGTTACATTGCCTCCATGTGATTTTTACCGGCACTGAAAATGCATTAAATTACGCCTCAGAGCGGGGTCCCCAACCCCCAGGCCATGGACCGGTACCGGTCTGTGGGCTGCTGTTAGGAACCGGGCCGCACAGCAGGAGGCGGGCGGCTGGTGAGGGAGCGCAGCCTCATCTGCCCCCCCATCACCCCACTCCCTTGCCCCGTGGAAAAACTGTCTTCCGTGAAACCAGTCCCTGTGCCACAAAGGTTGAGGACCGCTACCCAACAGTTTATTAACTGATAACAGGGGTACTCAAGTTAATTTCTGAACACCTCAGGGTATAGATAACCACCTGTTTTTATTAGAAATAGACTGTTTCAAGTTAAATAATCTTGACTTATGCAATTACCAGTCTCATATGTTTAGGACAATCTCCATCTTAAAACTGTTACACATTTAATGACAAAAATGCAAAGTTTTCATTCAAGGAATCTACTGCTGGCATGCAGGAAACACACAGTCTTCTACAACCCGAAATAACCCACTCACATCCAGGCCGAAGCTGAGTGCTAGTGTCAAACAGCCCACAAGTACTGTAACAAATACCCGAAATTTTCTGATGCAACGAAAGCACTAAGATAGAAGAGACATTTGCCTAGAAAGCAGAGGTTTGTAAAAATCTTTACACACTGTACATATGACTCAAACACACTGTTTGAATCACAGGTTATTCCAAAGTTCTCTAGTGTGAGACACTAGAGACAAAATGTCATTAAGAATTAGAAGGCGTGTGAGTGCTGACGACTCCGACTGGATCCTATTCAGCCCCAAAGTTTGTCACACTTGCTTCCAGGAGAAAATGAAAGATACTTCCGCAGACTTAAAGGGCTCATGTTCGCTTAGTATCAGAGTTTCAATTTATAGTTCTTTAAAGTTTTAAATATATTTAAATTAAAATATTTTTAAGTGTTCAAAGATTTCAAGTTAAGGCTTCTCCCAGACTTCTGCCACTAGCATGCCGTGGGATTCACCATGGGGCTCCATCATTCACACAGCACAGAGCAGTGGCTGTCCAACATTTATGTGCACCAACCTGCAGGTTAAATTTGCTGACATTCAGGTCTCAGCACCCAGAGGTTCTGACTCAGGTGGAACTGAGTGGCATTTTAAACACCCCAAGTGATTCTGGGGCAAATGGTCCCTGGACCACACTCTGAAAAACAATGGTACATGTTTCTGACCATGGAAGAGAATAAAAAACAAAAACAAAAACGCTTCTCTAAAACATGATAAACATAAATTTCTCTGAAACATACTGAAGTATATTCTGAAGAACACAGAAAAACTGATAAGACTTGAAATTACTGGCAGTATATTTCATAGTATATGTTCACTTTTTGTTCAAAAAATCCTCTGTAGACCTAAATAAATGCACTGGATTTAGTCTAAGATTAGGTATTTAGTCCTCTGAGGGGAGAAGATTCCTGAGAAATCAAGCATTTGAACAGTCTGCTGCTGCCCTGGGAGAGAACCACAGATGTCACTGTCATCCTTTCGACTATGCCATTTCAATTCACTCAATGTTATTACTCCTTAGCAATTATTCTGAATGGCACATTTTTAGATATCATTTTCAAACTAGCTAAGTGGTTGAGTGAAGCTATCCGAGACACCCAGTAGGAAGGCAGACAGACCGTGAGGCAGGAAGGTACCTAACACGCTCGAGGAGAGTCAAGGAAGTCAGTGCTGTAAGCTCAGCAAGTTGAGAGGAGGATCTAGAGACAGAATGTCAGAGAGGTAACAATGCTGCAGTCACAAATCACACACGGGAGCTGCGGGCCATTGCCAAGGACATTCGAGAGGGTCTGCTGCCCTGAGAATAAACTGGAGTCAGAAGGGGAAAGCAGAAAAACCGGTTAGGAGGCTCAAGATTATTGGTCTGAGCAACTGAGAGGCTATAGCTTCTGCTTATCAAAATGCGGACGACTGGGAAAAGCAGGTTTGAGGGGGGAAAATGAGCAGCTCAGTGTTGGACACTACAATATAACCATCATAAATAAAGTGCTTCCTGGGATAACAGATGTGTTTACTAACCTAGACTGGAGATTGGGAGGTTAGAGAAGTGACCTCTAAATTGAAGCCTGAAAAACAGGAAGGAATTGAGGCAAAGGGGAGTGGAGGAGAGACAGTATTCTAGAAAGAAACAGCACGTGTAAGTTACCCATGTGTGACAGATCTCAATTAGCTTCAGAGAACTACAGGAGGGCTAGACACAGAGAGATGCAGCAAGGTGTTCACTGAAACATTTGTGCTTTACCTAGAGGGCACTGGGGAGACAAAAGATTTTTTCATAAAGAATGAGCAAATGTGCTTTTCTTAGAAGGCGATTCTGGCTGCAGTGTGGATAATGAACTGCGGAGAGGAGGGGACAGTAGACCACTGCTCTGATTTAGGCAAGAGGGGATCACGACCCCAGCTAGAAAAAAATGAGTAAGAAAGGGAGGATAACAGCATTAAGAAAGTCAAGAGCGAAGCAAAGGAAAGGAAACCAAGATGCAGTTAAATGGACAACCAGGATATTGCACCCACACCTCAATGCTTACTCCATTACACAGTTAACCTAACACAGCATTACAAAAACATACTTACCCATGCTAGATTATTTTCATTTTGAAAAATTCATTTTCACCAAACACAAATCGCCAAATTTAGGTATTAACATGTACACTCTACCTACATACTTTAAACTTAAAAGACCAGTAATGACTCTTTCCTTAACCTTAAATGGCGCTCTATATAATTTCATGACACCTTTGTTTTATAATTTTGTAAGTATCTCATCTGTTAAGTAAAAACCAGAAACGGCTATATGTTCGAAAGAACCTACACTAGAATACATAGAACAAAAAATACAAAGAATATAGAATACACAAGAATTTCTGAAATATGAAATTAGTATTTCTTCCCTTTTTAAAAGTAAATCCACCAGGAAATGGTATTTGACCAACAGAGTAAGTTTAAAATATTTAATACTCGGCATCTTGAGTCAAAATGATTACTTCCCGACAAAGCAAAAAAAAAAAATGAATACTATATTTAGTGGGCAACTTAAGACTTAAATTGGAAACTGTATTGACAAGGTCACAAACTAAATCACTTTTTTACATAGACAAAAATGATTTTTAAAGTATATACCATTCAGTGAAAACTTTAGGGCTTCTGTTTATAATAGTCTTGAAAAGTCGCATCCTTATTTCTCAACTTAAACTTAATGAAGGCAGAGGAAACTACCATGCTGTTCTATCCTTCTCTATATACAGTGATGAAAATACTACATGAACACTGGAGAGAAACATTCCAAAGGTCCCCACACAAACAAAAGAAGCCATACATACTACACTTCTGGCAGGGACAGAATTTTGGTTACCATGCAATGGTAGACAGACACACAGCAAATAGCTGAAAGCACCAAGCTAACAATGCTCTCTCTCTCTTAACAGCATGCCATCCTAAAAGATACGTATATCCAAACACAAAAAAGGAACTTCTTACAACTAGAATCCAGTCACTATTCAGAGAGCTCTGGCTTCTATGATTCAACATTTTCTTTTTTTTAGGTTTCAAATTTTACTTGGTAGTAGTTCTTTAACACGATGCTTTGACATGTGTATTAAAAACCCAAATGCCACCCAATAAGCGTCTTCTGAAATAACACTGCAGAACACAACACAGAAGGTCCCCATATGCTTCCTGGCCTTCCTCCACTGACAGCGGTCTTAGTGATACTGAAAGGTTACAGAGAGGGATTATCTAGTATGTCCAAGAAGAGACGGCTAACAAACCCAACTTAGGCACCACTCTGACCAACAAGCCTGATTTTCTCCACCTGACAGAGGAGAAAGCATGATGATACACTATTCCAACATCACAAAAATAAATTAGTGCTTTTAAGCCAGAAGACAGCTTTTTAAAAACCACACATATCCTTAAGAATAAACATTGAGAGAAAAATTGGAAAGGTGATAAATTATGTGATGATCTTTAAAAAGATAACATTAGAATACACACATACAGAAAAGTAGATAGGAACCTTTAAAGCATTCACCTTAAGGAGTCTCCAATGATGAAAACTCTTACACGCACTTCAGTACTCCTCCATTGAGAGCCTAGAGTATATTCACTCAAATATCTGAGGCCAATTCTTTAATCACTGAAGATGTGTTTGACTATTAAAAATAACTAATAATTCAGTGAAAATACCGGTAACTAAGGTAGGAGAAAAGTTGGCTAATATTGTTTGGTTAATATTGTTTCAGATCAAAAACAAAATGGGACTTAAGAGAAATTAAGATCGATCTGTCACTATGGCTCTTGATTTTCAACAAGATGTGAATTCAACCCCAAAAGATTTCAACTGAGCTACTGCTGGACTGAAATAGTCTATGTTCTTTAAATGAGTTTACTTTTTTTTTTTTTGCGGTACACGGGCCTCTCACTGCTGTGGCCTCTTCCGTTGCGGAGCACAGGCTCCGGACGCACAGGCTCAGCGGCCATGGCTCACGGGCCCAGCCGCTCCGCGGCATGTGGGATCCTCCCGGACCGGGGCACGAACCCATGTCCCCTGCATCGGAAGGCGGACTCTCAACCACTGCGCCACCAGGGAAGCCCTAAGTAGCTCTTTTTTTTTTTTTTTAATGAGTTTACTTTTTTTTTTTTTTTTTCGCGGTACGCGGGCCTCTCACTGTTGCGGAGCACAGGCTCCGGACGCGCAGGCTCAGCCGCTCCGCGGTATGTGGGATCCTCCCAGACCGGGGCACGAACCCGTGTCCCCAGCATCGGCAGGCGGACTCTCAACCACTGTGCCACCAGGGAAGCCCAATGAGTTTACTTTTAAAAGTCATAATTTTACTGTCAAGAGCCAAAGTATGCCACGTTATAGTTGTATTCTTTTTTTTGCTAATGAAAAATGATCTTCAGTTAACATTTTAGTCACTTTTAGGAATAAAATCACAACACAATGAATCACTAATTAAAAATAATTAGAGCAGTAATTCTCAAGGGTGAAAGAAATGGAGCACCACATGTGAGAATTTCTGGGAAATTCTTAATTTCAGTAAGCTTGAAAAACCTTATTGAATATTCAAATATAAGGAAATTTGGGGAAAAAAAGACCAACAACCAAAAAAAAAAAAGAAAAAAAAAGAAAAAAGCCCTACAAAACAACAAAAACTCACCTTACTGTCCTGCCTAAATATATCATAGAAAGTCCAACTGTAAAAGATCTCCTTAAATAGTGGGTGGTGCATGACCTTATAAGGATTTGAGAAACAATTTACAAAAGGAACAGTAAAAAAATGAGTAAAGAGTCTGTGAAGTTTTAAATGTCATTATTCAAATTAAATATAGTATATTATAGTTTATCATATGGCAACTGATAGCAGTCTAACTATCAAGGTGACTTAAAAGAACTGGTAGGGCTTCCCTGGCGGCACAGTGGTTGAGCGTCCGCCTGCCGGTGCAGGGGACGCGGGTTCGTGCCCCGGTCCCGGAGGATCCCACGTGCCGCGGAGCGGCTGGGCCCGTGAGCCGTGGCCGCTGAGCCTGCGCGTCCGGAGCCTGTGCTCCGCAGCGGGAGAGGCCACAACGGTGAGAGGCCCGCGTAACGCATAAAAAAAAAAAAAAAAAAGAGACTACTTGGGGCTTCCCTGGCGGCGCAGTGGTTGGGGGTCCGCCTGCCAACGCAGGGGACGCGGGTTCGTGCCCCGGTCCGGGAAGATCCCACATGCCGCGGAGCGGCTGGGTCCGTGAGCCATGGCCGCTGGAGCCGGCACGTCCGGAGCCTGTGCTCTGCAACGGGAGAGGCCACAAGAGTGAGAGGCCCGTGTACGGCAAAAAAAAAAAGAACTGGTAATAATGTGTTGGAATTAAGATACCAATTACTATACACAATTTTTAAAAAAAGTTTATTTAGATAGTTTCCTGAAAATGTGAATAAACTGCTTGCTTCCTTCACAAACAGTAAAAAAGCAACTTCAATCCAACCTAAGAATTCTAGAATAGTAAATGCACATGAAAACAAACTCTCTGAGGTTTACTACCACTCACCCATTTCTCACATGTACTAGATATGTAAAATGGCATTAAGTTTAACAGTACTGAGCACCTACATTTATATGCCAGGCCCTGATACAATTAAAATTAAAACACAGCCTCTGCCTTCTAGGAGCTTAGAGTAGGCAAACCACATATGTGAACAATTACAATTCACTGGACAGGAACTCTAAGAGGAATAGGTTCAAGGAAGGCTTCATACAATAAAAGAACTGGGATCCTGAAGGATTAAGAGATTTGCCAAGAAAAACAAGGTGGGGTAGGAGTAGTGAGAGGACAGTTTTGGTTGTGAAAGACACATACAAGGGGGACAAAAGTATCTGATGTTCTAGGACCGGGCAAGTAGTTTCTACGTGACTGTAGTAGAGAGAAAGGAGGGGGGGGCTGAGAAAGTTTGGACTCTTGGCCACGGTGACTCAGAAGATTTTCAATTCTTCAAATTTTCTAGCTATGGTGTTTTTGTTTGTTTTTGCGGTACGCGGGCCTCTCACTGTTGTGGACTCTCCCGTTGTGGAGCACAGGCTCCGGACGCGCAGGTTCAGCGGCCATGGCTCACGGGCCCAGCCGCTCCACGGCATGTGGGATCCTCCTGGACCGGGGCACGAACCCGCATCCCCTGCATCGGCAGGCGGACTCTCAACCACTGCGCCACCAGGGAAGCCCTAAATTTAAATTTTAAAACACTAAAACTTCTTAGTTGCATTAGCCACATTTCAAGTATTCAATAGGCACACGTGGCTAGTGGCTACCATACTAGAGAGCTCAGATACTGAACATTTTCAACTACACAAACGTTCTTTTGGACAGTGGCTAACTAACCTACTCTCTTTCCCAAATATGAACGGACTTCAAACAGCAAACGTATGAGGAAACCAGTAACATGGAAGAGATAAACCAAACCCAGACAGAAAACTTTCTGAGGACACATATTTGACATGGGAAAAACTAGAATATAAAATCTCGAGTATTTCTACTGAATCAGTCATCAAATTACAATAAGTTATTTAAAAATTAAATCATCCAAAATAAAACTTTCAACAGGTGGACAAAATGAACACAGCTTTCACCATAATTCTGGCACCAGGAGAACCTGCCATGGGATTCTTCTCCCCAGAGTACAAGGTATACTCATTCAAAAAGTATCCAAACACCTTTTTACTAAGCAAGAGATAAGAACAGAACCAAAACACATCTAACACAAACCCCAAAAGGAGAAGAGTCAGAAACAATTTTTAAAAAAGAGGGGGAGGGCTTCCCTGGTGGCGCAGTGGTTGAGAGTCTGCCTGCCGATGCAGCGGACACGGGTTCGTGCCCCGGTCCGGGAAGATCCCACATGCCGCGGAGCGACTGGGCCCGTGAGCCATGGCCGCTGAGCCTGCGCGTCCAGAGCCGCAATGGGAGAGGCCACAACAGTGAGAGGCCCGCATACCGCCAAAAAAAAAAGGGGGGGGGGGAGGGTGGCAGGAGGAGGAGAGAGGGAATGACCCTTTCTAAGGGTTATCCTCAGGCTAAAACAGCCCTAAGCAGAAGTACCAAAAAAAAAAAAAAAGGACCACACTTAAGGAGAGACTGGTGAAGGAGAAATCCTAAAGACTCTCAAGCTGGGGGTGGGAGAGTAGAGGAAAGTGAGACATACGCATCATAGTGGGTTAAGCTACCTATGAAAAAGAATTAGGTTTGATGTGGACTTCTCATTTGCAACTACGAATAGTAATCAATTTAGAAGTAGCTTCAAAAAAATTAAATAAAATTTTAAAAGATTCAAGGAAAAATGATTTTAATCTAGCCAAAAGATCATTCTCCATGTACAGAAACAAAATGAAGACATGTTTGGGCATAGCAAAGCCTCAGATTACCACCCATTAAAAAATAATAGTTATGAATCTTTATGTAAACATAAAAGTAGAACACATAAAGGAAAAAATGCTTTTAAAAAATAAGAAGTGAAATCAACTATCATACTGGAAAACTTTCTCACCTGTCAGAAAACAGATCAAGTAAACATTAAGAATAAAAGGATTTCTATTACACAGTAATGTATGACAGAATTAAAGAACTTGATCTAAACAGTTCTTTGTATCGAAGAGAAAAATACATTATTTTCAAACACCTCAAAAATATCTGCTGTATATTAAAGTATTCTGAGACAACGAGAAAAAAATCTTAATTCCAAAAGGCCAATAAAATGAGAATAACTAAAAGCCAAATAATAATTTTTAAAATACCAATTTACAACATTTAGAAATTTGAAGGCACACTTCTAAATACTCCTGGACTTACAAAAAAAAAAAGGAAAATCAAAACTGAAATCACCTTTAGGCCTGAATCAAAATGAAATCACTCTATAACTCTACATTAAAATCTATGTAATATGAACAAAGCAGCAAAGTTCAGAAAATTTACATGTCAATCCGTTCTACATTATCAAAGTAGGAACCAGAAGTTTCTCTATTAGTGAAATTTTGATACGGTTCCCAAACAAGATTGTAAGAGCAATAAAGGGGTCACCCAATGACAAATACATGTCCAAACCTATCTATCTAGACTTGACACCAGAAATCGGTTTTTCCCTCAAAATACGCATATCAACTGCAATCCTCTTTAAATTCTACTTCCACCATCTGAATCCAAACCCTCACCACCTCAAATCTACAGCACAACAAGCAGCGCTAACGATACACGGCTTTATATAATCAAAGGCTGGCTAACGTGCCCCGCATCAGCACACAAAAGGACGACCTGAAAGCCTAACTGTACAGCATGCCCATGTGCAAGGACCCAAGGGGAAGTCCTGAAGAGTGTGTCATCCCCTGGGCTAATCACGACATGGTGCTGACAAAAGTCCAGCTCAACAGCGAGCAGGAAGCCCACCGGTAGTTCTGCTCTAAGGAGACCTTACTTAGTGAACGCGAAAATCAACTGATACATACACTAAACAGTAATTCCCTATCTCTGCACTAAAAATAAGTTTGACATTTAAATACTAAAATGAGTGCTACATTTTAAAACCTGTTCTTCCCAAGAATCAAGAACACCCCTAAATTATGAGAGTCAGCATCAGGGACTCACCCAACTCCTTGTCAAGGTAATAATAAATAAATCTAGCCCAAATCAAACTGACAAGGAAATCTGGAGGGCCCAAGTGCCTTGGGTCGACTTTTGCAAAATAATCAACACTGACATATAAGTTACATTACAAAGGAACTACCATAATTACACAAAAATACAAAACTGAGGTTGGTCTACAGCTTTAGACAGTACAGCCTTGTGACTTAACCCTTAAGAATATTCTTTATAACTTAAATGTCCCATGATAAACGAGACTCATCTCTACGCATAGAGTATTAAATACGAATACTTTAAAACCCTGATAAGCAACCAACAGGCAGCAGGACACATCGTCACAGAAAAGGCTGTGGGACAGTAGACAACACCACTTCTAACAGCCTATCTTACTGTGTTCCAACTCCCATGTTTTCCCCAGGGCTTCAATGAATGTTTTCATAAACCACCAGCACATACTTTCATGAAGTTGGAAGAGTCTGGAAACTTATTCTTCACAAATGCATTATTAAATGCAGAAATATTTACCATGATCTTCTCATCTGAGCCAAAATATTCCAAAATAACATCTTTTACTCGTATTGCTTTTTAGCTACCACAAAGGACTAGCTCTATGGGTATAGTACAGGTCAAAGCCCTTCAGAAGATGCCAACACGATGCCATGCTCTTCGGGCACACCGTCATACAATTCAGAAGTAATCAGAGATTAAACCAAAAGACTAGCACTATCTAAATACATCAAACACGCTCATCCTAAGTTTCCTTCAAAATGCAATTACAGTTGACCCTTGACCAACACAGGTTTGAATCGCATTGGTCCACCTACAGGCCGATTTCTTCCCCAATATACACATTTCACAGCACTACACGAGCTGAAGTTAGTTGAATCTGAAGCGCAGAACGGCGGGTAAGGACGCTCGACTATAAAGTCATACATAGAACGGCTACGGGGGAGGGGGCTGGCTGGCACCCTAACCCCACATCATTCGACGGCCCGCTCTACTCCTCAGAACCAACTGCAGGAAGACGGTCTGCTAGCACCTGAGGTCGGCCTGAGCACGCCAACTCGGGTCAAGGCTCCGTGTTCCAGAGAAACAAAAACCAAATGAAGCTTAGCACCGGGCTGTCTCAAGAAAGCCTGACTGCACGGGGGTGTGTGTGCCAGGAACACTTGATCTAAGTAAGAGCGGCAGCTTCAGATACAACCCAAACATATCCTGCTGGCCCGGCCAGCTGCTAATACTGGTTAAAAACTCCTCCACTGCCCAGCATTAGTTCTACTCCGGAGCAATGGCCATCACATTAGATGCCACAGGACACTAACTGAGCTATTTAATGCGTAACTGTATACAAATTATACTATTATCTGTGCATCAGAAAAGAAGGTGACAGAGAACAAAGTTCTCTGAAACTCAAGAAAGCACACAGTATGATCTGGCAAACAACCACTCTGACTTCTAGACTCCTAACGAGAAAATTCACATTCCTTCATGTCCATCTCAGCGTTCCTCCTCTTGTGCGTACTCTCCCTAGGTCTACAGTCTGCATGTATCTAAATTAAACCAGTGTTTATTTAAAAATTCAGTTTTCTAGTCTCCCCTCCCCACCTGCCCCCCAATGCTCTGATTGATGATAATTCAGATGGAGTCAGGAACTTGTAGCTCTAAAAGCTTCCTAGGTGATTTGAATAGACAGCCAAATTCGGGGTAATTACCCTAAATGTGTGTTTTGGTCTACCCTTCCAACAATCCTAAACATCTCTCAACTGCAGAGCTCTGGATGAGCAGGTAACAAGCTAGCATGGCCCTGTAGCCCCTTCACGTACGTAACTCTCACCCATCAGACCCCTCACCTGGCAAGTGAAATACCCAGGATGGTCCTTCCTAAGGAAGAAGGAAGAAAGAAGCAGTAGCTTGAGACTGGGGCTGCTGGTCTGACACCAACTCCTCCTCAGTCACAGGAATAAGAACAAACATCATAATGTACTATGTCACAGTCTGAGCACTTGGCTAGATGCTTCACAAGTGTTCCAAGGTTTGTCATTTTCATTCAACCCCACTGCAATCCTAGGGAGTGGACACAAAAACACAGAGCAAGTGACATGCCTGAAGTCACCCAGCTACACGTTATCAGCAACTGGACTAAAACACAAATCTAACTGAAAGATGGCTCCACCCATTGGTTAAGGGTAAGAGAGAAGTATTCACATTCTCTAAGCACTAACTAAAAGTATGTGTGGTCAGTCCTCTCAGACTGATACTGCTGACACCAAATGTCTACTGAATCCACCGTGAACATATACTGAAGACGAGCCAAATAGCCCCATAATATGAAACCATTTTTAATAAGAACTGCAAAGGCTATGTATAGGATCCTTCTCATAAGTTATGGCACAAGAATGAGTCCTATGAAAACTACCAACAGGATCTGAGGCGATTTCATTTTCCCCCTTCTCTGTATTTTCTAGTTTTTCTATAATAAATTCATACTAACAAACAAAAATTGTAGTACAAGCAGCATTATACAGTTCAAGGGCCCATTAACTCCAACGCTGTCTGGCATAAAGATGCTGTTTCAGAAATCAAGCGGATA
The DNA here is from genome assembly GCF_008692025.1 of Phocoena sinus. NCBI lineage: Eukaryota > Metazoa > Chordata > Mammalia > Artiodactyla > Phocoenidae > Phocoena > Phocoena sinus. The sequence goes on along the minus strand of NC_045764.1, from coordinate 1,138,972 downwards.
AAAAATTTCTTTAGAAAAATAGGAAAACGTGTTAAGCTAAATAGGTCAACAGGGTGATCATATTCTCCAGAACTGTGCTGTCCAATTCAGTAGCCACTAACCACATGTGGCAAGTAGGCACAGGAAATGTGGCCAGTCCCAACTGAAATATGCTATAAGCATAAAATACCAGAGTTCAAAGACTTTGCACAAAAAAAGGATTATAAAAAAAAATCTTAATAGTTTTTAAAACATCCAGTGCATGCCAAAGTGAGAATATTTTGGATACGCCAGGTTATACAAAATACACTAAAGCTCACTTCTACTTCAACGGCGCCACTAGAAAACTTGCCTTTGTGGCTCACTTTGCTTCTGCTGGGCAGTGCTGCTCTAACACCTTGCCACTCACGTGCAGCCAACGACATGGCAACATCTGGGATCTTGTTAGAAAGGCAGACCCTTGGGCCCCACCCCAGAACTGCTGAGCTAGAAAATGCACTTTAGCAAGATCCCCAGATGTTCAGCACGCACACGCACGTCTGGGAAACACTATTCCAGAAAACCAGTTTCATTTCCCTTTCAATCCTGACAATCCCAATAGTCTTTCATCTACCCATTTACTAAAACCTGCCAAGGTGTTAGGCACTGTTCTAGGCAACAGGGATACAAGGGGATAAAATCAACAAATTTACTCCCTGTTCTGGTGGAGTATATTCCAGAGGACAAGCAAAACTGTCAGTCCTGCTGTAACACGTGGCGAAAAATGCAAATTTGTTTGAGCACTGTTGATTTACCAGGAAACTACCTGAGCATGACACAGATTTCCCCACTTACCTACAAGCAATTTCACCCGGGAGAAACACGAGCTGCACCCAGCTGGACCAAGCTACACAGGGATTCATGGCACAGAGACGTACGCCTCTAATACCTGCCAGCTACCCCAGCTCAGCGTCCGAGTTACGGGTCACATCCATCCACAGTCGGTGACAATTTTCAAAGGGTTATTTCAGATAACCCTCCTTCCATCACCTGAGAGTAACTCACGACTGCAGCCCTTCCACAAGCTACTAACTTCAGGTCTTCGTCAAGGTAAAATGCCGCATCTACTGCGTCGATAGTGTACTCCTTGACCGTTTAACGAAGCTGTGCAAGATCTTCGCAAGGCCGCCCTCTTCCTAACATGCCGCCAACAGTGTTCTTGGAGTCCTGTGCCCCACCCACGTCCCCCCAAAAACCGTGGGGTGCACTGTGCACGGCAACTTCCAGGAGCGCGTGCTGCAACACGATGACAAGGCGGCAACATCAGGTCACCTAGGTACAAAGAAGGAACAAAGCAGTGGGAAGGACAGGCGATGACAGGACGGCTGTCTGAGTGACTGCAACGGCAGGTAAGGCCTCTGGGAGAGGGTGGCACTTCGGCGGACACCCTCCTGGAGAGACGGCACCAGGGGGACATACAGAAAGATGAACATCCCAGAGATGAGGCGCATAATGTGCAGAACTCTTGAGACAAGAACAAACCTGCTGCAGGGCCAGTGCGGACGGAGCGGCACCAACAAGGGGAATAGGCCACAGAAGTACCCAGAGAGCAGGTTACACAGGGCTCATTACAGGCCTCGGTAAGTGACAGAGTCAAGGGAGGGTCTCGAGCATGACAGCGATGTAAGCTGTCATTTTAACTGGACTACTCTGGCTATGTGCTGTGTGAAGCATAAAAGATGTGGGACACCATTCAAGAGGCTCCTGCAGAGTCCAGGCAAGAGGAGGAGGGAACAACAGGTTTACTTTAAGTACAGACGGTCCCAGACTTACCACAGTTCGACTTAGGATTTGTTGACCTTACAATGATGTGGAAGCCAACAGGCAGGCGATGGGAACCATACCTGTAATTTTGAATTCTGCTCTTCTCCCAGGCGAGCGGTATGTGGTAGGATACGCCCTCAGGATCGGAGCTCCCAGTCAGCCACGTGACCAGAAGGCGAACCACCCCTACACTTACAGCCGTTCTGCTTTTCACCCTCAGTACAGCGGTCAGTAAGTTACACGCGACGTTCAACACTTGACTGTAAAGCAGGCTTTGTTAGATGATTTTACCCAAAATTGTGCTCGTGTAAGTGTTCTGAGCACATTTAAGGTAGGTTACATGTATTAAATGCATTTCCAACTTACGATATTTTCAACTTTTGATGGGTTTATCGAGAAGTAACCCCACTGTAGGTCCAGGAAGATGTGTACTAAGCGGTTACAGCTGGAATACAACTTTAAGGTAGAGGTAAGGTTTTATGTGTAGCAAAAAGACTTGCTTTCTACTTTCAACAATAGTAGGCTAAATAATTAGATTACATGTTCATCAGTAAAACAGGAATAATCCTGATCAGCCTAATTCAATGGGTTATGGGACCAGGTGAAAAACAATGTAAAAGGGCTTTCGAGATTACGAAGCATCATATAAATCATAAAAAGGAGCGTCTTCATAAGATGTATTTTCAAGCCCTAAATAACTGGTTTTGAAATGACTGCCGAACAGTATCTCCAGCTCTGAGCACAGGGTCGCAGAAGCAGAGTCCAGGTACAGATGTGGTCCCAGGTACAGAATCTCTACCAAGATACCCCAGCTCACTGCTAGCTCCACTCTTTCCAGCATCAACAAAATGGTTCCCTACATAAATCAAAACCATTCTGCACAACAGAGTAAGACAAACAGAGCCTCACCAGGAAGACAACCTAGAATATATAAATTTTCTGTGAATTATGGACCAGAAATCCTAAGTATGCTACACCAAGAACTTTAAATACATCTTGCACAACTATAACAGTTCAACTGAGACTGCCTTAAAAGATCAAAGTAAACCATTCCAAAATATTTTTGATTGTGAAATTGAAATCCATTGTATCATAAATACATAATAACCACCTTTTTAAGAATAACAAATAGGTTAAAATGTGATGACTACAAGACAAATGACATGGTATGTGTCCAAACACACGCACAAATGTTTAGAGCATGTATTTCCTAAAATTAAGGAATACTGAAGAGTTGAAATATTAAAACTGTTTATCCACCAACCTTACTCTGTTCCTCTTGAAATGGAATACCTATTTCCTATGGAAACCCAATGCAAACCTATCTGCCTAGTTTATTACCTTACTATATATACACTGGACCAATAAAAATAGGTAATACTTATCTATGTTCACTAGACAGAAAAACACTTAATTCAAGTATCAGTAAATTTTAGATTCTGTATGAAATTTCCAAGTTGCTTTGAAAACAAGCCTCTGTATACGAGGGCTTAACTTGAGAAAAATGGCTTCTTCCTAGTAAAATTGGCAAGCTTTCCCATTAAAACTTATTTTTAAAAGTACACTAACATGATCATCTGGTCTAAAACTACACACACACACCACACAACCACAACCCCCCCCCCACACACACACACATGCACACCTACTATAATTTGTTAAGATGTATCCGGAGCATTAAGGTACAAGTCATCTTTATACTAATTTGTAATACAGTAAACACCCACCAAATAAAGTTCAAATATGCCTGAATGTTTCATCTCCAACAGTGTACACAAGTTACCAGAGTAGAGAGGACTAATTTCTAGACTAATCTGTCACTATGAGTTCCTTTCATAAAAGTAAATCTTCCCTCATCTATAAACTGTAATACCGGGATACTATCTGTACTATCTACCTTCCAAGGTCAATGAGGATCAAATGAGACTGTTCATTTTTATAGTACTTTCTAACATTACAAATGTACAGCATATTTCGTTTTATTCCAAATGTAAAGTTATATGAATAACCGTAAGACCATACTGTGCAATTATCAGTCTATTATTTAATGTGAAAATACTAAAGCATTACTAAATCATACTTTAAAAACTGTAAAAACACCAATTATCCCCAAATACTCCCTACTGAACAATTCCTTCAAATGTTACAGTAACTGTCATTTGACAACTGTATTAAATACATTTCCAAATTTCTCCAGATATAGCTAAATGACAAAAAAATAAAAGCTTTCATTATGCAGCTAAAAACTTTAACATCTTTAGAAATGTAACCACTACGGGCAATTTTTCCTTTGTACTCAAAGGTATATGAATGCTAACTCAAAAGCTATGCAAAATCACTGTTAAGTCCCACCAATCAGGGAGCCGATAAAGAATATTTTTCAATTAACCAATGCAGCTATCTCCCCAAAAAAGATGTTTCTAACAAGTATGTTTCTGACAGTTAATTCGTAGAAGGATGATGAGAAAAATGGGACAACCCCCGAGAGGCTGAAGTTCTGTGGAACAGCTTTACAGAATCCTTGTAAAGACATCCTTCGTTCCTCAACTCATTTGTACTATCAACATTCTTAAAGTTACTTGGTAAAATTATCCTCAGGACTAGTTTCGTTTAAGAAAAACATACTTTAATGAAATGGAAAGAGTTTTAAAATTCCACAGAAGTACAAGTTCAACCAGTATTGTACTGTCATACTTCTAAAGTGGGGGGATGTAACCTGCACCTTTAAAAACATGTCTAAGCTATAAAAACAAATCCAGTGTACCTTAAGATTCTTGTTTTTGGTTATTTTTAAACAAAAGATATTTTGCAGATAGATCAGGGAATATATAAAAATAACTTATTCCACCAAGTTAAACAACCTTCTAGGTAAGTTGTAATGTCACAAAATTTCCCTTAATTACAACAGATAATCTACATTCCCTTTCATAAATCCTACGGGATAAAAACCTCCAATTCTTTTAACTGCACATACAAAGCTGGAATAAATCCTTTTTAGCTGCAGATTTCTGAGAGTGACGATCCTCCTCAATCCCTGCTTTCTGACTTATGATATACCTTAAAGTCATTTTATATATTACTCTGAATTGGCACTTTTCAAGGAAATCCAAGGTGCCATGGAAGAAATTTAGTGAATTACTGAAAAAAAATACGCTGTGATGTGGACAGATGCCAGTAAAGCCCCATTTGGCAGGGGGTACACACATCCTTAAATTAGGTACTTATTAAAATTATTAGATTTTTTTTTTTAAATCCTAAAATAAATATCAATTTGAAATTAGTTCAATAAATATAGTAACCTGTTTTTACATTAAGTTGTTACTTACAAATGCTGAGTGCACAGATAATCCAACTCACTTGCATTTCACTTTGGATAACGGTTTTGACTGTTATGTGGACATTTATGTAAAATATGTATATATATATATATTTTTTCTTTTTTTTTTTTGCAGTACGCGGGCCTCACTGTTGTGGCCTCTCCCACTGCGGAGCACAGGCTCCGGACACGCAGGCTCAGCGGCCATGGCTCACGGCCCAGCCGCTCCGCGGCACGTGAGATCCTCCTGGACCGGGGCACGAACCCGTGTCCCCTGCATCGGCAGGCGGACTCTCAACCACTGCTCCACCAGGGAAGCCCTGAATTCATATTTAAAGATAAAAATCTCAGGGAATAAAAATGCCTGTAATAAAATTACATATTCCCTTTAAAATCTGTTTCAAACTCATTAGCAAGAAAAAAACAAAAAAACACCTGGAGTCAAAGTATAATGACTAAATATATCAGTATTAACTGAGGGAAGAACCACTTCACATCTTTAAAACACAGAATTAACATCAAAGATGCACTCTGAGCTCAAGAATGTAGATTTGATTTTATGGTATTCATTATTATTCCTATCTAGTGTAAAGTAATATGGTAGCCAGGTATATGAGAGACGATACAGTCAGGGATGAAGTTAGTATTAGTTAAAAGGCTCCAGAGAAAGAAAAGCAAACAGCTAAAAAAGCAAATCAGAAAGTGGGGTTTTAACTGAGCAAGTGACTAGATCAGAAAAATAAGTTTCTTTACAAATGGAGCTAAAGAACCATCAGCAAGCAGATGCAAATAAAAAGGAAACTAAAAGCAAACAAGAAATATCTGGACTACACATAGGAAGGAAAACTAAAATCAAAATGAAGAAAGAAAAAGTACAGAAAAAGCAAGCAGCTCGACCACCACCACCAGCTCTCCAGAGTCAGCACCTTTAAGAATAGCTTCAAGGCCAGGATCACATCTTAGCATTACTTCCAGGAATACCACACAACTGGTGACACATAGCAGATGCCCAATGTTTGCTGAATGAATGAGCAACAAGATGTTCTTGGGATTATTTCACCTGTAAAAGAATTTACCAGGCAGGATTCACTGTAAATGTATGAAAGCATTTACAGAAGTTTCCTAGAGTACTTAAAATGCCCTCCTTCCTGGATTTGGGGATACATGATAGATTAACCAGATCAGAATCACTAAGAGAACCTGGGATACTTATCCACAAGGAGATGAGGTGCCACATCCTACTTAGTCAGTCACCAAAATTTTAAAGATAAAGCAAAATACAGTGCAAACAGTACTGCCTTCTAAGAGCTAACATTTGAAATGAAATCCACTACAGAAGAGTGGTTGGTAATAGGATCATCTTTTTTTTTTTTTTTTTTTTTGCGGTATATGGGCCTCTCACTGTTGTGGCCTCTCCCGTTGCGGAGCACAGGCTCCGGACGCGCAGGCTCAGTGGCCATGGCTCACGGGCCCAGCCGCTCCGCGGCATGTGGGATCTTCCCGGATCGGGATACGAACCCGTGTCCCCTGCATCGGCAGGCGGACTCCCAACCACTGCGCCACCAGGGAAGCCCAATAGGATCATCTTGACTACACATACACTATGAAAACTTACCTACAAAATTAAAAACGTTAATAGTTTAAGTAATTCTGTCCAAGAACTTGTAACGCTAAATAACCAAACGCATCTGCTGTTACTTACAAACAAATATACAGATTATCTGTGTAAGTAGCACAAAACTATACTATATTTAATGGAGAACTATATTCCCCTCCCATTCAATAACCATCCAAATATTCCATCTCAATGCAATCTTCTGATCATTATTAATTTCCTCAACCCAGTAATTATATACAGAGGAGACCGATGTTTCTCAATATCTCATCATACTGAGTATAGCTGACTTCTACCCTAGGAGGCAAAAGGGAGAACCAGAAGATGCAGGATTTTTTTTTTTTTTGAAGTAAAAGCAAAATATTGAGAAGCTAGTTGAAAATCAGACAGAAAGCCATGTGAGACTACCGAGTTTCCTTAGAAGTTTATGAAGGCACAATCAATAGGGTATATTTATTTCGAACACGTTATCTATTAAGCACTTTAAGATCTTATAGCAGGGAAAAATAGAGATTAATTGCCTCAGGGAAATTGGTTTATCCCTCAATGCATTCTTTAGACATGAAATCTGATTATTTTGGCCACATTTAAGTCTGAAAACAGTTAAGAGTTTAACTTTTTTTCTTGGCCTTCCACCTACCACAAAGAACTTGAGGGCAAAGGAACAGCTTAAGTTACCCTTATACCACTGAGGCTTTTAACAAGGTGAATATGTGAATAAATATACAAGTTACATTAATAAGATCCTAGGGAACAGGAAAAATCTCATTTAAGTGTTCACAGCAAAAAGTTAAGAAAAATTTTCTGAATCACAAATGGTTTTTTTAACCTGTGAACTGTCTCAAAATACCTAAATTTTAAAATTCGCACTTCACCATTAGCAGACACGTCTGAACTCCTTAAAAAAAAAAAAAAAATTCAAGCAGAAACAAAGATCTCAAAATAAACCAAGCCAAATAAACTGAAATCTTTACTTGAAGAGGTGAAAGTTCCTTTCTTGGAAAAACGTCCTGCATTTCCCTCACCATTAATAAAGTACTGGTAGGCTACATTCATAAATGCATTCTCTATCAGCTACTGGAGTCCAGTTTTGGATCCTCAGGTCAGCATCTGTTACCTCTACATCACTTGTTTGGGAATCACATAAATAAAAATAAAATATTCTGATGACATAACCATACAGTAACGTCTGCAAGCTGGAAACATGACTGACACCTTTTGTTTTATACAGAATTATCATGAAAAACCAACATGTGAAAGTTTCAACCAAAAAGCTACTCACCACCATCCCTCTCTCTAACTCTGTGAATATGCACATTTTTGGCCTTACTGTGACCTGTGCTGTCACTATATTTGTTTTCAGGACTATCAGATCTCCGCAACATTTTATTTGGTGGTGAAGGATCTGCGGCGTCTCGCATTTTTTCATGTCTGTGATCACCGCTACTGGGGTGACTCTTCGATGAATACTTAAGTGCCTGTAAAACATCACCCCCCAAAAAATAAGAGAATTAAAACATTGAACTCAACTTTCTGGGTTAGTTCTACTGTAAAACTTGGCGTATTAACTTCATTCCGTTTTATGAATTTGTATCAAGAAAATTAATATTTCCTTTTCCAAGTCTGTCTTTAAGTTACTCAAACAAGACCTAAATGACTAAGAGTTACAGAGTAAGGCTCCTCATACAAATCAAAATACCGCATTCAAAAAAAAAAAGATCCACTCCACTAATTACCTTGTAAATACAAGAAATCAGACACTTTGGTAAATTAACTCCTCAATAAATTTTTCTGGGAATTAGAAAGTTTAATCTAAAGGAGAGTACTACCGTCATCCCGTTTTTGCTCTGCAACTGCTACGCTAGACACAAGATATCAGCAAGCAGGCACAGGTTTCTGCAATCCAACAACACAAAAGCGCCACTTTCTCCAATGCTTGGACTCACCCATGTAAAGCATTTGGGACCTGACTTCACTGCTCTTGCAGGTGCGGGAAATAATTTTAAGAGGCAGAAAGAAACGCTGGCTGATACTTCTGACCTATCACGGTGGAACTTAATGGAACTCCCTCGCAATAACGTATGTGAGACAACCACGACATGGCAGTCTTTCAAACCGCATCATCAATTATGCTTTGGAGGACCCGGCTCAACAGGGTTTGACCTCTGACTTATGCAAACTAATGAACACTGTTTTGCACATCAGGGGGCCTAGGGTTTTTAACTTGGGCTTTTAACAAATCATGCTGGCCAGTAACACTACCGTCAGCTTAGAAACCTGCTCTCCTACCCGGTAAGGGATCAGACGCAGAAAGTATTTCCTTCTAGTGTCATCTGAACGCTGCCAACCATGTCCGAGACCCACCCCACCGCCGGAACCAGGGGCCACTTCTACCAGGACTTTTTTTTTTTTTTTTTTTTTAATTACAGGTTTACGTGCAGCCGCCGTAGGCACACACTAGAAGCACCTTCCCTACTTAGAGCGGCTGCCCCAGCACCCAAAGACCTCAACTCCGGCAGGAACAAAAGCGCCATCTTCCACTAGCAATGCACTTAGCCGCCCCGAAAACAAACTGCGAAGGGAGAGCGCTCCACCGCGCGCCCAGGAGTCGCAAACCCGTCGGCAGCCTCGCCCCAGCCTCGCGTCTACTCTGGACACCTTTCCGGCAACTTCTCGTCGCCCCGCTACAAAGGAGCGTGGCTCCAGAGGCCCCCGCGCCTCGCCCCACCGAGTCCCTCCCGCCCAGAGGCCCGAGTCCGGCCCCGCCCGGCCGAGAAGGGCTCCGTTCGCCACGCGGAGCTGCGCTTCCTCCAGTCACCTGTCAAGATGAGCGCCCACACCTCGCCGGCGAGCGCCGCGGGGGCCGAGCGCAGGCTGCGGGCGCCGCGGAGCCGTGGCCCCGAAGGGCCTGCAGCGGCTCGCGAAGCCTGCGCTCGAGTAGCGGCTCCTCCCTCCCCGCCGGCCCCGCCGCCCCGCCGGCCCCGCCGGCCCCTCCGGCCCGCTCCCGGCCCGCGGGTACCTGGTAAGGCTGCGCGTCCCCCCGCCGGTCGTGACAGCTGGAAAACAGGAAGAGAGGCGGCCTGAGGCCGGGGGCCCCGGCGCCCCCCCCGCGGAGCCCCCGGAGCCCGCCCGCGCGCACACGCACACTCGCGCCCGCCGCCGCCCGCCGCCCGCGCGGCCGCTCCCCCTCCCGGCTGCTCCGGATCAGGGTTAACAACAAAAATGGCGGCGAGGCCGGCCCAGATAAGGAGCAGCCGCCCCCCCGCCGCCCGCCCCGCTGCCCCGAAACGAAAAGACGATTTACCCATCACTGAGTCTCTGCTGTTTCCTCGCATACATTACCATCAATGCCCGGCCTGTGAGCGTGTGTCGGGGACGGGGAGCGGCCGCGGACCGGGCGGCGGGCGGGCGCGCAGGCGGCGGGCGGCGCAGGGCCCGGCGCGCCCTCGGCGACGCTCAGCACCTCCCCGTCACTGGCGCCGGCGCTCCCGGGCCATCCCCTCCGTCCGCACCACGCTCACGCTCAGCTCGGCTCGGCTCGGCTCAGGCCGGGCAGCGGCGAACCGGGGGAGGGGGCACCAAGATGCGTCCGGCTCGGCCCCGCGCGCAGCGACTGCGTCCTCCGCCTTTGCCTCCTCCCGCTCCGCCGCCACTACCCCTCCTCCCCCCGCCGCCGCCGCCGCCGGGTCCTCCTCCTCCGCCGCCGCCGCCTCCTCCTGCCGCCGCCGCCGCTGGTGCCGCCGCTGCCGCTCCACCAACTACATCCGGGCAACTCGGCCGCTGCGGCCTTCGGAAACCCTCGGCACTTTCCGCCGCGCTCCTCCTCTCCCACCCTCGCGCGCTCCGGAACGCCGCCTTCGGCAAACCTCGGCTCGCCGCGGCCCTCCTCTTCCTCCGCGGCCTGGCTCGCCTCCTCGCGACCCGTCCGCTCTTTCCGGTCGCCGCTGCGGGCTCGCACACGCGCGTCCGGCCGCCGCCCTTCCACTTTAGGGGTAGTCCGGCTCGGGGAGCCGCCCGAGGCTGGTCCCGGGGGCCCCGGGGCGCGCGGGGCGGGCGGCGCCTTCGGGAGGAGGCCGGTGGGGCGCGCGAGGAGCCATCGCGGACTTAATAAGGGCGGCTGCGCTGCTGCGCGTGCGCCCGGCGGCGCGGGGCGGGGAGGCGTCCCGCAGGAGCGCGCGGGCCGCCGCCCCCGCCCCTGCGGGCTCCGGCCGGGAAGCCCCTGGTTGGGCGGCGGGCGGACGCTCGCCCAGGCGCCCGCTCCGCGCGCGGGGACGCGAGCTGCCCCGGAGGCCCGCGCGGCGGCCTGGGGTGGGCAGGGCGCGCCCCTGGGCCGTCGGCGTCTTAGAAGTAAGTCACCGCCGGAAGCGCGGGGCGAGGGCGGCGTGCGTTCCGGGTCACTGCGCGGAGCGCCCGGAGCCCGTGGGCCTGCGCCCCCCGGGTCGGGGGGGGGTCCGTGGGGAAAGAGCGAGCGCCGCCTGGGCCGCTGATTGGAAACGCGCGATGCGCCTGCACGCGTGGGGGAGGGGGGACCTTGGAAAAAGTGTTGTTTACTGTTTTCCACCCCTAGCCGTGCCCTCCCTTCCGTCTCCTTTCTTCGTTTCCCATTTTTCTCTCTTTTGGTTCCTCTTTGCTCACGTGCGGTAGCTTGGAGGTTCTGCATGTGAATGGAGGCCTGGGGAGTGCTAAGGAAATTGCTGTCAAGGGAATTTGTTAGCGCGCTCCAGGCACAGTAGCAGCGTCGGCACGTTGGGAAGGAGAAAATCAACTCTGTCCCCCCAGCTGGGCTTTCCTGGACGGCGGTGGTATTCAGGTGGTTTTATTTCTCCTGTTCTAAACTTCTTGTAAGGCAACACTGAATGAAGTGTAATAAACATACACTAAACATACAACAGATTACATGGAAGAAAGAGGCAAGGTAGGAAACAAATCAGAAGAAACAAGGTCCTTCCGAAGAACTGATTTAATTGGTATCCAACCAGTTAATTATGGCTGACCTAATGAAGAGGTGGGATGATGCGGGGAAGAAGGCCCAGAAATCTCAGCTGATGGAAAAAGAAAAAAAAAAAATTACGTAGCCTTATTTGTCACATTTACCTGCCAAAACCCAAGATTATTGCTGTTTGGGAGGACTAGTAAAGTCCACTTAAGGCCCACCGAAGGTGTCAGTAACTAAGAACAAAACTGCCAGTGACTGAAATGAGGAAAAAACGAAAAGAAAAAACGGAGTCTTTTAAGTGCAGTTTCTAAACACTTTTGTGACAACTGCTCTGAAGACGAAAGACGTCATATTGGAAGAGTACAGAAAGTAATACATAAATCTCATGCAGAAACTTTTTGAAAGCTGGCAGCAAAATTTATTATTAATTCTTTGTTTGATGATCATATGTCTGCTGAACTTGTTATATACCGTTTGATCAAAAGCAGCAAACCGGGCTGAAACACGCAGCAAACAGCTCTAGGCAGTGTACAGTCGGTCCTCGTTATTCGCACGTTCCATGACTGCAAATTCACCTGCTCACTGCAATGTATTTGTAATCCCCGAATCAGTATCCAAGGGTTCGTGGATGTGCACAGTGAAAAATGTGACTTGCCTGACAGGCACTACTGAGGTTAAAGGAGACGACACTCAGCCTTGTTATATCAGCTCTTGCGCTGTAAACAGATGTGCTCTTCACAGTACATACAGTGTCATGTTTTTAGCAATTTTTTTGTGCTTTTTACTGGTGGCTTTCGTGTTTTAAGTGCCTCCACACCCCCACCCCAGGCGTAGTGCTAAGCTGCTATCTAGTATTCCTAAGCAGAAGAAGGCTGTGTTCTTTGTGGAGAAAACGTGTGTCCTGCATCGTGTTTGTTTAGGGTTATCATTAGTGCTCTTGGCCGTGATGAGGTCAGTGCTGATAAATCAACAGTACATAAGATGTCTAAACAGGAACTCACATAAACAAAGTTAGGTATTGGTCAGTTGACGAAAATGTGACCGCAGGATCTTAGGAACCTAACCCTTTGCTCCTCCAGGAGAAGTTTAGCGTTCCCGGTGACTTTATAGAACACAGCTCTCTCAGATAATGAGAATCGACTGTTACTAAAGGACACGTCCAAATGTTACCCGCATTTTAAAAAATCTCATCTCGTCGCCTACTTTAGATTCCATTATCTGTTGTTGTGAGTCCTCCTTTGGAAATACCTTCCATCCTTGCCTTCTCCCTCCACTTTACATATCTAACCCACAGCCCTGCTCAATTCGCTGCATGCGTGAGGAAAACATAACACCTTACTAACTCTGAAAAGAGCTCCCTGGGTTCCTCACCCCCCTCCCACTAACTTCCCTGATCTGTCTACCCTGCCCTCTTCAACAGCTGTTTCACCTCTTCTAAATCTGATGGTACATCCCCAGTCCTTGCTGTGTTGCTTCTTGAGATGATAGATGGAATCAGAAATCTGTAACAGCTTTAGCCCACGCCCACCTTGCATCTACCAACCTTCCTCCATCTGAATACACTGCTAGCCTCCATAACTGGATGGATGGTCCAAATTCCCGTCCAAGACCTAAATTGCCACTTTTGCATTGAGTTCCATTTTACTCTTGGAATTGTCCTCTTTCCTTAGCAGATTTTCCCGTCAACTTGTAAAGATTTTAATAGCTAAAATCGTGATCATATCTCCTTCCAAATACTACCCCATTGCTCTGACCTGGTCTCCTATACAGAAGGACTTCATTTGCGCGTCTGCTGCTCTCTCTCTAACCCACAAGTCAGACTTGACCCCCAGACTCCACTGAAACTCAGGCTCCGGATCCTGGGAGCCTCCACGCTCTCAAATCCCACTTTCGTTTCTCAGTCTTCATGTCACTCCACCTGGCAGCAGCATTTGACACAGCTGATGACTTACTCTCTTCCTCCTGAAGCCCCTTTGCTTGCCTGCCAGAATTCCATTCTGTATTTCTCTCTTGCTTCCTAAATGACTGTTACTTAGTCCCCTTGCTGGTTGCCCTCTTTTTCCAGCCTCTAAATGCTGGAGTAGCCCGGGATTCAGATCTCACAACTTGGACTGCTTCTCCTCTCTGTTCTTTCTCCCTCAGCAGCCCCATCCAGATCTCTGGCCAAAAGAAACCCACGTTTGAATCTCCAGCCCACGCCTTTCCCCTAAACACTAGACTCGCACTTAACTGCCTACTGTACAGCACTGCTTGAATGTCTAATAGGCGTGGTAGACTTAATATCGTCTAAACCAGACTGTTAACCCCCCTCCCACCCCACCAGAGAACTGTGATTTAGTGTTCCCTGTTTCATGAAATGGCAACTCCATTCTTCCAGACTAAAAACTTCGGAGTCATCCTGGATTCTTTCACACCTCACATCCACTCCATCAGCAAATCCCACCAGCGCTATCTTAAAAATATACCCAGCATCTGAGCTCAGCTCACCACCTCCATCACAGCCACTCTGATCCAAGCCACGTCTTCTTACACCTGGACAATAGCAAAGGCCACCGGGCTGGTCTCCCACTTCTACACTTGCTTCCACGTCATCTCCTCACTCACGGCAGCGGTCAGCGTGATCCCTTTGAGAGTCAGCATCGTTCCTATCTTAAAGCCCACTGATGGCTTCCCATCTCACTCAGAACAGAAGCCGTGGTCTGCCACTCTTACCGTGATCTGCAGGGCCCTGCGTAAACCACTCCCGCCCACATTACCTCTGGTTTCACATCCAGTATGACATTTCTGCGTGCTCAATCTTTTCCCGCCACTCCATCCTCCACTTTCCTCCACTATACCGAGCACGTCTCTGTCTCAGGGCCTCTGCACTAGTGTCCTCCTGCCTGAATGCTCTTCTCCTTGGTACCCAATTGGCTCACACTGTCACTTCTTCAGGTCTCTGCTTAAATCTCTCATCAGAAAGGTCTGAACTCTGAGAACTATGTAAACAGCACCCCACCACCATCTCTCTCCCTTACCTTGCTCTGTTTTTCCTGTACCTCTTGCCACATAATATGTTGCGTATTTTGTTTATTGGTTGTCTCCCACTAGAATGAAGGTTCTGTGTGACAGAATCAGATAAATATTTGGTGAGTGAAAGAATATTTACCTACAAAAATATATACAAAGAAAATAGCAAAATATTATAATTCTCACAAAGAAAAAGATAACATGGGTTTATTTCTGCTTGCTTTCTTAAAGAACAGAATTATAAATTGAGTCCTGCTGTCACAAATTAAATGGGAGTAAAGCTGGATTATTCCTAATACTCATAAAATATTGTAAAAGGTAACATTTGAAAATTTATATAAATTTGCATATGTAGCAAATCTTATGCAGACTACTTGCATTTCTGTTGAATGAGAGATCTCAAATTTGTGAATGAGCAGCAATATCCATATTTCAGCCAATAAATTAACACATATCAACCATTATGGGGGAGATCTATCAGCCAAAAGGCCATAGGTGACCCTGATGTTAGTGTGACCCTATTGGTGGAGGAAGAATCAAAGTCACGTCATCAGGCCTCTAGTTGTAAAAGAGACTTTAAAAGGTTTGCTAACATTTTTAAAGGGTCACAAAATAAGAATACATTCTCTGAAATTTTTACCAAGCACTTTTCCTTTCTATCTTTTTTCTCTGTCCTTGCCCTTCTCTCAACTTGGCACAGTCTAGTGTTTAAAAGCATGGGTTTTGGAATCAGAGTGACATAATGTGGAGCTCTGGCTACATTACTGACGGACGAGCAGTGTAACCTTGGGCAAATTGCCAGAGTCTCAGAGGTTATGCCTCCTTATCCCTAAAATTGACTTGGTAGGGTGTAGGGCTGTTTGTAAAACGTTAATGAACTTCCGTAAATAATTTAGCAGCACGTGGCACATACGTAACTCCACTGCTGGTGGATATCATTCATTCATTCAGAAAAAAGCGTTACTGAGTTTCTGTGTATCACGTCTTGGGAACATAGTATTAAGCAAATTCACTTGGTCTCTGCTCCTATGGAGTTTATGTTTTAACTAAGTGCAATACATAACTAAAAGGAGACCCTTTGTGTTCTCAGGTTTGTGATCTGAGGCTTTCATTCAACTATGTTGAAAAATAGCAAAAATGCAACAAAAATTATGATTTAGAAAAGGGGAGTAAAAACTTCCAGGACAGCATCATATCAGTATATGGTATATCCTTCTAAGCTGGGGTAATAGCGTAAATAATGGAATCAGCAGGTCCTGGGATTCCCACCCTCCCCACACACCCCCAGGATCCTTGTTGACTCATGTATTCACAGCTGAGCTAAGTTCTGGATTTACAACTTGCCCGTTTTTGGTTTTTTAAAGTTTCTCCCAGTGATAGATAACAAAGTGCAGCCAAGATTGAGAACTATACCCTACATCCTTTGCCTCTGGGAAAACTTCAGCCTCGATTAACCCAACTATTCACTTTCTCAGTACCTGAAAGCAGCTGCATGCTGCTGAAGGCTGTTGAGTGAACTTCTGAATAGACTGATTCCTCTAAAATCTCATGATCGCCAAATAGACGGACCCTCAGTACAGCCAGGCAATCTTAGACATTTCTCTCTTCAACCCCCTCATCTACTCCAAAATGTTTCTCTAACTTCCACTCTCCTCTCACTGTGCTGCCTCCCCTTCACTTTCAGAAGATAGCACCTCCTTCCTCCTAAACCGAAGCCCCCAAATGGAAATTTCCTCCTGCCTCAAAATAGCCAAATTTACCTACACGCAACTTATCCTTCCTTCTACTCACTCAACAATTTACTGAGAACCCACTAGTGCTGGGAATACATCAATGAACAATACAGACAAAAATCTGTACTCTCCTGGGGCTTATATTCGAGTGGGAAAAAACAAACATAAATAACTGATACGGTAATTTGGATAATAGTAAGTGCTATGGAGAAGAGTGGAGAATGATAGGGAGAACTAGATTAGGAATAATATTGTAAACAGAGTGGTCATTGAGGTGACATTTAAGCAAAGACTTAAAGGTGATGAGAGAGAGGAGTGTTCCTGGAAAAGGGAACGGTGAGAGCAAATGTCCTGAGGCAGGAGTGTGTCTGGCATGTTCGAGAGCAATAAGGAAAGCTGTGTAGGTGAAACGTATTGACGGAGGGGGAAAGTATGAGGAAATGAGGTCAAATAGTTTAAAGGAAGGGATGGGGGAGTAGGTGATGAAGGATCAAATAAGCCATTATAAGAAGGCTGGCTTTTATTCTGAGACAGATGAGAAGCCATTGGGGAGTTGAGCAGAGAAGTGACACTGGCTACTGTGTTGAGAATAGTCTTCATGACAAGGAAGTATGCAGAGAAACTAGTTAGGATGCTACTGCATTGTCCAAAGGACACTGTTGCAAAACAGTAGTTAAGCCTCATCTCTAAGGCCATTTCCTTCACATATGCTTTCCAGCCTTCCACTTTAAGGAACTAGAACAAGAAGAGAAAAGTAAATCCAGTGATAGCAGAAGGAAGGAAACAATGAAGGTTAGAGGAGAGATAAATGATATAGACAATAGAAAATAGTACAATCAACGAAATCAGAAGTTGGTTCTTTGAAAAGATCAATAAAATTAACAAACCTTTAAATAGAATGACCAAGAAAAAAAGATCCAAAGTACTAAAATTAGGGGAAAATGGGGATATTATTACCAACCATATAGAAATAAAAAGAATTATAAGAAAATACTATTAACATTTGTATGCCAACCAATTTGATGACCTAGATGAAGTGTACAGATTCCCAGAAACAAAGTACCAAAACTGACTCAAGAAGAAATAGAATAGACTTAACGTTACAAGTAAGAATATTGATTGAGTAATCAAAACACTTCCAACAAAAAAAAGCCCAGAATCATACGGCTTCACTGGTGACTTCTATCAAACATTTGAAAAAACACCACCAGTCCTCAAACTCTTACAAAAAATACAGAAAGAGAGAACCTCTTCCTGTAGGCCAGCATTACCCTGATAACAAAGCCAGACGAAGACATCACAAGAAAATAAAACTACCAACATAGTCCCTAATGAATATAGATACAAAGTGTCCCTAATAAATATAAATACAAAAATCCTCAACAAAAGTAACCCAGCAGCATGTTTAAATGATTACATACCATGACCGACTGGAATCCACAAAATTATTAGTGCTAATAAATTTAGCAAAGTCACAAGGTACAGGATCAACAAAAACCAGTTTTCTTTCTATACACTTGCAATGAACATTCCAAAAAATAAGAACACAATTCCATTTACAATAGCATCGAATAAAATACTATGAAATAAGTTTAAATGAGACATAAACTACATTGAAAGCTACATATCATTGAAAACTATTTATAAAATACTAAAGACCTAATTAATGGAAAGACATTCCCTGTTCATATTTTGGAAGACTTAATATTGTTTGGATGGCAAACTGATCTATAGATTCATTGCAGTCCCTATCAAAATTCCAACTATGTTTTTTTGCAGAAATTGACAAGTTGATCCTAAAATTTGTATAGAGTTACAAGGGACCCCAAAACAATCTTCAAAAAGAAGAAAGTTGGAGGACTCATACTTTCTGATTTCAAAGCTTACTACAAAGCTACAGTCATCAGCACAGTGTGGTACTGGCGGAAGGTTAGATTGATAAGTCAGTATAATAGAATTGAGAGCCCAGAACTAAACCCATACGTGTGTTAAATTGATATTTGACAAAGATATCAAAACATCACTGGTGGAAGACTAGTATTTTCAGTAAATGCTGCTAAGAAAATTGTATATCCACATGCAAATAAATTCGTTTGAACCCTTACCACACACCATATAAAAACACTAACTCAAAATGTAAGAGGGCAACTATACAAGTCTTAATATATTGGGGGTAAATCTACATGACTTTGGATTTGGCAATGTTATTCTTAGATATGACATCAGAAGCACGAATAACAAAATGAAAAGTAGATAAATGGATTTCATCAAAATGTAAAACTTCTGTGCATCAAATGACACTATCAAGAAAAAGCCCACTGAGTGGGAGAAATATTTGCAAGTCATATACATGATGAGAGTCTATTATCCTAAATATGTAAATAACTCTCATAAATTCATCAATAAAAAACAACCCAACTTTAAAATGGTCAAAGCACTTGAATAGACATTTCTCCAAGGAAGATATTTTAATGGCCAACAGTACATGAAAAGATGCTCAATATCATGCCATTAAGGAAATATTAATACAAATCAAAACCACAATGAGGCCTTCCCTGGTGGCGCAGTGGTTGAGAATCTGCCTGCTAATGCAGGGGACACGGGTTCGAGCCCTGGTCTGGGAAGATCCCACATGCCGCGGAGCAACTAGGCCCATGAGCCACAACTACTGAGCCTGCACGTCTGGAGCCTGTGCTCCACAACAAAAGAGGCCGCGATAGTGAGAGGCCCACGCACCGCGATGAAGCGTGGCCCCCACTTGCCACAACTAGAGGAAGCCCTCGCACAGAAACGAAGACCCAGCACAGCCCTAAATAAACAATTTTTAAAAAATCCACAATGAGATACCACATCACACCCACTAGAATGACTGTAATTAAAAATCAAACCGGTGTTGACAAGGATGTGGAGAAATTGGAACCCTCATAAATTGCTAGTGGGAAAGTAAAATGGTGCAGCCACTATGGAAAACTGTTTGGTGGTTCTTCAGAAGTTTAAACATAGGATTACTTTATGACTCAGCAGTTTCTACTCGTGAATATATACTCCACAGAAATGAAAACAGGTATTCAAACAAAAGCTTGTACCTGAATGTAGCCAAATAATGACCAAAAGTGGAAACATCCAAAGTGTCCACAACATATGAATGGATAAATTGTGGTATATACACACAATGGAATATTATTCAGCCATAAGTAGGAGTGATGTACTGATACAAGGTACAACATGGATCAACCTTGAAAAACCTGCCAAGTGAAAGCAGCCAGACACACACAAAAAAACACATAAGATTCTGATTCCACTGGTGTGAAATGTCTAGAATAAGCAAATCCATAGAGATAGATGAGTAGTCACCAGGGACTAGGGAGACGTAGGATTGGGGAGTTACTGCTTGATACGGAGTTTCTTTGTTGAGTGATGAAATGTCCAGATTTAGACAGTGCTGATGGTTTCAGATGTGAATGTACTGGAAGTCACTGAATTGTACATTACAACGGTGAATGTTGTGTTGTAAATTTTACCTCAATTTACAAGAAAAAAGCAAAGAATCAGTGCCTCCCCTATTTGCTTTCCAAGCACTCTGTCTACTCCCATGGCCTCTGTGTATAGTTACCACCTGTATACAGATGGCTCACTATTGTATCTCTAGCTCAGATCTTTTTTCTAAGTTCCAGGCCTGAATATCCAACTACTTACTTACCTAACACCGCCACATGAAAGCTTCAAATGCATCTTTGAAATGTAGAAAACCGAGATCATTCCCTGGCCTTTCAAACTGGGTCATCTTTGAATGTTCCCTATCAGTAAAGGTTAAAAATAGCTCACACTCATTGAGGGTTCACCTCGTGTCAGGGCTGAAATAAGTGCTTTATATCCATCAGTTCATTCAGTCCTCATAAGAACCTCATATATTATCTGCTTTTTGCACAGAGAAAATTGAGAGGTCAAATAACTTGCGGATATAACACACCATGCAAGTAAAGCTAACTTTGAGTAAAGGCATCCTGACTTCTCTTTTTTTTTTTTAATTAACTAATTTTTTTTTTTTTTTTTTTTGCTGTGTTGGGTCTTCACTGCTGCATGCGGCCTTTCTCTAGTTGTGGCGAGCGGGGACTATTTTTCGTTGTGGTGCACGGGCTTCTCATTGCGGTGGCTTCTCGTCGTGGAGCTCGGGCTCTAGACACTCGGGCTTCAGTAGTTGTGGCACGCGGGCTCAGTAGTTGTGGCTCGCAGGCTCTAGAGCATAGGCTCAGTAGTTGTGGCACACGGGCTTAGTTGCTCTGTGGCATGTGGGGTCTTCCGGGACCGGGGATTGAACCTGTGTCCCCTGCATTGGCAGGCAGATTCTTAACCACTGCTCCACCAGGGAAGTCCCATCCTGGCTTCTCAAAGTCTATGTTCTTAATATTGCTGGACCATCATCTACCTTTTTATAGAAACCTAAAAGTCATCCTTGTCATTTCATTTACACGCCATAGCCAATTCATCATTAGGTCCTATTGACTTGATTGCCTAAATATCTCTCACTCTATCCAGTTCCTTTTATCTCTACTACCACCAGCCTCATCCAAACCACTATCTTTTGTCTATACAGTGGCTTCCTAATTGACCACTCCCTGTCTAGTGAGAACAACCTAATGAAAAATAATTACAATTTTGTATCTTCCAAGTAGGGAATTCATATTGTCTTATGCCCATGGAGCATTTACAAATATTAATCAAATTTGGCCACATAGAAATCCTTACTGAATTTCAAAAGCTAGTAATCTTAAAAGCTACTCTTAAGATCTCAGTGCAGTAAAACTTGAAGTCAACAAAGTTTACCTTTATTTCTTGATTTTTTTTTTAGATTTTTTTTTTTTTGACATGGACCTTCGTTTTTTTTAAGCCTTTATTGAATTTGTTACAACACTGCTTCTGTTTTATGTTTTGGTTTTGGTTTTTTGGCCACGAGGTATGTGGGATCTTAGTTCCCCGACCAGGGATTGAACCCTCACCCCCTGCACTGGAAGGCAAAGCCTTAACCACTGGACCACAAGGGAAGTCCCCTATTTCTTGATTTTAACTTCTGGTTCATCGTCAGTATCTCCAACACTCCCGCCTTCCTTGTTGGTGATTTTAGTATGCATATCAATGCTCTAATACCTTGGCTCCCATCTGCTTGAACAGCTCTCCTTTTCACTCTGCCTAAGTCATTCCCTTGATCATTCTCTAGTTGGAGCTTCTTATAGCAGTAACTGCAAGCCCTCCATGTTCTCCATTTCATGCATCCCCTTCTCTGACCAGCCTCCTGTTTTCCAGCTCACCCCTCTAGGTATCTGGTCTCGACAATTCTTCAAAGTCACTGAGAATTCCAGTTATTGATCCTATCAGTGTTTCACTGCCCCTTACCCTTAGTTCCGTCTTTACCCTGTTTAAATTCCATAGTCAGTCATTGATCACTCCCTTAGATATGCCCTTGATTTCTTCTCTTGATTCCTCATAGTCTCCTGGCAAAACCATAACTCATACCTGGCTCCCAGGTAACTGAACATGACTGGAAGAAAAATGAAAGCATGGTAAGAGGTCTCACTTTAAGTTTATGAACACAAACCTCAACTGATCTCAAGATGCTGCCAGGCAATCCCTCTCCCCTTTTCTTACACAACTATTTGATACAGTTCTTCAAATATTTACTACTTTCTACTCCAGTCTTACCCTCAGTGATATCTTTTCATACTTCCTGGAGAAAACTGAAACAATCAGAAGAGGGCTCCTGCCACTATATCTATCTGCCTATCAGCATTTGAACTCAGGGACTCTGCTTTCCAGCCCATTACCATATGAAAACCATCCACGTTCTCCATGCTCTTATCTAAAATCAGCATCTCTGCTTGTGTACTAGATCAGGGATCGGCAAACTGCAGCCTGTAGGCCAAACACTGGCCTTTGTTTTTATACGGCCCATGAAGCAAGAATGGTTTTTACATTTTTTAATGGTTGGAGGGAAAAAAGACTATACAACAGAGACCATGAGTGGCCCTAAATTATTTACTGTCGAGCTCTTTACAGAAAAAGTTTTCTGATTCCTATACTAAATCCCATCCTCACTCACCTATGCAATGATCTTGATTCAACAATTCTCCCTTTTCTCCCTTACATTAACAAGTTTTTGCCTCCATCCTGGATTATTTCCACCATCGTTCAAGCATTCTGTTATTCCTCTCATTTAAAAAAAGTACAAAACTTCATCTCCCTTCCCTCGCTTGTTACCGTCCCATTTCTTTGCTCCCCTTTGCAACACAGCTTCTTGCAATAACAGTCTGTAACTTGTCTCACATTCCTCCCTTCTAACTCTCACTCGAATCTACTCCCAACTAGGCTTTCACTATCACCAAAAGCTCCTGTCAAGGTCACTAATACCCTGCATATGCTAATTCCAATGGTTAATCTTCAATCCTAATATTAGTTGACTAACAGCAACATCTGACACAGTGGTTCGCTCCCTCCTGCTTGATACACTTTCTTCGCTTGATTCCCGGAACACCATGCTCTGCTTTCTCCCTGCAGTACTGGTGTCTCCTTTACTGGTCTGGTGCTTCTCCCTGGTCTCACATTAGAGGGACTGAGGGCTCAGTCCATTCTCCATCTGTACATCTCGTTTCATGGCTTTCAAAACCCCCTATTTGCTGGCAACTCCCAAATTTAAAACTAGCCTTGACTTCTGAAATCTAGTTTCCCCGTATCTAACTGCTTACTCAGCGTCTCCATTTGCAAGTCAAATGAACACCTGAAACTTAACATCCGAACCAATTTCCTGATCTTCAACCCTAAACCTACTTAGTAGTCATCCTCGTTTCACTGATGCTAAGTTCTATCCTTCATGTTTTTGAGGCTGAAAACTTTAGAGTCATTCTTGATTTCCCTGTTTTACACCACACGTCCATTCCATCAAGAAATTCTGTTGGCTTTGCCTTTGGGCTAGAATCAGAGTCTAATTCCTTCTCTGTTCCTCCACTGCCACCACCCTGACCCAAGCTGCTGTCATCCCTCTCTGGGTCACTGCTCAGCTGCCTACTCCACGATCTCTCTGCTTCTGCCCTTGCTCCGCATAGCTTGTGCACCATATAACAGCCAGTGATGCTTTAAAAATATAAATCTTACTGTGTCACTCATCTGCTCAGAATTCTTCCATAGTTCCTCATTTCATGAATACTGAAACCTAAAGTCGTAACAATGGCCTCCAAAGGCCCTACATAAGCTGGCCCCTCTTGCCTCTCTGACCTCATCCCCAGTTCTCTGCCCTTACCTGCTCCAGTGGCCTCCTTAGTCTTCAAGTACTCTGGAGTCCTACTGCGTAAGGACTTTTGCACAAGCTGCTTGCATTCTTCTGCTGTATGTGCACTTGGGTAACTCCTTTGCCTCCTTTAAGTTCTTGCTCTAATTTTGCCTTCTCAAAGAGGCCTAATTTGATCAACATATTTGAAATTGCAGCCCCCTTCCTGCCCTTGTGATTCGCCTTGCTCTGCTCTGTTTTTTTCACCTGTAGCGTCTACCATGCCCTAGCATGCTGTATAATTTACTTACTATGTTTATTGTTTATTGCCTACCTCCTGCCCACTAATGTAACCTCTGGAGTCTTTGTCTCTGTTGCTCACTGATGTGTCCCAAGCATATAGCTCACAGTTGATGCTCAATAAACATTCGATGAATAAATGAACAAAGTTTTAAAAAAACTTAACTTACTAACTTTCCAAACAATCTACTACACAATTATTAAATCATAGCTGCGATTACAAATCTTATACAAATGGAAAAACTAGAACAGTTTATATGAAAATACATGAGATATGAATAAAACTTAAACGCAGAGGAAAAAATCGTAGCTTTAAAGGAATATAATGCCAAACATACAAATTCTTACTGTGATCAGAGATCTGACTTGGGCTGTCCACCATCACCTGTTTTATCCATCTCAGCCTAGCTACTGGACTTTCTCTCCCAAGGTTACTGCATTAGAACAGCGGTTCTCAAAGCGTAATCATTGGGCTAAAGCATCAGCACCACTGGGAACTTGTTAGAAGGCAGATTCCGTTTTAATAAGCCTCCAAGTGATTCTGATGCACATGACTGAGATTCAATATATTAGAATCAGGGAATTTATTTCTTACTGGCTTTTCTCCTTCCAAGATCCAGGAAGAGGAATAGAGTCTACTTTTGACTCAAATACTTTGTCTTGCATAGGGAGACAGATTTAATGGATCAGATAAGTTTATCATCTATGTTAACCAATACAAAATATCTTTAATTCTTCGTGCATGTAAACTTTGAGTACCTTCTGTTTGTTAAGATGAGGCAAGATAAAAATATTGTACAGAAGAAGATTCACAATCATAGGCTTACATCTGTCTTAGAGGTTATTATCCTGATTGAGGTTGGTAATCACAGTCAGATCCTCATAGAATATCCTGTTTATTTAGTACCTAAGAATAAGTTTAAAGGAAGTACCAAGACCTATATTGAGAACATCTTAAGGATTTACAGAAGGATGTAAAACAATTTGAGTAAATTGAAAGCCATTTAATTTCCTATGTGGGATAACTTAATATTTCATAGGTGGACAGTGCTTCCAAATAAATGCATAGATGTAATGCAGCTCCAATCACAATCACAACTTGGGGGAAGTGAATGTTGTTTTGGCAAATTCATACCAAAATTTATCTTGAGAAATGAACTCATTAAAAATTCAAAATTAGGAGAAAGGAGAGTGACGAGGGGGAACTTTTCATACCATACATTAAAATTGACTATAAAGCAAAAGTAATTTCGATTGCATGTTATGGATACTGGAAGAGACAAATACAAACAGAATGAAATGGCCAAAAATAGATCCATGTGGTTATAACAAATCACTGTATTATAAAGGAGAAATTGGAAGTCAGTTGTAAAGTGATGGGATATTCAAGAAATGTTGAGACGATTAGTTACCCATTCTGAAAGAAAGAAAATTAGCTCCTCTCTTGGTATCATGCTCTAAAATGAATTCTTAGTGTATTACATCTCTAAATATTAAAAATTAAAGTACAGGGACTTCCCTGGTGGCACAGTGGTTAAGAATCCGCCTGCCAATGCAGGGGACACGAGTTCGAGCCCTGGTCCAGGGAGATCCCACATGCCTTGGAGCAACTAAGTCCGTGCGCCACAACTACTGAGCCTGCACTCTAGAGCCCGCGAGCCACAACTACTGAGCCCGTGAGCCACAATTACTGAAGCCCGCATGCCTAGAGCCCGTGCTCCACAACAAGAGAAGCCACCACAGTGAGAAGCCCGCACACTGCAACAAAGAGTAGCCCCCGTTCACTGCAACTAGAGAAAGCCCATGTGCAGCAATGAAGACCCAACGTGACCAAAAATAAATTAAAAAATAAATTTATTTAAAAAAAAGAAAGAAATCTAGGGCAAATAGTTGGCTAAAGTCACAGAGATAATAAAAGCAGGAGGACTGTGGCATTTGGGCCCTAGAAAATACCCTCTCATCCACTACATCATGCCACCTCTAAATGAATTAAAGCAGAATTTTCAAGTGTGAGCTGGGAGTAGTCAAGACCCTTTCAAAAGATCTCTGAAGTCAAAACTTTTCATACTAATAAAGCATTATTTGACTTTTTCACTCTCTTTTCTGAGTGTACAGTACAGTTTTCCTGAGGCTACATGACAAGTGTTATTGCAAAAGACTGAGTGCAAAGCAGATGTGAGAATACAGCTGAGTTCCACGAAGGCAGATGTTAATGAGACTCACAAAGATGTAGACAAAGCCACTCTGTGTTTTGAAAAATACAGTTATTTTCCTAAAAATATTTATGTTAACATGTAGTTTATTATTTTAAATGAATTAATAAACATTTTAGAACGTTCTTAGTTTTAATTTCTAACCTGGTAAATATCAGTAGATAAAACCCACATAAACAAAAGTTCTTTGGAGTCCTCAATAATTTCAAGGATGTAAAGGAGTCCTGAGACCACAAAGTTTGAGAACTACCAAATTAAAGAATTACTTTCAGGGACTTCCCAGGTGGCGCAGTGGTTAAGAACCCACCTGCCAATGCAGGGGACACAGGTTCAAGCCCTGGTCTGGGAAGATCCCACATGCCACAGAGCAACTAAGCCCACGAACCACAACTACTGAGCCCACACGCCACAACTACTGAAACCCGCATGCCTAGAGCTCGTGCTCCACAGCAAGAGAAGCCACCACAATGAGAAAGCCTGCACACTGCAACGAAGAGTAGCCCCCGCTCGCCGCAACTAGAGAAAGCCCACGTGCAGCAACAAAGACCCAACACAGCCAAAACTTAAATAGATAAATAAAAATTAATTAATTAAAAAGAATTACTTTCAGACAAGAGACAGTCATGTCACTTGGGCCTCCATCCCCCTTTCTGTGTTCCTTACTTAAACAGAAGAGATTCCATGGGGGAATCTGTGGCTTCTCCCTCAAGACTAAAATCTTGAGAACTCTTTTCTAGACTAGAGCAGTGTTTTCCGAAATGTACGCATAGAAACTTACTTGAGATGCTACTATCCCACCGTCAGCCCATTTCTACTCCCTGGGCACAAATCTGTGTGCAGCCCCCTCTGTTCAATAAATAGCCCCCCAGGGTGCCAGCAGATGTGAAGGGGCTCCCTGTAGGCAGAGCGCATGCTTCTCTAGGGCCCGTGCGCCATCAGGGCAAGTCCAGGATGACAAGGGAGTAACTGATGTTTGTAATCTGCAGTGGCCAGAAGGGCACCTGATTCTGGTTTTCCATTTACAATACTGATTTTTAAAGTTTCCTTTTGAGATCAATTTAAGTTTAAAAACTGAGTTGATTTAAAGAAAAGTGTTAGGAAAAAATGTTATATATTATGTGAATATGACAGTAAAGAAAAATTAGATATTCTGTGAATATGGCAAAATTTGTTAAGTGAGGGAAGTCTGAGAAACGCTGCTCTAAAACGAATCACTGATCTCTCTGGGGTGGGTCTTTAGATGGTTGTTGGGATCTGAGAAAAATAGGGCAAGACTCGAGGTACCTTCACACCCGCACTCTAGGGGAGATACAGAAGGAGGAGAGCTCTGCGCTAAGAGTGAAAGATCAAAGCCCTTTACTTTGGCGTTTGTGGGGGATTTCTAGCCTCTAGTTATTCCTTCCCCCAACGACACCTGCTTATCAGTATGTTTCTTTCACTTACACAAAGCTTGTGTTCGTCCCCTGAGTCTACGCTACTCAGCCATGGTGCAGACTGAATCACCCCTTAAAGCACCACGTGATATCATATCTGATAAGGATTGATATCCAGAATATATAGGGAGTTTTCTACAACTCAACAGCAAAGAAATCTGATTTTAAAATGGATTAAGGACTTGAAGGAAATATACACACTGCCAATAAGCACATGAAAAGGTACGCAGCATGACTGAGCATTAGGAAATGCAAGTCAAAACAACAGCAAGATACTATCTCACACCCTGCAGGATGTCTATTATTAAAATATTATTTAAAAAAAGCAGAAAATAAAAAGCATCGATGAGGATATGGAGAAACTGGAGCCCTTATGCCCTGCTTGTGGGAATGTAAAATCGTTCAGCCGCTATGGAGATTCTGCAAAAAATTAAAAGTAGAGTTACCATATGATCCAGCAATTCCACTTCTGGGTTTATGCCCCAACGAAAGCAGGAACTCAGACAGATATTTGTTCACCAATATGCACAGAAACAATGTCTGCAAAGGCAAAAGATGGAAGCAACCCAGTGTCTATTCATATATATGGATTTTTAAAAACTACACACACACACACACACACACACACACACACACACATGAAGGCACTTAAAAAGGAAGGCACTTCTGACACACACTACAACATGGATGAACCTTGAAGACATTACGCTAAGAGAAATAAGGCAGTCACAAAAGGACAAATGTTGTATGATTCCAGTTAGATGAGGCAGCTATTGTAGTCAAATTCATAGTGACAGAAAGTGGAATAGAGGATACCTGTGGCTGAGGAGGGGTAAGGGAGAGCTGTGTTTTTATGGGTACCGACTGTCAGTAGGGGACGATGGACAGCTGCTGGAGGTGGATGGTGGCGATGCTTCTGCAACAACGTGAATTTACTTAATGCCACAGAATCGTACACTTTAAAATGGTTTGAACGATGAAATTTATGCTATGCTTATTTCACCACCATCTTTAAAAAACACAATGTGAGGAATTCTTACCCACAGAACTTGAAGTACAGTCTGAATCATAATACGGTACATCTCATGTGAAATGGATAATCAGACATATGGCACAGGTGACCCCCAAGATACCAACCAGTCCCCGCTCACAAAGCCACAATGTTCAATGTAATTTGCATGGCATTGTCTACTCATATGTAAGCCCGTTTACTCACAGACTAAAGTTGTAGTCTGACGGAACATTGCTGCTGGGTTCACATTTCAGACTTTACTTTTCTTCCGCAGCCCTGGTAAGATTACAGTAAAGCAGGCTGGATCCAAAAAGGAAGCACTCCTTACCGGGAAGTTACCCCAACACGGAAGCAAACAGTTAGTTATCCAACCAGTATATGCGGCAACACCTCTTGGTGAGGGAGTGAAAGTACGGTGGTGACAGTGCCCAGGCCTTACCTGTTCAGATCCCTGGTTTATCCAGATCGTTTTGCAGTGCAAACTTTGCCAGCTTCTTTTTGCAAAACAGTATAAAACCTTAAGAGAAAGCTGATTCATATTTTGAAAAATGTTCATCATTTTATCTACTTTTTACCAATTACTCTTTTCTTATGAACAAATGGTATTTATTTTTAATTTTTTTTAAATGTTAGGAACTACATAAACTAGCAACATTTCTCCAAAAAAAGAGAGCTTATCACTGCCTCTAAGGCTTCTGTTTTGCCCTTCAGTTATTATCTGCCTTTGAAACAAAGCAGAGGGAAAGTCTCAAAGTGGTTTCTTGGGGCCCTTTTAGTCTCTTAAATTTTAGAGAGATTATACCATTTCGGGGTCTTTAGTAAAGCAAGATTTGCTTATAAGACTGGTGAACTCTAGAGGCCTCTGATAGATTTTGCAATGATTTCTTGTTAAAGTAGGGTTCTCCAGATCCTGCAGCTGGCAAGCACCACCCCTGTCAACACTCTCCCGACAGGACATCACTTCTGCAAAACCTTCCAAATATGCATATACGGGTATTTTGTTCAGAATTTGAATTCCTGGGATATTGCTAGATTAAGGGAGTCACAGGCATACAGTGTAATCCAATTTAGGATAGAGTTAACATGGTACCCAGCTTTGCATGCAGTGTTTAAGGAAATGTTATGATGATATCACTCATGTCAATGTCCAGTATTTCCTAATGAATCAAGCTTCATTTCAAGGCTGTATGACTTCTGTAGGAATATCCTTTAAAGCTCACCGTCGACCTGTGTTATGTGCATTTAGGCCACCGCAGTAAACACACGGCAGCAGGGAGCACCCTTGGCACACACGAGCGGGTCTCTGTCCTTTGCAGCCCAGCCCAGGAGGGACATATGACTCCATCAGCACGGCTCCAAACTTGTATCAGTGTTGACTGCTTGCCAGGTGGTATGGCACCAAATTCTCTCCTTTTAGGACTGTTGTTTTCCCATCTGGCTTTCATCCTTTCTTGCATCACAAAAGTATACTTCTAGAAAAAGGAATATCCATCAGCTATATCAAAAAAGACAGGCCACCTTAAATCAACATCTAAAAAGATTAAATTTTGTTTGCAAAATTCTTAAACAGATTTTTGATGTTTTCTACATGAAAGCTACTTTCCTGTTCGAAGGAATATTGACCTGTTTATATAGTGAATAGATTTACCTATGGAACCCTACAATTAGAATAGCCCTCTGTGGCAAAGAGGCTTTCTGCCAGTATCTTTTCTCCTTTTCTTTCTTAGTAGAACCCTTGGTTTGTAGTGGGACCCATCTCTGTCCAGAAGACTGTATTTCCTCACTTCCCTGTAGCTTGATGTGGTCATGTGACCAACATCTATCCAATAGGAAATAAGCAGAAGCCGTGCAAGGAACTCACTGGAAATCCTTAAGGAGAGGGGGCTCTTCTCCCTCTGTCCTTCCTCTGGCACAACATGAGTGTGATGGCCGGAGCTTGAATAGCCCTCTTGAACTACGAAGTGGAAGCCACGTGCTAAGGATGACAGAGCAAAAAGCAGCAGCCTGGTTTTCTGGCACCGTGGACAGGCATGTCAGCCCAGCAGAGACTACCGCCAGATTTCTACACGTGAGAGAAAGTACTCTGCTATTTTGGTAAGCCACTAATTTTGGGTTCCTTGTTGCTCATAGCTACGTCTAACTCAACTCTCGAATATGGAAAGAAATGATCTTCCTTTGAGAATATGGCATCATGTGCGCTAAGTTGTTTAATCGAGGCTGATGGTGGCATCTCCATTTGATGAAGGAACTCAAATCTGAATGATGTCCCCGTAGTAAAAAAAATTAATAACAATACAAGCTCACTTTGATTTCTCTCTCTGAGGGTGTCGGTACCTTCACTGTGACGTTCACTTCCTTTGAAAGAATAACATGTTCTGACAAGTGGAAGTTGGTTATCTAAAGCAAATAACCTTGCTACTTTAAATCTGCTAAAAAACAAACTGTATTCGTTTTCAATTCCTGTGTCTAAAGCAATTGTGCAAAATTTATGTTCCAATGAATTCGAAAGATTAATGTTAAATTAATAGTGAGTGAATTTTGTACTGAGGATGGTTGCTTCTAGAGTGCTGCTAATTTATTTCTTGACCTAGATGGTGGTTGCTTACATATTTGCTTTATATTCGTCCATTAAACTGTACATATGTTTATGTACTGTTCTGTGTTATATATTTCATAATAATAAAGGATTAAAGACATGAATTTTGTGATTTCTTTTAAAAATACACCTTTCACTTGTTTTGAAGCAAATGTTTTGTTTTGTTTAATATTTATTTTGGCCACACCGGGTCTCAGTTGTGGCACACGGGATCTTTTTAGTTGTCGCATAAGAACTCTTGGTTGCAGCCTGCATGTGGGATCTAGTTCCCTGACCAGGGATTGAACCTGGGGCCCCTGCATTGGAAGCGCAGAGTCTTAGCCACTGGGCCACCAGGGAAGTCCCACAAATACTTTGTTTTTGACGAAAAAATGTAAAATATAAAATTCATATTATTGTCAGCAAATTTCCCAATAAAAATGTATTGCTTTGATTAACAATTTTTATCAAATATGTGTGGCATTTTCATTGAAACCATCCAGTAGTTTAACTAAGGATAATTCCAGAAAATTATCAGACTTTCTCTATATAACATCCACTTTAGCCAAACCCTTTAATAAATAGGATCTAGTTGAAAGATAACCACCTCACGTCTTTAGTAGAACAAACCTGGAATGAATGAATGGCTAGATTAGATTTTTTAAAGTTCCAGGAGCATTCTTAAGACATATTTCTGTAAAAATATATAGCATAGTAAAAGAGCATTGGTCTCCACTAGTGTGTTTGGACAAGGCACTTAAGTTTTTGAGTTTTAGTTCGCTCTATCTATAAAAGAGATATGATAATCCCTGCCCTCCTAGATGTGTGAA
This sequence comes from Phocoena sinus, assembly GCF_008692025.1. NCBI lineage: Eukaryota > Metazoa > Chordata > Mammalia > Artiodactyla > Phocoenidae > Phocoena > Phocoena sinus. The sequence continues at coordinate 1,106,963 of NC_045764.1, read as the reverse complement.
AGACTGTTGAACAAGCATTTTATAAGCCTGTCATTATTAATATACAGATTTGATTTAACATGGTTATGGTCCAGATTGATCCAAGTTCTCTGAGGCTTTATGTGCCAGCAGAGGGGATGTATTAGTTGAGTTAAGCCATACTAGCTGCCTTCGCAGGCACTGTGACCTCTCGGAATTAGCACAACACAGGTGTACTCCTCAATCATCCTACAGTGTGAGTCAGGAGGGTCTCTCTGGTGGCTCTCCTACAATTCTGGGACGTGGGGTGCTTACATTTCACAACTCTGCCGTCTTAAAGTCCTTTACTTCTAGCTCTACTGATGGGAAAGAGAAGACGGAGAACTCACACCTGCCCATAATGGTTCTGGACTGAAAGAGTCATGTGTCCTCCCCCCAGAGTCCTCGGCCAGAACTGTTTCTGTAGCCCCATCCCAGCTGCAGGGGAACACAGATACTTACAACACCCTCTCACAACAAGCAAGTTACAAGGAAGCTACTTGATTTAAAGCCAGGATTCTTAATATCAAGTCCATGGAATGGCTTTAAGGGGTCTGAGAGTCCCATTAGATTTTACACAAAAATCTGGACTTGTGTTGTGATGTTTATTTTCCTAGGAAGAGGATCCATCTCTTTCTTTGGTCTCAAAGGGGTGCTCAAAAAAAAGTAAAGAATTACTGATTTAAGGCAATAGGTAAGGGGAGAAAACTGTGGAATTGGCTGCTATCCTTTCTTTTAAATTTAATACTGCCTACAGTTTACTGCCTACTTAGTATAGAAGACACATGGACAGTAGAGGTTCCATGCACAGTGGATGGCTAGTTGTTACATCAGGCATTTTTCATATGCTACCTTTAATCTTCACATTCACCTCGAAGGCAGACATTCTCATCCCCTTTGTGCAAACAGGGAAACTGAAGCTGAGCGGGGCCCTGTGAGGTTCCCAGGCACCGAGACCCTATGCCCCCCGTTTCTTGTAGGCAAGACTCCAGCCTCCGTGACCTCCCCTGAGTTCCAAAGGGCAGATTATGGAACAGTTGCTAATCAGGGGGGAGCAGCCAGGAAACCACCTGAGGCAAGACTGAAGGGGCCAGAGAAGCTCGTCCACCTGAGATGAGGTCAAGGGAGCGCACGACCTGCACTCTTCCCACCCTGAGTCATGGTTACAAGGACCCTCATCAAATCCTGGCAAAGTAATAAAGCTGTCCTTTTCTGCTTCACCCCAAACCCTGTCTCCGAGATTTGATTCTGCACCCGTGTGCAGAGAGGCTGAGCTTTCAGTAGCAAAACTAAGAAGCGTAAAGATCACATAATATGCCTCAGGTCACACAGCTAGTAAATGCAAGGCATGTGTGTGAACCCAGGACTGTTTAGCTTCAAAGTCCTCATATCACACTGGGCCATTTAGGTGTTTATTATCCATTGTGAATGAGACGTAAAAGACAATATGGCCTGAACATATTCATAACTTTATTTTCCTGCAAACTGAACAAACCAGACAAAATACCAGTCTTTAGCAGAAATGTCATAGAAATTTCTGTGGTTGAATTGACAAGACTCCAACATTGATGAAGATCTGTTGTGTACACAACTGACTACAGATAGACAAAGGCCAAATAGCAAAGAAGAAAAGTGAAAGAATTTCTACCTGATTCATATTTAAATAGATGGATAGCTAAATAGAAGTATGTGCTTAATGCTTTTCTGATTTTTAGATAACTTTTATTCTTTTTTTAAATTTATTTATTTATTTAGCTGTGCCGGGTCTTAGTGGCAGCACGCGGAATCTTTTAGTTGTGGCATTCAAACTCTTAGTTGCGGCATGTGGGATCTAGTTTCCTGACCAGGGATCAAAACCTGGCCCCCTGCATTGGGAGCGCAGAGTCTTAGCCACTGGACCACCAAGGAAGTCCCTGATTTTGAGATAACTTTGCAAATAATTTTCGGTAGTTTCATTTAGCTGGTGAGAACTTTTTTTATTCTTTCTAAATTTTTTTCTGAATTTTCTAAATTCTCACTTTCAATATAGAAAGTCATTTAGAAATATTAAACACGTCCCCGAAGTATCCAGAGTGACTCATGATCCGCTCAGCCACTTCAGAGAGCACTGTGGAGTTGGTACCCTGGAGCATTTTTGGCAGTAGAATCTGGATTTTTTTTTTTTTTTCTTGCAAACAACAAAAACCAACTCTGGCAAAATGGAATTTATTGGAAGAGCTTAGAGAATTCCTGGAAAGCTGGGTCCCCCAACTTGGACAAAGAATAGGAACCAAGTTGATCTCCAGGGTCAGGAAGCAAGTTGCTCTCGATGGTCGATGGTCGGGAAGCACATTGTTACTGCTGCGAAGGTCTTGCAGCAGTAACATTTTGTCAACTTGTGACTGTTCTCATACCCATGCTTCACTGATTCAAAGTCTCAAAGAGGTCTAAATATCCAATCCTCCATCATAGGCTCAATACCCCTCTCCCTGCTATTTCCCCACCCCTGCAGCCTTTTGTTCCTATAAGGGAAAGAAGCCACTTCCTCCAAAAATGACACACGATAAAGGATTCTCAAAAAAGAGATTGGGGTGCCAAATAGGACAGCCAGACAATAACTGCCCCCACTACAGCCAGCCATCCCCAGCTCACTGACACAAGGCTCTTTGTGTACAAATTTTAGAAAAGGAAATTAAAAAGTGAAATGTCGTAGTCAAATTTCTTACTTACCTATGCTAAATGAAAACATAATAAATGTATTCTATAAAATAATATATTAATTTGGAAATACCACTCATCTCTTAATCACTGCTGTTTCTTTCCCAATACTTATCGGAGGAACAAAAGCTGAGTGGAGAGAGGTCTTTTAAAAGAATAGTATAGGAATTCCCTGGTGGTCCAGTGGTTAGGACTCGGTGCTTCCACTGCTGTGGCCCTGGTCCGGGAATTAAGACCCTGCAAGCCACGCAGCATGGCCAAAAAAAAAAGAATAGGATTGATTATACCAAAGTACAATAAGGAAAAGAATTTGTGCATAGTTAATAACAAAAGTGAGAGGTAGATAGAAAAAAGAAATGAGGGATGAAGAGACAGACCCTGCAGAGGAAAAGAGAGGGAGGCTGTAGAGAGAAACATGGGTGTAAGTCTTTAGCAACCTCTTCCTGCAGCCTCGCTCCTTCTGCTAACGTGTATTCCTCATCACCCTTCGCTTCCTGTCACCATTACTTGCATCAGTCCCGGTGAGCTCCCTGCACCTAGAGACAGACAGACGCCCTACAGAGATTTAGAGCTCATTCAGATTCCTACCACGAGCAGCTTCCTTGCACTATCAGGACAGGAGCTCAGAAAGCCACAGTGCTGGCCGCAGCAGCCCTGGGGTCTCCGGCAGAAGCCTGGCAGACAGAGATGACAACAGCCATCAGAACCCGTTCCTCCTCTTTCTTCTTTAGAGCCCTTCCGAACAAAGCTCTTCCAAAAGAAGGGAGAACCCTTCACTAGCGGAGCCCAGTGAAGCAAACCAGGGCTAACCCACCCCTCTGGCCTTCACCCAAAAGGAAATTCACCCAAGCGCTAGCCTTCACATTCTCCCTCAAAGTCAGCTAAAAAAGAATCTTGGGTTTACCTCTTTGGTTTTCAAGTTTTTCTTCCACGAGCTTAAGTAAATGGGACTGTTACAGAACCCAACTTGGGCCCACTCACCCACAGGCAGTAAAGACAGTCTGCTGACACCGGGTCGTGGTGAAGGAGAGCGCAGCACTTTTCGCAAGGCGCCCAGTGTTGGGCCGCGCAAGGAGCCCGGGAAGCTCGTGCTCAAAGGGCCCAAACTCCCCGATGGCTTTCAGGGAAAGGTTTTTTAAGGACAGAGTGAAGGAGAGGGCTTTGGGGTGTGAGATCATCTCACGGACACTCTTCTGATTGGTTGGCGGTGAGGTAATTGGGAGTTAACATCATCAGTCTGGGGTCTCCGTGCGGGTGGGCAGCATGCAGGTAACACACAGTGGCTCAAGGACATGGCTCAGAATAGTATCTACAGCCCTTGAGGAGGAACTAAATGTCCTTGACTTTGTTTAATGGCTAAACTATTATTATCTTGTCTTGCTTGACTGTTTTCCTTGTTTCTGCATTTTCTCACTTCTCTGATTAAATGTCTTCTTTGGAACTCAGGGAAGGCCTAGGAGGCTAACGCTTTTCATAAACAAGAGGCAGGCGGAGGACATGGGGTGGGGTGGGGTCTATCCCAGGAAGGGCCCACAGGGTCCTGCTTAGTTCCAGGACTGCTCTTGACCAGAAACTTACAGCGACATGATCACTGGTTACAGAAGTCCTGGAAAGTCCTCACAGCCCCTAAATTATAATCTACTTTGAAAATGAATAGCTGTATTAGACAAATACAAAAAGTCTAAGAGTGGGATACTCCTAGATGTTTGTCTAAAGTAGGAAGAGGTAGAGAGAAAAAAATAGATTGTGATAAAATCTTTCCACTCTGTTTTCTCAAAAGAGGATTTTTCTTGTTCCTTTCTTTGGGAGTTACCCTATTAACTCCCTTTCCATATTAGCAGTGTGTCTCAACTGCAGCCAAGTTTTGCTATATTTTGTAAATCAACTTTTTTTTTCCTATCAAAAATAGCAAGCACAGAAACTTTTAAAGAGGAATGACTGTATCAGGACTAAGACTTGAGGAAGAATAAAAATAAGTCAACTTAGGCTTCACTTTACTGTATATGCTTTTTATAATATGTATGTTTCTTAAATTTAGCATATATTTTTGTTACAGAACAGCAAAAATGTAGAGGAGGTTCTATATTTGGAAAATTGTTTGATAAACATTTTGGCATTTATTAGGAAGAGTCAAAATCTTAAAAAGGAGAGCTGTAGACTGCAAATTCTATTGGAAAATGAATATAGATTTGGCAATATATCCTGATAATTGGGTGGTAGGCACATGACAATATTGAATGCAGAAGACAACGGTTTCTAAGAAAACCAGAATATTAGCCTTGTGTCACTGAGATGGGCTGGTGAACATAGAGAAGAATCATTTAGGAGAGGTAAACCTGGCTCTGTATTCCCAGAAAAATGGAACTGGAGTTAAGAACATTTGGTAAGATTCAGTGTTAAACTGGGTAGGGGTGAATTTGGCTATCAAGAGTGCATTTTTTTTACTTGGACTGGAGGCCAGGCTTCAGGCTCAGATGAAAAGGAGTGTGCTTCCCTAATACCCAGGGGAACTGAGAAAAAAGAAACTGAGCAGCTGCTTTAAATCCTCTTAGTAGTAGTCAGGGTATGTATCTCAACTAACTAAATAAATGGCTCTGGTCTTGGCCTGGTCATGGAAAGATGTGGACTAGAATGAAAACTGGAAACAGTTTAAGTGGCAACCCTGCATGGGAACATGAGTTAAATGGCTTTAAGCAACACCTATGCTTATTCACCTCTTTTGTACGTAATTTGTGACTAACGATGTGCCCGGACTAGAGTAAACTAGTTTATACACCCTAAATGGCTGATGGCGAAGTGGGTCTGGAGCGAGAGCACATGCAACATGACCCCAACGACATCCCAGACCATCTTGTGGACTCTCACTTCTTTCTGGCGTAACTGTATGTCTCTTTGCAATGTGACTTTGCTGTACCTCCCATCAGGAGACAGTCCTTAAATCTGGCCTTGACCATGGGACTCCTGTGTGCAAGGCCTTGCCCTCTCTTGCTGTTGGGGACTCTGCCTGTTGCCGAGTCTATGCTCATACTGTTCGACGCACGACAGTCCAATCAATCGAGAGACAAGTTGTTGGGGCAAGGTATAGAGATTTTATTCCGGAAGCCAGCCGACTGAAAAGATGGTGGACTCATGTCCCAAAGACCCATCTTGCCCAGGTTTGGATGCTAGTTTCTTTTACGGAACAAAGAGGGGAAGGTGAGGAGGTAAAGTAAAAAAAAAGGCAGTAAGTTGTTGCAAACATTTCCTGGTTCCAGCCAGCCTCCAGAGGGGAGGTGTTAATTTCTTCTTTCCTGCAGCCATTCATAGGTGGACCTTGTCAGGATGTTTCCTGGGAGCCGAACAAAGGTATTTTTAACCTAACACTCAGGCAGGGGAGGCAGGGTTTCTGGAAATGGGCAACATCCTTTTAATGATTAACTTATAAAGAAAAGCAATAGAATACAAAGGTTAAAGGACAAGAAACAGATCCAATATGGAGTCAGATTTGTTCTTCCCTATTACCTGCCTGCTCCTCTTCAGAAAAAGTCCAGGCTAGTCTCATAGAGGACGAAAGAGTGTGTGGAGCAAGGACCCGGCCTTGCCAGCCAATTTAGCCTCTCCAGGTGAAACCTATACACAGACAGGGAACTGCCCCTGCATGGAGCAAAAACAGACCCCAATTGCTGACCCACAGAACTGTGAGCAAATAATGGGACTCTCCTTTAAGTTACTACATTTGGGGGATGACTGGCTATACACTAAAAGTTAACACCATTACTAATAAGTCAATACCAATTATTATTTTTCAAACAGAAGATGTTGTTACAAGGCTTCAGCAAACATACATGATATGGGAATAATTTTTTAAGACTAAAATAAATCTAATATATATTTGTATACTAATTTATTATATATTTTAAAGAATAATAGAATTTAAAGCAGAAGTTAAAGAAGTACAACACAGCTACAATAAAGTAATTCACTGGAATTCAAATATCTGCAATCATTTAATCCAGGGGCTAGCAAACTACAGCCTTCAGGCCAAATCTGGACCCTGAACTCTTTTGTAAATAAAGTTTTATTGGCACACAGCTATGCTCATTCAATTACGTATTGTCCATAGCTTCTTCAATACTATGACTGCAGAACTGAGTGATTGAGACAAAGACCATGTGGCTTACAAAGTCTAAAACATGTACTATCTGGCGCTTTACAGAAAAAGCTTGCTGACTCCTAGTGCTTGTAATTCAATAAATGTTAGCTATCATCATCATTGTTATCATACATTGTCATTGTCCCTATTCTTGTTGCCAATGGGATGCAAGTGGAAAGTAATTTTCCCTTGATAAAAGAGCAGACACCTAAACGTATAAAATTACTATTCCTAATCTTTACATGAACACTGTCATTGGCAGGTGAAGAGAAACATATACTCTTCTCCTTATCTGAGTAACTATCAATACTAACAGAGACACTTGCCTTGTATTAGAATGCATTTATTTGCCATCCAAGTCCACACGTATAATTTTTACATAATTGCAAAGATATGATACATTTAAAAATCTTTTTAGATAACCATTAACCAAAATCAGCTTAAAATACAATATGGACAAAAACCAAAATTTAGGCTCGATTTATTATGTGAAATTAATTGTTAGTGGTGTTTAGGAATCATATTAGCTGTTACTAAAAAGCTTATATCTGTATTGCTACAGAGGAGTACAGTATTCTGGGGTCCTCAGAAAAAAAGGATAATCCAAGAAAGGAAGGTGTCTGTTTTTGCCTCCTTTCATTTTAATTTCTTCTTGACTTTCTTGGATATGATGATTTGAGTCTTTCTTGAATTCTGAGAAATTCTTAACCATTATATCCTTAAGGATTTCCTTGCCCCGCTCTCTTTCTTACTTCCTTCTGGGACTGGGATTATAGGTGCAATACTCCATGTCTATGTCTTTTAACTCCCTTTCACAGTTTCCATTCCCATTCTCTCTCTTGAACAGTGTCTATTGAATAGCCAATCCACTGTATCTCTAACTTTATTAAAATTTTAATTTTTAGAAGCTGTGTATAATACGTTTTTAATGCCAGGTTATTTTTTAGTCATTGATCTGATTACCTTTTTGATTTATTTCTGCAAATTAAGCTTACTTAGTTTACATTCCAAATCCAAAAAGTTAAACACTGTTAGTCTTTCAAGTCTGATTCTATTATTTATTATTTCTGCCGACTCTCACTCATGGTGGCTTATTTCCTCATATGTTTTGTGTCTTTTGATTGTGCATTAATATTTGTTGTAAATTTATCTCCTGTAATTCTTTGAAATCTGTGTTTTAAGGTGGGTGCCTTCAGAATGGACTTATATTTGCTTCTTCCAGGTACCTAGGGGTACCTGGGGACACACAGGTAGCATGAATTTGTGCCTTAAAACTGTAAGAGGACCTGCTTGTTGTTGGAAATTTTCAGTAAAACTTTACCTAACCACCTGCTTCCAGCCAGAGCCAAGGCTGATAGGTAAGTTCCATTAGTATCTTACGTGAGGGGTTGGGTTACCAGATTTAGCCAATAAAAATACAGGATGCTTGGGGGCTTCCCTGGTGGCGCAGTGGTTGAGAGTCCGCCTGCCGATGCAGGGGAGGCGGGTTCGTGCCCCAGTCCGGGAGGATCCCATATGCCGCGGAGCGGCTGGGCCTGTGAGCCATGGCCGCTAAGCCTGCGCGTCCGGAGCCTGTGCTCCGCAACGGGAGAGGCCACAACAGTGAGAGGCCCGCGTACCGAAAAAAAAAAAAAAAAAAAAAAATTCAGGATGCTGGTTAAAAGTGAATTTCAGAAAAACAACAAATTTTTTAGTGTAAGTATATCCTTTTTCAAGAAATGGGTCATTTTGTAATTCATCCAGCATAGTGCTTCCTTTCAGGGTATTCACTTTACGTGGTGATCTCTGCCCTGACTTTCCACCTTGCATGGGCCCTTACACTATAGCTGATGTACCCCTACAGTCTAGAGAAATCAGCAAATGCCTTCAGGATAGCTTCTGCCATAGTATATGCTTTTCTGGATTCATGCTTTCTTATCCTTTTTTTCTTTTGTTTTCCATTTTTCTTCCTTCCTTCTCTCCCCTCCTTCCTTCTTTCTCCCTGAGGATTTCTTTTGCTTTACTGTTATTGAGCTTTGCTTTAAATATTAGTGGGAGAAAAGTTACTTAAGACATCATATGCTTGCCACTGTTGTATCCTGAGCTTTGTGTGTTCAGTAAAGCCTAGGGGAAAAGTCCATAATTATCACAAAGTGAGCCTGTAGGTCTTCTTTATCTTGCCAGTTTGGAATGGTTTATACCAATATAAAGAATACATTTTAAAGCAATATATCCAAATTCCATTCAATCAAAGTTTTTAGAAATGAGGAAAAATGCATGATTTTACAATATTCAATACCAAGCTCCTTGTTTTAACGTGTATGTTTCTATGTTTAAAGAATGTTCTTGGCCAGAAAGTTAATAAGTTTAAAAGTCATTCCAATTTTTCAGTTGAGAGAATATACATATGAGAAAATACAGGTGGTTTTATGGGTGACAAGATTTGAGAAGATAGACCCAAGAACTAAAATATGTGTGACGAGGAGTAAGATAAAAATTGAAAAAATTTAAAATATGGAAACATGGGTCCTGTGCCTTATAACCCGTTGTTCATTTGGTTTTGTTTTTTCTTTATGTCAGAAAGCTTCTAAGAGTTCTTTGTCATTCTTGTAAAATTTCAGGAGGATGTGGCTAAGTATCAGTCTGTTAAAATGTATCAATATTAGATGGGGAGATTTTCTCTGTTATTGCTTTCACTACTATCTCTGTTCTCTTCCTGGAATTGTATTCATCCTCATGGATGGATCCTATGTCTCTCTCAATCTGTCATTCATATTTTCTTTCACTTTTTTATCTGTCTGAAGTTTATGTTGACTTAGCTTCTTAATTCATGAATATGATCTAAATGAAAAGAAATCAGCTTCAGATATATCTAAATTCTCACTGAATGTTTTCTATTTCTCTTGTCACAGTTAAGATATAGTAACTGAAATAGAGAATCATTAATAAATGTTTAATAATTTTCCTAAATTTTATAAAAGTTTACTTATCACAAAGCCCAATGATCTAAAGAGGTTGGCTAATACTGGATGCTTATTTCATAACTGACTGATAAATAACAAAGGTAACTGGTGGCAGAGCAGGGCTAACATATATTGACTCTGAACTGGGTCTAAATGAGTCCACAGTGGGTAAGTAGTCTTATCAGCCTACTCCAAAATGAAAATATCTATTTCTAACAAATATATCTTACTTCCCTTTACAGTAGTAGCAGTTAATGAATCTTTTAATTACACTTACACATTATTCTCATCAGCCCAGCTCCCAATGGAAATATCAACTTTTAACAAATACCTGTCTTACTAATAAAGGGTAACTTAAATATATAGGCAGACACTTAAAACTGAAAGATAGGGCTTCCCTGGTGGCGCAGTGGTTGAGGGTCCGCCTGCAGATGTGGGGGACGCGGGTTCGTGCCCCGGTCCGGGAGGATCCCGCATGCCGCGGAGTGGCTGGGCCCATGAACCACGGCCGCTGAGCCTGCTCGTCCGGAGCCTGTGCTCCGCAATGGGAGGGGTCCCGACAGTGAGAGGCCCGCGTACCGCAAAAAAAAAAACAAAAAAAAAAAACCTGAAAGATACCTAGTCCAACCTCTTCATTTTTTTTTGGATATTTTTATTTATTTATATTTAAAATTTTTAATTTATTTTTATTTTTGGCCGCGTTGGGTCTTCGTTGCTGTGCGCAGGCTTTCTCTAGTTGCGGTGAACGGGGGCTACTCTTCGTTGCAGTGCACAGGCTTCTCACTGTGGTGGCTTCCCTTGTTGCGGAGCATGGGCTCTAGGTGCATGGGCTTCAGCACTTGTGGCTCACGGGCTCAGAAGTTGTGGCTCGCGGGCTCTAGAGCACAGGCTCACTAGCTGTGGCGCACAGGCTTAGCTGCTCCGAGGCATGTGGAATCTTCCCAGACCAGGGCTCGAACCCGTGTCCCCTTGATTAGCAGGTGGATTCTTAACCACTGTGCCACCAGGGACGCCCCCTCTTCGTTTTAACAGTGAGGAATCTGAATCACAAGGATTAAATGATTTGTCTAAGATAACAGTGAGAAACACGGTTTCTTGACTCCTGCCTCATTCATAAACAATCCATTGTCTTAACCATCAGCATGACTGGTCTTGGTGACAGTGAGATGTGCCTTGGGAACAAACCAGACTTATCAGGAAAGAAAATGCTGTGCACAGAGCTGCTTCTGGGTAAACCACACTAAAATAATCATCGGGACTCTGCAGAGCCCAGGCTATTAGAGACGCCAGGCACCAAACTCGTGAAGGTAGTAAATCAGAGAAAGGGATGTAACATAGCGAGCTGTTACTAAAACGGACTCTAGGCACTCTCAGACACACATAAATAAAATCAATCTATAATGTGGCCCTACAATCTCCGTGCCAAGCCCACACCTACTTTTCTCTTACTCACTTCTCTCTCAAGGCCTCTTTCTCTTCTCTGTCTCCTTTCTCCACCACTACTCCTTCAAAATCTAATTTTTTAAAGTATTTATTTGGCTGCACCTGGGCCTTAGTTGCAGCAGGTGGCATCTTCGTTGCCGCGTGCAAGATCTTTGCTGCGGCATGCAGGCTCTTAGTTGCGGCATGCATGTGGGATCTAGTTCCCTGACCGGGGATGGACCCCGGCCCCCTGCATTGGGAGCACGGAGTCTTATCCACTGTGCCACCAGGGAAGTCCCTCGAAATCTAATTTTAACTAGATTATATTTCCATCAGTTTTTTTTTTACGTGGCAGGGGAGAGGGTAAAATGTATACAACACATAGGCAGCATAATTTCCCCTAAGTCCTGAATTCCTTAAACTTGATCTTAGCTATGTAATTTAGTCATTTTCCCTATATATTTAATTTAAGGGTAAAGTTTAAAGCTTTAAAAAATAAGCTTTATTTTTCCCTTTAAAAGAATTATAAGGTTGCTGCATTATGCACCGCATGATCCGTATTTTGGAAAAAAATTTTGAAGAAAAATAAAGATTATTAAACTTACCATACATTTATAAGACTGGAAGTATCTCTTTCTATGAATCTTGCTAATTAGAGGATTAAGTACCTTTAAAGAAATAATCTTTAAAGAAGTGCCTCTATTGTGAGAGTTATCAGACGGCGGCTTAAGTACCTGTAAAGGAATAAGACAAGAGCAGAAGCCTACTCTCTAATTTTTTTTCTTCTTCTAACATGTACTTTCCTCTAAATATGTAATATTCTGCCTTGATGGAGCATTAACTTAGCGCTTGGACTGTGCCGGCGGTGGCAACTGACACGTCAATGATATGAAAGGACTGTTTACTCTCATCACATTGTCAAAAGGTAATGAAAACTGAGAATTTCTCAGTGCTTTGATGGCACGTGAGTACAGGCCAATTTACAGTTATTCCATGATCCTATTTTAGTCCCCTGTTGATAATGGAGTCCCTGCTGTGTTGTTTCTTTTAAAAATCTCATACTTTTGAGTAAGTTGACATTCGGTGTGTGCTACGTCTATTTCTAGATGTAGTGTTTTTAAAGAAATTATCATCTGAGAGTGTGAGCACATAACATTGTACCTCTAGCTTCTTGAGGGTATGGTCTTCTGAACCTTAGGAGTTTGCTTCCAGGGCTGCTTAGCCCCTTTCTGCAAAGCAGGAAAGTTCCAGCTCAGACTCTGGAATAATTCAGATCCTCTGTAAGTGGTAGACAAAGGACCCTAAGTCCACACATCACCAGCCCAACATCGGATCAGACTCTTAACTACTGATAGTGTCTGACCATTTACCCCAGTATTTCCAGGGGATCGCTTCCTCATTTACAGCTCGCCGCCTTCTTTGAAGGTGGGAAACTTCATTGCTGCTTTTCTCCCTGTGCTTCACTGCCTCACCCCCTGCACACTGGGTACTCCCCCATCCCCATCGCATCCAGCCAAGTGAATGGTTTGCGCCTCTGAACGTCACTGTTCAGTGACTAGTATCCCTAGACCTCCTCTTTCTTTTGGAGCTTTTCCAACCGCCTGGGATTTGGACACCCACCTGCCTCACTGACCGCAGCCTGGCAGAGCTAAGGTTCATCACCTCCAAGGACTGTGCTTGTCTGCACTGGATCTGACCACTACCTATCCTGACATCTTTACAGCGTTCCCCAAATGAGAGATCTGGTAGCGGGGGCTCTGCAGAGAAGCCCTCCTAAGAACACAGGCTTCCGAACCGTCACCATGTGGGCAAAAGCCAGCTCCCTAGCCCAGTGGTGGCAGAGGTCCCGAGATGTGTGGGGCATGGGGGCAAGGATGGCCCATCAGAAGGTGACCTTCTCATGCAGCAGCAAAGGCCAACTTGAAGCTCTCTCAGCCTATAAACCAGTCTATAAAAATAATTAAATAAGCCTTCAGAGCACCAGCCATTAGCTCTGGAGAGTCAAACAGGCATCCAACACCCAACATCCTGGATCGGTGTCTTTCCGAGGCAGAAGGGAAGTGACGCACCTACTGCATTTTGAAGTGAAAGCAGAAGTTACTCTGCGGCCGAGCTATGGCTTAACGTTTTCAGCAAGACGTGGATCCTTTATTTGCTCTCCACTCAACGATGCTCTGACTGCAAGTCCTGTTCACAGTGAAGGGGAACTGAGACCAGGGTGCAGAAACTAAGCCCCCAACTTGCCTTGGGTCGAGCCGCTGTTTCAGGTAAAATCGGGGGTCGCCCTGCCCAAATAATGCGAAGTATTGTGTGTGGCGGCCATGAGAATGAGCCTCTCAGACCGCCTAGTGCAGGAGGTATAACCGGCCTCCAGCCCCGGCCCCTGGCATGCTGGCAGCCAGGCCAAGCTTCCCACGGGCTGCTCCGGGCGGTGCCCGGGCACGGCAGGGATGCCAAGGGGGCCCACAACTGGGAGGCAGGGCCTCCTCCCATGGGTGACTCTGGCTCAAAGACCCTTTCAACCTTGCGGGATTTTCTTAGAACTGCACGGCAGTCTACAGCTCTCCTCCACACCTTTACTCCCCATCCTTTCCTCCCACGCCGTCCGCTTCCCCTCCATCCCTCCTCCCCGCCCCCCTTCATGGGTATCAGACCTGCATCAAGTCTGCTGGCTCCTCCCACCCCCTTCTGCTGCCTCTCCACCATCCCTCACAGGTGTTTGCGCCAGTACACCTCTTGTGAATACATCTAATCCCTTCTTGGCATCTGCTTCTCAGAGGACTTAAATAGCTAAATCACTATTTAGCTATTTTATTTTGCATGTGCAATTTGGAACCAAACATACTTTCTGAATTCTTAGTAATGAAAGAATGTGAATTACATATATTGACCAATTAACTCTGTTGACCTAAACATGTAGAAAGCATTTCAGTTCTGAGTAACTTAAAATGTCTAGAGCAAGGCGCCCTAGACTTGAAGAGCTATCATAGGAGCCGCAAGGAAAGAGGTGAGGCCAGGCAGTCTCCCCGTCCTACGTGCACTGGAATGAACTTGTAGAGGAGGTGCTGTAACAACTGAGAAAGCACAGACTGCCTCAAGGCTTGGCTGGGAGTGGACAGGGCTCTGAGGGACACACTGTCCCTCATTACCTAGTCACTCATCCACACAACAAAGTCCACTCAGCACCCGCTCCACAACGAGCTTGCCTTCAAGGATGATAGAGGCAGGCCTTTCCAACTCATCACTTTGCCATTTCCCTTTCGCTGGTGTAAAAAAATCAATAATCAGAAACCTCAATTAAACAGAGTTAGGAGACCAGCAGGGGGCACTCTCACGCACTGTGATGGCAGCAGAAGCCAGCAGGAAGAAGACAAACTCCCCCTCTTTCCTGGCGAGTACTCAGCCAACAAGCCCTGGACTCTGTTTACTTCAGTAAATCTTCCCTTCCCCTCTATAAAAGTGGTCTCCTCCCCTTGCCGTGCAGGGCCTTGCATGTGGTTCCCCATGGTTACAGATCTCGAATTGCAATTCTCTGCTGATCTCAAATAAACCCATCTTTGCAGGAGAAATATGTGGTCAATACCAGGAACACAGGTGTCCATCCATGTGTCTACCTTCTGAATGCCTGAGTTTGCAGACAGTATCCAGGAATCTACTTGACCTTTATCTGTTGTTAAAGTTTCTTTGTAAAAAGTAAGTATATGGGATTTGGTTAGAGTTTGCTTTATATTTTTCTGTTTGTTTGAAATTTGTCATATTAAAATTAGGTAAAAGTGAAAAGTGATCTCATAGACTGAAAAAATGTTTTCCCTTTTTTATGTGGAAATAATTTCACACTTACAGAAAAGTTGAAATAATACTTTCTGATCTTTTGTTGTTAGTGTATAGGAGTGTGAGAGATTTCTGTGCATTAATTTTGTATCCTGCTACTTTACCAAATTTTTTGATTAGGTCTAGTAGTTTCCTGGTGGCATCTTTAGGATTTTCTATGTATAGTATCATGTCATCTTCAAACAGTGACAGTTTTACTTCTTCTTTTCCAATTTGTATTCCTTTTATTTCTTTCTCTTCTCTGATTGCCATGGCTAGGACTTCCAAAACCGTGTTGAATAAGAGTGGTGAGAGTGGACATCCTTGTCTTGTTCCTGATCTTAGTGGCACAGCCAAAGCAATCTTGAGAAAGAAAAATGGAGTTGGAGGAATCAGGTTCCCCAGCTCCAAACTATACCACAAAGCTACAGTAATCAAGATGGTATGGTACTGGCACAAAAACAGAAATATAGATCAATGGTACAGGATAGAAAGCCCAGAGATAAACCCACACACATATGGTCACCTTATCTTTGATAAAGGAGGCAAGAAAGTACAATGGAGAAAAGACAGCCTCTTCAATAAGTGGTGCTGGGAAAACTGGACAGCTACATGTAAAAGAATGAAATTAGAGCACTCCCTAACACCATACACAAAAATAAACTCAAAATGGATTAAAGACCTAAATGTAAGGCCAGACACTATAAAACTCTTAGAGGAAAACATAGGCAGAACATTCTATGACATACACCACAGCAAGATCTTTTTGACCCACCTCCTAGAGCAATGGAAATAAAAACAAAAATAAACAAATGGGACTTAATTAAACTTAAAAGCTTTTGCACAGCAAAGGAAACCATAAACAAGACAAAAAGACAACCCTCAGAATGGGAGAAAATATTTGCAAATGAAACAAAAGACAAAGGATTAATCTCCAAAATATATAAAAGCTCATGGAGCTCAATATCAAAAACACAAACAATCCAGTTAAAAAATGAGCAGAAGACCTAAATAGACATTTCACCAAGGAAGACATACAGATGGCCAAGAGGCACATGAAAAGATGCTCAACATCACTAATTATAGAGAAATGCACATCAAAACTACAATGAGATATCACCTCACGCTGGTCAGAATGGCCATTATCAAAAAATCTAGAAACAATAAATTCTGGAGAGGATGTGGAGAAAAGGGAACCTTCTTGCACTGTTGGTGGGAATGTAAATTGATACAGCCACTATGGAGAACAGTATGGCGGTTCCTTAAAAAACTAAAACTAGAACTACCATATGACCCAGCAATCCCACTCCTGGGCATATACCCTGAGAAAACCATAATTCAAAAAGTCGTGTACCACAATGTTCATTGCAGCTCTATTTAGAATAGCCAGGACGTGGAAACAACCTAAGTGTCCGTCGACAGATGAATGGATAAAGAAGATGTGGCACATATATACAATGGAATATTACTCAGCCATAAAAAGAAATGAAATTGAGTTATTTGTAGTGAGGTGGATGGACCTAGAGTCTGTCATACAAAGTGAAGTAAGTCAGAAAGAGAAAAACACCGTATGCGAACGCATATATATGGAATCTAAAAAAAAAAAAATATATATATATATATATATATATATATATATATACGGTACTGATGAATCTAGTTGTAGGGCAGGAATAAAGAGGCAGACATAAAGAATGGACTTGAGGACATGGGGTGGGAAGGGTAAGCTGGGACGAAGTGAGAGAGTGGCATGGACATATATACACTACCAAATATAAAATAGTTGGCTGGTGGGAAGCAGCCGCATAGCACAGGGAGATCAGCTTGGTGCTTTTCGACCACCTAGAGGGGTGGGGTAGGGAGGCTGGGAGGGAGGCTGAAGAGGGAGGGGATACGGGGACATGTGTGTGCATAAGGCTGGTGCACGTTGCTGTACAACAGAAAGTAACACAGTGTCGTGAAGCAATTATACTCCAATAAAGATCTATTAAAAAAGAAAAAGTGTATATGGTACTAAGAACATCCACGCTGTTCCCCTATTATTAACACTTTACCTCATTCACTTTATCATTTGCTCTATCTCTTCCAAATATTATTTCTGAATTATATGAGAGTAAGTTACATACATTAAGGCTCTTTATCTCCATATACTTCACTGTTTATTTCCTAACAAGTGCACAGTTACTAACTTCAGTAAATTTAACACCATGCAATGCTTTTACCTAATCTAATCTATCATCGGTAACAGTATTCCAGTTTTGTCATTTAAATCAATAATGTCCCTTACAGAAATTTTTTTCCCTCCAGTACACAGTTTAATTTAGTTGTCATGTCTCTTTCAGTCTCTTTTATTTATTTATTTTTTTTGCGACACACGGGCCTCTCACTGTTGTGGCCTCTCCCGTTGCGGAGCACGGGCTCCGGACGCGCAGGCTCAGCGGCCATGGCTCACGGGCCCAGCCGCTCCGCGGCATGTGGGATCTTCCCGGACCGGGGCACGAACCCGTGTCCCCTGCATCGGCAGGCGGACCCTCAACCACTGTGCCTCCAGGGAAGCCCCCAGTCTCCTTTTAATCTAGAACATTTCTATAGCTTTCCTTGAAATGTTTGAAAAATACAGCTCCCCACCCCCTTTTTAAAATAGAATATTCCTCCCTTTGCTTTTGCCTAGTTTCCTCATGATGAGATGCAGGCATACATTCTTGACCAAAATACTACACAGGTAATGCACCCTTCTCAGGACCACTTCTGGAGGCACGTGGTAGTCCTCTGTTCCTCCCTGGTGATGTTGATTTAGATCATATAATTTGCTGTTTTCTTCCCTCTTACAACCAATAAGTAGTCTCGGGGGAGACACCAAGCCCCTCATCAAAGTACCCGGATTGAGCATCTTGATGATTCTTGCCTGATCCAGGCTTTACTGTGAGTGTCCATCGCCAGCACACCCTTCACACTGGTCAGTGAGCCCTCATCAAGAGTCTTCTCTCATCCCCAGATACTTATCACTTATTATTGGTTATTATTATTACTATTATTATGGACTTGTGGATTACTACTTTCCCAATGGCTTATAATGTACTAACACAATTATTGGGGCGCCCACATTGTCCTAGGACAATAGCTGGAGAGACCCAGATTCGAAAAGCGCTTGAATTGTATTCCTCTGGACTACAAAATGGGGGAGGCTTATAAAGGCAAAAACTGCAAAATCATGTAAGTTGTTTGTCAAGAATTAGGACTGGAGCTGGAAGAAGTAAGGGTGCTTGTTAAGCAAGGATTGGTTGGGGTCTGAAATGGTTGTGTAGTTACCGGGGGAGACCCTGAGACCATAAGATTGCAGCTGGCCGCTGCCAGCAGACACTGGTTTGAGAACAGCTGGTGGTGTCCTTGAGTCTGATACAGTTCAGAAAATTCAAGTTCCCAGGGATGCAGGAAGGTGTCTGAAACCACACCCTCAGCGGCCACCGGCTCCATTTCTAATGCCTGAACCACAGTTACTCCATTTTGATTCTCAAATGCATTCTTTCCTTTAACGGTTAAAGTAGGTATACAATGCATGTTTAATAGGCCAAAATGACTTCCCCACACCTCAATATGTGAAAACTTCTCCCATCACTACTATCATTATGTTGTGTGGCACTAAGAATGCAGTGCCCTGGGCTTTGAAGGAAATGCCTGGTTCAATTTTCTTTTTTTCTGTTTTTAACCTCTATTTATCATGGAACCTTGCCTAAGTGATTCAATCTGGCTGAGCCTTGCTTTCTCCACCTGAAAATAGGGCTAATAATACCTATCCTGCAGGGTTGTTGTGATTAGTAAATAAAATAACAACACAAATTCATAATCTAGTCCCAGCCACATAGCAGCTACTCAATATACCTGAGCTCCCTGTTTTCAGGTCTCTTCGAATGACAGTCATCGATACAGTGGATCCATCCTAGTTCTACTTTTGTAGCAGGATTCTCATCCGAGAGTATTTGTTGACCCCATGGGTCATGTTGGAGGAGGTGCCGGAGCCTGGCCCACTCTGCCTCTCTGAATGAGCTTCACTCTACAGACCAGCCAGGTGGAGACCATGTGTCCCACTGTGTGTACAGCCTGGGTCCCACATGCACCCACCCTGCTTCCACCCAGCAGCTGCGCACATGCTATTTGTGGAAGGGGGGTACAGAGGACGAGGCAGGAACAGCAGAGGGCTGGGCTGAAGGCGCCCGCCTCGCAGTGGGGTCACAGCAGAAGCCCTGCGCTCTCAGAGCTCACCCAGGGCTCTCCAGATTCGCACAGTAACTGAGAAGGCAGTTCCTCCCTGGGGGCCAGTTCTGCGGTGCTGGTCTTGGGGTTAGTTCTGAAAGTTCCGCCAGGGTCTTCTCATCCAGCCTTTGCAGTGATTTTTGTCAACTCAATTCCCTGTGGAATCCCTTTCTGCTTGAATGTGCTGGAGTCATTACCACTTAAGGCCGAAACTGGCTCAGACACGTGCTCAGCGCTAAAAGTCACGTGGTACATGAGGCTATAAGCTCCGTGGGATTTATCTCCTAATGTTTCCTCTCTGCTCACTGTGGTCTCCCCATTGCCCAGAACAGCCCAACACAACTGCCCAGGAAATATTTGTGAAACTGTTGAACAAACTGGTAACATTTCCCCTTTATTAGTTACGGGTCCCATATTAGTTACCTGTTGCTGCGTAACAAATTACCCCACATTTTTTTTTTTTTTTTTTTGCGGTACGCAGGCCTCTCACTGTTGTGGCCTCTCCCATTGCAGAGCACAGGCTCCGGACGCACAGGCTCAGCAGCCATGGCTCACGGGCCCAGCTGCTCCACAGCATGTGGGATCTTCCTGGACCGGGGCACGGACCCATATCCCCTGCATCGGCAGGCAGACTCTCAACCACTGCGCCACCAGGGAAGCCCTACCCCACATTTAATGGCAGAAAACAACAAACATTTGTTGCCTCGCAGTTTCTATGGGTCAGGACTCTGGGATCGGTGTGGCTGGATGCTTCTGGGCTGGGGTCTCCCACAGGCTGCGGCCATCTCAAGGCCTGAAGGAGGGTCTCCTGCCAAGCCCCCCGGCCCCCAGGCTGTTGGCAGGAGTCCTCATTCTTCACTGGGCAGGTGGCTCCAGCTGCCAGAGTGTACTCACAGCCAGGCAGCCTGATTCTCCCCCATATCTCCCCTGCAAGAGGGCAGCTGATTTTCCCCAGTGTGAGTGATTGAAGGGGGGGAAAGACAGAGAAGGAGAACCACACATATCAGAGACCAAAGCCACAGTCTTTGAAGAACCTAGTCTTAGAGATGACATCTCATCTCACACCTATTAAGGTGACTATTATCAACAAACAGTAAGCAACAGGCATGGGCGAGGATGTAGAGAAATTGGAACCCTCGTGCACTGCTGGTGGGAATGTAAAATGGTTCAGCTGCCATGTAAGACTGTTTGACAATTCATCCAAAAAATGAAGCTTTGCATTACCATATGATTGAGCAATTCCACTCACAAGTATATAAACCCCAAAGAACTGAAAGTGGGACTTGTACACCCATGTTCATAGCGGCATTATTCATAATAGCCAAAAGTGGAAGCAGCCCAAGTGTTCATCCACAGATGAGTGGATAAACAAGATATGGTATATACACACAATGGAATATTATTCAGCCTTAAAAAGGAAGGAAATTCGGACACACACTACAACATGGATGAACCTTGAGGATATTATGCTAAGTGAAACGAGCCAGTCACAAAAGACAAATACTGTATGATTCCTCTTACAGGAAGTACCTAGGATAACCAAACTCAATAGAGAAAGAAGAATGGTGGCTGCCAGAGGGTGGGGCAGGGGGAACAGGGAGTTGTTTAATGGGTGCCGAGTGTCAGTCTGGGATGAAGAAACTGTTCTGGAGGTAGACGGTGGTGATGGTCGTACAACAATGTGAATATCACTGGACCGAACCTTGCACTGAAGACAACCACTCACAGCTCCTTTGGGTCAGGAATCTGGGAACAGCTTAGCTAGGCGGTTCTTGGTCAGGGCCTCTCACAAGGCTGGACTGTACACTGAGCTGTATACTGAAAATGGTTAAAATGGTCAATTTTATGCATATTTTACCACAATTTAAATAAATAAATAAATAAGAAGAAAGGAATGACATCTCATCATTTCTCCCAAATTCTCCTGGCTAGAAGTGAAAGACTAGATCTGGCCGACACTCAAGGAGAGAGGGATTAAGTGTCACCTCCTGAGGGAGAAGCAACAAAGAAAGGATTTGTGGGTGTATATTTAAAACCCCACACTTAGGAAAAGCTTCCATTCCCAAACAGGCGTAATTGGTAGAAAAGCAGAAAGACACACCAGCTCCTTAAAGTACGCATCACAAACTACTTCAGGGGGTGGGCTTCATGCACAGACTGGTCTAGAAGTCAAGGATGAGTGTTCATCCTTGGCCTGTACTTAGATTATCTCTTCACACATGTGGGACTTGACATCTAAACTGAGAATAAAATACTGATTAGGAGATTAGTATCCAAACTCAGTGAGTTAAGATTCTTTCAGAAAGAAAACTCTATAAATCATTTTCTTCTCTATTACGTGCCACCCCTACCTCCTGAGAGTGTCAGGCAAACAGGCTAAAGGCCTATTCTGGCTGATATAATGTTAACACTAAGAAAAGAAACCTTTAACACAGGGAACTATACTCAGTATCTTGTAATAATCTGTAATGGAAAAGTATCTATATATATATTTTACATTTATATAAACTTTATATATATAAAGTTTTACATAAAGATTTATATACATAGGAACTTTTTTAAAACTTTTTATTTTATACTGGAGTATAGTTGATTAACAATGTTGTTAGTTTCAGGTGTACAACGAAGTGATTCAGTTATACGTAAACATGTATCTATTCTTTTTCAAATTCTTTTTCCAATTAGGTTGTTACACAATATTGAGTAGAGTTCCCTGTGCTATACAGTAGGTCCTTGTTGGTTATCTATTTTATATATAGTAGTGTGTACATGTTAGTTCCAAACTCTCCCTCCCCACCCTGGTAACCATAAGTTTGTTCTCTTAAGTCTGTGAGTCTGTTTCTGTTTTGTAAATGAGTTCATTTGTATCATTATTTTTAGATTCCGCATATAAATGATATCATACAATCTTTCTTTCTGTCTGACTTCATTCAGTATATAAAAACTTTATATATATAACTGAATCACTTTGCTGTACACCTGAAACTAACACAACATTGTAAGTCAACTATATTTCAATTAAATTTTTTTTAAAAAGCAACCTTTTAAAAATAAAAAGAAAGAAAGAAAATTCTACCTTTTATGATTTCAAATCAAATGTAATTACCTAAAGGACTGCATTTGAAGTGGTACAATATTTGCAAGGACAACATTCAAAGTTTGCAATCTGCGATTTTGTTGAATTGTTAGGAGTATATGAAAACATATTCTAGAGGCTTCTTAATAGATTCCCCCATGATCACCCTGGGCCTCTCAGTCACAGAATGGAATGGGGGTGATCATAGGTCAAGGGGGGGGTGGTCACAGGAGGGGGTGTGGCTGGAGAGAAACACATGCCTCTGCTGATTCCTGTATTAAGGCCTTTAAAATTCTTCTCATGGTAGAAATCAGATGGAGAACACTCACAAGGCAGCATTTCCCACTTCTTCCCAAAGGAATATGCTAACAAATGTGCTTTTAATAAGTCCTCTCAAGTAGCTCAATTTTTTCTGTATATAATGAGAATTTTATTGTTTTTGTTTCTGATTATTCATCTTTTTCTTCCTACGTTTCTTTTTCCCTTCTGATGAGCTTCCAAACCATTTCCAACTTAAGCTGACACCGCACAGGCTTTTTTGCGATATTGTAGCTGCTTTCCTTCCTCTTCTCTTTTCTTTCCCCAGAGCGTATTACGGAAGGGTTGCAGCTATTTCTTAATTTTAAACAGTTGCTTTCTGGGGAAAAAAATCAGGAAGAGAATAAACTTAAAAAAAAAAATCAGCCCCTCTCTCTCGCTTCTTATTATTTGTCACTTGACATGCCCGTGGTTACAGCTCCTTCAGTAGAGCACAGATCTTTATCAAAAGAGTTACACATACATTATGGCCATTTTTAACCAAAACGGGGATTTTGATGTGCCAGGGGCTTCCTGCTATGGCCTTTCCCCAGATCCTTTTTTTTTTTCTCCGAATCCCTCCCCTCCCTTTCTCCCCATTTCTCCCCCCTCCCTCTCCCTCCCTCCCTTTCTCTCCTGGAGGTAAAGGAGTCCATCCTGCTATTTCCATTTCTGGCGCTCACCCACAGTCTGCCCCTAAAGGCCACCCCCGCTGCTCAGTAACTACCCAATTTCTATACAAGCGCAGGCGCCTTGGGTCAGGAGGCCTCTTCCTTCTGTCTTTGCTGGGGGGCTTCATTTGGGGGAGATTTGCTGACGCGTATTCTGCACCCCCTAGCTAGTGGAGAAGACAGGGGTTCAACTAAGCAACAACTGAAAATTTTAAAAGTTACTGGCCATGAACTGGGGCTCATTTGATCAGGGTTGTTTGTTCCCCGACATCACAGCTTGCTCTGCATGTGAGCGTCTTGTCCTAGTCAGCTGAACCCCTCAGACTCCAAGGTCGTGTCCCCAGATTATGAAGCCTTCAATTCTTAAAAGCTGTCATTTTCGAAACAAAACTAAACAATAATTTCCAGTTTCATCGTTTGTCTTCTAACATGAGCTCAATATGAACCGTCAACAATCAGAAGTTGTACCATACCTAAGAGAGAGTTTTGTACAAAATTCTGAAAGTGTGTGCTATTGTTTTCTGGACGGTGAAACAAACGCCAGTGCTGAGACCTGGGTCCCCAGGAAGCCAACTCTGAGCTGGAGACGAGCGTGCATTCGTGCGGGGTGCTCCCAGCACCGCACCCGGGGAAGGAAATAGGACTGGGCGGAAGTCGGGCCCTGAGGCCAGGGTACCCTCGGAGCTGTCCCGTCTCACAGGGAGGCTTGGTCAGCCTGTCGCTGGATGTGGGCCACGCAGGGAACGGTGTGTCACCTTGGACGAGGCTGCTTCCCACCGGCCGCCGGGGAACAGAGGTCTTCACTCCCGCAGGGGCTAGAAGCGCGCGCCACGCCACGAGCCTGAAGGTGGGCTCACCTGGCCCCGTCCTGAGGTGTTCTCTGCGCTGCACGCAGGGGCCGCCGTGCCGCGGGGCTGGTCCCCCGCTGCCAGGCGAGCTCTGGCACGGGCGGCAGGGAGAGAAGGGCAGCGAAGGAAGCCGCGCTCCCCTCCCGCTCCCCCGCGTCTTCTCCATCCTTCCGGTGTCTCCCGTGGCGACTCGGTGACCCTCGGCTGCCGCCCGCCCAGGGCAGGGCAGGACTGGCTTTCCAGCTGGACTAGGGCACACCCGGCCTTGTGCCTGGATCCTCACACCCGCCCAAGTTCCAGCCACACAAATTCTTCGCCTTTCCTGGACCGAAGTCCCATCTGCTGTCCTTTTGTGAAAACCTGAAAACATGGCCCAGGGTGAGGAAGGGGTGCTCTTTCTGGAAGGACACGTCCCCTGCTGTGCTCTTCCCTTCTCTGCTGTGTGCAGTTAGCCCCGTGCTGGACGCCCTCCCCTTGGGCTGGGGCGCTCAGGCTTCTGGTCCCCGCCCAGCAAGGCCCTTGAGGACGCCCCCGGTGCTGTCATGGGGGAGGGGTGACGGAAAGTACCCACCACTCTCTGACCCTCTGGAGTCCCTTGTGTTAAACTCACACACATAAGTGGAAGAACAAGGCAGAACCTCTTCAAAACCATGAGAAATCACTCTTTTACAGAAAGCACATGCATTCGCATTTCCCTTCAAAGTTCTCCTTTGGAGTTGAGCTTGGTAAAGACGTATATCAGAATACACTAGAGGTTCTGTGACGTGTTGATATTTACAGAATAGCATGTTACTTTATATGTTATTTGAAATTTTGGGTTTGGGGGACTGAATAATAACATACCCCTGCCATTTTAGTCTGGCTAGAATCAAATACAGCTTTATGTGTATACAGTCCGCATTCCTCTGTCCTCTACAGCTGGGGGTAGGGGTAGGAGGTTAGGAAGGGTTGGCACTGCTTTGAAGGCTGGGCCTAAGTTTACATGGCAGATATGACTGAACTGAACCATAACTAGAGTTGAGTAAGATAATGAGAAGTTAAAAAGACATTCGGACTCAACAAGAAATGATGTGGCAGGTTAAATACAGTCCTCCCTCGGTATCTGTGACTCCTGTGGAATACCACAGTCCTCTGGACACTCAAGTGCTTTGTATAGATGGCGTGGTACACGGTCTGTCCTCTGTATCCGCGGGTCCGGGTCAGCGGCTTTAACCAACCTCGGATCCCGTTTGAGTAGAATTGATACTGAACTCGCGGATATGGAGGGCCAACTGTAGATATTGTTTATAGTACTTGTGCATTTTGGATTTAAGAGAAATTTGGTTTCCCATCATGGTTTAGTGGTAGAGATTTGTCAGCCAGGTAGCAGAGCAAGTTCTGGGTTCTTTCTCTAGGTCAACCACTGACTGACTCATTTTACCTCATTTACTTTTCCCAGGGCATTTAGTTTCCTTTTTTCAGGCACAGAATTTTTTTCCTCCCATTTGCACGGATTAAAATGTGGTAAAATTAGTTACGAAGACAGGAGTCGATTTTAGGAAGTCAATATTCTAATAAAGCTCAGATTTGTAGAACTGGAGAATTCTTTTTATAACTTAACACGAACAGAAGATACTCAGGTACATTGGCGCATGAACAAGAAATCGAGGTTTTAGTTTTATTATTCAGAACGACACTAGGTCTTGCTGCAGTGACGAGTCACCTTAAAATCTCCATGACTTATAGTCCTAGCCTACGTGGCACAGCCAGTGAAGGGTGACGGGAGTTTTGCTCCACAGACCATCAGAGACTCAAGCTGACGTTGGCTCCATGCTCATCACGCTGCATCTCAGCACATGGCTTCACGGGCACCACAGCAAAGGCACGCCGTGGAGGACTCAGTAAACCCTACTCACAGCCCAGAACTGGTCACGTGGCCCCAACCTAACAGTAAGCAACTAGGAAGGAGAGGAGGGCCACAAGTGGTGCTCTTGTCATCTCTACCACGCTGTGGTTTTCGGATCTGTGCAGTGTGTCCGTGTTACCAGCAATCTGGAAACACGATTAATACAATCTTTATTTAAAAGGCATGATAGGAAGGGAGTTACTGTGTTAGTTTACATGGAGTTGAGCTTTGATATAGCATTTAAAATGATATACATCTTAACAAGTACCAGAATCATTAGACAGCTCAATAAAACAGAGATTCTTCGTCCCTATCCCTAGAGATTTGTGATCCAGCAAACCTGAGGTGCAGTCCAGGAATTTGGATTTTAACAAAAGCACCCCCTGAGTGTTTTTCTGCAGGTGGTCTTCATAGTTTGATGAACACAAGATGATTGGTTTCTGCCTTCTGACATTGATACATCAGGGTTTCAGCATGCATGAGAGAGAGAGAGAGAGAGACAGAGACAGAGATTCTGAGGAGTAGCACACTAGGAAGCAGGTGCCTATTAGTTAGCTTTGATCTCTACGAGACAAAAGCCTTGGTAGAAATGGATCCCCAAACTTCAGAAGTGTGTGGGAAAAAAACAGCCAAAAATGAAAGAGAATAAGTAGAAAGTGCATTGTGAGAAGCTGTGGAGGATGCATGGACCATGAGGGGGTGTAAAGGAAGAGAGGAAATGAGGATAATGCACATCCCTGGTGGACCAATCATGTCGCTCCATGGAGGGATTAGTGTATCTGGGTCAACATATGGTCTGGCGGAAAGAGAAGGTGCCGAGGCTGTTCCACAATATGGCAAAGGATTTTCATGATGGTTTTATTTAGAACCACTAAACTGCAGAACGAAGACAACGCCAAGAAGGGGCAAAGTACAGTTGAACTTATCATTATTGAAAATGTGATCACTCACTAAAGAGATCACCAGAGATGTGTACACATATTACGCACTTAGTTTTTGCAACATTTTTATAATGATAAAAAATTGGAAATCACCTGTTTGCCAGTTGGAAATTAGTTAAGAACATTTGGCTTTATCCATGGGGTTGGGATGCTATGTAACCATTAAAATGCTTCTGGGGCGGGACTTCCCTGGTGGCGCAGTGGTTAAGAATCTGCCTGCCAATGCAGGGGACACGGGTTCGAGCCCTGGTCTGGGAAGATCCCACATGCCGCGGAGCAACTAAGCCCATGCGCCACAACTACTGAGCCCGCGTGCCACAACTACTGAAGCCTGCACGCCTAGAGCCTGTACTCCGCAACAAGAGAAGCCACCATAGCGAGAAGCCCGCGCACCACAACAGAGAGTAGCCCCTGCTTGCCACAACTAGAGAAAGCCCATGCACAGCAACGAAGACCCAACACAGCCAAAAACTAAATAAATATAAATAAATAAATAAATAAAATAAAATGCTCTGGGGCAATCAGGAAAGACTGGGTTGTATTAGCAGGCTTACAAAAATCTCCTTCCAATACTGGGATGAATAAAACAAG
Organism: Phocoena sinus; assembly: GCF_008692025.1. NCBI lineage: Eukaryota > Metazoa > Chordata > Mammalia > Artiodactyla > Phocoenidae > Phocoena > Phocoena sinus. The sequence goes on along the minus strand of NC_045764.1, from coordinate 1,079,403 downwards.
ATACACCAAAGAAAACACCACCCAACAACAAATCTAGGCAAATTTCCCAACCTCATACCACAGACTTCAGGAAACACAAATCTAAATACAAAACATCTGATATATCCAAAATACAAAACAATCAAGCCCAAATGGATATAAAATCTGGGAACCAACCCACAGCTCCCTTTTTGGAGTGAGCTGCACGATGTGGTGAGAAGAGGCCCGCTAAAAAGTTTTCTCACTTTGGAGGGACAGGAAATGGGGGCTTGAGTTGGCGAGAGAAAAGATCTGGAATGTTCCACCCGGGGCCCTTCTTCCTAAGTGAAAGCCAAACATCAGCCGAAGGTCACAGTGGTGGGAGAGAGGCCAGAAATGAGCTTCCAGCAGCAATTCTCTCTGAGGGGCCAGCAGCTCCGGACAGAGCAAGCTGGGCGGGGGGGGCAGTGCCTGAGGCCACACCAGGCAAGGCGTTCACACCACTCGGCTGGGCTCTGACCACAGCTTCCAGCAGCCAGAGAGGGGAGACAAACCCAGACCTCCAGACCCACCACCATCCACGGGGCAGGGCAGGCTCTATTCACCGGGCCGGGCCTCCAGACGAGGGTTTCAACAGAATCAAAAATAAGATGAATGTGAAAACAGTTCCCAGCTTTGAGGGCTCGTGGAAACACGCCCCTCCCCACTCTTCCCAGGCAGCTTGGGACCAACAGATACAAAGGATGCTGATCAAAGCCCCAGCTCACTCACCCTCTACAGGGAAGATGCAGACTGTGCTCAGGTAAACAGGGAGTGAAAAGACCACGTAGATACTGTTTTGGGGTGAAAAGCAGCCCACGTAGAATGGGCACTATTTCAAAATGACTAAACAAGAAGAAACCCAGCTTGGGGTCTGTGCAATAATTCTACCCCTCATCCCCTTAAAAAAAAAAAAAAAAAGGAAGAGGAGGAAAGGAGTGTGTTACACTCATACTGCTCTCACCGCACAAGTCAGAAAGTCAAGAGACCAGTTGCTGGGGCAAGGAATAGCAACTTTACTTGGAGAGCCAGAAGACCAAGAAGATGGCGGACTAGTGTCCCAAAGAGCCACATTACCTGAGTTAGAATTCGGGCTTCTCTTATACGAAAAGGGAAGGGGGTATGGCTGGCTGCTGCAAACTTCTTAGTGCTGGAATCCTTTGTTTTTGCAGCTGTCCATGTAGGTCTGGTCAAGATGTTCCTATAAACCAACAAGACAATTGTTTTTTTCTGTTCTGCAGCTTTTTATCTCTGTATGAATGGGAAAGTGTTATTCCTTTAAAGGTCAGAGCCTTGAGAATGGGCTATCCTGTATGTATATTTCAGGCTACAGGCAACATTCTTTTACAAAAGGTGCAGAGCCAGCATGACTAAGCACAGGCAACAGCACAGGGTTAGAGCTAAAGGAATAGATCCAGTATGGAGTCAGGTTTGCTCTTCTCTGTTTCAGGAGGTCAAAATGCATAAGAACAAGCAAAAGCTCACATTGGAAGAAAACTTCAGAAAATTGCTTCTATGCTTAAGTAAGTTAAAAAGAAATATTTGATCAAAATAACATAACGGGGCTTCCCTGGTGGCGCAGTGGTTGAGAGTCCGCCTGCCGATGCAGGGGACGTGGGTTCGTGCCCCGGTCCGGGAGGATCCCACATGCCGCCGAGCGGCTGGGCCCGTGAGCCATGGCAGCTGAGCCTGCACATCCGGAGCCTGTCCTCCGCAATGGGAGAGGCCACAACAGTGAGAGGCCCGCATACCGCAAAAACAAAACAAAAAAAACGGAAAAGACTGCGCGCCTCGCGGAGACACAGGACTTACAGTGTATGCGGTGGCTGAAGACTCTGCCATGCATTCAGCCATGCATGTGGCTCCTCCACATACCCCCCACTCCAGGTTCATCAGTGAATAGGATTGCCCTGCTGATCGCTATGGATTGGGGAGGGCATGTGACACAGGTTGAGGCAATGAGGCTGAAAGAACCTGCTTACATTCCACGGCAGGGGGACTGTGCACTTGGTTGCCACTGGCAGCCATCTTGTGACCATGAGGAGAATGACCTTGTAGATGAGGTCAGTAAACAGCAGAGGAGACAGATAGAAAGACCCTGGGATCTTGATGACATCTTTGAGCTCATCCTAGCTCTGAGCTTTCTGTTGTTTACGTGTTTATGCCAACTGAAGTCATGGTTTCCTAACTCAAATACTTTGTTTTTTTTCCTTTTTTTTTTTCTATATGCTTCCATATTGCTTGCATTTCTTTTACATTCAGTGGTTATTCTTTCTGTAATTAGGGGAAAAGCTGTTTATATTTTGACAAGTTAATACATATGGAAACAAAGATACTGAAAACTCTTTAAGATGTATTATTTAAAGATGTAAATTTTAAAAGTAGGTTACAAAGTTTTCGATTGAGATGATCCAATTTTATTTTTAGAGGTATACATAATGTTACATATGCATAGAAAAAATCTAAAGGAATGCATACTGAAAAAATTGCAATTATTTTTGAGTAGTTGGATTATATGTGACTTTTTTCTTTTTGTCAGGTTCCTTCCTTCTTTCCTTCCATCCTTTCCTTTTTTCTTTCTTCGTTTTGTTTTTCTTTTCTACCAATGAACATGGAATGACTTACATAAAGGTTTATGTAAAGGTTTACATAAAGGTTTACATAACCTTTATGTAAAGGTTTAAAAGATAAATAAAATGTTAAATAAAAAGTGAAGCACTTTGATTTGGCCAACAAATGGTCTTAGTTTTATATCCTCTCAGATTTGAGTTTATATTTTGCAACTACTAAAATGAAAGGGGGGAAAAAACTGGAGGCGCCTCCTCTTCTCCCAACCCCAGCATTAAACACAAGCAGACTCCACCCTCTTGTTGGACGCAGGTATCGCTGGCTCCCCTCCACCTTCACAGCTCTTCCGAGTGGAAACTGAAAACGTTTCCTCTCTCTTCTCATGGGGGTGAGCCTTCCCAACACTGGTGGTTTTAGGGTCTTAGCTGATATCAGTTTGCCCTGTGGGGGTTCAGCTTCAGATCTACAGTAAATCCAGTGTCTGGTCATAGGATCAGCAATTAAAGCAAGAGATGGCTTTCCATGCCCTGCAAACAAATGTCTGATCCAAAATTGCAATGAGAAATTGTCTTTAGCATCTTCCTCTCTTCATTTTAGTATTACTCCTCATTTTTTCCCTTAGTCTCATTCTCTATGGCAGGTGAAACCGTGCGTAATCACTAGTTAAATCCATTTCAACTGTAAGATAATCACAGTTGTTTTAATTGTTGCTACAAAAGACTTGGGTCCTCCAAGCAGCACGTCTGAACAGTAAGAGGTTTGCCTGAGTTGTTGTCTAGGAACTTGGCATCAGCTGTGTCTAGTGGGAGCTGGGCTGGTTAACACCGGATGGGACCACTGACCTTCCACCTGCACACGTGAGAGCATCTGCTCTGCCACCTTCTGAGGCCAGTAGTGGAGCTACGCCTGTGCAGAAAGGCTGCTGTCACAGCTGTTTCCAATCACCTTTCCCTGCGCTCCCCAAGCCTCAGACCGCCCTGCCCTGCTTCTTTACTCTTCCTCCCACAAGCATCCCAGCCCCTTGCCCTCGGGGGGCGGGGGAGGGGCGATTTGAGACTTGTCTGCCTTATGAATAGCTCTCTCTTTGCTGCAAACCTCGGGGCCTCAGCATTCCGGTGTGCTGCACCACGGGCAAATGAACCTGGTTTGGTGACACGAGTATTTAATAGACATTAAATCATTTCACTCTCATAAAACCTCTGTAAGGTTGGTATCATTAAAACTATTTACAGATAAGTCTTGAAGCAGAGTTTCACAGGCAGTACTGATATTTGAGACTGGGTAATTCTTTGTCGTGGGTTGTCCTGTGCCTTGTAGGATGTTGCGTAGCATCCCTGGCCTCAACCCACTAGATGTCAGTAGCATCCCACTCTCCTCCCACCCAGTTGGGAAAACCAAAACTGTCTCCAGACATTGCCAAGTATTCCCTGTGGGGCAAAGTCACCCTCAGTTGAGCATCACTGCCTTGGGTGTTAACGTACCCAAGTCTCATTGTAGAGAAGGAGTTTGATTTTGAATTCCAGTCTGAACCAAAGCTTATGCTTGTAGCCATGATGTGCTGCATTGTTTTTCCCACCTTCACCGCTGGCATTCCTCCCCCCGCCCCGCCCCCAAGTACATCGTACTCTTCTCCCTGCCATAATCTGGAATTTTCTTCCTTTCCCCATCTGGCTGGGGCAGTTATCACTAATGAAGAGATAATTGGACAGAGCTGTCCTACAGCAGCCTCACCTCCACATCTTAAAGTTCATACGTCAACCTCTGATCAGAGCCTCCATGCCCACTGTCTTCATCCAGACCAGGCTCTGGAGGGTCAGGACCGCAGCTGCCTATGTACTGTGGTTTGCCTAGTGCCCAGGGTATAGAAGAGATGCCCATACTTGTTGGATCTAATTAAATTGAAGCCCATTGTGCTTTCTTCTTTACCTTATGAGAGAGATCTATTCCGTCAACCCTTCTTTTTTTCCCTTTAGTTATTCCGTGGACAGTTATTTACGAAATCATTACCACATGCCGTATCTCTCAGAGACCAAGGATGCAAGTGATTCTTTACACTTTAATGGGGCTGGTGGTGGAAAATAGGCACTTGTTACAATAGTATAAAGCACTCTATATATGAAGAGGCTTTTTTTTTCCTCTCCAGATTAGATTCCACTCTCCTCATATCTTACACCACCGAACGGAGGCTGTTAGGTGTTAACCTTACCTTGGGTACCACCGAAACGGAGAAATGGAGTCTCCACCTTCAGTGGGACCGTCAAGCTCCTCACCTCTTGAGCAGGAGACGCCCTCACATTCCGCCTGACCGGAAGCCGTCTTCCCATCCCGCCCACACGCTCGCCTGCGCATGCGCACACCTGTTTCCTTCCCACCGAATCCGAGGCCGCGACGTGCCTGTGTGCGTCACGGGAGCCCTTGTCTGCGGGCCCCGCTCTCTCCCTGGGCCACCGCCTCGTCAACTGCACGCGAATAGACTCACGTCTCCGAAGTAAGGCAAAACCTGTGCACACGCCTTGTTTCTCTCCGGATACCAGGCCAGCTTCCCTTTCGGTTGCCAGCTGCTGGAAAGCGTCGCGTTCCCTCCCTACCGAGTCCCTGGCCTCGGCGACCCCGGGCTGGGGGCCACGAGGGCCCGCCGCCCTGCTGCGGCTGAGGCTGAGGCTGAGGCTGAGGCCGAGGCCGAGGCCGAGGCTGAGGCTGGAACCGCCGGTCCACGGTCCGCGGGGCGGGCAAGGCTGTCCTGCCATCCTGAGCGCTCAGTGCCACTGGCGTTCGACCAAGGTAACGCTCCCCATCTTTCTAGAAAAGGAACTCCAGCGTTTTCACTTCTTGGGATTTTAAAAAATTACAGCCACTTTCTCCAGAACACATTAAACGATGCACAAATTGATGAGGAAAAAGTGAGCATTCTTGCTCGCCCGGTGTGAAGCTTTCGGCGTGAGGAAGCTTCCGCGTTGTCTCCGGCCGCAGAAACACACGCGGTGAGAGGGTGTCTCCTCCTCCCTCCCTCCCTTTGTCAGCTTCCTTTCATTAGAGGTACATTTTTTGTTCCTCTGAGTTGTTAGGGGGGAACACGTCCTCCCCCTCGCGATGGATGGTTCAGCCTGTGCGAGGGGTGTGAACCTTCTCTCTTTCTCGTGGCTTCTCTGCCCACGTGACCTGTCTGATGGAATGAAGAGACTTCAGCTGGTCCTTGCGCATCTTCTCCCCCTTCTCTCGTGGGGAGGGGTCTGCGCTGGGGCCGCACTGCTCTGACCGGTCACGTGTTGTAGGATTCGCATATCCAGTATTAGGAGGACGTTCTTCTCTCACGCTAGACCACGTCTGCCACCAGACCGGCTGGTCCAGCCTGAAGGTGGTGTTTGGCACCCTTCTGCCTTACTTTTTGTCATATATCTCAGTTTGCTCAGAATTCAAGTCAGAAAGGGGGTGAGATAACATTTATTCAGACATGTGTTAATGAAAACTTAATAGTCAATCTATGAAAGAAAAGGAAACTTTTATTTGAGACAAATTGGAGGATTATAACTGGGGAACAGCCCCTCAGAAACCTCCAAGAGCTGTTCTGTCTGTTAGAAGTCGAAACACAGTTACATAAAATTTTTGAGACAGAGATGACATTGGATGACGTATTATTGACAGTTCACACAATCCAGATCTGTAAGTACAAAGTATTGGGTCATCCTGACCCCCTGACAAGATCAGGAAGGAATGTTATCTTTAAGGAGTTGTCTTGTTGGTGCGAGCAGGTATTCCTGCCAGTGGGGGAGTTTTTTTCGATGCATAAGGCAGATACAAAATGCACAGTGGGGGGAGAGAGGAGGCCAAAGGGCAGAGAAAAATTGTTTTATGTTTAAATTTTTCTTGCTATAAAATGTGAACTTTATTTTACACATTTCTACATTTAATGAGTTGTCCTTTTTTATCCGTGAGGGTAGCCCTTTGTATATTAGGTATAATTCTATTAGGTATAATTCTATCTCATGTACCTCAGAGTATATTATTTGTCATGACTTTGTTAATGGTTTTTCTCCCTTTACATAAGTGTCTAATTGCTGTGTAGTCAAATATGTTGGCCTTTTCTTTTTTGGCCTCTCCCACACAAAAGTTACACATTCTCCTAAATTTTCTTTTAGCATTTCAGTGTTTATATTTTGATCTTTAATATATCTGAAGCTTATTTTTGCACATAGTTTGAAGTAGGGGGTCCAGTTTTTTAGTTTTTCCAGATGAATAGTCAATTAGGCCAGCACTGTTTATTTTAAAAACCAACCTTTCCTTTTTTTCTTTTTAATAAATTTATTTATTTTTGGCTGCGTTGGGTCTTTGTTGCTTGGCTTGGTCTTTCTCCAGTTGTGACGAGCGGGGCTACTCTTCGTTGCGGTGCGTGGGCTTCTCACCGCAGTGTCCTCTCTTGTTGCGGAGCACGGGCTCTAGGTGCACGGGCTGCAGTAGTTGTGGCACATGGGCTCAGTAGTTGTGGCTCGTGGGCTCAGTAGTTGTGGCTCGCGGGCTCTAGAGCACGGGCTGCAGTAGTTGTGGCGCACAGGCTTAGTTGCTCCGCGGCATGTGGGATCTTCCCGGACCAGGGCTCGAACCCGTGTCCCCTGCGTTGGCAGGCGGATTCTCAACCACTGCGCTATCAGGGAAGCCCCCAACCTTTTATCAAAGATCTTTTCCTAATACCCAAGAGGAGCCTCAAATTTGAGATACTAATTAACTGTACCTGCTCCTACATTCTTCAGTTAATCAGAGGTACCTCCACCTTCATGTTTGTCTTTCATGTTTGCACCATCACCTGACTACTAGCAATGTCCCAAATAACTTTAAAAAACTTAAAGCAGTTAAGTGTTTAATATAGAAAAATTAGAAAATATAAATAAGCAAGAGGAAGAAGTTGAAAACATTCATTATCCCCCAAACTCAGAGATGACCTTGTGGTGTATATTGTTGTAGACGTCCCCCCCTTTTTTCAACAGGAGTCCAGGGAGGATGGTTTTACGCCTGTTACCTTCCTTTTACTCCTCCAAATCCACCCTCTGCCACTGTGCTCTCAAGTCTCTGTCCCAGGAGCCCCCTTGTATGAACAACATCAAGTTCCCTTACTCTCAGGCTTCCTGTTGGATTTGGCCAGTGGGGACTCCAGCAGATGACTGGCGGGAGGGGGGAGGGAATGAGGTCAGGGAAGTGGATTCCTAACTCCCCAGATTCATTGTTGCGTCCCAAGTGCTCCTCCGGGAAACCTTTCTGCGTGACTCTCTCCATCTGGGTCCCCAGGACTCCCTCCCACTCATCCCTTTGGGTTTGGGGCGGTAACATCACTGTCCTAAGTGGTCTTCCTGAACCCGTAACTTTATAACTGTCCCTTCATTAAACCCTCCTCAAATCATCCTAGGTCATACCATCCGTTTCCTGGCTGCTACAAGGGGGGCAATTTTAAAAAACGGGTAACACAAGTAATACCTGAATATATTTGTGCTGTAAGAAAAAAAAAAAACTGAACAATACCCATGAAGTGAAAACATCTATCTTAACTTTCAGTCTCCTAATTGGAATCCTCTCCTCAGAGGTAACTGTTGATTTCAATTCGGTGAATATCTTTCCAGATTTTTATTTCTTGCATTTACTTACGCATAAGAATATATGGACAAATACAGATTCTCATGCATAGATTTGGGGTGTGTGAGTATATGTGTGTTTACATAAGTGATATCATACTGTATATATTGTTCTGTATTTTGCTATTTAAAATTGATATATGAGGATTTTTCTGCTTCAGAGCAATATAAACTGTAACACATTTAAAAAAACCTGCTGCCTAGTACTTTGTAGTGTGGAGATGCAACTATTTATTTAATCCCTCCCCTATTGACTGACATTCTGGGTATTTCCAATTTTCCACCCTTATAAACAACATAACTAAAAAATCTGTATACACCCCTTTTAATGTGCATGGACCATTAGTTTCCTAAGACAGATGCTGTGAATTCAAACCCTGGAGAAGCTTCAGCACATTTGCGGGTATTGTTCTAATGTACACCATGGAAGTGTCTCCCCCTTGTCCTGCGTGTAGATACACATGTATATATGATGGGCGCCCTGGAAGACTAGCCACAAGGCAGTCTTTTCAAAACGAGGGACTTTTAGTTACGAGTTGCAAGAACCTGGAACTCTGACTCGGGTCCTCTGATTCACTGTAAGGCGGGTGCTCACCTCAGCTCACCGTCTCAAGGTGTGCAAGGTCCGTCACCGTCTTCACAACCATTTCACTTCTCTGTCAGGTCCCCTCTGCCTGGCAGCGTAGGCAGAGTCGTAGTGGGCACCTGGGCGCTTTCTTCGAAGGAAGAGGAGGGGCCCCCCCGGCTCCCCCAGCACGCCTGTGGTTTCTCGGCTTGCTCCTGGGCTCCGAGCGGGGAGCTGGACCCTGTGTAGGGTGAATACAGGTCCGTCTGTGCGGCTTCCCTGGGACAGTCCTGGTTGGTGCCTGCGGCCCCAGCATCACTATCCGTAGCACTCTCTCTCACTTTCCCAAGTGTCCCAGTTTGGCTGTTGATCTATAGGGTCACCGTCCCCACCCCCAACCCCAGAATCTCATTTCCCTGTTTCCTTTCTATCTCACCTCTCTCCCCTCCTCCAACCTAGAGAATGTGTGTCTCATCTCAGCTTGGAAACCCTGACTTTCACCATCACCTCATATTCTTTCCAGTCTAGTGTTTTTGGTGTAAAACTGATGCCGTGACTCTTTCAAGGCCAGGCTCTTGATACTGAAAAGCCAAGATGTATGAACCTCCAAAAAGCACTTCCTCTGCTTCTCTGATGTACTAACCCTTCCCTGGGATGTCTGACGGTCGCCTCACAGTGGACTCTGACTGGTAAAGGGCATTGGGTAAAAATAAACTATGGTAATGAGAAACACATGGTATAGGAATCTAGACACATACCCACCCTTGCGTCATTCCCCTTGTGTCCCCTTGTGACACCCTCCCTTGTGTCACTCCCCCCGAACCCCTAGAGGAAGCTGACTGCTCTCAGAGCTGTTCTCTGCTACCCCCTCCCCAGGAAGTAACCTGTGTGAAGCTGGCTTCCCTGGGGAGTCAGTTCCACTGCAGGGACCCGGGTGGGGCACTGGGCCAGCACCGTCTAGGATGACTTCAGCCAGCAGCTGGCCAGATGCCAGATCATTAGCGTCCCACAAAGGCCCAGGAGTTGGACACTCCTGGAAAGAGGGAGACTCTACACTGAGTGAGATCACCCTGAATTAATTGGAGGGAAGTTTCTGCTACCTAGTGCAATGGGCACAAAACATTAAAAAGTAAGTAGACTTAGGGGAAAATAAAGCCAGTTACATTTTTTGCATATCCGAGCTGTGACCTGAGATTCACCCCGCTGCATGTCGGGATTCATGTGGGATTGACATAGTCATAATAATAGTAGCATTTATCGATGGCATACTATGTACCAGGCTCTGTCCTAAGGGCTTTACATGTGATGTTATAGATACGATTCACCCCATTTTACAGAAGACAGTTGAGTCACATAGGAGATTAAAGGATTGTCCAAGGTCAAGGGACACATTGGCCTTACAGACTGATGACAAACCCTGGAATGGAATTTGGGACGGGTCACCCCGGCACGTGAGAAAACTGGTGTGCGGAGATGAGGCGAACTTCTCAGAAGTTTGTTGACTTAGAGTATTAGTGGGCCGGGGTGAGCATGCTTTTGAACAAAGTGCTGTTGTTTCTGAGTCTATGCAGTATGGTCGGCAAAAAGAAATTTAGAGGGGAGAAAAGGAGCACATAAAGGCTATTCTGTGAATTCCTGAGTGAACTGAACTTTGTCCCAGAAAGGGATGAGTTTTGTACCTTGTAGCTCATAGTTCCACCTCCAGGACCCCAGCTCCGACCACCCGGGTAGAGGACCCCAGACTGCAGGCACACTGGCCCCCTTTAACCTGCCATGAAGCCACTGCAGACAAGCTGCGCTTTGAAGGATGATCCCAGTTTCCAACACCAGAAGGGAAAAGCATTCCCCATCCTAAAGGGGATGAGGTTTTTCTTTTTGTTTTGAGACAACCTCTAAACGTTTCCAGAAGAACAAATGCCTTCTCTGCTTCTCTTGATTTTGTCAGTGGCAAACGGAACATCGGGCGGTGGACTGTCATACAGAAACGAAGGTGGGTGTGGGGACTTCTGCAAACTGGAAGGAACCCCGAAGACTGCAGGGGTCCAGGCTCAGCCCCCTCTCCCTGTCCTGCCACAGCCAAGGCCCAGAAGGAGGGGGAGGGGAGAAGGCACTGCTGGGCATCAGGCTGAGGAATCCACCTGCATCAGTGCTCCCCTTAAGGAAAGGCAGTTACTCGCAGCTCCACACTCCAAACTCGCCAGTAGTAACTCCCAGGTAAGTGAGGAGACCTGGCCGGGAGGCCGTGGATCTGGGGGTGGCGTGGGGCGGCAGCCTTGGGAGCCTCCACGCAGCGTGGCTCGGGAGCGGTGAAAGGGAGAGGGTCCCAAAAGATGCTGGAGCAGCTGAGCCTTTCCCTGTGTGGCTGAGGGCAGTGTGCCTGCAGCCGGGAGGGCCAGAGGCCAGCGAGAGGGTGCTGCGGCCCAGCCTGGAGGACTGGGGATGCCTCGGATGAGGCTCCGGGGGGATCAGGCTTCTCCTACCGCGGATTGCAAGTCCCACCCATCCCCAATTCCCAGAATTGAGATGCAGCCCCAGGAGGGGCGGGCGTATATGAACTGTTGAGAAATCATGATCTGAATTGACTAAGACCTCATTTCTACCACCCTACGGAACGAGGAGTGGTGGTCAGTGGCGACTGTTGGAGACAAAAACATCATTGCTATAAGATTTTACGTTTCCTGTACACCTGACTTTAAGGCCTGAGTAACTGGTACCCACTCTGTTTTAGGAAGTGTACTAGAACAGACCCTTTCCTACTACTAAAGGAGCCCTGTTACTCTTGAAGAAACAGGGACGTCACCATTCCCTGGAAGGTGATGAAAAGTGCTCTGGTTTAGTGATGTTTGGTGCATTTGGGTGAGTGGCGTTTGTCTTGATTTAGAGTGTGAGGGTAGAGAGGCTTGGCTCTGTGGGAATGAAGTTGGTGCAAGTTCCTGTGGAAAAGGGTTTTTATTAGCGTTTTGATTGCTGTTTGCAGGCAAGAAACAAAATAAAATACAGAAGTGTCTGCTTTGAGAGAGACTCTGGGAGAGCGGTAGGGACATGCAGTGCTGCAGTGGCTCAGGCGACAGTGCAAGGGTGGGTCCCAGCCCCTCCCCGGTCCCTTGGGGTGTTGTGTTAAAGGGCAGCCAGCAGGGATACTGGTGACCTCACGCAAGGGCAGCAGATGGGCTCCTCTGGGCAGCCTGGTGGGCAGTAGATATCAGACAGGAGCGAGGGGCTGGGAAGGAGGGGCACATCAGCAGGCAGACTCGGCCGTGGGTGCCGTGCAGGGTCACGTTTCAAGGACTCTGGGTAGACGTGGAACCTGGAAATGCAGGTTACGTATGATGAGTGTGAAGAGCTCCATGATACTTAGGTATAAGAAAATCCTTTTCTTTACTTTTCTACATAAAATCAAATCTGGCTCAGAGTTCATTAGCTTGGCCGACAGGATGTCCCAGTCAGTCATTTTTGGAAGACTGTCACCAGGCAAAAGCATTTCTACTCCAGGTACCAAAATCTGCCAGAGAGAATCTTTGGGTAAAGGAGGCAAATGGTTTTGGGTAAGTCAGTAGGTATAATTTTAACCGTCACCACTTCCACTCCCTGGGTCCCTGGCCAAATGTATTCTGGGAGTGTCCCTAAAGGGAGAAACAGCAACACTGGGGAAAGCATATGCTGCATCCCTGTACGGTGTTTCTCCAGCTGGTGTGGGGACTGGCTGCCAACAGACCATCCCTCTGTACTACTGAGCTGTCTGCTTCTGGTGTTGGGATGCCTAATAAGGTTAGGGAGTCTCATGGGCATTAGCCTATGGCCTGCTTTTTCTCTGTAAAATGAGTTCCATGGTCAGAAGTGATGTCGTGTGGGAGAACATGACAGAGTATAAGCCATTCAGCAAGTCCGTAGAGAGAGTGCTGGCAGCAGCGTGATGACAGGCAGGGAACCAAACCCAAATCGGGAACAGGTGCCTGTTCCAAAGGGAACAGTCACCCTTTCCCTAATGGAAAGTGCCCAATGCAATCAGCCTGCCACCTGGCAGCTGGCCCCTGCCCCAGAGTTCCTCACTGCACTAAACGGCACCGCTGGTCACTCAGTCGATCAGGTTAAAATCCTCAGAGTTCTCCGTCATTTTCCTTCACACTCAACATCCAATCTGCCAGCAGGTACTACTGTTTCTACTTTTAAAATGGCTCCCAAATCTGATTTCTTCTCATCCACCTCTGCCTCTGTCACTCTAATCCAGGCCATTATTGTCTCACCTGGACCACTGCAATAGCATCCCAGCTGGCCAGCTTGCTTCTAATTTTTCTGGTCTACAAACTGTTCTCCACACAGTGATTAAAATTTTTTTTTAATTGTGATAAAATATGCGTAACGTAAAAATGGTTAAAATAGTAAAATTTTAAGTGTGCATTTCAGTAGTGTTAAGTACATTTACATCTTTGTGCAGCCAATCTCCAGACTCTTTGATCTTGCAAAATTGAAACTCTATACCCATGAAACAGCATCCCATTTCCCCTCCCCCCAGTCCCTGGAAACCACCATTCCTTCTCAATGAAATTGATTGCATGCCCCATATAAGTGGAATCATATACTCCACTTTTTGTGTGTGACTGGCTTATTTCACTTAGCCTAACGTCCTCAAGGTTCGTCCATGTTGTAACGTGTCAGGAATCAAAAATCAATAAGGAAACATCAGCTTTAAATGACACATTAAATCAGATTAACTTAACATATATATACAGAACAATCCATCCCAAAGCAACAAACTATACATTTTGAAGTGCACAAGGAGCATCCTCCAGGATAGATTGTATGTTAAGCCACAAAACAAGTCTTGATAAATTTAAGAGGATTGAAATCATATCAAGCGTTTTTTTCTGACTGCAGTGGTATGAAACTAGAAATCAATTACAAGAAAACTGGAAAATTCACAAATTTGTGGATAAAACAGCATGTTACTGAGCAACCAATGGGTCAAAGAAGAAATTTTTTAAAAATACCTTGAGATAAAAAAGAAAATGGAAATGCAACATACCAAACCATATGGAATGTAGCAAATGCAGATGTAAGAAAGCAGTTCATAGAGATAAATCCCCAATTCAAGAAACGTGACAAATCTCAAACAACCTAACTTTACAGCACAAGGAACTGGTAAAGAACAAGTGGAGCCCAAAGTTAGTGGAAGGAAGGAAATAACAAAGACCACAGCAGAAATAGATACTAAAAAGACAATAGAAAAAAATCAAATTGAGATATGTTTTTTTGAAAAGATAAACAAAATTGACTAAACTTTTAACTAGACTCACCAAGACAAGACACAAAATTAGAAATGAAAGAGGAGACATTACAACTGATAACACAGAAATACAAAGAATCATAAACGACTACTATGAACAGTTATACACTAACAAATTGGGTAAGCTAGAAGAAATGGGTAAATTCTTAGAAGCATTCAACCTAACAAGACTGGTTGATGAAGAAATAGAAAATCTGAACAGAGCAATTACTAGAAAGGAGATTGAATTAGAATCAAACACCTGCCAGGAAACAGAAGTCCAGGACCTGATGGCTTCACTGGTGAGTTCTACCAGACATTCAGAGAAGAATTAAAACAGTACTTCTCAATATCTTCCCCAGCAAAAGGAGAGAACACCCCCAAACTCATCTTATGAAGCCAGCATTCTAACACCCAAACCAGACAAGGACGCCACAGAAAAGTACCAGCCAATGTTCCTGATAAAACATAGATGCAAAAATCCTCAAATATCAGTAAGCCAAATTCAACACTATGTAAAAAAGATCATAAATCATGATCAAGCAGGATTTATTCCAGGAATGCAAGAATGATTCATCATCTGTTAATCAGTCAACCATTATACACCACATCAACAAATGAATAAAAATCATATGATCATCTCAACAGATGCAGAAAAAGCATTTGACAACATTCAACATCCATTTATGATAAACACTCTCAACAAAGTAAGTGTAGAGGAAATGTACCTGAACATAATACAGGCCATACATGACAAGCTCAATGCTGACATCATACTCAACAGTGAAAAGCTGAAAGCTTTTCCTCTGAGATCAGGAGCAAGACAAGGATGCCCACTCTCACCACTTTTATTGGACATAGTATTGGGACTCCAAGTCAAAGCAGTTAGTCAAGAAAAGAAGAATCAATATTGTTAAAATGTCCATACTACCAAATCAACCTACAAATTCATTGCAAACCCTATCAAAATTCCAATGACATTTTTTGACAGAAATAGAACAAACAATTTTAAAATGTGTATGAAACCACACATACACCCAAAAAACCCTAAAGAGCCAAAGCAATCTTGAAAAATAAGAACAAAGCTGGAGGCACCATGCTCCCTGATTTCAAACTGTATTACAAAGCTAGAGTAATCAAAACAGTATGGCATTATTGTGGAGAAAAAGGAACCTTCCTACACTGTTGGTGGGAATGTAAATTGGTACAGGCACTATGGAGAACAGTATAGAGGTTCCTTAAAAAACTAAAAATAGAGCTACCATATGATCCAGCAATCCCAGTCCTGGGCATATATCCGGACAAAACCATAATTCAGAAAGGTACATGCACCCCAATGTTCATTGCAGCACTATTTATAATAGCTGAGACATGGAAGCAACCTAAATGTCTATCGACAGATGAATAAATAAAGAAGATGTGGTACATGTATACAATGGAATATTATTCAGCCATAATAAAGAATGAAATAATGCCATTTGCAGCAACATGGATGGACCTAGAGATTATCATACTAAGTGAAACAAGTCAGACAGAGAAAGACAAATATCATATGATATCACTTATATGTGGAATCTAAAAAGATGATACAAATGAACTTATTTACAAAATAGAAACAGACTCACAGACATAGAAAACAAACTTATGGTTACCAAAGGGGAAATGTGGGAGGGATAAATCAGGAGTTTGAGATTAACATACACACACTACTATATATAAAATAGGTAATCAACAAGGACCTACTGTATAGCACAGGGAATTCAACTCAATATTCTGTGATAACCTATATGGGAAAACAATCTGAAAAAGAATGAGTATATGTATATGTATAACTGAGTCAATTTGCTGTACACCTGAAACTAACACTAAAAAACACCCCAGTATGGCATTGTCATAAAAGCAGGTACATAGATCAGTGGAACAGCATAGAGAGCCCAGAAATAAATCCACGCACATATGGTCAATTAAAGGCTCCAAGAATATACAATAGGGAAAGGGACAGTCTCTTCAATAAATGGTGTTGGGAAAACTGGACCCCTATCTAATATCATACATGAAAATTAGCTCAAAATGGATTAAAGACTTGATGTAAGACCTGAAACCTGAAATCACAAGCTCCTTGATACAGGTCTTGGCGATGGTTTTTTGGATCTGACACCAAAAACAAAGGCAACAAAAGTGAAAATAAACAAATGGGACTACCTCAAACTAAAAAGCTTCTGCACAGCAAAGAAAACCATCAACTATATGAAAAGGCAACAAAAAAAATGGGAGAAAATATTTGCAAATCATTTATCTGATGAGTTAATATCCAAAATATACAAAGAACTCACACAACTCAATATCAAAAAAACGCTCTGATTTTAAAATGGACAAAGGATCTGAATAGACATTTTTCCAAAGAAGACATACAGATGGCCAACATGTACATTAAAAGGTACTCAACATCACTAATCATCAGGAAATGCAAATCAAAACCACAATATCACCTCACACCTGTTAGAATGGCTATTATCAAAAAAACAAGAAATAACAAGTGTTTGTGAGGATGTGGAGAAAAGAGAACCCTCCTGCACTGTTGGTGGAATGTAAATTGGTGCAGCCATTATGGAAAACAGTATGAAGGTTCCTCATAAAATTAAAAATAGAACTATCATATGATCCAGCAATTCCACCTCTGAGTATGTATCTGATGGAAACAAAAACACTAACTCAAAGATAAACGTACCCCCATGTTCACTGCAGCATTATTTACAATAGCCAAGACATGGAGCAATCCAAGTGTCCATCCATGGAGGAATGGATAAGGAAGTTGTGGTATATATATATATCAATGGAATATTGTTCAGCCATAAAAATGAAATCTTGCCAATTGTGACAACATGGATGGACTTTGAGGGCATACTGTATGATCTCATGTGAGATCGTACATACAGGAATATGTATACACATACACATATATATGTACATATACACATACACATGTGGAATCTACAAAAATAAAAAAAAAAACTCCTTGATACAGAGAACAGATAGGCAGCTGCCAGAGTCAGGGGGTGGAGGGTGAGTAAAATGGGCAAAGAGGTCCAAGGTACAAATTTCCATTCTGAAATGAGTAAGTTCTAGGGATGTACTAAGATCGAGCTGTATGATTGAAAGTTACTAAGAGAGTAGACCTTAAAAGTTCTCATCGGGGAAGGGGAAGGGGAAGCTGGGACGAAGTGAGAGAATGGAATGGACATATATACACTACCAAACGTAAAATAGATAGCTAGTGGGAAGCAGCCGCATGGCACAGGGAGATCAGCTCTGTGCTTTGTGACCACCTAGAGGGGTGGGATAGGGCGGGTGGGAGGGAGACACAAGAGGGAGGAGATACGGGGATAGATGTATACGTGTAGCTGATTCACTTTGTTATACAGCAGAAACTAACACACCCTTGTAGAGCAGTTACACTCCAATAAAGATGTAAAAAAAAAAAGTTCTCATCACAAGAAAAATGTTTGTGTGTGGATGTTAACTAGAATTATTGTGGTGATCATTTCACAGTACATCCAAATGTGAAATCGTTACGCTGTACACCTGAAACTTACCTGTCAATTGTATCTCAACTTAAAAAGGACATTACAGAATCATTAATCCATACTCAAAAAAAAGTATGTGCTGATTCCCATAAGCAGGTATAAAAAATTCAGTTGTGGGAAATTCAGAGAATTCAGAAAGCAGCAATGGGAATTCAGAGAAGAAAGAGATGATTTTCAGCTCTAGCAGTTAGAAATGTCTGGATGAGGCAACATTATTTGAGCCAGGCTTTGAGACAAGGGTACCATTTTAATAGGAAGAGAGATGGAATGGATCAACCTATAACTTACAAGATATTAGTAAATTAATAAATAAGATAGTTTGTCTTGTAAAATATAAGAAAAATACAGGTGTATGAACCATCTGGGGCTCCTGTTAAAATATAGATTCTGATTCAGTAGGTTTTGGGTGTGACATTTCTAACAAGCTGGCAGGTGATGCTGAAGCTCTGGTCCATGGAGCAAGGGGTTAGGCTTTGCAGGTGGATGGAGCCACACGGGTGAGGCTCCGAGACGGGAAAGAGTATAACACTTTCCCAGAAGTAAGAACGGCCCAGTTAACCAGAGTGTGATTGTATTTGGGAAGCTATGTGAAGTAAAGCTACAAGGCAGGTCAGATCCAAACCGTAGAGTGTTTTCTTTTTTAAATTGAAGCATAGTTGACTTACAGTGTTGTGTTAATTTCTGCTGTACAGCAAAGTGACTCAGTTACACACACATACATTCTTTTTCATATTCTTTTCCACGATGGTTTATCTCAGGATATTGAATACAGTTCCCTGTGCTCTGCAGTAGGACCTTGTTGGTTATCCATCCTGTATGTAATAGTTTGCATCTGCTCCTCCCCCACATCCCCTCCCCCTTGGCAACCACAAGTCTGTTGCAAACTGTAGAGTGTTTTGAATGTTGAGTTTTCAAATGTGAACTGTGTCCCACAAGAGGGAAAGTGTTGAGAGGGGAAATAACGGGATCAGAATACAGGTTAGCAAAGTGAATCTGGCTGTGGGATGCAGGACCAGTTGGAACACTAACTGTAACGGTCCACGTGAGAGGGGTTGAGGGCTTAAGATGGAGAGATGCCAGCTAGACTGGGAAGGAAAAAATTATTTTTATGTAGCAAACAGATGCTCAAAACCTAAAAATTGGATAAATAAATGAATCAGCAAATAAAATAAAGAGCTTACCATCGGAAGAGGACACAGGACATGGAGGTGGACATGTGACTGTCGTCTTGATGTGTGGGAAAATGATGATGCCGTTAACAGAAAACTGAGGAAGGGGCGTTTGTTTGGGGGAAAACATGATCCTAGCGATACTCATTGAATTTTCCCTGTGTGCCGTTTACAGATTCGAATGCTGTTTTTGCTTTGTCTCACTTAGTCCTTTACCACAATCCCATGAGGACATACCATTTATATGCCCTCTTTTAAGGATAAGGAAACTGAGGAACAGAGAGATTAAGTAACTTGTTCAAGGTCACACAGCTGGTAAGAGGTGGAGCCAACCTCAAACCAGGCCCTCTGGGTCCAGTATACAGCTCCTAACGGCCGCCCTCAGTCCTGTGGTGCATCAGATGTGTCTGGGGGTGGCTCCCCCAGCTCCCCTTGTGTGTGGGGGGGTCGGCCTTTGGCTCCCATGCCCCCGGCCGCAGCTAATTGTCCAGGGGAGGAGACCTGGCAGGGCAGGCCTGTGACCTGGTGGGAAAAGTGAATTGAGCTGACCTAGTTCCTCTCCTGGGAACTTGGAACGGGGAAACGGACGTTGATTTGGGGAGATAAGGGGACCCCTCGTTCCCGCCCTTGAGACTGTCCCCAGGCCCCTGCAATCTGGGGCCCGTCATTAAGCCCCCCTATTCCTGAGGTGACTTAGTCTCTGTTCTTTGTACCCAAGTGATCCTGACTTCAGCTCAATAATGTACTTCCTTCTAAGAATTTGTCCAGATCCATTGAAAAATGAATAAAATACTTTGGTAATGCTAGGTGAACATTAGCCCTCTAGTTTTCCCATCTGTCAATTAAAGAATAAGCAGAAATTCATGGGGTGATGTGCACGGGCAACATTCACAAGTGAAAGCTTAGGAGTCAAAACCTCAGCCGACACCAGCAGGAGGGGCAAAAATGGGGAGAGTCCCCCATCTGCAGGATCGTATCTCTTTCAAAAGAGCCGCACAGCACCGTTCTCACTGCGGTACCAGGATAGGGGCAGAGACGGGCGCGAAAGGTCTTCCACTGAGGGCAGCGATAGCTAACCTACCAGGCAACAGGCATTTTGCAGAATATTCTAGAAGACAGGCCTCCTCAACTTTTGT
This sequence comes from Phocoena sinus, assembly GCF_008692025.1. Classification (NCBI taxonomy): domain Eukaryota; kingdom Metazoa; phylum Chordata; class Mammalia; order Artiodactyla; family Phocoenidae; genus Phocoena; species Phocoena sinus. The sequence continues at coordinate 1,059,503 of NC_045764.1, read as the reverse complement.
GCCATTAAGAGTGGGAACAGCTAGAGCCAGAGCAGGCTGCTGGTGGGAGGGTGATGCGACCTCAACGTCCGTCTCTCCGCTCATGGCCGGGGCGGCTGCTGCGCATCGGGGTGGGCACCCTCTGCATGCCCCCAGGGCACATGCCTCCTTCCCCACATGGCTGCTTGAAGGAGCGGGCGGACCTTCCCAGACAGGCAGACGCTTCTCCGCCGACGTGCATCGGTGTCTGTGCCCCTGCCAGGACCTTCAAGTATACTCTAGCGGTGCCTGCACGAAAGGGTGTGAGTGGGGAAAGCTTCTAAAGTATTAGACACGACCATGCTGAACTGAGGTAGCCTCCCTGTCGAAGGATAATTTATAGACCCTCAGTACCTAAAATCTGAGCTTTGAGCAGTTACCAAGAGAGAGAGAAAAGCTGTGTGTGATTAGCTGGTACTACCTTGTACGCACTGTTTATTTAGACTGGAAAGTCCTTTGCATCTGTGAACCTCTGGAAAACCTTGACTCAGTCTTCAACTTAACTTCAACATCATTTCCTCCAGAAAACCTTCTCTGACCTTCCCAGAGCCCTGTGTTTCCTTCCCCGGGCTCCCATTCAGCCCTGCACATGCGTTTAGGAGAACGGTGTGTTCTCGGGCCTCTCAGTCAGGCCCTGTATCGTGTTTGTCTTCGTGTCCAGTGCCTGGCGCAGAGCGGTTGCTTCAAGTATTTTGGCCAAATAAATGAAAACGTGATTACAGGAAGATGCCCCGTCCCAGTGCACTTGCCTGTGTGAGACAAGAACGAAGAAGACACCGTAGTCGAGGGAGTTTGAACATTGAGCGTGAAGGAGAGCTTTGATGACAGCAAAAGGAAGATGTCGATTGAAAAGCCACCTGTCTCTGGACACCAACAGGAGGAAATAAGACAGAAAAAGATTTCGAGAGACAAAGGCCCTAAGACTTCCTAATTGAACAGAGGGGCTCAACCCTGCTGTGAAGATCCGGTTATTATTTCATATTTTCAAGGTAGCCCCTGTTAGGTGCGGACAGGGCTGCAGAAGACATGGACACAAGGAAGGAAGTCAGTAAGAGTCCCGAGGATTAAGTCTTGAGAAAGAAATAGACCAGAGGTTTGCTACATTTTCCGAGGAAATTACAGATTCAGGCACACCAAGAGCCTCACCGAAACAGAGCCTTGCGCTTTAAAACGACCCTTGGCTGCCCTGAAGTGGAAGGGCCTCATTGCTACAGCCTCTGAAGGAGATGCGCACCCCTGTGCCCCTTAGGTGCAGAACGAGGGGCGAGGCAGCTCCTCCCCACTGGCAGCCCCGGGCCGAAGCAGGGAGCTTCCTCCACCACCGGCACAGGGGTCTTGCCCAACGCACGTCATCATCGCTGTGAATCAGTGACTCACGGTTGTCTGCCATCCTGCCCACTCCCAAGTGGGGAGCTTTTGTGGTGGCTGACATGACCCTGCTCTAGCGCTGTATGTCCAGTGTGTATATGGGAGGGACGGGGTGGGATAATTTTATATTAGTTCATGGCTCACCAGACCACAGACAGCCGCATCCGAATCTGAGGGAGGAAACTGCATCAGAGAGAGGTTCTGGAGCGTGGGCTGCATGCGGAGCTGGGTGGCGCTTTCCACTAACAGCTTTGGGGGGACGGACGGGAGGCTGTGCTCTATGGGGTAGGAAGGGGGCTACAAGTGATTATTTGGTGCCAAGAGGAGCAGGTGGCAGAGACCGGTAGCGCTCAACAAAGCCCTGTTCTCTTCTCTCCGGGCACACGATCAGACCACATTTCCCAGCCTGCCTGGTGGCGAGTTGTGACCATGTCACGACTTCTGACTGAGGGTCTCCCTTGAGAGCATTTGCCCTTCTGCTGGCTGGATGTCAAGGTCACCTTGGGAGGTGACCGAAGACAGAGCTGCTCTCCATCACCTGACCCCTGAACAAGGAAGACACATTTGAACTCCTAAGTGAATGAGAAATAACCTTGTATTGGGTTCAGCCACTGAGATGGTGGGTTTATTACAGCAGGTGCCAATCCCTGGCTAATGCCGAGCTTTCCGCTTTTCATTACTTGAGGCAGCAGACTGATCGCCTGCCTAAAGCATTCTTGGGGTTCTTTGTGTTATCATGGGAGAGAAGACCCCTGAAGAGAAGAAAAAATTCTTCAACTGGTGAGATGGGTTTTCAGAGAAATTTGATTAGACCACTGAGAGAGATTTGCTCTCCTCTTGGACCTGAGGCTGCTGATACGGGACACAGCTCAGTTACCTTGTGGCTTGTGGTCAAATTATAGCACTCAGGATGGATGGACCTGAGATGCTGCTTCAGAAGAAGGTTCGTTTCTGTATGAGTGATGTTTACATCATAAAAATAAAACATTTTGTTTTATTTCTCCATTTTTTCATTGACCTTAGTATGGGAGAGAGTACTTAATAACATAAGAAACCTTTCAAAACAAGTTAGGTGGAAAGGGCTACTAACAAAATAGCATTCTCAGCATAATCCAGATTTTAAAAAGCAAGCCATGAGTATATTTATACACACATTGACCTAGGAAGATGACACCAGAATGCTGAGCAGTCACTTGTGGGTACTAGTGAGTGCGATTTTTGTGTTTGTCTTGATTCTCTTTGATATTTTTCAAACTCTTCTCAATGGACATGCACCATCTCCAGATTAACAACAACGAAGGCAGTAGAAGTTATTTTTAAGGAAAAGACAAAGAAAAAATGTCTTGGAATAAAACAATCTAGTCTCTTCACTCATCATTACTGTGAGTTCTCGGTCAAGGTTATACCCCAGCAGAAAACTGGGGATCCTTGAATTCATCAATAAAAGCAGAGCTGCAAACAACGGTCTTGTATTTGTGGTTGAATGAAGTCGTGACTGTTTAATCCAGACCTTGAAAAACACGGTGATTTTACTGAGAGTTGGTATTTTCAAGAGCTGTACTTGCTTTCCATTTAAGCATGCCTGTACGCTCCTGTTAAACTTGGGAAATACACTGCTCCTTTCTTGGACTTCAGTGCTAAACTCGAGCAAATCTAGTAGTGTACGTATGGCAGTGTCAGCGGCATCAAAACACCGCTGTCCTTCTGTTTATATTATCGCGTCCTGGTTAAGAATGTGTTGGTGGCTCTTCCCTTCCTGAGACAGAATTCCAGCCTCAGGTTAGAAATCATTCGCATTCCAAGGAAGTGGAAGGACCAAAGCGAGAGTTTCTGGAAGGTTAGCTACCAGGTTGGGGCTGAGAAGTCAGTGCCCCTCCCCCTCTGCCTTCAGCCACCACAGCCTTCAACGTTCCTGCTTTATTTACTTATTCATTTTTGGCAGTGCCCTGGGGCATGCGGGATCTTAGTTCCGGGACCAGGGATGGAACCCACTTCCCCTGCATTGGAAGCGTGGAGTCTTAACCAGCGGGCCACCGGGGAAGTCCCCAAATGTCTCTGCTTTAGAATTCATCCTGTGGCACGAGTGTTCTTTTACTGGAACAGGATAAACCTGTGGTCTTCGTATTGGAGAGTCCTCCAGTTCAGGAAACTTTTCAGCTTTCTGTTTGGACAGAAGTGGAGTCAAAGGCAGTGGGGTTAGATTAACATTTGCCCACAGGACTTCATTGCTCTGTAAATTCTAAGCATTTGCTATGGAAAGATTCAGACAGTGAGTGATATAAACAGAAAATACATTTTTGGCTGAAGCATGGATTATTGGAAAAGGTGTAGACTTTGGAGGCCAGCAGACCCAGGGCCAAACACACACAGGTGGCGTGACCCGAGGCCCGCTTTCAGCTTCTCTGAATCTGTTCTTTCACTGGGAGAAGGAGGGTCCTAGGACCTGTCTTGAAGTGTCGTTAGAACGAGGTGACAAATGTATGACAAGCACCTCACCCAGTACCTGGCACACAGCACATGCCCCACTTCCATGGCTTGTTAGCTGCAAAGCAGGAGGTGAATATGTAGAAAGAGAAAGACTTTTACTTCACAGCATCCCGCAGAAGCAGAAGGAAGATGTATTGTGAGGGCTGCCAACAGGAGGGCCGACCAGAACTTCCCCTGAGAATGACCCCTTTCGAGGGCCGAGGATGAACCGTAACTAGTCGGTTAGCTGCCATTTTTCATGCTGCAGCAAAGAGAATTTTTCTTTTCTTGTTCTTTTTTTAGCGATCTTTTCCCGTCGATTTAAGAGAATTGCAGTATAGTTGATTTACAGTGTTGTGTTAGTTACTGTCGTGCAGCAAAGTGATTCAGTTATACATGTATATATACATTGTTTTCTTTTTGAAATATTCTTTTCCATTCTGGTTTATCACAGGAAATTGAATATAGTTCTCTGTGTTCTGCAGTAGGACCTTGTTGTGTATCCATTCTCTGTGTCCATGATTCTGTTTCTGTTTCACAGTTAGGTTCATTTGTGTCATATTTCAGATGCCACATATAAGTGATATCATATGGCATTTGTCTTTCAAAGACAGTTTTTCAAATGGCAGTTGTCATCATCACAGTGGCCACATGAATGGGAAAAGGAAAAAAGAAAAGGTCAATTATGAATGTACAGTATTTCTTTCACGTTTATATTAATTAAGGAATTCCAATGCCATTTAGAAAACAAGCCTCATGGGTCGCATAATGTACTCGATCAGATCGGGATTATGCTGTTTTCATTTCTTAGCAATTACATGTGGATACACCCCTTCCCAACTATCTGATTTCAAATCAGCATTTGATATAAAATTAGTTGATTCAAGGGAGTGTCAGGTCAATTAGTCACTCTGTGTTGCTAATTCAGATCCAGATCTGAAGAGTAATTGAGTAAAACTTTCAGTTGACCCGCTGCACTTCCATGGAAATGAGCTTTGGCTCCAATCAGTCAACAGCTGATTTTTAAAAAATCTTAACAGTGTATTGTGGATACGTTGTCACATCAGTAAATACACGTTTTCCTCATTATTTTTACAACAGCACAGTGAGAGGAGCAGTAGAGTGCGGGGAGTAAGAGCGTGAACAAATGTGAAGTGTGTTGTAATAAAATGCTTTCAGTGGGGATTAAATGAATTAATGCAGGTGAGACAAGAAGACCCGCCAGCAAGTACACTGTATCTATCACCTCCTCCATCATTTCCTCAGTGGAGTGCTGTCAGCTCTTTCTGAAGTGTGACTAGTACAGGGAGTGCTATGATCAACATTCTTGCACACGTATTTTTGAACACTCACTAGTGTTTTTACAGAAGTGAGAATGAGGGATTATGTAGGAAGTCCACACAGAGTTATGTTTGCCTAACCGCTCTTGAAAAGTTGTACCAATTTTACACTCCAGCCAACAGTGTATATAGGACGACTCATTTCTCCAGACTTTTGCCCAAACGGGATTTTCTTTTTTTTAATTTACTTTTTTGGCTGTGTTGGGTCTTTGTTGCTGCGTGCGGGCTTTTCTCTAGTTGCGGTGAGCAGGGGCTACTCTTCGTTGCGGTGCGCGGGCTTCTCATTGCGGTGGCTTCTCTTGTTGAGGAGCACCGGCTCTAGGCACGCGGGCTCCAGTAGTTGTGGCGCACGGGCTTAGTTGCTCTGCGGCATGTGGTATCTTCGGGGACCAGGGCTCGAACTCATGTCCCCTGCATTGGCAGGTGGATTCTTAACCACTGTGCCACCAGGGAAGTCCCCAAACTGAACTTTATAATAAAAAAATTTTCTTCTAATAGGTGAATATAACTGATCTTTAACACACTGGATTACAGTATAATGAATACTTTACCCAGAAAACCCACAAGGCAACCAAACTTAGCAGACGCCATACATTATACACTTAATTTTTTAAATAGAATGTTTTCACCTTTATCTAACATCAAGATTTATGAAATTCTTTTCTTTTCTTTCCATAATGCTTCTGTGTGCCTTCATTTGGAGCCTAGGGTATATGAAAATCAATTTCTTTCCTTTTCAAATCTGAGGACACTGATTTACTCGAGCGTTCTGGGGAGGTTAGGTTCTAGTTGCTACAAGCATGCAAAGTCCTGTCATTAGAATAGAAATATGTTGGTATTCTCCACACGATACATCTTCCCCAGACTGGTCTCCAGGAGACTGTGATCTGAGTGGGTCCCGGCTGCAAAGGATTTAGTCTTTACCACAGATAAATCTTCTAGAAACAACTTGAAAATGCCAGGGTTAAGTCAGATTACTGTTCAAGACTGTGTTTACTCTTTTCCCAGCTCTTGAGTTAGGGATCCTGTTTACATTTGGGTTCTGTGTGAACTCAATAAACTCACAAAAAGCCCTCCTCAGCTTTGTCCATTTCTCGTTTTATTTGTCATCTTGTTCGCCCTCTGCTGGTTGTTTGGAAGAAGAACATGAATGATGAGAACTACTCTGACCCTGCGAGATTTCTCTTAACTTGTTTCTGTCTTGGGAAATCAAAATTCCAGTTGCACTCCCTAATTCTAAAAATGTTAAAAGAAAATGTGCGTTTTAGTGGGTTAGGTCAATTTGAATTACTGAGGGTGTTTGGATATAAGACTTGCGGGTGGAAGAAAAGCAGCTTGACCTGTTTTTATATATGTTTTACTGTTTGGCTCTTCAGCTATGGATTTTCTCACATGTATATCTGTAGTTACATCACAAATGCAAGGAGTAGAATGGACATGAATGTCTTCTGCCAATCTGGGGAACCCAGAGCTGTAAGCATCCTGAGAGACTGAAAAAGAACACAGAAGTAGACAGCTTCCACTTCTTACCAGACCCATTCACTCAAAGTGTTGTAGAGTGCTTTCAGAGTCCCAAAGCTCCCGTTTGACTTGTATGCTCTACACAACACCATTCCAGGAAATCCTCAGGCTCGTAAGCATTACAGTGATACCCGTTCATTTAAGAGTCAAGTACTTCCAGTGTTCTGGCGCACCTGGGAAACGTAGACAGGGCAGCAAAGCACTAACAAGGGAGGTGACAGTCTCCACCACTGGCCTCCACTCTTCACAGACATCGTCTTCTTTGTCTTCTTCTGATAACAGCACCACTATCCCTTTGGGAAACTGCCCTTCCGCCTCCATGTGATTCCAGGGGGTTCTAATCATGTACCTTGGGTCCCTGGCCACAGGGTTGGACACAGAAGCAAGGCCTGAAAAATCACCATATCACACCTCCCTGGTCAAAATGATGGGCAGAGGACCCAAACCTGGCCACTTCCCTGGGATTTTATGTGTAAATTCTGGGAGAGAGAAGCTCTCTCCTTCCTCTAGGGATTAAGAAGCCTGACCCTCTCCACGATCCTTTCTCTGCCACCCGTGTTATGGTGGACACCCAGGAGAGTAAATGTGGAGGGAGAGAGATGGAGCTGAAATATATTTGGAAGCAGAATCTCTGAAAGATTGAGCTGGAGGTAAGAGATGAGCAAGAGGATAGGCAAGAATAACTTCTCGATTTCTGATTTTGGTTCCTGGATGAATGTGTTAGCATTTGTTAATATAGGGGGAGAACCAGGAGGGGGATTGGGGAAGAAACCAGAGCTGTGGCGTGACAGGAGTCCATGGGCCTGGAGGCATCTGTGGGACACCCAGTGGAGATGCTACATGTGCAGTTGGATGTGTGACTTTGGAGCTGGGGAGAGAGATTTAGCTGAAGGTATCCATTTAGGAGTCATGACATGTATAATGTAAGGGAAGATATTGTAGTGGATGAGAATATTAGGTATAGAAGACAGTGAAGAGAAGAAGGCCCAGGACCAAGTTTTGAGGAGATTCAAATTTTAATGATTGAGTAGAGAAGGAGAACTTAACAAATGAGACCTAAAAGGAGAGACTGGTAGAGCAGAGTGAGAATAAGTTATCATAGAATGAATTGGAAAGAAGAGTTTCGAAAGAGGATAGTGGTCAACTAAGTCAGAAGCTACTGAGAGTTGGAGAAATTTGAGGTCAGAGACACATTGGGTTTGGCAATAAGGAGCGCGTTGGTGAAGCTGACAAGCATTTTCAGTGGAGTAAGAGGTGTGAACACTAGTTCAGAGGTTAAGGGGGAATGGCAGTGACCAGCAGCGTAGATGACCTTGTGAGTTCATGGGAGACTCGTTACCCTCACCGCACACACACACACACACACACACACACACTCACCACAGTACCCGTAGCAGTGACTGATAAAGTATTTTTTAAAAAATTGAGAGACCGTCATTGTATCTCCGGGCAGAAAAATTCATTCCTTGGGTGTTTGACTCCTAAACCATCAGTACCTAGAATCATGAAGATTGTAGCAAAAATATTGAGGGGATTCTTAGGTATAAAAATGGAGATGCTAATCTCACTTTTCTCATCTACACATGCTTCATTCTTCAGTGTAATAATGTTCTATAAAGTCACCACTAACACGGAATCCACTAATACTGAGTTGCTGCTCCAGGGAGGAAAACAGGGTTAGGTTCCTACAAGCTTCTGGCCTTAGTGTTGTCATCAGTATACCACGCTTATTCTATATTTCCCAACATCCTTGTAAAATGAGCCCATCTCATCAGTCCTGAAAACCTTCTCATCCACAGAACACTTAGCAGGCATTTAAAAACAACTACCACAGCCTTCTGACCTGCAGAACCTGCCTTGCCAGCAAGTTTCACATTTTTCATGCTGTACTGGCTTTTGAAATGTGTGAGCCAGCACTGGCCCAGAAGAGTTTAATTAACGTTCTCCTGACCCTGGGTAGTGTGATTGTAAATTTCTTCAGCTTTCAGCCTCACAGCAATGGTGTGCACTATGCTTTTTTTTTTTTTTTTTTAAATCAGTCCTCATTTTTGAATCTGTTATCAAATCTAAGCTCGTACTGCTTGCCCCACAACAGGGCAGTAACTCAAGAGACAAGCTGTTGGGGCAAGGAATAGCAACTTTATTTGGAAAGCCAGCAAGCTGAGAAGATGGTGGACTAATGTCCTAAAGAACCATCCTAGCGCTGAATAGCATCCAGGCTTCTTTTATGCTAAGGGAAAAGGGGAAGCAGGAGGGTTCAAGATTAAAGGGTAAAAGCAGATTGCAGACTTCCTGGAGACACCTGGCCTTCAAGGGAAGCATAACATTTCTCTGTTCTTCCACTTGCTCATATAGGCTGGATCACAAGGCTCCCACAAAAACTTTAAGTTGTCAGCACTTAGTTTTACTGTACACTCTTATCTCTGCTTATTAGGAAGGCTTCTGGGCTGAAAGCAAACTTACCTACATGTAGCAGCCATAACTAAGCCTGGCCCGTGTTACGGGAACTTTCTTCAGGGACCTTAATGAGCTGTTTGAGTATGAGCAACATTTCTCTAGTATTTAACTCTTTATGTGCAGAGCTAAAGTAATAGAACACATAGGCTGAAGTACGAGGGAGGCACTTCCAACATGGTGGTAGTTCTGTTCTTCCTCTGCTACAAATTCGCAAGGTTAGCCCCTTTTCCATCTCTTCCATAGGTTCATCACACATTACAGATGCTATGTGAGCACTTCCTGGAGTGGCCCAATGCACAGATCAGAGAATTTCTTCTTCCTTTTCCTGGATGTCCCATGTGATTGATTCCTTAACTTTAAACCTACAGACACAGCACTGTAACTAATGCCTGAACAAAGCTTATTAAACACGTGCATTTTCTTCAAAAAGCACATCACGACCTTCTTGCGCTCGGAACACCAGACAGCACTCTGCTTGGGGGCCATTTCAAACAGAACAATCACCAAGCAGAAGCACAGAAATGTGAAAGACATGGCACTAAAAAGGCTGCAGAAAGGACACTTGTTCAGTGTGAGCTCAAACAAGAAGGCAGTGTTGCCTCGTTCAGTCTCAGCTGGAAATGTGTGCACAGGATGACTGTACGTGCCCTCAAATGATGGCAAAAGTGCCGTCAGTATCAGTATCATGGTCACAAATACATTTCAGCAAGTAGGCGAATTTGCAAAAACAGGATCTGCAAATGATGAGAATTAACTTTGGGAAGGATTGACTTTGGCTTTGGGAAGACCAGTGTTTTAGTCCTTCCGTGCTATGTATGATCCCTCCCCACCTGCCCACTGCTCCATCCTCTTCTCACACCTTCTCTCTTTGCTCACTCAACTCCTTTCAGTCCATTTATCCCACTAAGTTCTCTGCTGCTTTGTGGCTTTCACACGTGCTCTTTCCTGTGCTTGAAATACTCTCCACTCTGTAGAAAATTTCTACCCATTCTTCAGAGCCCACTTTCTTCAGGAAAGTCCCTTTCTTCAGGAAAGCCACTGCCACTCTCTCAGCCAGGTTAGGGCTCACCAATACATGGTCTCCTGGTGCCAGTTAGCGTTGCCTTTATCACACTCGTCACAACGATAACAAACTGTTACATTCATCACAACTTTAACTGTGAAAGTAGGCAATTCGAGAAGATTGGCTGAGAAGGGGTGAGATTTCCATTTTGGACGGATTGAACTGGGTATGCCTGTGTGGTGTTGAAGTGGAGATTTCCAGAAGAATCAGATACAAAAAGGGGTAGCGGGAGGGACATGTCTTGAATGCAAAAAATATGTTTGGTTTGCAACCATCTTTCAGTGGTTATTGAAACCTGAGGCTAGACAAGACTACCAAGGAAGACTGTGAGGGACAACCACAGGGACAGAAACAAAGAAACGAGAAGAATGCAGACACTTAGGGGAAGTCAGGGGGGGCGGAGTCTAAGAGACTGATGCGTGATTGCTGGAGACTTGGGAGCAGAACCCGGAGAGCAGGCGCTAGACACTGAGAAAGGAGTGTTTCAGGACGAGCAAGATGCTGCACATAAGTCAGATCAAGACTGAAAATGAATCTTTGGATTTAACTGAAGATCATTTAAGACTTTAGCGAAAGGAATTTCTGTAGGATATTAGAGTTAGAAGCCAGATCATAAGAGGTTTGTTGAAATATTGAGAAGTTAGGTAATGAAAGCAATGAACATTGACTTCATTTTTTTATATAAGTTTCAGGTGTACAACATTGTAATTCAACATTCACTTCTATTGAAAGAAGTTTAGGGACTTCCCCGGTGGCGCAGTGGTTAGCAATCCGCCTGCCAACGCAGGGAACACGGGTTCGAGCCCTGGTCCGGGAAGATCCCACATGCCGCGGAGCAGCTGAGCTCATGTGCCACAACTACTGAGCCTGCGCTCTTGAGAGCCCTCACGCTGCAGCTACTGGAGCCTGCACACCTAGAGCCCGTGCTCTGCAGCAAGAAAAGCCACCGCAGTGAGAAACCTGCACACCGCAACAAAAAGTAGCCCCCGCTCACCGCAACTAGAGAAAGCCCCTGTGCAGTAATGAAGACCCAACGCAGCCAAAAATAAATAAAGTAATAAATTAATTAAAATTTATTAAAAAAAGTTCAGCAACATATACAACAGAAAATCAATAAATATTCATGACATTAATAATATATCAATATAATTCTACTTAAAATAACACATTAATAGGTTATTATTAGTTATATTAAATAAAATAAAATAATTATATTAATAAAGTATCAACTGATATTTTTGTAAATACTAATACAGTTAATATAATCACACTGTTATACATAATCATCATTAAATAATCCATCTGTACACTATTTTTTTTTTTTTTTTTTTTGCGGTATGCGGGCCTCTCACTGTTGCGGCCTCTCCCGCTGCAGAGCAGAGGCTCCGGACGCGCAGGCTCAGCGGCCATGGCTATGGCTCACGGGCCTAGCTGCTCCTCGGCATGCGGGATCCTCCCGGACCGGGGCACGAACCCGCGTCTCCTGCATCAGCAGGCGGACTCCCAACCACTGCGCCACCAGGGAAGCCCTGTACACTATTATTAACACTATATAGATGTCATATCACATGAGTCATTGCATTCTCTTACATGCACATCAGCATACTATTGATACAATCACTATATTAGCTAAGATACATTAGTGCCCCTTTAAGGACCTTAAGCGTATAGCTGGGGGGCTCCTCTCACATCTTGGTTAGAGAAGATTAACATGGCTCATGTTAAGCAGCCGTCGGTTTGGCAGATGTCTTTTCCGTCCCAGTCAGAGGATCTGAAACAGTTTGCAATTATGTGGAATCAACCATATAGCGATACATTTACAGTTTTTCCCTGGGGCTAACTTAACTTACCCGCTGACTGTCATAATACAATCAGAAGATATCTGGATCACCTGGACATCCTGTGGAACATACTGACCTATTACAAACTGACCTATTACACTGATGATATCTGCTCATTGGATAGGGTGAACAAGAGATGCTGGCAGCAGAGAACTTGGCAAGACTCATGCGCTCCGTGGAACAGGAGATAATTGCTATGAAGATTCACAAACCTGCCACTTTGGTAAAAAAATTGAGTGTCTCGGGGTTGAGGCAAACCGGGACATCCCTTCAGGGTTAAAAGACAAATTGTTTCATCTTGCGTCTCCTCCCACAAAGAAGAAAATACTGCCTCTCTCAGGGAGGGCTCTTCCCATTCCATGCCTAGGCACACAGCTCCCAGTCATGTACTGAGTGGTCTGAAATTCTGGCAGCCTTGAGTCAACTCTGCAGCAGGAAAGGGCTCGGTAGCAGGTCCGGGCTGCACCACAGGAGTCCTGGCATTTGGCCATTCAATATGGCGGACGCTGCAGTGTTGGAAGGATGGGTGGGGAGAAAAGACGCTATAACGAGTTTAAGGCAAGTTCAAGAGGAATAGCTCTTTTATCTTTCTAGAAATAATTCCTGGTGTGTCACAGGACCCCGGTAGAGGCAGAATGCTTTACCACGGAGCACTGAGAGACCCATGTGTCTGAAACTGCTCATTGTGGGCTGGGTTCTCTTGAATCTACCAATCATTAAGTCTGGGAGTCCCAGCAACCATCCATAATAAGGTGGGAGTGCTGTATCATCTCAGTGATTGAGTTTGACAAGTACTATTAAGATGTACTATTGGGACTTTCCTAGTGGTCCAGTGGCTAAGACTCCATGCTTCCAAGGCAGGGGGCCCAGGTTCGATCCCTGGTCAGGGAACTTGATTCCACATGCGACAACTAAGTGTTCGCGTGCCGCAACTAAAAGATCCTGCGTGCCTCAATGAAGATCCTGCATGCTGGGCTTCCGTGGTGGCGCAGTGGTCGAGAGTCCGCCTGCCGATGCAGGGGACGCGGGTTCGTGCCCCGGTCCGGGAAGATCCCACATGCTGCAGAGCGGCTGGGCCCGTGAGCCATGGCTGCTGAGCCTGCGCGTCCGCAACCTGTGCTCCGCAAAGGGAGAGGCCACAACAGTGAGAAGCCTGCGTACCACACACACACACACACAAAAAGATCCCGCGTGCTGCAACTGAGACCCAGCACAGCTAAATAAATAAATAAATATTTTTTTAAAAAATTAAAAAAAAAAGATGCACTCTTAAGCCCAGACTCCCCTTCTCCCCATCAGAGTTATAAAAGCATATTTCCTATATGGCACATTTGAACATATAGGGCAAAGTAAGAGATGCTGAAAGAGGGGGAAAGCTTCAATTTGGTTTATGGATGGATTGAATTGGATTGTCTTGTTATGTGGGTGCAAGCTTAAAATGGATAGCAGATGCATTACACTCACTCAGGGGTAACATTAAAAGAGAGTGTTGAGGGAAAAATCTTTCCAATGGGTAGAACTTTGAGTCATCACCTTTTCATCCACTTTATGTAGAAAGAAAGCAGTCCAAGGTGAGAATTTACATGAGCTCATAGGCAGCGGTGAACCGCCCGACTGGCTGATCGAGAGCCTGAAAGAAAAGGACTGACAGGTGGGAGACAAGGAAGCATGGGCTGGAGGCGTGGGAAAGGACATCTAGGGCAAGTGTAATGGCCTTTCCTACGTGTCCTTGCAGTTCCCGCCATCAAGACACGGGTCTGTCTCTCCAACTCTTAAATCTGGGTTAGGCCATGTGACTTTGGCCAATAGAACAACAGCAAAAGGATGCAAGTATAGGCTTCGAACGTGCCGGGGCATTGGGGCTCGCCCTCTCTTGCTTCTGGGAACTCTTCTGCCACTTATGGGAAAAGCTTGGCCCAGTCTCTTGGAGGATGAGAGCACATGGAAAGAACCGCCAGCAGCCCACCGCCGTCAGCCAAGGTCCAAATGCATGAGTGAGCCCCACTGACGTGACATGGAGCAGAGGCAGGCCGTCCCAGCTGAGGCCCACTCAAATCCCCAGCCTTTAGAACCAAGAGCAAATGAATGCTTGTTGTTTGAAACCAGTAAGTGCTGGAGCAGTGAAAGCTAACTGACAACGCAGCTGTCTAGGCTTTGCTCCTAATCTATTAATAGGATTTAAGGAACTCTCTTGCCAAAGACTGGCTTTGGGACTTGATTCTGAATCAGAAAGTCAGATATGAGATTCGGACTTGATTAAAACCTTTTGTCCAGCACACCTGCCTTCCTTTCCTAGGGCATTAAGCCCCATGCATCAGCCTTAGAGGTGGAAGTCTGCAAGGGAATATGATTTAAGGAAGAAATTTGACGAAAAACATTTGCTTGATATTTTCAAAATATTATCCCTATTACTGAAGTTCGCAAGAAGCCAGGGGAGCAGTTACTCTCATGCACTGCTGATGGTAGGATAGATTATATGGGCAGATTACATTGGCAGCACTGACCAAAGAAAAACAACAACAAAAACCAACCATGAGTCTACTCTTTGTCTAAGCAATTCCGTTTCTTTGTATCCGTTCACGATATGAAGAAACGTGTGTTCAAAGAGGCATACACAAGGTGTTCATTGCAACATTTTAATAGCAAAAAGATTGAAAATAGAAAAATAATAATGTATATGATGGTATGCCTGTATTGTGGAATATTAGGTAGTAGTTTAAAAAAATGAGGTAAATCTGTTTGTACTGGCTAGGAAATATCTCCAAGATATATTCTCAGGTGAATGTATTAGTTCAAGAAGTGCTAAATTCTCTTAGAGGTAAATTCCAAAATCTCAGTGGTTTAACAATGGAAGTTGTTTTCTTTCCTCATACAAACTACAGTGAACAGCAGAGCAGAGGGTGGGTCTGCCCCATGCAGTCATTCAGGGCTTCAGGCTGACAGACTGTCTCAACCTTCACCCAGAGTTTCTCAGGTCTCCCTGGGCATTTGTCCAGCCAACAGTTGGAGGAAAACAGAAGAAATCCTTGGAGGGACTTTTTATGGTATCAGTCCTAGATTGACACCCATCACTTCTGCCCATATTTCATTGGCCAGAATTCAGTCACACAGCCTCATCTAGTTGCAAGGGTAGCTGGGAATGTAGTCTAGTTGTGAGGAAGGAGACCGAGCAATGAACTTGGTGAACAGTCTGTGCCCAAAGGCTGTTAGAATCCATGCCTGCACCCTTACCCCCAGCTTCCCTGGATATTTGTTGCCAAAGTCTGATTCCTCCAGAGCGTTGCTTGCCTTTTCCACGCTTACTGTCTGCACTTGCCTTCCAAGATTTGTGGGGATCTGATTCTAGTTTGGGTCTAGAGGTCATAAGAGGTGGAAGAGTGAGTTTCAAGGATAATGTGGCATCTCTTTGTAAGAAAACTGTCTCAGATGAGGGCTCTGCCAGGTCTTCAAGCAAGAGGAGGTTTCTCCTCAGACAGGAAGGAGCTGCTTCCTTGACGAGGGGTGTCAACTCTGTTCAGATTCTCTGTAATCATTAGGATCCCACTCTTTCCAAACCAGGTCCATAATTTTAGCATAAAAAAGACCCAGAGAAGCTGTGAATTCAGCAGAGGTTGTAATTTTGCAATCTCTAGTCTCAGACATTGAGTCTGGTTTTCACACACCCTGGCTTCACGGTTATGAGAGACCAGAGACCCCTTAGGTCCATCACAGCAGCTCCCTGGTCCTCTGACCAGACGTTAGTTGACAGTTCCAAGCCCTGAGCCTGCCTTTTCCTTTCTTTTCCTCTGCAGGGCAGTCCAAGGGACCAGCCCACTTTCAATGCCTTAGTCGTCACTTCTATCATTACTGTATCGCAGCAGCCTCCCTTTCAAGATGCTCTTCATTCCAAACAACTTCAGGTGATAGTTTTAAAATGCACTTGCTACTCCAAGCCATGGACTATAGTATTCCATTTTCCACAGCCTTTGAATCTACCAGATCAAACCTAATCCTGGAGCCCCATCCTTGTGGATCTCTTTCCCGATACCATTTCTGGACAAAACACTCTACCAGCCAGGGTTCAGTCAGGAAAACACATCATTCAGGTGATTTCAACCAGAAAACACTTAACTCAGGGGATTGGGGGCTCACACAACTGCTGACAGGACTACAGGAGCAAAAGTCAGGAGAGGCAGTGCTAGCACTTGGGGAATCAGGAAGTTCAGGAATCACAGGAAAATGGCCGTGATGATCCCAGCTGCCTGCAGTGTCCAGACAGGTGATTCCCAGGAGGAACCACATCATGTCCAGAATCTGTGCTTGCATCCACAGAGGCCCACTAGTCCAGCCTTGTTTCTAAAGCAGTAATGGCCTCTGCTTCTCTTCCACCTTCCAAATCTCAAGCAAGGGCAGGAAATTAATGGAAGCTAAACTGGAAACATGGGGCAAGGGAGCCTGGGAAGCACACTTTGCCGGTTTCCAGCCCCTGCAATGCCGGAAGAGCATAGGAAGGAACTGAGATAACAGTCAATCTACAGAAAAGCCAAAAAAACCAGGGGCTTCCCTGGTGGCGCAGTGGTTGAGAGTCCGCCTGCCGGTGCAGGGGACGCGGGTTCGTGCCCCGGTCCGGGAAGATCCCACATGCCGCGGAGCGGCTGGGCCCGTGAGCCATGGCCGCTGAGCCTGCGCGTCTGGAGCCTGTGCTCCGCAACGGGAGAGGCCGCAGTGAGAGGCCCACGTACCGCAAAAAAAAAAAAAAAAAAAAAGGAAAAAAAACCAAACCAACAAAAAGCAGTCGTGGAACAATATGCACAAAATAATGCCATTTAGGGGAGAATAAAATCTTCACAAAATAAATCTAATTATAAAGTTGAAGAAATAGAGTCTAGAGGGAAGCACCAAACTTACTTTGTGGCGGGCTGGTATGGGTTGAATCACAGGCAGGTGAGGTTTTGTTTTTGTTTTTGTTTTTGTTTTTTTTGCGGTATGCGGGCCTCTCACCGTTGCGGCCTCTCCCGTTGCGGAGCACAGACTCAGGACGCACAGGCTCAGCGGCCATGGCTCACGGGCCCAGCCACTACGCGGCACGTGGGATCTTCCCGGACCGGGGCACGAACCCGTGTCCCCTGCATCGGCAGGCGGACTCCCAACCACTGCGCCACCAGGGAAGCCCGGCAGATGAGTTTTATTCAAATTTTTGGTAATTTTTTACAATGAGAGTATGTATTCAGGTAAATGAAATAACAGGTGGTAAAAGGATGGAGGAACATAAGGTAAAAACTTGAGAGAGTTTGGATTAAGAAAACTTTCTTTAATTTTTTTTTAAAGGATGCAGAATCTTACATATATTTATGGACTTGGGGAAGGAGCCAGAAATTCTGAAGAGGTTGGGCATAAGGGGGCTGGGACGTGGGGGAAGATCTTGATGGAGTCTGGAGGGGCTGGGCTGCAGGTCCAGGCGGGGACCTCAGCCGCGGAGACGGAGGGCGGCCGGGCCAGAGCAGGTGCTGCTGCAGGTGGAGGGAGGGGGAAGAAAGCCCAGAGGGACTGGGCTGGGTGGCCGGTGACGGGGCGTCAGGCCCCCTGAGAGTGAGCGACAGCGCGCGGTGCGGCCACTGCGCCTCTTCGCCTGAGCGGCACCTGCCGAAGAGGCTGCTGTGTGTCTCAGGGCGTGGGGAGCCCGAGTCACCCGGCGGGGTGCCCTCGAGCCGAGAGGCAGGCCTGGTGTTTCCGAGGATGACAGAGCTCTCCCATGACATCATCAGGAAAGCAGGCTTCTCCGGCTCAGTATCACTAACACCTGGGGTCAGAGAACTCCCGTGCTGGGCAGTGGCCTGTGCGCTGTGACGTTTAACAGCATCCCTCCTGGCCTCCACCCACTGGGCGCCGGGAACACCGCCCAAACTAGTTATTTCAACCGACAGCATCTCCAGACATTTTCAAGTATCTCTTGGGGGAAGGGAGCAAGATCTCCTCTGGGTCAGAACCACTGATTGATTTCGAGCTAGACTTCATGCCCACAAGCCGGGCGCTTCTCAGGACGGTGCTGGAGGCCCTGCTCCCGGGCGCCCTGCCTGCGCGCGCGGAGGGAGGGAAGGTCCCGGGAAGCCAGGCCACGCTCTCGGCGCCACGCACGCCCCAGGTGCCAGCGTGCGCGTGTCCCCCCGCCAAAACCAGCTCACCCACTGGCCAATCCTTCCCTTAAGTCGCTTCTCACTGTCACCACCTCGAAGAAGAGAAAAAGAAAATTAAGTCAAAGGTATGTATCACAAGTTTCATCAAAGCATGTCACGGGATATTCCCCTTCCTCTTCCGGAATTTTCCTGTTCCCAAGCCCCCTCATTTATCTTGACTGTATTGACACCTACTGCTTTCCAGGCATTGTAGCAGGGCTGGGCACTCAGATACAGCAGGTGTGCTCCCTGCCCTTGAGGGGTTCATATCAAACGAGTGTAATAAAAAGTGGTAAATATTAATCAACCCACACAACCAGTATTTCATAAGCACGGCCCAGGGTGAATCCCTGCAGGAAGGTGCAGTCACGGAGGAGCCTCAGTGGTGGAGATGTTTCGGTTACGTCCTGAAGGGTGCTTAGACCTGCTGAGGCAGGAGAATGGGTTATGCAGACAATGAGGCATAGCCACGTGCTGTGTTTAGAAATCTTTGAAAAGGTAGATGCAGCTGAAATACGGTGAGTGGGGTGGAAATCAACCAGGGACCAAATTATGATGGCCCCTGCCAGCTGTGTTAAGCAGTGTAGGCTTGTCCTGTAAGTGCAGACTTTTAGGCCTGGGAGCCTCGGCCCTGCTTGGATCTTTTTTTTTTTTTTTTTTTTTTTTTAATTTTTATTGAAGTCTAGTTGATTTACAATGCTGTGTTAATTTCTGCTGTACAGCAAAGTGACTGTTATACATATATACTTTTTCATATTCTTTTCCATTATGGTTTATCACAGACATTGAATATAATTCCCTGTGCTACACAGTAGGACCTTGTTGTTTATCCATCCTATATATACTAGTTTGCAACGGCTCATCCCAAACACCCAGTCCATCCCTCCCCCCTCCCCCATCCCCTGCCTTGGGCCCTGCTCTGATCCTGACCTCTCTGGGTGGGTCACCCTTTCCTCCTCTCTTTTAATCCAAGACCCAACCTTTAGCTTCAGTTAAATATACCCCAGCCAGCCACTTGAAATCGCACAGAAAAATTTCTCCATTATCTTTTTTGCTCTTTCTGTTTTTACCTCTGCAAAACAGACCCCATAATTTCCATCAATGCACCTCCTGGTGTCTTCATAACTCTGTTATGTTCCACTTTCTGCTTTTTAGAATCCACAGTACCCCTGCCCCCGCAGACTCCTAGCTTTTGCCCAAATTCATTTCCCTCTCCCCATCGACATAACCAGGAAACCTTCGTTACCACTACTGAGATGTCATATTCAGAAAACGAGAAATATCCAAGCCCCGGTTTCTGGGCATGATTCTTTTAGTAAAGATTAATTCTCGTGCACCAATCATGCTGGACGTAAAACTTTATACAGTGATTTTTCTAGGTATTCTTTCCCCTTGGAGAAAGTGGCTCTCAAAGTGAGTGATGTTACAGGCACAGAGCAGGCTGCGCTGCTCAGTCTCTCACCAGTCGGTCCTGATGTGTATTTTTAATTCTGAAAGTACCTCCAGAGAGAGAATACATGCTCAAGCTGTTACCAGAGGAATTCTTGGGCGTTGTTTCCTAGCAGCTAGCTGAGAACAAGTTGCTGCAGGAAGGGGACAGGTTGGGAGGTGAGAGATAAGAGACAGACACAGAGACAGAGCCAGCTTTCCCCACATCATAATTTGCTCCTACAGTGTTCCTTCCTAAAGAACATTGATGTGGGATCAGGCACAGACCGCGCTCACACTGAACCCTGAACCCTGCCCTTTGCGCTCTCTTTGTACCTGTTCAGTATCACAAAGACACACCCAGCTTATCTGGAGGGCTGGAGCGTTGGAGGGGGCAGGGGGCGTATGCAGGAGGCTCGTCTTCTTCTGGCCCTGACTTCTGATGACTTTCCTTTATATTTCCCTTGTATTCTTTATTTTTATATTTTTTTCCTCTCCTCAAAGTGAAAGGCATTGGAGGAATAAAGTAGATGATGTCGAGCAAGACTTGGGAAGTATAGTCAGCAAACATAGATGTTTCTAAAGTATCAGTAGTAATTATGGGTCTGTATGTCTGTACTGTGCGATTTCGATAAATATTTTAAATGGAGAGGACAGAAAGATACCTCCAGAATTTTCAGGGAGGGTCAAAAATTGATAAAGAATTCTAAAAAGGTGTTAATACTTTAGTTTCTCTCTCCTAGTTCCCCACTGATGTAGCTCAATCCACGTAGCCAGGAAAAAACCTTTCACAACTCTATCCCAGAAAAACTGTCCTTCTCCTGGAGATAGAAGTTTAGGCTTTGCCGAGCTGGTCCCAGCAAGGATGGAGGACAGGCCGTGTACCCATGGAGGGCCGTCACCCACTGGGACCACCTGCCCTCAGCTAGCCCCCGGCCACTCGGACGTGCCCTGACCCTGACCGTGGCCGCTGTAGAGAGGTGTGGGCTTCTGGGGGCTCAGCCCGGGTCTTCGCCAACCCCCGACAACCTCTCCTCTCACTAAGCATATATCCTCTTCTCTCTCTCTCTTTTTTTTTTGACCTTGCCTTTTGGCGCGGGGGATCTTAGTTCCCCAGCCAAGGATCAAACTTGTGTCCCCTGCAGTGGAAGCGTGGAGTCGTAACCACTGGACTGCCAGGGAAGTCCCATGTCCTCTTTTCTTTTCCATGGTAATTCTCTGATAATTTCTCTCTCTTTGTGTCTTGATCAGAATTCTGATAGAATTCTTCAAGTTGATTTTTGGATTTTTTTTTTGTAAAGAAATGTTCACTCTATTAATCATTCCCTTTATCTGAGGTTTTTTGTTTGTGTTTGTTTGTTTTCCATCCGAAATAGAAAGAAGAAATTGTAAAGGAAATAGATTATAGAGTTGGCTATCAATCTATTTTTTAATTAAAAAAATTAAACTTCCCTGTCAATTACCCCAATACAAAAATTAATAAGCAAATGGACAAACTAGAAAAAGTATTTTATATATATATATTTTTTCTTTAAACAGGATTTGGCACTAGAGATGTGGAATGGGGAGGTGGGTTAAGACCATGAGGCCCTAAAGGCAGTTAGATTTGAATCATGGCCCTACTGTCACTAGAAGTGACCCTGTTACTGACTTTATTTTGACTCAGTTTCCTCACATCTAAAATGGAGATAATAGTAAAGCCTCTCTCACAGTATTGTTTATGAGGATTGAATAATCTGTTTCATTCAAAGCACTTAGAACAGTGCTGGGCTCAGAGTAAATGCCCAACAAATGGTAATAACATTAATTAATGATGACTTGTGGGAAAAACCAACCTAGTTGTCTTACTTTATACCAGAAAAAATTTCAAAGAGATTAAATCATATGTAAAACATGAAAATAAAAGAATTAAGAAAAAAGCACAGAGTTGAGGTTGAAAGCATCACATGATATCCAGAAGCCCAAGAAAAGTGATACATTTGTTTGCATGTTTAATACATTTGTTCCATCTTTAATATGGAAAAAACCCACAAAGTTAAAAAATAACAAAATGGGAAAAAATACCTGCAACAGATATGTGAGACAAAGGGTTACTCTCTCTTCCATACAAAGAGCTCGTTCAAATTAATAAGACAGAACAAGAGCAATATAGGCAAAGGATATGAATAGGAAATTTACCAACAAAAATATGAAAAATGTTCTAACTCCCTGAAGATCAAAGAAATGAAAATGAAATCAGGATAGCATTTCCCTATCAGATTTGTCATGATACTTTTGATAAAACCCATTGTTGGCAAATATGTGGTAAATTGTACAGTACCATAGAATATTGATGGTACTACAAACTGTTCCATTTTTATAGGGCAGCTTGGCAATATCTATCAGAATATAAAACATGCATATCCTCTGATACATCATTCCCACTTTCAAAAATTTATCACTAGAAGATAACCCCACAGTTATGCAAAGATGAAGTGTAAGGGTATTCAGTGTAGTATTGTTTGCAATAGCAAAATGAAAACAAATAAACAAACAAAAATAGTTTAAATGTTAAATAAATGACAGGCACATAAAATGAAATATTATTCACCCTTGGAAAAGTATGGTATAGAGGCGTGTTCACTACGAGGAAAGATACCCACATGCATATCCACAGGGCAATGTTGAGGGCAGCAGTAGTGGCAGAGCAGGTTATAAAGCAGTAGTAAGAGCCTACTTTATTTAAAAAATAAAACTACACACACATACACACAATACATAGTCACCATATTTGTGTGTACGTATATACGTAAATATATGTATGTAGATATGTGTATGTATTCACATATATCCATTGGTCTGCATGCATGTATATGAAGGAGAAAGAAAACATTCACTAAAATATTGGGTTATGGATTTATGAATGACTTTCATTTTCTTCATGTTTTTATATATTCTATTCCTTTAAAAGTTATTTAATTTCAAAAAGAAGTTATTTTTTTTTAATTTTGGAAAAAAAAAACCTTGAAACCCCAGAGACCAGAGAGCTGAGCTAATTCCAGAGCCAAGATTCCCAGTGGGTGACTAGGGGGCTGTACCAATAAGCACAAAGCCTCAGCTCAATCAATTTTTGTTTTGAATTTTATTATTACTTTTGTTAATACAGCAGGTTCTTATTAGGTATCTATTTTATACATATTAGTGTATATATGGCAATCCCAATCTCCCAATTCATCACACCACCACCACCCCGCTTTCCTCTACATCTGTGTCTCTATTTATGCCTTGCAAACCGGTTCATCTGTACTATTTTTCTAGATTCTGCATATATGCGTTAATATGCAATATTTGTTTTTCTCCTTCTGACTTACTTCACTCTGTATGACAGTCTCTAGGTCCATCCATGTCTCTACAAATGACCCAATTTCGTTCCTTTTTATGACTGAGTAATATTCCATTGTATATATGTACCACATCTTCTTTATCCATTCATCTGTCGATGGACATTTAGGTTGCTTCCATGTCCTGGCTATTGTAAATAGAGCTGCAATGAACATTGTGGTACATGACTTATTTTGAATTACAGTTTTCCCTGGGTATATGCCCAGTAGTGGGATTGCTGGGTCATATGGTAATTTTATTTTTAGTTTTTTAAGGAACCTCCATACTGTTCTCCATAATGGCTGTGTCAATTTACATTCCCACCAACAGTGCAAGAGGGTTCCCTTTTCTCCACACCCTCTCCAGCACTTCTTGTTTGTAGATTTTTTGATGATGACCATTCTGACCCATGTGAGGTGATACCTCATTGCAGTTTTGATTTGCATTTCTCTAATAATTAGTGATGCTGAGCAACTTTTCATGTGCCTCTTGGCCATCTGTATGTCCTCTTTGGAGAAATGTCTATGTAGGTCTTCTGCCCATTTTTTGATTGTGTTGTTTGTTTTTTTAGTATTGAGCTGCATGAGCTGTTTATATATTTTGGAGGTTAGTCCTTTGTCCATTGATTTGTTTGCAAATATTTTCTCCCACTCTGAGGGTTGTCTTTTCGTCATGTTTATAGTTTCCATTGCTCTGCAAATGCTTTTAAGTTTCGTTAGGTCCCGTTTGTTTTTGTTTTTATTTCTGTTACTCTAGGAGCTGGGTCAAAAAAGATCTTGCCGTGATTTATTTCAAAGCGTGTTCTTCCTATGTTTTCCTCTAAGAGTTTTATAGTGTCTGGTCTTACATTTAGGTCTCTAATCCTTTTTGAGTTTGTTTTTGTGTATGGTGTTAGGGAGTGTTCTAATTTCATTCTTTGACATGTAGCTGCACAGTTTTCCCAGCACCACTTATTGAAGAGACTGTCTTTTCTCCATTGTATACCCTTGCCTCCTTTGTCATAGATTAGTTGACCATAGGTGCGTGGGTTTATCTCTGGGCTTTCTATCCTGTTCCATTCATCTATATTTCTGTTTTTGTGCCAGTACCATATTGTCTTGATGACTGTAGCTTTGTAGTATAGTCTGAAGTCAGGGAGTCTGATTCCTCCAGCTCCTTTTCTTCCCCCTCAAGATTGCTTTGGCTATTCGGGGTCTTTTGTGTCTCCATACAAATTTTAAGATTTTTTGTTCTAGTTCTGTAAAAAAATGCCATTGGTAGTTTGATAGGGATTGCATTGAATCTGTAGATTGCTTTGGGTAGCATAGTCATTTTCACAATATTGATTCTTCCAATCCAAGAACATGGTATATCTCTCCATCTGTTTGTTTCATCTTTAATTTCTTTATCAGTGTCTTATCGTTTTCTGCATACAGGTCTTTTGTCTCCCTAGGTAGGTTTATTCCTATGTATTTTATTCTTTATGTTGCAATAGTAAATGGGAGTGTTTCCTTAATTTCTCTTTCAGATTTTTCATCATTAGTGTATAGGAATGCAAGAGATTTCTGTGCATTAATTTTGTATCCTGCAACTTTATGAAATTCATTGATTAGCTCTAGTAGTTCTCTGGTGGCATCTTTAGGATTATCTATGTATAGTATCATGTCATCTGCAAACAGTGACAGTTTTACTTCTTCTTTTCCAATTTGTATTCTTTTTATTTCTTTTTCTTCTCTGATTGCCATGGTTAGGACTTCCAAAACTATGTTGAATAAGAGTGATGAGAGTGGACATCCTTATCTTGTTCCTGATCTTAGAGGAAATGCTTTCAGTTTTTCACCATTGAGAATATTTGTTGTAGGTTTGTCATATATGGCCTTAATTATGTTGAGGTAGGTTCCCTCTATGTCCACTTTCTGGAGAATTTTTATCATAAATCGGTGTTGAATTTTGTCAAAAGTTTATTCTGCATCTATTGAGATGATCATATGGTTTTTATTCTTCAGTTTGTTAATATGGTGTATCACACTGATTGATTTGCATATATTGAAGAATCCTTGCATCCCTGGGATAAATCCCACTTGATCATGGTGTATGATCCTTTTAATGTGTTGTTGGATTCTGTTTGCTAGTATTTTGTTGAGGATTTTTGCATCTATATTCATCAGTGATATTGGTCTGTAATTGTCTTTTTTTTGTAGTATCTTTGCCTGGTTTTGGTATCAGGGTGATGGCCCTGTAGAACGAGTTTGGGAGTGTTCCTTCCTCTGCAATTTTTTGGAAGAGTCTGAGAAGAATGGGTGTTAGCTCTTCTGCAAATGTTTGATAAAATTCATCTGTGAAGCCATCTGGTCCTGGCCTTTCATTTGTTGGGAGTTTTTTTTTTTTTTTTTTTGCGGTACGCGGCCCTCTCACTGTTGTGGCTTCTCCCGTTGCAGAGCACAGGCTCCGGACGTGCAAGCTCCGGACGCACAGGCTCCGGACGCGCAGGCTCAGCGGCCATGGCCCACGGGCCCAGCCGCTCCGTGGCATGTGGGATCTTCCCGGACTGGGGCACGAACCCGTGTCCCCTGCATTGGCAAGCGGATTCTCAACCACTGCGCCACCAGGGAAGCCCTGTTGGGAGATTTTTAATCACAGTTTCAATTTAATTACTTGTGACTGGTCTGTTCATATTTTCTATTTATTCCTGGTTCAGTCTTGGAAGCTTATACCTTTCTAAGAATCTGTCTATTTCTTCCAGGTTGTGCATTTTATTGGTGTAGACTTGCTTGTAGTAGTCTCTTAGGAGGCTTTTTGTATTTCTGTGGTGTCCGTTGTAACTTCTCCTTTTTTGTTTCTGATTTTATTGATTTCAGTCTTCTCCCTCTTTTTCTTGATGAGTCTGGCTAAAGGTTTATCCATTTTGTTTATCTTCTCAAAGAACCAGCTTTTAGTTTTATTGATCTTTGCTATTGTTTTCTTTGCTTCTCTTTCACTTATTTCTGCTTTGATCTTTGTGATTTATTTCCCTCTACTAACTTTGGGTATTTTTGTTCTTCTTTCTCTAGTTCCTTTAGGTGTAAGGTTATATTGTTTATTTGAGATATTTTTTGTTGTTTCTTGAGGTAGGATTGTGTTGCTATAAACTTCCCTCTTAGAATTTCTTTTGCTGCATCCCATAGGTTTTGGATCACAGTGTTTTCATTGTCATTTGTCTGTAGGTATTTTTTGATGTCCTCTTTGATTTCTTCAGTGATCTCTTGGTTATTTAGTAATGTATTGTTTAGCCTCCATGTGTTTGTGGTTTTTACATTTTTTCCCCTGTAATTTATTTCTAATCTTACGGTGTTGCGGTCAGAAAGGATGCTTGATATGATTTCAATTTCCTTAAATTTACCAGCTTGATTTGTGACCCAAGATGTGATCTATTCTGGAGAATGTTCCATGTGCACTTGAGAAGAAAGTGTATTCTGCTGTTTTCAGATGGGATGTCCTATAAACATCAATTAAACCTATCTGGTCTATTGTGTCATTTAAAGCTTGTGTTTCCTTATTAATTTTCTGTCTGGATGATCTGTCCATTGGTGTAGGTGAGGTGTTAAAGTCTCCCACTATTATTTTGTTACTGTTGATTTCCTCTTTTATAGCTGTTAGCATTTGCCTTATGTATTGAGGTGCTTCTATGTTCGGTCCATTTATATTTATAATTGTTATATCTTCTTCTTGGATTTATCCCTTGATCACTATGTAATCTCCTTATTTGTCTCTTGTAACATTCTTTATTTTAAAGGCTATTTTATCTGATATGAGTATTGCTACTCCAGCTTTTTTTGATTTCCGTTTGCATGGAATATCTTTTTCCATCTCCTCACTTTGGGTCTGTATGTGTCCCTAGGTCTGAAGTGGGTTTCTTATAGACAGCATATATATGGGTCTTGTTTTTGTATCCATTCAGCGAGCCTGTGTCTTTTGGTTGGAGCATTTAATCCATTCATGTTTAAGGTAATTATTGATATGTATGTTCCTATGACCATTTTCTTAATTGTTTTGGGTTTGTTATTGTAGGTCCCTTTATTCTCTTGTGTTTCCCACTTAGAGAAGTTCCTTTAGCATTTGTTGTAGAGCTGGTTTGGTGGTGCTGAATTCTCTTAGCTTTTGCTTGTCTGTAAAGCTTTGATTTCTCCATAGAATCTGAATGAGATCCTTGCTGGGTAGAGTCATCTTGGCTGTAGATTCTTCCCTTTCATCACTTTAAGTATATCATGCCACTCCCTTCTGGCTTGTAGAGTTTCTGCTGACAAATCAGCTGTTAACCTTATGGGAGTTCCCTTGTATGTTATTTGTTTTCCCTTGTGTGTGTATATGTTACTTGTATGTTATGTGTATGTTATGTGTATGTTATTTGTATGTGTATATGTTATTTGTGTTCCCTTGTATGTTATTTCCCTTGTTGCTTTTAATTTTTCTTTGTGTTTAATTTTTGCCAATTTGATTACTATGTGTCTCGGCGTGTTTCTCCTTAGGTTTATCCTGCATGGAACTCTCTGCACTTCCTGGACTTGGGTGGCTATTTCCTTTCCCATGTTAAGGAAGTTTTTGACTACAATCTCTTCAGATATTTTCTTGGGTCCTTTCTCTCTCTCTTCTCTTTCTGGGACTCCTATAATGCAAATGCTGGTGCGTTTAATGTTGTCCCAGAGGTCTCTTAGGCTGTCTTCATTTCTTTTCATTCTTTTTTCTTTATTCTGTTTCATGGCAGTGAATTCCACCATTCTGTCTTCCAGGTCACTTATCCTTTCTTCTGCCTCAGTTTTTCTGCTATTGATTCCTTCTAGTGTATTTTTCATTTCAGTTATTGTACTGTTCATCTCTGTTTGTTTTTTCTTTAATTCTTCTAGGTATTTGTTTTTGAATTCTTCTAGGTCTTTGTTAAACATTTCTTGCATCTTCTTGATGTTTGCCTCCATTTTTTTCCCGAGGTCCTAGATCATCTTCAGTATCATTATCCTGAATTCTTTTTCTGGAAGGCTGCCTATCTCCACTTCATTTAGTTGTTTTTTCTGGGGTTTTATCTTGTTCCTTCATCTGGTACATAGCCCTCTGCCTTTTCATTTTGTCTATCTTTCTGTGAATGTGGTTTCTGTTCCACAGGCTGCAGGACTGTAGTTCTTCTTGCTTCTGCTGTCTGCCCTCTGGTGGATGAGGCTATCTAAGAGGCTTGTGCAAGTTTCCTGATGGGGGGGACTGGTGGTGGGTAGAGCTGGGTGTTGCTCTGGTGGGCAGAGCTCAGTAAAACTTTAATCCACTTGTCTGCTGATGGATGGGGCTGGGTTACCTCCCTGTTGGTTGTTTGGCCTGAGGTGACCCAGCACTGGAGCCCACAGGCTCTTTGGTGGGGCTAATGGCGGACTCTGGGAGGGCTCACACCAAGGAATACTTCCCAGAACTTCTGCTGCCAGTGTCCTTGTCCCCATGGTGAGACACAGCCACCCCCTGCCTCTGCAGGAGACCCTCCAACACTAACAGGTAGGTCTGGTTCGGTCTCCATCCTGTCCCATGCTGCTCCTTCCCCTGGGTGCCTATGAGCACACTACTTTGTGTGGTCCCTCCACGAGTGGAGTCTCTGTTTCCCCCAGTCCTGTCAAAGTCCTACAATCAAATCCCGCTAGCCTTCAAAGTCTGATTCTCTGGGAATTCCTCCTCCCGTTGTCGGACCCCCAGGTTGGGAAGCCTGATGTGGGGCTCAGAACCTTCACTCCAGTGGGTGGACTTCTGTGGTATAAGTGTTCTCCAGTCTGTGAGTCACGCACGCAGCAGTTCTGGGATTTGATTTTATTGTGATTGCACCCCTCCTACCGTCTCATTGCGGCTTCTCCTTTGTCTTCGGATGAGGGTATCTTTTTTGGTGAGTTCCAGTGTCTTCCTCTCGATGCTTGTTCAGCAGTTAGTTGTGATTCCAGTGCTCTCACAAGAGGGAGTCATCAATTAATTTTATTAGTAGTAAATAAATGGGAAATTGGCTAAAGTATAAAATGATTCAGTTGCTTTTTGCTTTGTCTGGAAAAAGAACATATTCATAAGATGGAAATTGCTGGCACAATCTTCATAGCGGATCCCCTAAAAGTAAATGTTTCGTTGAGCTTATTGGATATTTTCTGTCTGAGTCAAGAGAGGTTAACTGTAACCAACAGTCTTGAAATAGTGACTGAACACAATAAAGCTTGATTTCCCTGTCCCACTGGGAGTCTGTTGGGAGTGGGGGTGGTTCCCCATGTGGTCACTGAGGGATCCAGGCTTCCCAAAAGTGGTTCCAGCCCAGGGTCTCTGCAGAATCTTCCACAAGGAGGCTTAGCTGGTTTAGGGAACCCCACAGCACCGTGTCTGCCAACTGTCCAGGGAAGAAAGATACTGAATCTGGCAGATGCCCGTCTTTTACTCGCTTATGGTTCGAGGTTGGATCTTAGCTTCACCATGTCCCGGAGGATAAAATATCCCTCAGGAAAATCTATCTCCCATTGCTCTAAACAACTTTCTAATAAATAATTTAATGTCCTACCTACCCTGATATCCAAAAGGAGTCAGACGCTGCCAGCACTCCTATCACTAGAAAGGGATTGGTTACTTCTCTCTCTCGCCACTACTGTTTAAATAAGTTCTCTTTCTGGTTCATGCATCTGTAAATTTTGAGATGGAGTTTCCTCTCAAAATAGAGTTTCTGGACCTGGAAGCCAGTGGGACCTGAAACACGGTGACCAGGTGACTGTTTTTCTGTCCCATGGGTCTCTGTCGACCTTTCGGCGTCACCTACTCAAAATGCAAAGTGACTCTTCTCAATATTATGTAACAACCTAAATGGGAAAAGAATTTGAAAAAGAACAGACACGTGTATGTGTAACTGAATCACTTTGCTGCACACCTGAAGCTAACACAACATTGTTAATCAACTATACTCCAGTATAAAATAAAAAGTTGAAAAAAGGCATTGCTGGAAATAAATAAACAAAGATATGGAATTAGAAAAAAAAAAGCAAAGTGAAGCTCAGAGTGGGGCAGGCCCGAGCCCTTCAGGAGGCAAAGGATTAAGCCCAGAAAATCAATTAAGGCAGGATCAGAACTAAAGCCAGGAGCCCGAGATCTGAAAGCCGGAAAAAAGAGGCTGACGTGATCTTACTGCCTAGGGAAAGCAAAGACATTTAGGCAGCTGCCTTCTAACGCAAAGGTTTCTCCCACGCTGGAACTGACTCTGTGGGGAAGCCCGACTCTGCAGGGGCAGGTGAGCTGGGCCCCACCAGTCGGGGCGGAAGGAGGGCTGAGGGGGCAGAGCTGGGGGTGGGGGGCAGCACCCCTTCCCCGGATTCTGGAGCTTTTCAGCGACGCCAGAATTCACCTAGGCCTCTTCTCCCCTGCATGTTCATTTCTGCCCTGCCGTCGCCGAGGAGGGTGTCGTAAGCGCTTACTCGGTGGAGAGGGCTTAACAAGCTCCATGAGAGTTCTTTCTCCTGCTCAGCAGCTTTACTCGCATAAAACCTCCCACACTTAACTTCCCTGAGCCTCTGGGCTGAGGCTGCTGGAGAAGAGAGAGCCCAAATGAGGGCCGGTTTTATTCACTGGGTTTTGACTCAAGAGCCCTTCACTTTGGCGTACTTGGCTTTCTCTCAGGGAGCAACTCTGTTGGGCTTGAAGTGGTTAACTGGGAATGAGAAAGTCTGACCGTGCTCCCGGGAGACACAGGGAATACACGTTTCTGCCCTTGTTCACATCTTTCCCTGCAGACACCGGCTCTAACACTGGGCTCTTAGCACACAAGAAGAACTGGCTAGGGCATTCCCTGGCGGTCCGGTGGTCAGGGCTTGCCGCTTTCACTATGGGGGCCTGGGTTCAATCCCTGGTCGGGAAACTAAGATCCCGCAAGCCGTGTGTGGTGTGGCAAAAAAAAAAAAAAAAGAACTCGCTAAATAATATGTGGGACCCAGTGTAAAATAAAAATATGGTGCCCTTTGTTTTAAAGTGTTTAAGACTTTCAAAATGGCAACAGCCGGGCATTAAACCAAGCATGAGGCTTCTCTACGTGTGGGACCCTGAGTGACCACACAGGTCACAAGCCCCTGAAACTGGTCCCGCTCACGGATTATTTTCAAATTATACACTGTCAAACTATTGATAAATGCCAATTTTTCCTTCCTTGGACATATTTTTTCCTTGTGTACTTACTTATCATATTTAATGGTGCCACTGTCTACCTGGGCAAAGAACCTGGGGCTTTTCCCGGATTTCTCTGTCTCCCTCAGCCCACCTTTCAGTTAGTGACTGTTCCTCTTGATGTTATACCTGGAAAACTCTCCTTTTCAGTAGATCTTCCCATCCTAATCCCCATGTTGTTTCAGACTCTCATGACCTCTCACTGTATCTGCCTGCCTGAATGATCTCTCTAAATTGCTAATCTGACCACATCATCGCCCTACTTGAAAACCTTCAAAGACTTCCTAGAACCTACGAAATAAAACTCAGTGACTTTGCACGGCACCTGTCATTCTCCGCAAGCTGGCGCCTCCCTCCTACCTTACATCTGAGGCTCCAATAACAGCACACTGTGAACGGCTCCCACGGCTCCGAGCTGAGCCAGGCCGTGTGCCCTCTTAGGCCATTCCTGCTGTCAGAATACTTTTCCCAGCTTCCTGAGGTTGCCTCCTGAGGCTGGCTGCAGGGTGGCCCCCAAAGATATCCAGGTTCTAAGACTTTGCAGATGTGACTAAGTTATGGGTCTTTTTTTTTTTTTTTTTTCTTCAGCCTTTTATTTTTATTTATTTATTTTTTTTAACATCTTTATTGGGGTATAATTGCTTTACAATGGTGTGTTAGTTTCTGCTTTATAACAAAGTGAATCAGCTATACATATACATATGTTCCCATATGTCTTCCCTCTTGCGTCTCCCTCCCTCCCACTCTCCCCATCCCACCCTTCCAGGCTGTCACAAAGCACCGAGCTAATATCCCTGTGCCTTGCGGCTGCTTCCCCCCAGCTATCTACCTTACTACGTTTGTTAGTGTGTATATGTCCATGACTCTCTCTCGCCCTGTCAAAACTCACCCCTCCCCCTCCCCATACCCTCAAGTCCGTTCTCCAGTAGGTCTGCGTCTTTATTCCTATCTTACCCCTAGGTTCTTCATGACATTTTTTTCCCTTAAATTCCATATATATGTGTTAGCATACGGTATTTGTCTTTTTCTTTCTGACTTACTTCACTCTGTATGACAGACTCTAGGTCTATCCATCTCATTACAAATAGCTCAATTTCATTTCTTTTTAAGGCTGAGTAATATTCCAATGTGTATATGTGCCACATCTTCTTTATCCATTCATCCGATGATGGGCGCTTAGGTTGTTTCCATGTCCTGGCTATTGTAAATAGAGCTGCAATGAACATTTTGGTACATGACTCTTTTTGAATTTTGGTTTTCTCAGGGTATATGCCCAGTAGTGGGATTGCTGGGTCATATGGTAATTCTATTTGTAGTTTTTTAAGGAACCTCCATACTGTTCTCCACAGTGGCTGAACCAATTCACATTCCCACCAGCAGTGCAAGAGTGTCCCCTTTTCTCCACACCCTCTCCAGCATTTATTGTTTCTAGATTTTTTGATGATGGCCATTCTGACTGGTGTGAGATGATATCTCATTGTAGTTTTGATTTGCATTTCTCTAATGATTAATGATGTTGAGCATTCTTTCATGTGTTTGTTGGCATTCTGTATATCTTCTTTGGAGAAATGTCTATTTAGGTCTTCTGCCCATTTTTGGATGGGGTTGTTTGTTTTTTTGTTATTGAGCTGCATGAGCTGCTTGTAAATTTTGGAGATTAATCCTTTGTCAGTTGCTTCATTTGCAAATGTTTTCTCCCATTCTGAGGGTTGTCTTTTGGTCTTGGTTATGGTTTCCTTTGCTGTGCAAAAGCTTTGAAGTTTCATTAGGTCCCATTTGTTTATTTTTGTTTTTATTTCCATTACTCTAGGAGGTGGGTCAGAAAGGATCTTGCTGTGATTTATGTCATAGAGTGTTCTTCCTATGTTTTCTTCTAAGAGTTTGATAGTTTCTGGCCTTACATTTAGGTCTTTAATCCATTTTGAGCTTATTTTTGTGTATGGTGTTAGGGAGTGATCTAATCTCATACTTTTACATGTACCTGTCCAGTTTTCCCAGCACCATTTATTGAAGAGGCTGTCCTTTCTCCACTGTACATTCCTGCCTCCTTTATCAAAGATAAGGTGTCCATATGTGCGTGGGTTTATCTCTGGGCTTTCTATCCTGTTCCACTGATCTATCTTTCTGTTTTTGTGCCAGTACCATACTGTCTTGATTACTGTTGCTTTGTAATATAGTCTGAGGTCAGGGAGCCTTATTCCTCCAGCTCCTTTTTTCGTTCTCAAGATTGCTTTGGCTATTCGGGGTCTTTTGTGTTTCCATACAAATTGCGAAATTTTTTGTTCTAGTTCTGTGAAAAATGCCAGTGGTAGTTTGATAGGGATTGCATTGAATCTGTAGATTGCTTTGGGTAGTAGAGTCATTTTCACAATGTTGATTCTTCCCATCCAAGAACATGGTATATCTCTCCATCTATTTGTATCATCTTTAATTTCTTTCATCAGTGTCTTATAATTTTCTGCATACAGGTCTTTCGTATCCTTAGGTAGGTTTATTCCTAGATATTTTATTCTTTTTGTTGCAATGGTAAATGGGAGTGTTTTCTTGATTTCACTTTCAGATTTTTCATCATTAGTATATAGGAATGCCAGAGATTTCTGTGCATTAATTTTGTATCCTGCTACTTTACCAAATTCATTGATTAGCTCTAGTAGTTTTCTGGTAGCATCTTTAGGATTCTCTATGTATAGTATCATGTCATCTGCAAACAGTGACAGCTTTACTTCTTCTTTTCCGATTTGGATTCCTTTTATTTCCTTTTCTTCTCTGATTGCTGTGGCTAAAACTTCCAAAACTATGTTGAATAAGAGTGGTGAGAGTGGGCAACCTTGTCTTGTTCCTGATCTTAGTGGAAATGCTTTCAGTTTTTCACCATTGAGGATGATGTTTGCTGTGGGCTTGTCATATATGGCTTTTATTATGTTTAGGAAAGTTCCCTCTATGCCTACTTTCTGGAGGGTTTTTATCATAAATGGGTGTTGAATTTTGTCAAAAGCTTTCTCTGCATCTATTGAGATGATCATATGGTTTTTCTCCTTCAATTTGTTAATATGGTTTATCACATTGATAGATTTGCGTATATTGAAGAATCCTTGCATTCCTGGAATAAACCCCACTTGATCATGGTGTATGATCCTTTTAATGTGCTGTTGGATTCTGTTTGCTAGTATTTTGTTGAGGATTTTTGCATCTATGTTCATCAGTGATATTGGCCTGTAGTTTTCTTTCTTTGTGACATCCTTGTCTGGTTTTGGTATCAAGGTGATGGTGGCTTCGTAGAAGGAATTTGGGAGTGTTCCTCCCTCTGCTATATTTTGGAAGAGTTTGAGAAGGATAGGTGTTAGCTCTTCTCTAAACGTTTGATAGAATTCACCTGTGAAGCCATCTGGTCCTGGGCTTTTGTTTGTTGGAAGGTTTTTAATCACAGTTTCAATTTCAGTGCTTGTGATTGGTCTGTTCATATTTTCTATTTCTTCCTGATTCAGTCTTGGCAGGTTGTGCATTTCTAAGAATTTGTCCATTTCTTCCAGATTGTCCATTTTATTGGCATAGAGTTGCTTGTAGTAATCTCTCATGATTTTTTTTATTTCTGCAGTGTCAGTTGTTACTTTTCCTTTTTCATTTCTAATTCTATTGATTTGAGTCTTCTCCCTTTTTTTCTTGATGAGTCTGGCTAGTGGTTTATCTATTTTGTTTATCTTCTCAAAGAACCAGCTTTTAGTTTTATTGATCTTTGCTATTGTTTCCTTCATTTCTTTTTCATTTATTTCTGATCTGATTTTTATGATTTCTTTCCTTCTGCTAGCTTTGGGGTTTTTTTGTTCTTCTTTCTCTAATTGCTTGAGGTGCAAGGTTAGGTTGTTTATTCGAGATGTTTCCTGCTTCTTAAGGTGGGCTTGTATTGCTATAAACTTCCCCCTTAGAACTGCTTTTGCTGCATCCCATAGGTTTTGGGTCGTTGTGTCTCCATTGTCATTTGTTTCTAGGTATTTTTTGATTTCCCCTTTGATTTCTTCAGTGATCACTTCATTATTAAGTAGTGTATTGTTTAGCCTCCATGTGTTTGTATTTTTTACAGATCTTTTCCTGTAATTGATATCTAGTCTCATGGCGTTGTGGTCGGAAAAGATACTTGATACAATTTCAGTTTTCTTAAATTTACCAAGGCTTGATTTGTGACCCAAGATATGATCTATCCTGGAAAATGTTCCATGAGCACTTGAGAAAAATGTGTATTCTGTTGTTTTTGGATGGAGTGTCCTATAAATATCAATTAAGTCCATCTTGTTTAATGTATCATTTAAAGCTTGTGTTTCCTTATTTATGTTCATTTTGGATGATCTGTCCATGGGTGAAAGTGGGGTGTTAAAGTCCCCTACTATGAATGTGTTACTGTTGATCTCCCCTTTTATGGTTGTTAGTATTTGCCTTATGTATTGAGGTGCTCCTATGTTGGGTGCATAAATATTTACAATTGTTATATCTTCTTCTTGGATCGATCCCTTGATCATTATGTAGTGTCCTTCTTTGTCCCTTTTAATAGTCCTTATTTTAAAGTCTATTTTGTCTGATATGAGAATTGCTACTCCAGCTTTCTTTTGGTTTCCATTTGCATGGAATATCTTTTTCCATCCCCTTACTTTCAGTCTGTATGTGTCTCTAGTTCTGAAGTGGGTCTCTTGTAGACAGCATATATAAGGGTCTTGTTTTTGTATCCATTCAGCCAATCTGTGTCTTTTGGTGGGAGCATTTAGTCCATTTACATTTAAGGTAATTATCGATATGTATGTTCCTATTTCCATTTTATATATTGTTTTGGGTTCGCTACTATAGGTCATTTCCTTCTCTTGTGTTTCGTGTCTAGAGAAGTTCCTTTAGCATTTGTTGTAAAGCTGGTTTGGTGGTGCTGAACTCTCTCAGCTTTTGCTTGTCTGTAAAGGTTTTAATTTCTCCATCAAATGTGAATGAGATCCTTGCTGGGTAGAGTAGTCTTGGTTGCAGGCTATTCTCCTTCATCACTTTCAGTATGTCCTGCCACTCCCTTCTGGCTTGTAGGGTTTCTGCTGAGAGATCAGCTGTTAACCTTATGGGGATTCCCTTGTGTGTTATTTGTTGTTTTTCCCTTGCTGCTTTTAATATGCTTTCTTTGTATTTAATTTTTGACAGTTTGATTAATATGTGTCTTGGCGTGTTTCTCCTTGTATTTATCCTGTATGGGACCCTCTGTGCTTCCTGGACTTGATTAACTATTTCCTTTCCCATATTAGGGAAGTTTTCAACTATAATCTCTTCAAATATTTTCTCAGTCCCTTTCTTTCTTTCTTCTTCTTCTGGAACCCCTATAATTCGAATGTTGGTGCGTTTCATGTTGTCCCAGAGGTCTCTGAGACTGTCCTCAGTTCTTTTCATTCTTTTTTCTTTATTCTGCTCTGCAGTAGTTGTTTCCACTACTTTATCTTCCAGGTCACTTATCCGTTCTTCTGCCTCAGTTATTCTGCTATTGATCCTATCTAGAGTGATTTTAATTTCATTTATTGCATTGTTCATCGTTGCTTGTTTCATCTTTAGTTCTTGTAGGTCCTTGTTAACTGTTTCTTGCATTTTGTCCATTCTACTTCCAAGATTTCGGATCATCCTTACTATCATTATTCTGAATTCTTTTTCAGGTAGATTGCCTATTTCCTCTTCATTTGTTAGGTCTGGTGGGTTTTTATCTTGCTCCTTCATCTGCTGTGTGTTTTTCTGTCTTCTCATTTTGCTTATCTTACTGTGTTTGGGGTCTCCTTTTTGCAGGCTGCACTTTCGTAGTTCCCGTTGTTTTTGATGTCTGTCTCCAGTAGCTAAGGTTGTTTCAGTGGGTTGTGTAGGCTTCCTGGTGGAGGGGACTAGTGCCTGTGTTGTGCTGGATGAGGCTGGATCTTGTCTCTCTAGTGGGCAGGTTCACGTCTGGTGGTGTGTTTTGGGGTGTCTGTGGCCTTATTATGATTTTAGGCAGCCTCTCTGCTAATGGGTGGGGTTGTGTTCCTGTTTTGCTAGTTGTTTGGCATAGGTTGTCCAGCACTGTGGCTTGCTGGTCGTTGAGTGAAGCTGGGTGCTGGTGTTAAGTTGGAGGTCTCTGGGATATTTCCACCGTTTAATATTATGTGGAGCTGGGAGGTCTCTTGTTGACCAGTGTCCTGAAGTTGGCTCTCCTACCTCAGAGGCAGAGCCCTGACTCCTGGCTGGAGCACCAAGAGCCTTTCACCCACACAGCTCAGAATAAAAGGGAGAAAAAGTAGGGAGAATTAGTAGAAGTATGAGTAAAGAAAGAAGGAAAGGAGGAAAGGAAGGAGGGAAGAAAGAAGCAAAGAAGGAAAGAAAGGAGGGAGGGAGGGAGGGAGGAAGGAAGGAAGGAAGGAGGGAAAGAAGGAAAAAAGACAGAAAGAAAGATGATACAGTAAAGATAAAATAAAGTATAATATAGTTATTGAATTAAAAAATATTTAGAAAAAAAAAAAGGGACGGATAGAACCTTAGGACAAATGTTGGAAGCAAAGCTATACAGAGAAAATCTTACACAGAAGCATACACATACACCTTCACAAAAAGAGGTAAAGGGGGAAAAATCATAAATCCTGCTCCCTGAGACCACCTCCTCAATTTGGGGTGATTCGTTGTCTAAAGGAGGGAAGGAAGGAAGGAAAGAAAGAAAGAACGAAGGTAAAGTATAATAAAGTTATCACAATTAAACTTAATTATTAAGAAAAAGAATTTTTAAATAAAAGTCATGGACGGATAGAGCCCTAGGACAAATGGTGGAAGCAAGAGTATACAGACAGG
This sequence comes from Phocoena sinus, assembly GCF_008692025.1. Taxonomy (NCBI): domain Eukaryota; kingdom Metazoa; phylum Chordata; class Mammalia; order Artiodactyla; family Phocoenidae; genus Phocoena; species Phocoena sinus. Next base: position 1,021,510 of record NC_045764.1, on the reverse strand, counting down.
ATCTCACACAGAAGCATACACGTACACATTCACAAAAAGAGGAAAAGGGAAAAAAATCATAGATCTCGCTCCTAAATTCCACCTCTTCAATTTGGGATCATTCCTTGTCTATTCAGGTATTCCACAGATGCAGGGTATATCAAGTTGATTGTGGAGCTTTAATCCGCTGCTTCTGTGGCTGCTGGGAGAGATTTCCCTTTCTCTTCTTTGTTCTCACAGCTCACAGGAGCTCAGCTTTGGATTTGGCCCTGTCTCTGCGTGTAGGTCGCTGGAGAGCGTCTGTTTTTTCGCTCAGACAGGACGGGGTTAAAGGAGCCGCTGATTCGGGGCCTCCGGCTCACTCAGGCCGGGGGTTGGGGGATGGGGGTAGGAGGGGCACTGCGTGCGGGGCGGGCCTGCGGCTGCAGAGGCAGCGTGACGTTGCGGCAGAGGCCGGCGTGATGTTGCACCAGCCTGAGACCCGCCGTGCGCTGTCCCGGGGAAGTTGTCCCTGGATCCCGGGAACCTGGCAGTGGCGGGCTGCACAGGCTCCGCGGAAGAGGGGTGTGGAGAGTGACCTGTGCTCGCACACAGGCCCCTTGGTGGCGGCAGCAGCAGCCTTAGCGTCTCCCGCCCGTCTCTGGGGTCCGCGGTTTTAGCCGCGGCTCGCGCCCGTCTCGGGGGCTCGCGCCCTCAGCCGCGGCTCGCGCCCGTCTCTGGGGTTTGCGCTTTCAGCCGCGGCTCGCGCCCGTCTCGGGGGCTCGCGCTTTTAGCCGCGGCTCGCGCCCGTCTCTGGAGTTCCTTTAAGCAGCGCTCTTAGACCCCTCTCCTCGCGCACCAGGAGACAAAGAGGGAAGAAAAAGTCTCTTGCCTCTTCGGCCGGTGCAGGCTTTTCCCCGAACTCCCTCCCGGCTAGTCGTGGTGCACTAACCCCTTCAGGCTACGTTCAAGCCGCCAACCCCAGTCCTCTCCCTGAGCTCCGTCCAAAACCAAAACCCGAGCCTCAGCTCGCAGCCCCGCCCGCCCCGGTGGGTGAGCAGCAAGGCTCTCGGGTTGGTGAGTGCCGGTCGGCACCGATCGTCTGTGCAGGAATCTCCCCGCTTTGCCCTCCGCACCCGTCGCTGTGCACTACTCCGCGGTCCCGAAACTCCCCCCTCTGCCTCCCGCAGTCTCCGCCCGCGGAGGGGCTTCCTAGTGTGTGGAAACATTTCCTCCTTCACAGCTCCCTCCCACTGGTGCAGGTGCCGTCCTTATTCTTTTGTCTCTGTTTTTTCTTTTGCCCTACCCAGTTACGTGGGGAGTTTCTTGCCTTTTGGGAGGTCTGAGGTCTTCTGCCAGCCTTCCGTAGGAGTTCTGTAGGAGTTGTTCCACGTGTGGATGTATTTGTGGTGTATCCGTGGGGAGGAAGGCGATCTCCGCGTCTTACTCTTCCGCCATCTTCAAGGTCCCCCCCAGTTATGGGTCTTGAGATAGAGAGATTATCCTGAGTTAGCTGGGTGGTCCCTAAATACAGTTGTGTAAGAAGGGAGTAGAAGATTTTACTACACAGACGAGGAGGTGAGGTGAAGATGGAGCAGACAGAGACTTGAAGATGCTACGATGCTGTCCTTGGGGATAGAGGAAGGGTCCACGAGCGAAGGAACGCAAGGGGATAGGCCTAGAAGCTGGCGAAGCAAGGAGAGCCCCGGAGGCCAGCCTTCTCCATGCCTGGGTTTCCACCCAACGGGACCCGTCTCAGACTTCTGACCTCGGAGCTGTAGGAGGACAAATGCGTGGCACTTTCAGCTACCAAGCTTGTGGTTATTTGTTACAGCGCCCACAGAGAACCAGCACAGCTCTCACCGGCCCCACCAGGGCTGAGCACTCTTCCCTGCACCGCGCCCCCCATTTCTAAAGTCCCCACTGGGTCACGTGCTCTCAGAAAGCAGAGACCATGTCCTGTTCCTCGCTATAACCCTGGCACCCAGCCTAGTGCCTGGGACGTAACAGACACCCCATAAATCTTTACTGAGTTGAACTTCCCCGCAGGGTGAAAAGCAAAGCAAGGCGAGTGATGGGGAGGACAGTCTACTTTCAGCTGGAGAAGTTACTCTTCCTATGCTCACACAGTTTTCATCGCTCTCGTGACACCAAGCGTAAGCATCCCTTAGATCTGTCACACCTGTAACCTGCCTTCACTGATGGGGCGCCTTTAGTTGTTGCTGCAGAAAACTTCGTGAACTCCAGTGGCACGTAGCCTAAACAGTAAGACGTTTGCCCAGTTGTTTTTCAGGAACTTGCAGTCAGCTGTGTCCAGTTCAAGCTCCAGCCGGTTAAGACTGGTTCGGACCCCTGATCCTCTAACTGGGCATGGCTAGTGTTCGCTCGGTGACATTTGACGTCAGAGGGTCCCAAACTCCACCCTCGAAACCTGCTAACGCCACCATTTTCTGAGCACGCGACCCGTGAAGAAGCCGCCGCTTAGGTGCATCTGTGTGGAACGACGATGACCTCACCTTTTTCTTATTTCCAGTCACCTTTCCCCACGCTCTCCATGCCTCAGCTTCATCCCATAAATACGCTGAGCCCCTGCCCTCAGGGGAGGTGGATTTGAGATTTGTCCTCCCATCTTCTTGCGGGGCTGCCTCATGGGTAAACTCGTCTCTGCTGCACCGTTTGGCCAGCAGCACGAGGATGGAGGAGCCCAACAGAGCAGGACAAGTCGTGCGGAATAGAGCAGATAGATCACACACAGCCAGGGGGCGGGGGGGAGGACCTCGCCAATGGAGAGAGACTGTCCTGGAGGAATGTGGTCACCTAAATGACTTCGGTAGATCACTTTCTAGAAAGCAGACTTCTCAGGTCAGCACTGGAACGTTGCTGATCGAAGTCTATGTCAACTGCAGGTTTTGAGGAACTGTACAGGCAGAGGGCGATGTTTTGTGCCAAGAGTAGTAAGGGCTCTGATACCAGGGAGTATAACGTCCTGTGCAGACTCACTCAGGAACACACAGACGAACGTGAGCAGAACCTGGAGAAAGCAGGCCAAGGATTTTGGCCTAGAGGAGAGACAGTTCTCTTAGCCATACTGACCGGGTTTCCAGAGGATTCCTGGTGAGGTGGAGCTGGGAATTCACATCGTAGTCTCACTGCCAGCAAGGTCTGATTAGATATGTGAGCTTGCCATTCTTGCATAGTAAAAACTGTATCCGTTTTTACGACAATGGAATAGCATCAGTTGTGACCAACCTATCTTTCGTTGCCTTTGTAAGTCCTGGAGTAATGAACACCCTGAGATACTGTTACTGAAACTTCTCTGGCCTCTGGATGGACCCTGATGACTGGTTGCCACAGGAATCTGGTGAGTGAAGTAAGCAACGCCTTCTGGAAGCCTGCTTTAGCAGGCTAATCTCTGCCTGGCGGGCTGCACGTCCCCAGTGTAGAATTCAGGAGAGCTGGAGAGTTCTTGTGTGTGATACGACCCAAATTATAATTCACTGTGTTGAAAGACAAACGTGGAAATGATGGGAAAATTCTGAACCTCAGAAAATTGCTGACTCACTGAGAAAACTCTAGTCTTAGAAAAAGTACAGTCAACACTTATAAACTGAGCTCTGATCACTGTGCCACAGCAGTAAACAGCGCAGCAAACTTGGTGTCTGTAAGAACTGGTGTTGGCCCTTCCTCTGGCCCTGAGGGCACAGCCCCTTGCCATCCAGCACTTCCCTAGTAAAAACCGAATCAAAGTTCACGCTCTCCAAGAAGTTTACTCCTGTTAAGTGGGTCGAAGCCATAATAATCCATTGCAGAGACGGCACTGTCAGTGATGTCCATTACAGCACAGACGTAAACAATTATTCAGATGTGGAAAAGCAGGAAGAGAATTACGCTGATCATTTCATGAAGAATCCGTGTTTCCAAATAGGAAGCCCTTCCTGCAGACGTGGTGAGCTTTCTAGGGTATCCAATGTGCTGTAGGTACTCAGCAAAAATTAAATTAACCTATCAAGACATCCAAGGGAAAATGCATTTTTTAGACATAAGAGAACACAGCTGTGTTTGGGGTCTGTTGACGATCTTGAGTTATTTTGAAAGTGTTTTGTTTTGGTAACCCATCTGGCAAATTCTCTTCCCCTTCGCATTTATACCCATGTGTATTTACGGGAGAATTTAATCCATATGTTCCTGATTCAATTACACTTGACTCATCCCAGTATTGCTTTGTAAAAGTGATTTGAATGCCAAGAATCTTGCAAGTTTCCTAACAAACTCCGAAGCCTTTGTTTTTTTTGCCCCAAGGACTAAGAAATTTACTTTAGTTCGTCCAGAATTCTGAATATTTTTCTTAAGGAAACACGCGGACTTTCACTTACCACTGTATTAGTGTTTCGTTACAACTTGGGATGACGACTGGCGAAATGATGACCTGATTAAATCGCACTGAATGTTGGTTATTGGTACTCCTATTACAGAGCTGTCCAAAAAGACATTTACTCCAAAAATAGATCATTGCAAGAATTATTAAACTCGTGAAAGCTCTCTTCTTGGTCCAACTCAATAAAAAAATATTGAACAGCGAGAGAACCAGGTCACTCTGCTCTTACAGCAGACAGCTTCTAGAATGTCTGCCCTTTCCCAAATTAAACGCTCCCACCTGCCTATCCCCTCACAATTCAGCAGGGGAACTTATGGCATCCTGGTGATTATTGGACTGGGTGGGTCCTTAACTCAAATGGGCCTGCCAGGGTCTCTCATGTCAACAGTTTGAATTGGGGGATTGGGGACAGAGAGGGAGAAGGAAAGGGAGGAGGAGGGGGAGAAAAAGGAGAAGAGAGGGCTTCCCTGGTGGCGCAGTGGTTGAGTCCGCCTGCCGATGCAGGGGACGCGGCTTCGTGCCCCGGTCCGGGAGGATCCCACATGCCGCGGAGCGGCTGGGCCCGTGAGCCATGGCCGCTGGGCATGCGTGTCCGGAGCCTGTGCTCTGCAATGGGTGAGGCCACAGCAGTGAGAGGCCCGCGTACTGCAAAAAAAAAAAAATGAGGAGGAGAGAGAGGTTGGTTTTGTCTGTGTGTGACTTGTGTCTGTGCCGTGTAATGTTATGCCGTAGAGTTTACCACAGGGGCTCAGGGAGGCGAAGGGGCCTGCACGCCACTGAGCCGCTCAGAAGCCCCGGGTGCGGCCAGCTCTAAGGGCCTTCCTCTTTCTGCTGTAACCGCGCTCCCTTTCGTGACTATATCATGATCAGTTACTAATACACGCGGTAAACCAACGACCTATATTTTTAAAATAAAAGACCAGAATATTATTTTAAATGTTAAAAGGTGGGGGGAGTGCTCCTTTTAAAAAATAAAAGCTGGATAACTATTGATCTCTCCTGTTGCCAGAGACCTGTACCTAGGCTCTTCCTATAAGGCAGTGTTCCTCAAAAAACATCTACAGTAGAATCACCCAGAACTTGTTACAAATGCAGGTTCCTGAGCTAACCCTTGTACGGCTTTTCCTTGACTTACAATGGGTTTACATCCCGATAAACCCATCATAATTTGAAAATGCCATTAAGTTGGAAACGCCTTTAAACACCTAACCTACACTGTGGCTTTGCCTTGCCTACCGTAAACGTGCTCAGAACATTTATGTTAGCCTACAGTTGGGTAGAATCATCTAACAAAGCCTGCTTTACAGTCAAGTGTTGAACGTCGCGTGTAACTTACTGACCGCTGTACTGAGGGTGAAAAGCAGAACGGCTGTAAATGTAGGGGTGGTTCGCCTTCTCACGTGGCTGACTGGGAGCTCCGATCCTGAGGGCGTATCCTACCACATACCGCTCACCTGGGAGAAGAGCAGAATTCAAAATTGGAAGTACCATGGTGTCTGCTGAATATGTATTGCTCTCACACCATCATAAGTCGATTCGTAAGTGGAACCATGATGAGTCAGGAACCGCCTGCATGAGTTTCCTGTTGCTGCTGTCACAAATGACCACACGCCTCGAGACTTAACGGGACACAAATGTATCATCTTCCAGGTCTGAAGGTCAGGAGTGAAGGAGGGGTCAGGCAGGCGTGTGACTTGCGGACGTTCTAGGGGAGAAGATGTCTCCTTGCCTTTTCCAACTTCTAGAGGCCACTGGCATCCCTTCTTTCAGTCCTCTGCTTCTATTGTCACAGCTCTTTCTTGGCCTCCCTCTTTCACTTATAAGGACACTTGCAAGCAGGTTGGGCCCCTCAGACAATCCAGGATCATCTTCTGATCTCAAGAACCTTAGTTCAATGACATCTGCAAAGTCCCCTTTGTTATGTAAGGAAGCGTATTCACGGGTTTCAGGGGATTCGAATGTGGGTGCCTTTGGAAGGCCATCATCCTGCCTACGAGGATGCCTCGGGGATTCCTCTTCAGAAGTTTGATGTGGGCCCCAAGGGTCTTCATGTCTGACAGCCCCCCCCCCCACACCGCTGTGGTTACACTATAGTTGAACCGTTACTATAAATGAATACACCCCCTTTTATAAAAAGCAAGCATCTGAGGGGGTCTAATTACCTTCCTCAGCAACCTATTTTAAATCTAAATTTGTTCTACCAAAGTGAACAATTAAAGGAACGTAAAGTATGCCTTTTGCCTTAACCCTGTGTTCTAATGTCAGATTATTTGACAGTATTTTAAAATCTCTTACTTTGTTTTCAGCACTCTAAGCAGTCTATCTTCTACCTTTTCTTCTTATATAGGCTACTTGTATTTCTTTTCTTTTTTAAAATTTATTTATTTATTTTTGGCTATGTCAGGTCTTAGTTACCGCACGTGCGATCTTTCATGGCAGCGCTCGGGCTTCTCTCTAGTGGTGGCAGGCGGGCTCCAGAGCTCAAGGGCTCAGTAGTCGCAGCACGCGGGCTTAGTTGCCCATGCCATGGCATGTGGGATCTTAGTTCCCTGACCAGGGATTGAAACTGCGTGCCCTGCATGGCAAGGCAGATTCTTCACCACTGGACCACCAGGGAAGTCCCTATTTTATTTTCTCTTTACCAATATTTTAATAACAAGGGATAAAGCGATGGGATGTAGGGTTCCCTGCTCAGATTTCACAGCCGACTTTCATTGTTTACAGTACTGTGGCTAAGAGCATCAACTCTGTAGCCAACCAGCCTTGGTGCAAATTCCACATCGGCCACTTACAGGCTGTGTAACCTTGGGTAAGCTATGTAACCGCTCCATGTCTGGATTTTCTGTCCTATAAAACGAGGGTGACAGTAGTCCCCGTCTCTTAAGGCCACTGTGCGGATTGCAGGCATTAATCTGTGTGAAGCACTTAGAGCAGCACCTGCTCATTAGCTGTCATTACTATCCTGGAACGGTGATGTGTTCACCATATTTGCATCTCTTTGTGTATTACTGCTGTGCTTTTATGGGTTAATGCACACACCCTAATTTCTGTCTTCACTAAGAGTGAAGGAGAATGAACAGCACGTGTAGCCTGTGGTCTCTGGTGGGGCTGCTTTGTTTCTCTGTGGCACTGGTGCTCAGTGGGGATGACTTTGGAGGTCTCACAGGCCAGGAGGGTAGGGTGTGGTCCTGCTGGGAAGGGCTGTCCAGCTGAAAGGAGGGAGAGGGTGGTGTGAGATGTTGGTCACTCCCTTGAAGGTCAGAGGTCAGAGCCATTACATCCTGTCAGTAGGAGGGCAAGAGGGACCCTCAAGGAGAACGTCGTATCTGTCAGGAAAGAGGCAGTGCACTCCACCTGGGGTAATTTTAGGAGCCTTTAATAAAGGGACAAAAGTGAGCAGGTGGAGGGTCCTAGGACCCGTAACAGCAGGGCTGCCATGACTGTCCTTCAGACGGAGGGGCCACGGGCTGGGTGGGGGGCAGGATGGGGAACAGTCTGCTCTGGGCCCCCTCCTGGGAGGAAGTGGCCAAGGAAGAACGCTGACCCCATTCTCCTCCCTCTCCCCTCCTGCCGGGCTTCTCGATGGCCTAAACCCAGCTGGAAGCCAGAGGAGCCCCGGGCGGTGCCTGCAGGACGGCCCCTGGGGCTCAGAGCAGGGCTGAGATGGGTGAGTGGAAGATCTCCAGGGTGAGAGGTATTTCCGGTCCTTGAGAAAGGTGTCACCGCCGTCCACCCTGTGAACCAGCACCCTAAGGAGGTGACGGGAGCGTGACAATCCCGGGGATGACGAGTGGGGAGCACACTGGGACAGTTGATGGGTCTTGTGTCTTGACGGGTCCCCCTGGAGCAGAACCTGTGCCGGAGGCAGGGGGTGTCCTCCAAAGCTTCTGTCAGGACCACAGCGCTATTTCGTCATCATCGTGAAAAGACCTTTGCTGACAAGCTAGAGTGCTTAGTGGTAAGAAGCCCTGAAATGCTGCAGGGAGAGTTTCCAAGGCTCCAAGCGGATGCTGGGCCAGTGCCTGGTCCTCGGTACCCTGGGCACACCTGGGACCAGGGCTGCATTCTCCGTTACATCACATCCAGATGTTTAATGGGCCCCAGGAAAGAAACAGTATTCTTTTAGGAGTTCAGAGATTCTAGATGTGCAGACAGAAAGCAAACAAAAACAGCAAGAAGGAAAATGAAAAGGTTTTAACCTGGAAAGAAAAGTGGAGCAATTTGAGAATTTGGTGGAACACAATTGTTACCAGTGCAAACCTCGGGAAGAGTGATGTCAGGAGGGAAAAGGATGCTCCAGGTCAGGAACAGTCGCCTTCCTGCCTCTTCTGTTTACTTTCTGCCACTATTTTAAAGAGTACTCTTTACAAACTGCACGTCTGATAGTGTCCCTCATATACCTGAAAACTCTCAGTAGCTTCCCGCAGGGCTTTGAATAAAACCCGACCTCCTCACTCGCTCTGAATTCCCTGGGTGAGCTCTCCCACACCTGCTGCTGCTACCTTAGCGCCTATCACTGGCCTTCACTCACTGCATCGTTAGCATTCACACCACTTTCCTAAAACTGCACGCTCTTGACAGCGCTTGGAGTTCCTTCTGCCAGGACGCTGCACCGTTTCCCCCACCAGCTCCCACAGAGCAGGGGCCTCCCTTGACCAGCTGCCCTCTATCTCTGCTCCTTATTTGCTTCCTTCATAGGGCCTGTCTCAGTTTGTAGTTTTTATTAGCTTGTTTACTTGTTTATGGTCTGCCTTTCCCATAAGAGTATAAGCTCCATGAGGTCAGGGTTGAGTTCTGTTTTGTTTATTGTTGAATCTCTATTCTCCGTGCCTGGCATGGGTGGGTGGATGGATGGGTGAGTGGATGGATGAATGGATGGGTGGGTAGATGGATGGATGGAGGATGAGTGGACAGATGAATGGATGGGTAGGTGGATTGGTGGATAGATGGATGGATGGATGAACAGATGGATGGATGGATGAATGGATGGGTGGGTAGATGGATGGATGGATGGGTGGATGGATGGATGAATGGATGGGTGGGTGGATTGGTGGATGGATGGATGGACGGATGGATGGATGAATGGATGGGTGGGTGGATGGATGAATGGATGGGTGGGTGGATTGGTGGATGGATGGATGGGTGGATGGATGAATGGATGGGTGGGTGGATTGGTGGATAGATGGGTGGGTGGATTGGTGGATGGATGGACGGATGGGTGAGTGGATGGATGAATGGATGGGTGGGTGGATTGGTGGAAGGATGGATGGATGGACAGATGGATGGATTGATGAATGGATGGGTGGGTGGATGGATGGATGGAGGGGTGTATGGGTGGATGGAGGGGTGGATGGATAAGTCTTACAAAATCTGGTCTTTGCTCTCACTGCTTGCACTTGAAAACTATCTTACTTCATGTAGGATTTAATTGGATTTTTCTCTGCTGGACACTGCTAAAAAGTTCTTGGTACTTCACAATCAGAAAGAAGCAAAACAATTAGAGACAGTGCAAGAAGTATTTGGACAAGGGGAAGAAGTTACATTTATCCATTCCTGAATAATTACTCCAGAAATAATAGCTCTTACTTATCTCAGAAATTTCAGATTTGCTTTACAAAAACAAAAAATCAAAGCCTAATTTCCATGCAGGAGAGATTATAAATGACCTTCTGCAGGTGTGTGTGTGTGTGTGTGTGTGTGTGTGTGTGTGTGTGGCCTCCATGTACACAAGTAACGGAAGGATTTGAGGCTTATAGAAATTCTGCCTAGTGCTTTGGCATAAACAGAATTTTCTCTCTTTGCAAAAAGCTAGAATTCCAGGCAAATCTGGAAAATCTGTTTGTGTCTCAAACCTCTTAGAGCACTTTCTCAAGGATTTATAATGTCTGAGAAATTTTATACCTCGAGACATGGAAAGCCAAGATGGTCAAAAATTAGGAGTCGTTGGAAAGAAGTTACCTTTATATACCATTCCGCCTCTAAATTTTTTATTTAATATGGGGCTAGGAAAACCTGTTAAGGAGGGAAACCTCTCTTTACCTGACTACAGAATTTATAGTAAGGTGGTCTGACAGAGGGGAAAAGAAGCTTTACGACAAAGGCCACAGGACAGATCAGGGAATGAGAGCAAGGAATGGCCTTCATCAGAGCCAAGACCAAGGAGATCCCAGATGCAGGGTCTGTGCCTTGTGGGTAAGACCCGTCTGCATTTGGCTTCTTAATCGTCCAGCTTCAAGTCCAGGGACAGTCACACCAACTATGTAGACTTGTTCCTAATTGTCTCTGAGTCTCAGTTTCCTAACCTGTAAAACTTCTAATACTGCTATTATGAAGAATAGATGAAAAACCAGAGTCCACACAACCCTTAGCATAATACACATGTGAAGTAACGCGTAGGACCCAGTAAGCTCTCAGAAAACATTGGCCATAATTGTTGGCCGAGCTCAGCACTGTCCAGGAGAAAAATAACATGAGCCACGTGTGTAATTTAAATTTTTTCTAGTAGCCACATTGAAAAAATTAAACAGGTGAAATTCATTTTAATATTTAATTCAATATATCCAAAATGTTATCACTTCAATATGTAATCAATGTAGATAATTAGCAAGATATTTTACATTCTTTTTTCATACTAAGTCTCTGAAATTCAGTGAGTATTTTATACCTACAGCAAAAGTCAGTTCAGACGGACCGTATTTCCAGTGCATAGTCTCCATCCATGGCTGGTGGCCACTGCGTTGCCCAGTGCAGGTCCAGCTGCTGGGCCTGAATCCCAGAGAATGACCCGGATGGAACGGCACACAGCTCCTGCTCGGCAGCGCACATTCCCGATTCCAGCCGGGAACGCCTGTCCGTGTCCTGCTGGTGGTCCCATTTCCCAGAACAGCCTGTGAAGCACTGCTGAACTCAAGGGCGAAGCAATTGTCTGTTTTGCCTCCTGTGCCCCATGCTCCACGGCCCCTCCCTGGAAACTCTACTGTCAGGGCTGTGAAACCAGCACGGGATTGGTTTGTTTTCTGAATTCTCTAGGCCGCAGAGGACTTTTGTTGCCCCTCACTAGAATTAAAGCGTCCTGTTTGTTCACTCAAGAGCTCCTTCTAGAATTCAGAGGCTGAAGTCCACTGCCGGGTACCGAGAGAAAAGGGCTCTGCACTTCCGTGTTCAGGTTTACCGTGGTCTCTTCTGGGAGATGGTCCACCAAAGAGAAGGAGGTAGAAAGTGAAGGGGGCCTCTGCAAATGTCACCCTTTCTTTCCCATCAGTATTGGTGGGAAACCAGCAGATGGCAGCCTAGTACCTTATACAGTCAGTTTCTGCCCAGGGAAGAGGTGCAGGAAACATCAGTCCCCTGTGTCTGCTGAGACAGGCAGTGGCCGGTGCCTGGTCTTTGCTTGGAGTTCCTGAGATACTTACAGGATTGCGACGTTACAGTTAAGGCAGAGGTGGACATTCCAACATAATCCTCTCTTCTCTGTCTTCACTTAAGATTTTTTTTTCTCTTAAGATCTTTTAAACTGCTTTTGGGATTCTTTTTCACATTTACCTTTTCAGCTCAAAAGACAGTTGACATAATTTGAATCATGGGGTTCAAATGCACAGGGAATGTTGTCTATTTCCAGCTGAAATAGTCACTGTCTTTTTCCTCTTTCTTCCGCACCATTTGCTCTCTGATAAGCTTTTAAAAAATGTTTAACGTGTGTAGTTGGGTGTTTCTGGGGAACACTTGCTCTGTGAAATCTGAAACTTTGTAGAGCAGCATTCACATTAGGCAGGGTTTTGAATTCCGTGCAGTAAACCCGTGGCTGCTTCTTTTTCCATAATTAAATAACTTTGCCGAGAGTGTGACTTTTCAGGAGGCTGTCTGAGAATTAAAGCCACCCCTTATCAAAGATCAGATATCTGATCACACAGTCAAGTAACACTCTGGAAATAAATACTGGCAGGGTCAGTTCTCTCTCCTGTCAAAATCATTGGCTTAGTTCAACTTAATAGAACATTTACATAATAGTTAGATAATTAGATGATTACAAGGGATCATTATTTTTGGTAAGATGATATATAGATAGTGTATGTGTGCTTCCTTAGAGAGTTTTTCTTTAAATAATAAAATTGTGGAAATTGGTAAGTAAACACTAGTTATTTTCAACAGAAAGGTAGAAAAAATGAAGGATTCTTAGTTGTGTTTACTATATTCCCTTATTAACTTCTCATTCTTGTATTCAACACGTTAAGTATCTGCTGGGTATCTATCAGGTGAAAGGCACTGTGCTGGGTATCCTGGGGATAGAAAGATGGTCCTTTCTCAGATGCTTCCTGTGTAGTGGGGTCCACCGGAGGATGTGGCATTTAGGATGGATCTTTATAGAAAACAAACTTGTGGTCACCCAAGGGGGAAAAGAGGGGGGAAGGGACAAATTAGGGGTATGTGATTAATAGAGGAAATGAGACACAAACACATTAAATTTACCTATAAAATAGGTAAGCAGCAAGTATATAACAAGCACAGGGAATTATACCCATTATCTTGTAATAACCTATAATGGAATATAATCTGCAAAATACTGAATCACTGTTCAGTACACCTGAAACTAACACAATATTGTAAATATTGTAAATCAACTATACTTCAATAACAATTTAAAAAATGGATCTTTGAAATCCATTAATAGACAAATGGATAAATAAAATGTGGTAGATCCACTAAAAGGAATATTATTCAGCCATAGAAAGGAAGGAGAGTCTGCTATGAAATGGATGAACCTTGAAAACATTCTGCTAAGTGAAAGAAGCAAGACACAAAAAGACAAATACAATATGATTCTGAAAGCGCACTCCTGCTTGGATGGGACTTGAACCCTCGGGCCGAGACTCAAATCCAATGTCTTTTAATTGAAACTGCTTGCCTGGTCTCAGGACTTACTGAAGCTCAGTTTCTTTTTTCTTGTCACAGAAAGAATTCAGTGTGAGGCAAAGCGAAAGGCAAAGAGTGAGTTTATTAGCATAGGACGCTGGTGAGAGATACAAGTGGGCCAGCAAGGGAGCACAGCTCCGAGAACAAAGGGGGCTACATTTTTATAACCAAAGAAAGAGTGGAGAGGGGAGAAGACCACCTTCTTCCTCATTCTTGGGCAGACATCAAAGCTTACAGCATTGGTTCCTCCTTTGACCCTATTTGGTTTAACTGGGACTGTCATGGTGCTATTTAAATCATATGTATATTAGCAAAAGGGTGGTAACATATACTAAAATATGGTAATTTGTCTCAGCTTTCTGTATAATGTCCCCTTTCACCTATATTGCTGTTGGCTACATGCAGATATGCTACTTGTCAAGGACCATTAACTCCCTGGCTTCATGTAACAAGATTCAGGCCCTGTATCTATTGTCTTGTGTTTTAACTCTCAGGACTTGTGGCTTGAGTGTGCCTGGCACTTGGATGTACCTGGTCCTCCTTCAAGGTAGAGTAGATTGTTGCTAGGTTACTGGATTCTTTTCCTGAGTGGTCACGAGCTTACAACAGTCTCCCAGACTCCCTTAAAATTCCTCTTCTGTTTTTAACCGCCTAGTGGGATTTCTAAACGAACTAATTATCCTACTCTATCCCTATCAATTGCACTTGTATGGGGAGCCTAGAAAAGGCAAATTCATAGTCAGAAAGTAGACTGTTGGTTTCCAGGGCTGGGAGGAAGGAGGGACAGGGAGTTCCTGTTTAATGGGGACAGAGTTTCCAGTTTGGGGTGATGAAAAGCTCTGGAGACGGATACAGTGATGGTTGTCCAACACTGTGAATGTACTAAATGCCACTGAATTGGACACTTAAAAAATGGTTAGAACGGTCAATTTTATGTTATAAATATTTTACCACACTAAAAAAAAAAAAAAAAAAAAAAAAGATGGGTAGGAACTTCGTGTTGACCAGAGGTTCTGGGCAAAAGGAACAGTATAACCAAAGGCTAAAGGGCAGAAAAGATTGAGGGAGATTTTTCTTGGGCAGAAACTGTCAAATCTCAAACACTTCCAGGTACCTCATGTGACGTTTGGCAACACAAGGCCCACAGGCTGATGACGGAACAGGTCTGGGAGAGAGGGTGAGGCAGGAGAGTCTGGGGTCAGCGTGGACCGCCAAGGAGTTGGTCACCTCCAGGACCCAGGGTACTCAGGCGGGGGGTCAGGTGATTCAAGGAGGTCTAATTCAGCGAGCAGAGCAGTAGCCGTCAGTCCAGTAAGAAGTCAAGAGGGCCGGGTGCGGTCCAGCTTAAATCCAGCCGGGGTTGGGCAGGACACCGGCTCATCGGCGGACAGCGGCAAATGCAGAGCAGAAGAGGCCCACGCGCCAGGCTGAGTGCTCATCTAGAGGGAGGGCTGGGCATGCTGAGACCTCCTCGGGCTCCCTGGCTCCCGGTGCTAGGAGCCCGGGCAGGGCAAGGCTCAGCAGCCCGGGACGTCATCTATAGGAGGCAGGAGCTGCTAATTCCAAACCGGTGCAGAAGCCGGGCTCACGCTGCTGGTCCGCTCTGTCAGGCTCACTGGAGCTGCCTGGAGCAAGGAAAGAGCCAGGTAGAGGATCGAAATGGGACTGCGTGAGTCACAGGGAACACACAGGGGGAAAAAATGGAAGAAAAGCCTCCAGAGAAGGTTAGGGCCAGATCGTGGACAAATTTAAGTCCAGGCTAAAGAGTTTAATTGAACTCCACGAGTAACAGGAAGACAGAATCCTCTTAATAGGGAAGTGATATAAAGAAAATATTGCCTTAAGAAGATTGGTCTGGCATGTAGGATGGTTATACAAATAAAAGTCAATATGTAGGTGGGAGATAGGGGGCCAGGATGGGGAAATGGGATGGAAGATTTAGCTGTGTAAATTATCTTTCTGCTGGGGCGAAGGAAGTACACTGCAATTGTATTTTCCATGTTTCAATGGATTGCAGGCATTTAAAACTGAAACGTGAAATGTATTAGTTTTCATTATAAACATTATAAGAGGAAATGTGGAAAATCAAAACAGTAGAGGGTAGAAAATAAAATTGCTCAGCCCTTTCTGCACCCAGAATAATCACTAGTGATCTCTTGGTGTATTTCCTTCTAGTCTTTTTTCTCTACCTAGTTACTTAGATTGTTTGTTTGCTTGTTTGTTTGACATCGCATGTTTCACATGTGATTACGTGATACAGACAGCTTTATATCAGTTTTTCGCTTACTGTCTAGTGAGAAGTTTTATATAGGATAGTGGTTAAGAGTACAGACTCCAGAGCTGGCTGCTTGGGTTCAAATCCCAACATCTGCTATATACTAGCTGTGTGACCTTAACCTCTCTGCCTCAGTGTCCATAGCCATAAAATGTAGTGATAATAATAGCAATTTCATAGGGTCGTTGGGAGGATTAAATGAGTTAGCTTATGGGAAGCCCTTAATATCCAGCACACAGTAATCATTACATGTGTTAGGTACTAAACAAAGTTACTGCAAACATTTGCGAGACGTTTTGAGGATTTTCCTTCAAAATGGAAACGAGGGAAATCCACAAAGAATGGTGATATCATTCTCTGACTCTGCCTCCCTGGAGCCCTGCCAAGCCTCCTCCGACTGGGGTCCCCCCCCGCCCCCACACAACAGGAGAACTTGAAGAGGTGACCGCGTGGAACCCCGCTGGTTAAAGGCAGTGATGGAGGTGGGGAGGAATCAGGAAGAATGCTACTATTTTGTGTGTCATAAGATGATCACGCCGCCCCTTTAGGAACTGCTGCCATTCCTTCAATAACAAGCACAATCTCCTTCCTGGTTCACTGATGCCTCCGAACAACATTGAGAAGGTCTGTGTCCTGAGCAGGACAGAAAGGAGGCGCGTTCATTCACACTCATGCTCTGTTCCTTGTTTTACAAAGGTCACGGGGCAGGGGGGTACCACTGGAGGTGTGAAAGGTCTCTGAAGGTGCAAGAAGGGGGCAGCCGCAGTGGGGAGGCTTGGCAAGAGGACGGACAACTTTTGAACAAATATGGAGAAGACTGCAAATACATAGAAATTTGGAATCATCAAGAAGGATCCTGGAGGAGTCCCTGTGAGACGACTTTGGTCTGAAGTGTAGACAGACCTGTAGCGATAAAGGCACGAGCTCCGGGGACAGACGCTCTGGTTCAGATACCAGCTCAGCCCCTTCCGAGCTGGGAGATAGTTCCCTGATCTCTCTGCATCTCAGTTTCTGCATCTGTAAAAAATAAAAGTGATGATGATATTGTGTATTACCTGGTAGCCTTGCTCTGAGGATTAAATGCATGACTGAGGCTATGTGTTAACTCTTTTTGGTCTAGATAATCGGACCAAGGTGCGTCAGATAATCTTGGGAAAATCTAGTGACGGGGGCAGAAGAAAACCCGTCTTGCAAGTGATGACGGCGATCAAGGCAGACATTCTGTACCGGGAAGTTCAGGGCCTGCTTCACTTTTCTTTTTTCCCCTTATTGCCTCTGCGGACTGTCAGCCTTCCTCCACTAAAAATGTAAGTTCTCAGAGAACAGAGATTTCGGTCTGTTTTGTTCACAATTAACACAATAATTGCATAAGTAACTAACTAATGAGAAATACATTAGCTTGTAGGGAAGCTTGTTCAGAACTGAGCCTGACTCCTCAAGGCACAGGAGCGGCCGGGGAGGAGCGGATGGAACAGGGGTGGTGACCCAGGAAGGGGTCTGGGCGGGGGGACGGGGCAGATGAAAGGAAGGAGGAAGCAGAGGGTAGGAGTTCAGGGTGCAGAGATGCAAACAGCATTCTCCAGCGTTCACGGGAGGACTTAATGGGACCCAGGCCAGGAAGTGCATTCCTGTTTGGTCTGTTCCCATTTTGCAGCACTTCTGTTGTCAATTTTAGGGAAAGAACATTTGTCTAAGTGAAAATATATATTCAAGTGTTTATAACGGTCTCATTTATTTCATCTATTCCGTAGCTTTTCTTATTCCTTTTCTTCTTTCATTTGTGTTTTTCTCAAAGAACATTTCAGGATTTATCTATTTTGGTGGGCAGTTTTCTTATGAAAGGAACCCCACTGGAATGGGGTTATAAACCTAAGTTACTCCCTCGTTTCTAACTTGTTCATTTTTTTTTTTTTTTTTTTTTTTTTTTTTTTTTGCTGTACGCGGGCCTCTCATTGTTGTGGCCTCTCCTGTTGTGGAGCACAGGCTCCGGACGCGCAGGCTCAGCAACCATGGCTCACGGGCCCAGCCTCTCCTCAGCATGTGGGATCTTCCCGGACCGGGGCACGAACCCACGTCCCCTGCATCGGCAGGCGGACTCTCAACCACTGCGCCACCAGGGAAGCCCTAACTTGTTCATTCTTAAACCACCTTGCTTTTCTCCTTCTCATGTCGTTAGGATGTTATGTTTTTCTTTCCTTCTTCTTCTAAAGTATTGAGGTTAGTGTTTAATACTTTAAGAACAAAGTAGCTGTGTGGTTCCTGAAACCAGCCTTGTTTGGGTCTCCCCCAGCTGGAGGTTCAGGGCCAGGGAGGGTCAGAGGGACAGAATGAAGGGCCGGCCTTTGCTAATTTGCATCTCAGTTGCCGGAATTTTAAAGTGGCTCCTAATGTCAACCCCGAAACCATGATCATTTCCTTCACAGATCTCACTTGCCTTGAAATTACTGCCTTTCGTAATTTTAAAGGCAGCCTGGCTTTATTTTCTCTGCCTCCTTTCTGGACCCTCACGCTGATGCTATGCCCGGTACTGACCCTGGGCTGGTGTGCGCTTTTCCCACGGATGTTCTTCAGGCAGGGTAGTCTGTAGTGATGAAGGGCAGAGACCCTGGACTCCAGGGATCAGGGTTCACCTCCCAGCCCCGCTGCCGCCTCACCATGGGACCGTGGTCACCTTATTTGACCCAAGCCTCAGTCTCCTCATGTGTTAACTGTGGGTAATCAAAGCACCTCCTCATAGAGCAGCTGTGAGCATGAAAGGAGGTGATGCGTGTCAGAGATTTCTCACTGGAGGAATATTAGCTGATCTAGTCTGTTACACTTGATGTCATCCACACTGCCCTGTGGTTTAGGTAGGGCGGCTATGATTCCTCCAGATCATGAGGAAAATGAGACACAAACACAATTTCCGTGGTTTATAGCTAATAAGGACTAGAATTTGAGATCCCTAGTCATGTGCTCTTTCTAAAGAGTAACTTAGCTCTTAGCAAAAACTGGGAAATATGGGTTTTCCAGCTTATACTTCTCAAACGCCCCTCCTCATGTTCTCTAATTATTTCCCAGGGTCTTTCTCCTCCTGCTAAAATCTCTGCAGGTAAGGTTTAACATGTCCTATCTCCCAGCAGGCATTTATATTTCATCAGTGACTTCTTGAAAAATCAGGAAGTCTTCAAGGGGTGAAGAATGAGCCTCTGAAAGAAATTTCAAGGCCAGGGACAGTGCTGAGCAAGGGCCTTTTCCACGAGTGCACTTTCTTATTACATCTGGTGCTAGATGGAGTGACGCCCCTGCAAGCACGTCCACATCTCAGGAAGCTGCCATGTCACTTAACGCGGCAAAAGGAATCTTGTAAATGTGGTTAAATGTAGGATCCTGAGATGGGGAGGTTATGCTGGATTTTTCAGGCAGACCCAGTGCAGTCACGAGGGCCCTTGGAAGAGGGTCAGAGTCAGAGGAGGAGTGGTGACAACGGAAGCAGAGGCAAGGGGACAGAAAGAGAGGGATTTGACGACACCATCCTACTGCTTTGAGGGTAGGAAGGAGCCGCAAGCCGAGGAATGCCGGCGGCCTCTGAAAGCTGGAGAGGGCAGGGAAGTCGATTCTGCCCTAGAGCCTCCAGAAGGGGTGTGGCTCTGCCCACACCTTGATTTTAGGGCTCTGAGCTCCAGAACTGGAGGACAGTGAGTCTGTGTTGCCTTAAGCCACCAGGTTTGTGGCAATCTGTTACAGCAGCAACCGGAAACTGATATCCATCTACACTCCATCTGTGGCCAAGCTTCCCCGTCTCTCCCGCCAGCCCACCATTTCCAACACAGACCCAGGGGCTCAAAGGAGCGTCGTGCTGCACCGCTACTGCAGAGTGAGCTGTGTAATCAGAATTAACACGAGTTCAAACACGAAACCAATGACCTGGAGCCTGTAGGATCATTAGTAGGGGAGGTATTGTGGGATAGGAAGAAACTATTGGTCCTGGACCACTGTGTGTCCTTGTTCAGACTGGGCCCAGTTACACAACACCCAAGGAGGTGAGTGAGAGCTGCGATCCTGGCCAGGCCAACCTGCCAGGGAGCTCACCCTGGCATGGGTGGCATTTCCGAGAGGAAGAGACACCTTTTCCGAATTTGCCCAAAGGTCCCAGACAGACCAGCAGCAGTTCCAGAAGACTGATCCTGATTCTGCCAAGAACCAATGAGGTGAACTCACATAAGTCACTTCACTCTTCAGGTTTGTTACCAGTAATCCTTTTGGATAGAAACGACAATTAATTAGGGAATTAAGCGCTTTGCCATTCAATTCCTTCACTACAGAAGGGGGACCTCAGATGAATGAACTCACCCTCACCAGCTCCTCTCCAGCCCTGCACGAGCATATTGTATCCTGCATATGCTTCTCCCCTCAAGCCTATATCTGCCACCTCAGGGCCTTTGCACACACTGTTTCCTTCACCCGCACATGTCTATCTTCTCCTTTCTTGTAGGTCTTGGCTGGAAAGGCATTTATTCAGAGAGGGCCTCCTTCACTGACCATTCTATATAAGACCATCATGCTTATACTTTCATACCCACTCTGCTTAATTTTATTCCTGTTACTTCTTACCAACACCGTACTGTTTATTTGTTTGCTCTCTGTCTCCCTGACTAGAACAAAGGCCTAGAAGTACAAGAACATTGTGTCGTTAGCTGCTGCACCTTCGGTATCCACTGCCTAAAGCACATAGTAGGTGTTCAATAAATATTTGTTGAATGAGTGAACTTCTCTCTTCATGTTAAAGATGCCTTCCACAATAAGGTGCCTAGGTGTTTCATGGTTTTTTGTTTTGGGTTTTTTTTTTGTAATTTTACTCCCTGGCCTGCATGGAGGTGAAGGTGAGGGTGACTAGTGTGTCACTTCAGAATTTCTCCTGGTCCCCTTCTTCCTGGTGTCACCATCTTTAAGGACATGACCAGGGCATAGTGAGGCATACAAAAAAATGAAATCTTTTGGGATTCCCTGGTGGCGCAGTGGTTAAGAGTCTGCCTGCTAATGCAAGGGACACAGGTTCGAGCCCTGGTCTGGGAAGATACCACATGCCACGGAGCAACTAAGCCCATGCACCACAACTACTGAGCCTGTGCTCTGGAGCCCGCGAGCCACAACTACTGAAGCCTGTGCGCCTAGAGCCCGTGCTCCACAACAAGAGAAGCCACTGCAATGAGAAGCCCGCGCATGGCAACAAAGAGTAGCCCCCACTCGCCGCGACTAGAGAAAGCCCGGGTGCAGCAAAGAAGACACAACACAGCCAA
Source organism: Phocoena sinus (assembly GCF_008692025.1). NCBI lineage: Eukaryota > Metazoa > Chordata > Mammalia > Artiodactyla > Phocoenidae > Phocoena > Phocoena sinus. The sequence continues at coordinate 1,000,713 of NC_045764.1, read as the reverse complement.
AAATAAATAAAATAAATTTATTAAAATAAACCCCTTTCGCGTAAAATTCATCAATGTAAAAATGTCTACTTCCTGCCTTTTTCATCTTCACTCGCAAAAAAACAAATTCTTCAGGTTAAAACTCATGCTTAGCAATGAAAAATGCTGGCATTTTGCATTAATTCAATCATCTGAAAACTAATCTCTTAAGTTTTCATTCCAAGAGCCCAAGTCAATATGTGGAAAAGAGCCAGTCTCGCCCCTGACCTTGACCCGCCACGATCTTTCCCCCACTGGCCCTATTCCCGTCTCTCTGAACCTTCTTGACAAACCCCTGCCCTTCAGCCCAGGTCTGGGGAGCCCTGCAGGTGGGCCAGAAGCAGACGCTCGCCATCTCCTTTCTTTTCTCAGAAGCTGAAGCCATTCTAGCCCCTATGGTTTGGGTATTTACATTAAATGTGAGCCTGAGTAGACAGATCGCCCCATCTTCCGATCCTCTGACTCGGTAGTTTCTGTCTGTGCACAGGAGTGACTTGTAGCCCCGCCTTTGAAGTCTCCTGACTTTAAGGACGCCCAGGAGGTGGGAGGTCTATAGAAGAATTTATACCACGGAGACTCTCGCTGTATATTTTTCTGTCAGTTGCTCCTTGTGAGAAGCTGTGAGTCTTTGACGATCAGGCTCCTTGATGCCACACCACAGGGATGTGGCTCTTCCCGCGAGGTTAGCGTTCTGTGTGATACGGGATGGTGTCGGATTCCCGGGCCAGGATCACCACTCTTTACCGTCTTCAGCTTATATTTGGAAACACTTGGCCACCCCTGGAAGACACATAAACTATAGATCCCCATGTGAAAAACCCTGACTGACTATTAACCTCTTCACTGTAAATTGGCCTGTTAACAAGGGGCAGATACATTTCGAGAGAAACTTGGGTCTAACTTTGATCTCCATCAAACAGCTGCATTCCTTCCTTTCGGCCATGGGAAGGACTCTGTCCCTTAATGGCCGAGATCCACACCAGTTTGAACGGCTTCGTGTGAAGCAAAAGTCCAACTTCGTTATCTGGGCAAAGCAACTTGGCCTCACTGTGGAAAGTTCGTTAATTTCAAATGGAAAATAATCAGCTCAGAAAAGGATGGGTGGGATTCTGCCTTCCTCTTTTTCCTGTAAATTAGAGGAACAGGAGTTTTGGCTGAAAGACGGCTTGGCAAGAGATTTGACTCTCCAAAGGAAACCCTATCTGTCAGAAGCAGATAGGTGACAACCGCCCAGAAAGCGAGTACAGAAGAGGCCACATCTCTGTCCCTTTGCCCCGCACTTTAGAAGCGGGCAGTGGTCTCAGCTGCGTCCATCACGGGCGGTTTCCATCAGGCTCTCTTTTTCCAGGCAGATGTTCTCCAGCAAGTGTCCTCTGTAACAACCACAAGCCGTTCGTGACTAGATGCCTATCTGCTTCTTTCTCTCTTTCCGCTTTTTCTACATCAGCGTTGTGGATGGGTGAGAAGAGGCTGGGAAGTAAAAGAAAATAAGAGTTTCTAGCTTTTTAGCAGTAACAGTAAAAGCACACCTTGAAAACCACTGGGTCGCGTGCCCTGATCTGTAAAGAGAGAAGCAAATTACGTTGTGAACAGTCTATCTGCATAAGCAGCTCATTTTTCAGTTCCCTTTTACATTGTTTTCATCCCTCTCTTTCTCCTTCATCCAATTTTTTTTTCTCTTCTATTTTCCTCATCCTGTTTTATTTTCTTCTCCATCTCCTTCCTTGTGTATCTTTCTTCTTATTATTCTCTTTCCTTATTTTCTCCTTTAGACTCCCTTTCTTCCAAAATTCCACCCTCCACTCCCACCCCCCAGCTGTAGATAGTAAGAGAAAGTTCTGGATTTCATGTCATACAACCTGAGACTGGAAAGAGATACGAAGCCACTTTGGTTCATGTGGTAGCAACAACTGAGGCTTTCTAAACATTTACAGGGGCCCGAGGAAATGCATAGGATAAAACCTATTTTAATGTCTCCATGTAATCCTCTTGCATTAGAATTTTTTTAAAAAATTACACTGTCATAACAGTTATTAAAAGTAATTTAAGAATTTTTGGCTTATAAATATTTCAGTATTATTTCAAAATCGAGGCTAAGGTTACAAATATGCATGGTAGCTTCACACTTATGGGTGGACTTAGGTTTTACCCTACCTTTTACATTTTTTTCATTAGTTTCTTTCTTCTAACTGAAGTATAGTTGGTTTACAATATTGTGTTAGTTGCAGATTACAGCAGAGTGATTTGGTTATACATATATATACATATTCTTTTTCAGATTCTTTTCCCTTATAGGTTATCATTAGTTTTTTTTTTAAGTTTTTCAAAATAATTGGTATAATAGACCATCACAGCAGCCTCTGTATTAGAAAAAAATTCTTAATTCTAATCATTAAGTTGGCTAATTAGTCATAATTTTAAAAAATTATTTGATGATGTTAGTAGTTGAATGACAGCACATTTTATTTTATTCTTTTGGAATATGTTAGTACTCTTGTGGCAGTGCTCTCTCACCCAAATTATGGGACAGCCAGCTCCTTTGCCTACAGGAAATGCTGGTCCTGAGTTCGATGTTCCCCCATCTTTTTATGGCTGCCTGAGTAGCCCCTTGCCCATGTCTTGTTTACAATCCTCCATATCCCTGCCTTGGATGGTGTGACGGTTCATTTCATGTGTCAGCATGGCCGGGCTAAGGGATGCCCAGAGAGTGGATAAACCATGACTTCTGGGTGTGTCTGTGCGGGTGTTTCCAGAAGAGATTAGCCTTTGAATTCGTGAGTAAACAGATGGCCCTTCCCAATGTGGGTGGACAGCCAAGCCCTTGAGGGCCTGAGTGGAACAGAAAGATGGAGGAAGGGCAAATTTTCTCTCTGTTGGGCTTGGGACATCATCTTCTCCTGCCCTTGGACGTGGGTGCTCTGGGCTCTCAGGCCTTTGGACTCAGACTGAATTATACGCAGCTTTCCTGGTCCTCTGGGTTGCAGACAGCAGATGGTGGGACTTCTTGGCCTCCATGATTACATGAGCCAGTTCCTATAATAATGCTCCTTATACATATATGTGATATGTAATATATATTATACTCTATCGAATCTGTATCTAAATCTATAACTGTATGCATACCTTATCCTGTTGGTTCTCTGGAGAGCCCTGACTGATACAGATGGGACCACCACTCTTCTTCATTTACTCACGGGGCCTGTCTGTACTGGGCCCTAGCAGTGCAGGATCCAGTGAGACCACAGGCTAACTGAATCCTGAAGGCCCTCAGCATTCTGTTGGTCCAGGTAAACATTCCTAATTCTCTCTCTTTTTTTTCTTTCTATTTATTTTTGGCTACATCGGGTCTTTGTTGCTGCACACGGGCTTCCTCTGGTTGCGGCGAGCGGGGGCTACCCATCGTTGCAGTGCGCGGGCTTCTCATTGCGGTGGCTTCTCTTGTTGCGGAGCACAGGCTCTAGGTGCGCAGGCTTCAGTAGTTGTGGCACGCGGGCTCAGTAGTTGTGGCTCACAGGCTTAGTTGCTCTGCGGCATGTGGGATCTTCCCAGACCAGGGATCCAACCGGTGTCCCCTGCGTTGGTAGGCAGATTCTTAACCACCGCGCCACCAGGGAAGTCCCCAAATTCTCTTTGCACAATTGTCCTTTTACCTGCAGTGGAAAGTCTAATACATTCCTCAACTTCATAGGAATTGTCTCTAGACTAGGAAAAGTATAAAAATAAAATAATATATGGTGTCATCTTCCAAGAAAATACCTAAATAAAATAGTTTGAAATTAGCAGATATTTGCATAACATAATGCTGGCAGTAAATCCTAAGAATCATTGTTGGACCCACCTACCTTTGTATTCTCAGGCATTGCTAGGATCCAGCACATAACAGGCTCTTCATAAATTATGAATGAATATATGGAATAAAGATTTACTTTATTCAAGAATATAAGAGAGAGATACAGAAGAGTATAGGGAAATCAGTGATATTTCAGCATCAATTAATTATAATGATTAAAGACATTTACTACATATGAACAAAAATAAGTCAAATAAATCAGGAATATACAAACTTTCACTAAAGACTATTAAACAAATTGCAAATTACAGTTAAAGAGCAGACACTCTTTTCTAGATGAATTAAATAGGATGATGTTAAAAAGTACTCTGGCTTTATAAAAGTTGCAGTTTAATGGAGGTTTAATCAATAAACAACACATTTCAGAGTGTACATTTCAAAGGAATGAACTGTTGATACACACGGCAACATGGATGAATCTCAAAATAATTATGTTGACTGAGAGTATATACTGTATGGCTCAAGTAATGTAAAATTCTAGGAAATCTGATAACTTCTGACCTATGTATCCATCCATAAAACCTTCACCACAATTAAGATAATGAATATATCCATTACCCTCAAAAGTTCCCTCGCATCCTCTTATGATCCCTGCCTCCCACCCTGTCTCCTCACTTCCCATCCCCAGGCAACCAGTGATCTGTTTCTGAGTCACTATAGATTAATTTGCATTTCCTAGAATTTTATATAAGTGGAGCCGTACGATACCATTTTGCATCCTCACTAGCAGTGTATGAGAGTTGCGTTTAATACGCGTCCTCTCCAACACTTGCTGTGCTCAGTATTGAGAGTTGCGTTTAATACGCGTCCTCTCCAACACTTGCTGTGCTCAGTATTGTTAATTTTAGCTATTCTCATGGCCACATAGTGGTTTTAATTTCCATTTTGCCAGTGACTCATGATTTGAATGTCTTTCACATATTTGTTTAGCATTCGTTTATCTTTGATGACATGTCTGTTCAACTCTTTTGCCCATTTTAAAAAATTGAATTGTTTGTTTTCTTATTGAGTTTTGAGAGTTCTTTATGTTTTCTGGATCCAAAACCTTTATCAGACATGTGATTTACAAATGTTTTCTCCCAGTTTGTGGTTCGTTTTCAAAATTTTTGTAATGATGTCTTTCAAAGAGCAGAAGTTCCTAATTGTAACCAAGTCCAACTTATCATTTTTTCTCTTATGACCATATCTAAGAAATGTTTGCCCAATCTAAAGTCACTAATATTTTCTCATGGAAGTTTTCTTTTAGAAGTTTTATATAGTCTTATGTCTTACATAGGCTGATGATCTGTTTGAGGGAATATTTTTTAATGGCATGAGATGCGAATCAAAGTTCTTTTTTTTTTTTGGCATATGATTATCCAATTATTCCTGTACCTTTCATTGAAAAAAAAATCATTTTTGCACTAATTTACCATTGTGATTTGTTGAATATCAGTTGACCCTGGATGTCTGGCTTCATCTATGGGCTTCCTACTCAGTTCTAATAATTTGTCAGATTGCGTTCTGCTTTTATTCTGGAACTTAATGGGTTTTGTTTGGTAGTTCAACAAAAAAATAGGGGACTTCCCTGGTGGCACAGTGGATAAGACTCTGTGTTCCCAATGCAGGGGGCCGGGGTTCGATCCCTGGTCAGGAACTAGATCCCACATGCATGCTGAAACTAAGAGCTTGCATGCCACAACTAAGACCTGACACAACCAAATAAATAAATAAACTAATTAATTAATTTTAAAAATAGAAGGCTTTTTAAAGAGATTATCACTCACACTATTGGACAAACCATTATTGGAGATTAATCGATCATTATTGGAGACATTTTTAATAGAGATTGATGTTTGGTTTTATTGGGGGTTGTTTTTAAATAATCTAATCAATATTTGATCATCTATCTACCAAATGTCTCAAAAGGATTAATGGGGCTTTTTTGGAGGGGAAGGTAAAGCAACCTTTGCAATCCTGAAAAGAAAAATATTACATAAATAGTATTGGCACAAAAACAGAATATAGATCAATGGAACAGGATGGAAAGCCCACAGATAAACCCACATACATATGGTCATAAAACAAATAGTATTGGCACAAAAACAGAAATAGAGATCAGTGGAACAGGATGGAAAGCCCACAGATAAACCCACATACATATGGTCATAAAACAAATAGTATTGGCACAAAAACAGAATATAGATCAATGGAGCAGGATGGAAAGCCCAGAGATAAACCCACGAGCATATGGTCACCTTATCTTTTATAAAGGAGGCAGGAATGTACAGTGGAGAAAGGACAGCCTCTTCAATAAGTGGTGCTGGGAAACCTGGACAGCTACATGTAAAAGTATGAGATTAGATCACTCCCTAACACCATACACAAAAATAAGCTCAAAATGGATTAAAGACCTAAATGTAAGGCCAAAAACTATCAAACTCTTAGAGGAAAACATAGACAGAACACTCTATGACATAAATCACAGCAAGATCCTTTTTGACCCACCTCCTAGAGAAATGGAAATAAAAACAAAAATAAACAAATGGGACCTAATTAAACTTCAAAGCTTTTGCACAGCAAAGGAAACCGTAAACAAGACCAAAAGACAACCCTCAGAATGGGAGAAAATATTTGTAAATGAAGCAACTGACAAAGGATTAATCTCCAAAATATACAAGCAGCTCATGCAGCTCAATATCAAAAAAACAAACAGCCCAATCCAAAAATGGGCAGAAGACCTAAATAGACATTTCTCCAAAGAAGATATACAGATTGCCAACAAACACATGAAAGAATGCTCAACATCACTAATCATTAGAGAAATGCAAATCAAAACTACAATGAGGTACCACCTCACACCAGTCAGAATGGCCATGATCAAAAAATCTAGAAACAGTAAATGCTGGAGAGGGTGTGGAGAAAAGGAAACCCTCTTGCACTGTTGGTGGAAATGTAAATTGATACAGCCACTATGGAGAACAGTATGGAGGTTCCTTAAAAAACTAAAAATAGAATTACCATATGACCCAGCAATCCCACTACTGGGCATATACCCTGAGAAAACTGTAATTCAAAAAGAGTCATATACCACAATGTTCATTGCAGCTCTATTTACAATAGCCTGGACATGGAAGCAACCTAAGTGTCCATTGACAAATGAATGGATAAAGAAGATGTGGCACATATATACAATGGAATATTACTCAGCCATAAAAAGAAGCGAATTTGAGTTATTTGTAGTGAGGTGGATGGACCTAGAGTCTGTCATACAGAGTGAGGTAAGTCAGAAATAGAAAGACAAATACCGTATGCTAACACATATATATGGAATCTAAAAATAAAAATGGTTCTGAAGAACCTCGGGGCAGGACAGGAATAAAGACGCAGATGCAGAAAATGGACTTGAGGACACAGGGAGGGGGAAGTGTAAGCTGGGATGAAGTGAGAGAGTGGCATGGACATATATACACTACCAAATGTAAAATAGATAGCTAGTGGGAAGCAGCCGCATAGCACAGGGAGATCAGCTCTGTGCTTTGTGACCACCTAGAGGGGTGGGGTAGGGAGGGTGGGAGGGAGATGCAAGAGGGAGGAGATATGGGGATATATGTGTACATAGAGCTGATTCACTTTGTTATACGGCAGCAACACACCATTGTAAAGCAATTATACTCCAGTAGAGATGTTAAAAAAAAAATAGTATGAATAGAGACTCTGCTGTTTTTAACTAGAGGAAATGGTTTTCTTTTATTGGTTCACTGAAACATGAATGATTGAGTTTATCAATAAAGTATATTTCAGCTGGGGCTTCAAAGATTTAAAATTTCCTTAATTTCCCTTACATTTCAATCTGTGTTCATAGAAGCACATCATTCCACAAATTACCAAATAAATGCTCCAATGTATCATATTAATGGATATCAATATTTTAAATAGTGTTTTTCTACTTTGTGAGAGTCGATGCCCTATAGTGGCATATCCCTGGCTATTCAGAATAAGCGGGTTGATTTGGGTCCTGGCAACCTATAATCATAGGATGTACGACAAAATTGCCCTTATATTTGGTTAGTGCTTTCTATCACTTAATTTGCATATGTGTAGGTATTTTATCCAGCTGCTGAGAGTTTAAATGGTAACACACTGCACTGAAAGAAGTTGATTTGAACAAATTAGATCACATGCATTTTCCATGTGTGATTTTGCTACAGCTCCACGTTTCAAAACAGGAAGTTTATAAAACAGGAAAGACTAGAAGTAGGAGGTATTTTTCCACTTATATAATTGTCTGACTTTTATTTTTATTTTTTTTGCGGTACGCAGGCCTCTCACCGCTGCGGCCTCTCCCGTTGTGGAGCACAGGCTCCGGACGCGCAGGCTCAGCGGCCATGGCTCACAGGCCCAGCCGCTCCGCGGCATGTGGGATCCTCCCGGACCGGGGCACGAACCCGTGTCGCCTGCATTAGGAAGCGGACTCTCAACCACTGCGCCACCAGGGAAGCCGATAACTGTCTGACTTTTTTTTGTTTGTTTACCATCTTTATTGGGGTATAATTGCTTTACAATGGCGTGTTAGTTTCTGCTTTATAACAAAGTGAATCAGTTATACATATACGTATGTTCCCATATCTCTTCCCTCTTGCGTCTCCCTCCCTTTGTCTGACCTTTGATTGTGCATAATCTCTGCCTGTTTTCTCATCTATAAAATGGGAATGATTCCACTGGTAATACAGAGATATTGTGAGATTACAAGGTCTGTCACGTGACAGGTGGGAGAAATTATGCAGTAATGCATCACATTTCTACAGAGTTTGGCTGTTTTTAAAGAACTTTCACAATCATTTTGACAATTTGAATCTCCCAGTTACCAACAAGGTAGGCGGGTGGGAATCGATAACTCCATTTCATGACTTCTAAAGGTGATTGAAAGATTAGAATAGTGAAAGTAACCATTGAAAAATAAGTGTCCAGGTATTCAGTATAATTTATTATAATGTAAGGCATATGTCTGTGTGAGTATTTTCCTCTGTTCAATTCTGTAGACTTATGAATAATAGCAGAAAATGATTTAAACTGTTTGTTTAAAAGGTAATGTGACATCATGTTATAATCCTCGTGACCGTATTCTTTTGTATTCTATTTTTATAAGAGTGAAATGTGTTGCCTATTTGGGGAAGAGAGGGGTGACCTGAAGGAGCTCACATCTGTTCTGAGAGGACTGAGGATGGTGGAGGAACTGGGGTGACACTGGGAAGAAAGATCTGGCAGCTTGGGCAGGGCAGTGGCTATGGAGTGTGGGAGAGCAGGCACAGCCTCGCGCTGGGGAGGGACGGTGCTGAGAATGAGGCCGTCGTGGAGGACGTGATGCACAGACGGCTGCGTGAGCAGAGGGAACAGGGAAAGTTGGAGGAAGTAGCTCGGGCTCTGCTGTCTGCTGCTTCCATTGTTGTTCCAAGTGGATAAAAGGAATTCAACAGATGTGAAGAAGAGGAAGCGGGGAGGAGGGAGGGAAAGGGAACAGACCATGGGAAGACTCAAAGGACAGTTCATTGTTTGTGATGAGCTCCCAAGAGGTCGGTTGTAGAATCTTAATCATAAGATCTGTGGGATGATTCCAAGAGGCAGTTTCACAAGGCCCCAAATGCCGAGTATGAAAGGGGAAGAATTTCAGGAGTTGATCATTCCAATCTATTACTCAAGGAGTCTCTAAAAGAAAAGAGGAAGACTCTTGGCAGAAGGCTGTCACAATGCCAGGGGACTGCCGAGGACAGAGCCTCTCTTCTTATCACTGAGATGTGAAATGGTCGCTGAAGATTTCGTAGTTAAGTAGCTAAAATGAATTGCAGAGTTCCCTCAGTGGAGTGAGAGAATGAACAGGAACAGGGTGAAGAGGGGAAAGTACATGTGACAAAGAACCATGGTGAGTAGAAGTGGGATTCTCCTGGGATGCATTACCTGGGGTAGAGAGAGACTGTGGTAGATTAAACAATAATATGTCTCCATCAGTACCCATCCTGAGAAAAGCAAGCGTTAAGTTGCTTCACACAAAACTGCTTTGAGGACGAGAGCAGGGGTGGGTTTGGAAATGAAGCTACTCAATGTTTGCTGACCACCCAGCAGGGCAAGGGCTGTAGGAAGCACTCGCTGAAAATGTGCAAGTATCTGAGACCCCTCGCGTGCAGCAAAGTCCACTAGCTTAGGTCAGCAACACTCTGTGTTAGAAGGAATCAAGTTGCTCAGCCTCCTTCATATCTGTCCTTTCTCACACTTCCCAAGTGTCCTCAGGGTTTCATCTGTGATGAAAGATAGTAGTAGTGTCCATGATCCCATCACACACACACACACACACACACACACACACACACACACACCACGGTGTTTTTGAAAAGCAGATGAGATCATGAACTTAAAGCAACCAGCACATAGTAGGACCTCGATATGGATTAGACTGTAAGCCCACGGGAACTGTTTTGGTTATTTACCGTTGACTCTCCAATGCCTAGCACAGTGCCTGGCAAATAGCGTTCAACATATATAGGTGGGATGGAGGAATAAAGGAGCGACTCTTTACACCACCATCACGGCTCAGGTCCTTAACCTTTGTTCTGGTTTGTCACAGCAACCTTCTTGTAGGTCTTCTTGGCTCCAATGTCACCTCTAATTTAGTCTCCAAAATGCCCCCAGAGTTTTCTAAAACACAAATCTGGTAACATCATTTCTTGCCTAGTTTTGAAGAGGCTCGCCATCCCACCACAGATAAAACCCCTCTCTGAAGCGTGGCTTAGAAAGACTTTCACCTTTGGCCCACGTTTACTTCTCTTTACAGAAAATCGCTTCAGAGCTTGGGGCTCCTTTAACACAAGATAATTCTTCCTCCTCAAGGTACATTGATTAGGAGTTGAATTTTGTGGCCGAAAACACAAACCTACTTGCATTGGCTTAAACAGTCTTTTTTTCTCTCACATAGCAAGGAATCTAGAAGTGGGCAGAGCTCACTGAGCTGTCGGTTTGTAATGGACTCAGGTTTCTTCTTAGCTTCCACTCGCCATTGAGAAACTGCGACCACCTACAGTAGAGTGAGTGGGACTCAGAACGGGGACCCCCGTGTCAACTGCTGGCTTAAAAAAAAATGAGAATTTGGGAACAAAGACTGGATGTGGAAATGCTCAACCAAGCATGGCTTAGTTGTTGGTTCTAGAAAACTTCGCCCAAGGAAGTAACTAACCGATATGTAATACCCCTGTTGCTTCAGGAAATTTCTGCCTGTCAGTGTATCTGAGGCCACAGTCTGCTCACTTGGGCAAACAGGTCACTTTCAGCAACAGTTTTCTTATCAAAACTCTCTGCTGAGACTCTCAAGGGGGCGTGCTCCCCTCCTGCAACGCGTTCTAATCAACTGAATGTTGCTTTATTAACAGGTTGCCTGGTGATATTTGGGGGATTTCAATACCTTCCTTAGCTTGTGCTTTCTGTCCTCTATTCAGAGATAACATATTTTTATTCCAGGTTCAAAGAAATGGGGAAGGGTAAAGGGTAGAAAGCACATGCCAACAAAATCTTACCTTTTATTAACAACTTGGATTGTTGAAAAGTGAGGGCTGCAGGACCACACTCTGCTGTTAGGAAAACCAAACTGGTTTCCTCTGTTCCATAAAATGACCCTCAGAGTGGGATGTGTCCTCCTAAGTCAGACTCCTATCTTCTTATCCTGGTATTCTCTCAGTGCCTAATGTGAGGACTTGCCCTCAAGGATATGTTCAGAAAAAGATGGTTGAATGACATAGAAAATTTGCATGGAGTGAAATACCTTCAATGTGGAACTCTTTAGATTGGAATTGTCAAAAATAACTACTGACTCCCCCCGCCCCCCAGTACTTGCAGCAACTATAAAAATATATATCCTAAGCTGGCCCTCCCTGGGATGGCCTCTGTGCATTTATAAGGACTACGATAGTGAGAGAACCAGCTCCGTGGAATCTGGATCCTCGAGAACTTCGAATTCTCAGTGGTGGCTTAGGGAGACCCCGTGTTTAAAAAGAAACCTTTTGCCAATTTCAAATCTAACATGTGCTTAGCGCAGAAATTTACACATTGTTCAGTGAGAACTCTCCCTCCCCAACCTGCATAAGCCTCCACCACACTTCCCACCAGAGTATTGTTGGTAATACTCCATTTGTATCCTTTCAGAGTTTTCAGTGCATTCAGAAACATGTGTACATACAAACCAAACTAAAAAATAATTTATGTTATATAAATCTTATCACATAAAATTTCCCACAAGTTCGTTTCTTTCTATTGTTTTGTAGAGAAGCTTCCATGCCAGCACGTGCAGTTCAGCTAATTCCCTTTAGTCACTACAGTTTCTACTGCATGAAGGCATCTAACGTGCATAACTCAGTCTGCCCCCTGAGCTGTTATTTTCCCCTCCTCCCCATTTTTTCCCTTTCCTTCTTTTCCTTTTGCTGTTACAAACAATTCTATAATAAACTTCTTTGTACCCAAGTTTCTTTTCTAACAGTTTTCCTTCTTTCAAGGTTTGTCAGTGTGATGGGTGAAATGTGCGATCTCCTTGTTTCTTTCACTTGCATTTCCTTCCTATGAATGAGGTGGAGCATATTTTAGTCTGTTGGCCATTTATGCTTCTTCTGTGAACTGTTTAGATCCGTGCCATCCAACGTGATAGCCACGGGTCAAGTGTGGCTATCGAACGCTTGAAATGTGCTAGCCTGAACAGAGATGCGCGATCGGCACAAAATACACAAGAGATTTCAAAGAGTTAGTCCAAGGGTATAAAATACTGCATTAATATTTTTATATTGATAACGTGTTAAAATAATATTATACACATGCTGCTTTCGATAATTTTCATATGGCTACTGAAACATTTTAGATTACATTTGTAGCTCACAAGATATTCCTGCTGTACAGAGATGGTTTAGATTTTTCGTTTAGGTGGGTTATTATCTTTTTCTTAGTGATTTATAGGAGCTCTTGATATATTGTTAGTACCTATCCGTTGACCACTGTATTTGCAGCAAATATTTCTTCTCGGTCTGTAACTTAATTTTTAACTTGAATTATGGAGTTTTGTGCCATACAAATATTGTTTTTAAGAATCTGTCCATTGTTTCCTTTATCGCCTCCAGGTTTTGTGTCTTGCTAAGGAAATATTTCACCATGTCCAGATTACAAAAATAACTTCCTGTATTTCTGTAAAGTCATTTCTTTCTTTAATGGTTGCCTCTTTCAGGCATCTGGAATAATTTTTTTGGTTCGATGTGAGATAGCAAGTTTTAAAACTTTCTATTAAATCATAGGATAGAGAATTGCACCCCTTCCTTTCCTCACTGCTGTAAATGAATTGCTTCCTTCTGTGTAATTCAGTACTTCTGTAACAGGTGAAACATTTTGAACTTTCTTCCATCTCACCAATATATTATTCCTGCGCCAGAATCTCGCTATGTTAAATACCAACATTTTAGAGATTGTTTCTATATTTAGGAGACTAAGCTTTTTCAAGAATTCATTCATGGGCATGTTCTTTCCCAACAAACTTCAGAATCAGCTTGACAACGTCCACATAAAATCCTGTTCGAATTTTGATTGAGATTATGTTGCGTGTATAGATTACTGTAGGAGAGAACTTACACCTTTACAATGTTAAATACACGTAAGCAGGAACGAGATACATCTCTCCATTTACTCATGTCTTTCAAAAAGTGCATCAGGGGGCTTCCCTGCTGGCGCAGTGGTTGAGAGTCCGCCTGCCGATGCGGGGGACACGGGTTCGTGCCCCGGTCCGGGAAGATCCCACCTGCCGCGGAGCGTCTGGGCCCGTGAGCCATGGCCTCTGAGCCTGCGCTTCCGCAGCCTGTGCTCCGCAACGGGAGGGGCCACAACAGTGAGAGGCCCGCGTACCGCAAAAAAAAAAAAAAAAGTGCATCAGTAGAGTTTTACACCTTCCTTAATACATGCCGTGCTCATTATGTTTCAGGCTTTTTGTTAATTATTTTATTGTTCCTGTTGCTGTCGTGAATCAATGTTGCTATTTTTTCTCTGCATTTCATAATTATGTTGATTTTGTATCCAACAACTTAACCTTCTTTGGATCTGTTAGTTTTTCACCTAATTCTCTTTGCTTTTCTAAATACACGATTATCTGATATACAGTACTAGGGCTGGCTGATCCTACTAGCTCAAGAGGGTCAATTGTTAAGTTTTCAGGAATCTGGTGGGGTGATTGGTAAATACAGTCATTAATAAAAATTAAATTATATAAGTCTACGGTTAAGCAGAGCATATTAAAAACAAAGATAATAAACGCGCAAACTCATCATGGCCGAATTACTTCGCTTCCCTACGCTCTTCCCCCGCCCCCTTTCCTGTGCCCTGGCAGCTCGGGGACGAGGTGGACACGGGGTCGAGGGGCAGGTGAAGAAGGGGGCGGAGTCAGGGTTGGGCTTGGGCCCTAACCTACCGCGTGGGGCCTAGGGCCCCGACCCCAGAAGGCCGGCCGGCTCTGGCCGGTGCTCCGCGGAAGCCGTGCTTTCTGGCCTTCGTCTCCTCGGCCTCAGGGCCCAGCGCATCTGTGAACCGCTCCCCTTCGGGCTCACAGCCGGCTCGTCCGCGCATGGGAGCGGCTGATCGGGGGGCCTCCTTGGGGGCCGGGGAGTGCTCTGGTCCTCTGGGCCCCAGCACCGCTGCTCCTGCAGGCGGAAGGCAGCGGCTCGTCCCTCGGGGGTCTCCTGGCTGGGGCCACCCCAGGCTGCGGGCCCTCCTCCTTCCCCGTTCCCAGAGTCCGCGCAGCGTCTTCCGAAGCCCCCAGGCTTCAGCCAGCGCGCTTGGGCCTGCGCCAGCCAACAGCTCGGGGACAGACCCGGGGAACGCCCGCCCGGGGGCGCTCCTCCGCAGCCCGGCTGCCTGCCCCTGGGGTCCCCGGCAGCAGCAGGAGAAGACCTAGTCTCTTCTGGGAGCTTTGCCGGGGCCCTGGAGAGATGGATACCTGAACTGGGACCTCAGAGCCCTGTGGCTGCAGCTTCTCTTTGTTCCTGGCACCGCTCAACTGCCCTGAAGCTTCTGCACTGCGTCCCCTAGTGTCCCCCTTGGGGTGTGGGCGAAGCCCGGCACGTTGGCCCGCATCATCTCAGTGAAGGCTTCCACATCCAAGTTCCCTTCCGATGGCCCCGAGGGGCGCAGGTCCTCAGGACCCGGAGCACCAGGAAAAGATGACCTCCTCCAAGCCGCCTGGGGTCAAGGGCACAAGGGCTTGGAGCGCTGCCCTGCCGATCCCTCCGTCCAGCCCCGCGCTCTCCCCTCTTCTGCTTGGTTGGGCGCCACCAGCGACTTGTCCCTCGGTGCAGCTCTCACCCGCCTCTTATCTATGTGCTGAAAGTTTTTTTTTTTTTTTTTAATATCTTAAAAACTTTTTAGTTAAAAAATGTTTATTTTATATTGGAGGATAGTTGATTAACAATGTTGTGTTAGTTTCGGGTGTTCAGCAAAGCGATTCAGTTATACGTATACATACATCTATTCCTTTTCAGATACTCTTCCCTTATAGGTAATTACAGAATACTGAGTAGAGTTCCCTGTGCTTTACAGTAGGTCCTTGTTGATTATCTGTTTTATATATAGTAGTGTTAAATGTTACTCCCAACCTCCTAATTTTTTCTAATGTTTCTGTACGATGGGAATTCTTTGTAAGTGTGTGCTACTGCGGACCTCTTCCAACCTCACGTTCAGTGAGTTCACATCGGTAGCTTGAAAGGAACCACGACGAGAGTATTGACAGCGTGAAAATCAACAAACACTACAAATCAGTTCTTCACTAATCGTTTTGTTAATTGTCCAGCCTTAACAAAGTCATGGAGAAAATGTTAATAATGGAGATTAAATTTTAAAATGGGTTACATCTGTTATCATTACATTGTGAATAGTACCAAAAAATTGGGGAAATACTCTTGCAGTATTTAAAAACTATTTTTCAGTTTCATCAAGAAGAAGCTCACACTGTGGGCCAACAAGTGTAGTTAGGACAAGCTGTCTTACTGTTTTTTTTTAATTTTTATTTTATATTGGACTATAGTTGATTTATAACGTCGTGTTAGTTTCAGGTGTACAGCAGAGTGATTCAGTTATACATATACATACATCTATTCTTTTTCAACTTCTTTTCCCATTTAGGTTATTACAGAATATTAGGCAGAATCCCCTGTGCTATACAGTAGGTCCTTGTTGGTTATCTCATCTATTTTAAATATAGTAGTGTGTGTATGTCAATCCCAGACTCCCAATTTATCCCTCCCAAGTTGTCTTACCCATTGATGTAAACAAAAACATCTATAGGAACGACACTCAGAGAACCTTCTCACACATATCACCACACTCCTGATGTTAAAGAACGTAAATAATGAACGTCTCTCTTCCTTTCAAAAATTACATCTCATTCATTTTTTTGCACCTACTGCAGGGTACAATGTGGAATAACAGAGGTGTTACTTGGCATTGTTGATTTGATCCTTATATCAAGATTTCTATTTTCTCATTGAGAATGATGTTTACTCTGGTTTCTGGTAGATACTAGTTAGGATTCTGGAATTTCATTTGAATACTTTCCTACACACTAATAGGAAACTTCTGCAGCCTGTTCTTAGTAAAATTTCCTGTTTGAAAGAAATTCTTCCATTTCTACGAATCTCTATTTTCTTTCCAAATTTTTATGGCCATATGGATTCCAGAGCCCTTGCAGCATTCGGCACAACCCCACCGTTAAACACAACACCTCTTTATGGCTCCTCCAAAAACTCGCTTAGGCTCATGGTTTCTACCTCCCAGCCTGCCGTGTCTCTTCTGCTCACCGCGTTCGTGCTTTTGTCTTCACCCCAAACCCTGCGCCACTGAGACCACTCTTGCCAAAGTCACAGAGCCCCACTTTGCCAACTCCAAGGGCGACGCTCTGTCCTCCTCTCAGCAGTATTATTGTTGTACCATAGACCACCTCTCCTCGAAGCCCTGTCTCTTCTTGGCATCTGGGCACCACGCTCTTCTGGTCTTATTCCCACCTCATTACCCACTTTTTGGTTTTCTTTACTTACTCATCTTCCTCGACCCGGGGCTCAGTCCTCGGCCCTCTTCTCCATCTATTTCCATGGCTTTGAGAGCAAAATGTTTGCTGGTGATTTACCACATTGAGATCTTCGGTGAGCTCCTGTCCAGAGTATTCAAATACTTACTCTTATATCTGTGTGGATATTCCATCAGCATTTCGACCTTAACAAAGCCCAGACCGTACACTCAGTCCTCAGCCCCCTCCCCTCATCCACTCCATTGTAACCATTCCTTTCTCAATGAGTGGTATTATTAGTTGTTCATACCACAACCTAAGACTTCGCAACACAGCCTTCAGTAAGTACTGCGTTCTTTTCTTTTTAATATGCACCCCAACCCAGCCACTGCTCACCATCAGCATCCCTTCACATTCAGTCCAGACCCCGCTCCCATTTCTTCTCTGGGTGCTACGGTAGCCTCTGAGTTGTCTCTGCTTTCTTTCTTCCTCTGTCCATGGCAACCACAGCGTGAATATATATTGGGGCTGTAACTGACATAAGGCGTTCCATTAGTTAATGTTTTGCTATTTATGTATACCGCAAAGTGATCACCACACTGTCTAATTAACATCCATCACCACACATAGCTACAATTTTTTCTTCTTGTGATGAAACTTTCAAGATCTATTCCTTTAGCAACTTAATATATCTATATTTCATGTCATTCCTTGTGCAAAAAAAAAAAAAGAAACAATCTTCTGTGGCATCCTATTATACTTAGGAAAAACAATTCCAGACTCTCTGGTGGCGTGCTGAGTCTCCCATCTGTCCCTCCAGTCCCATACTTCATCCCCTCTGCCCTACTCATCATGCTTTCTCTGCACTAGGTGTCCTGAAACAGAATGAGCTTTTTCCTGCGTCCGGGCTTTAAACTTGCCTGGAGTCCTCTTCCTACAGAGTTGTCATGTGTCTGGCCCCTTCTCAGCATTCTAGCCTCTCCTCAGAAAGGTTTCTCCTAACTGCCCGATCCAGATCACTACTGTCCATCACCCTTGGCTTATTTCCTCATCCCTACTGAACAGTATCTGAAATTACAGTATTTATTTAACATGTTTATTGCCTGACTTTTTCCATTGGAATATAAGCTCCATAAAATTAGGGTACTCGTTTGCCTCACGCCCTGGTATATTCCCAGACCCTAGAACAGTGCCTTATATACAGGAGGACTCAATCCATGTGCGTCGAATGAAGGAAGGAATAAGGAAGTAAATGACTCCTGTGATTACAAACAACTCAACTGAAATATGCTTAAGTAAATAACAGAATATACAGGTTCAAGTACTTGAAAACTCCACAGGTAAATGCAGCTTCAGGCTCACCTGGATCCGGGAGTTCAAATGCTGTCATAGGTCCTCCTCTCTCCAGCTATTGGCCATGTATTCCTCCATGTTAGACTGCGGTCCCTTCATGGCCTCAAGGCGCCGGCAACGTCTCCACGTTTCCCTCTTCTAGTTGACAACCACAGGAGAAAACAGTGATTTTCTCCTCCTAGCAGAGTCACAGAGTTCTAGTTCTGAGTCCCACTGGATCTGACTGCACCACGTGCCCTTCCCTGAACCAAAACCCATGGCCAAGAAACGTGCTGCTCTAACTGAGGGCTTGGCGACGGTAACCCGTGGGCCAAATCCAGTCTGCATTGTTTTTGTAAATCAAGTTTTGTTGGAAAACACCACACAATTCAATATATTTTGTCTATAGCAGTTTTTGCGCTACAGTGGCAGAGCTGAGTATTTGAACAGAGATCATTTGGCCCCTAAAGGCTGAAATTCTTACATCTGGCGCCCACGATGGAAAATGTGTGCCACTCTTTCTTCGAATTGGCCAGAGTGTCACTGACCCAACCGCAACCCCTGGATGGACGAGGTTATGAGCTGTGTGTCTCCGTTATCCACTGGTGTGTATTAAGCCACCACCACACTTTGTGGCTTAAAAGTGATTTATTATTTCTCATGATTTGTGGGTTGGTTCATTTTAGTTTTTATTTGAGTTTTAATTTTTATATATATCTTTCCTCTTTCGTTCTTGATCAGACTTTCAAAAAGCTTTGCTACTTTTTGGTCTTTTTAGAGAAACAGCTTTTGGTTTTATTGTTCATAAGTACTTTAAAAAACTCTTACGTCAAACAAAAGCTGAAATTAATGAGTTTCTATAATTATTTGAGTTAAATGTTTAGTTAATATATTTTCCATATTCTGGATTTTCTAATAATGAATTAAGGCTATAAATTTTCCTCTGACTACTCATTTGACAACATCCATAGGTTTTTATATCCAGGATTCTTGTTTTTATTTATCTATCAATAGTCTATAGTTCCATTTGCTTTCTACCCTCCGAAAAGTCCTCTTATTTTCTGGTCTTCAGATGGCTACCATGTCCCTTCTACTGTGCTGATTTGGATTTTTCTTTCTGTGGTGCCCAGCCTCCGAGATAAGCCCCCAGTGATCTCCTTCTCCTTGTATTCACACCCCTTCCAACTCCTCCCTACTTTGTATCAAAGTTAGTCTGTGTGATGGAAAGATGCTCCACATCACTAATGATTAGAGAAATGCAAATCAAAACTACAATGAGGTATCACCTCACACCAGTGAGAATGGCCATCATCAGGAAATCTACAAACAGCAAGTGCTGGAGAGGGTGTGGAGAAAAGGGAACACTCCTGCACTGTTGGTGGGAATGTAAATTGATACAGCCACTATGGAGAACAGTATGGAGGCTCCTTAAAAAACTAAAAACAGAACTACCTTCAAAAGTAAAAATAGAACTACTATGACCCAGCAATCCCACTACTGGGCATATACCCTGAGAAAACTGTAATTCAAAAAGACACATGCACCCCAATGTTCACTGCAGCACTATTTACAATAGCCAGGACATGGAAGCAACCTAAGTGTCCATCGACAGATGAATGGATAAAGAAGATGTGGCACATATATACAATGGAATATTACTCAGCCATGAAAAGGAATGAACTTGGGTCATTTGTAGAGACGTGGATGGACCTAGAGACTGTCAGACAGAGTGAAGTATGTCAGAAAGAGAAAAACAAATATCGTATATTAACGCATGTATGTGGAATCTAGAAAAATTGTACCAATGAGCCGGTTTGCAAGACAGAAACAGAGACACAGATGTAGAGAACAAACGTATGGACACCAGGTGGGGAAAGCAGGGGCGTGGGGAGTGGTGGTGGTGGGATGAACTGGGAGACTGGGATTGACGTGTATACACACTAATATGTATAAAATAGATTAACTGGTGAGAACCTGCTGCAGAGCACAGGGAACTCTGCTTCACTTGCTGTACAGTAGAAACGAACACAACATTGTAAAACAACTACGCCCCACTTTAAAAAAAAGTTAGTCTGTGTGACTAATAGAAGCTGGACTTCTGAGGCTAGGTCAGGAAAGACACGCTGGCTTCCGCCTTGCCCTCCATCTCTGGGGTCACTCGAGCCGAGGAAGCCAGGTGCCACGTCAGGAGATCACTCAAGCAGCGCTGTGCAGAGGCCCCGTGGTAAGAAGCTGAGGCCTTCTGCCAACAGCCACGGGAGGGAGCTCGGCCACAAACCCCAGGTCCGTACCGCCTTCAGATGGCTGCAGCCCAACCCCGGCCCACCCAACATCTTGATTACAGCCTCGTGAGAGACCCTCAGCTGGGAACTCCCAGGTAAAATGCTCCCTAATCCCCACCAGACTATGGGACACCAAAAAAGTTTGTTGCTTTAAGCCCCCAAGTTTGCTCCACAACCGTAAATAATATAATTTTGAAATACATTTCATCTCATAGATAGATTTTGGAAAGGAGCAAAAGAAAATGCATGTGTTCCATCTGTCTTGAACCATAATCCCACTTTCTCTTTCACTTAAAATATTCCCTAGCTATTTGGACAAAACATGTATGTTCATAAATAGAAAAAGGTTGAGAGAAATAGAGGTCCATAGAGGGAAAATATCAATATTAGAATTGCACAAAATATTTTAACCTCTGTAAGTCTGTACATGGTTTGTATCAGAGCAAATAAACATCCAGCATATGAACATAAACGTAATGGGAAAGAACATCTAAGCAAACACGTTGCTTGGCAACTAAAGAAAAAGAAACAAAACCTCAGCTTCAAGCAGACACCATGCCATCATCTGATCCTGGATTCAATTGTGGTGAACAGTTGAGGGTTTAGAGGGAAAAACACAACCAGGTATGTTTTCTTCTGTTTTATCTAGATTAAGTTTTTCTTATGTTTAGTATTTTGAACTGGAACTTTCACTCAAACTCCTCTTCCTAAGTTGTTTTAAAACTTTGTTCTTAGAATTCCTTCTTCACTCCTTCCTGGTGACCCCCATAACCACCCCCGCCCCCCTCCCTCAGGGCCCCCCAACTCGCCAACACACACACACGTTTCTCCCAGCCCAAAGATATTTTATGTATATATCTGAGTTCAGATGTTTGGGAGGAATCCTCTGCTTCTCCTTGTTTCTAGATAGACTTAACAAAAATCAATTCCAGGTGCTTTCCAAGTCTCTCTTTAAAACGTGTCTACACGGGCCTCTCTTCAAATGGAAACTGTTTCTTTGAAAATGCTTGAAAAAATTACATTCTAAGAAAGGAGATTAAAGTTGTTTGTACTGCCATATTTTTAGCAGACTTTAGTTACATTATGTCCTGTGTGATGGTAGTTTCACAAATGTATAATGTTGCAAAACAGAGCATCACAGAACTGCGTGTAGCTGTTTCCTGTTTCTTCTGAAAGATTTACTCCAGTTGAAAATTTATGACCCTTGTGCTAAAAAGGGCCATATAACTGCATAACTCAGGAATTAGAACAACACATTCCAGAATACTGGAATTTTAACACATTCTGCTAAATTAGTAGAATTCTCACAGTGCTGTAAGCACAACCTTTGCAGCCAGACACTTTGGATGAGTTCAGATCCTGGATGTATGTATCAGCTGTCGGACATTTGGTGTGGTGCTTAATCTCTCTCTGCACCAGTTTCCTCCTCTGTAAAAAGCAAATGATAATATGTACCTTGCAGAATAATTTGAGGGTTAAATGTGGTAACATATTATAAAATACAAACTACAATTTAAGTGCTCAAAAATGTTGATTTTGTACATACACACGACATACTATGATAAAGTTTTCTAGCTATAATAATTCTAACAGGCTTATACCCTTCATATTCTAAATTACTATTTAGGTTATAAAATGTGTCTAAACTGCCAAACAAAACAAAACTGTAAAGCAGTAACTTTTAAACTCCCACATGCTTCAAAACTATTTTAATGATGTCCTTTCAATTTTAATTTACATCATAAGTCACGTAAATGGAGTGAGGGCAGGATAGGGTTAGGACAGTCCTCAGGGAATGGATGGGAAGCAGAAATACGGTAGCAAGATAAGCCACCTGTAATTTATTAATCACACGCAGACACCCACACAGACACACATTTGACACACTGGCAGTGCGTGTGCCTCAAATTCTACCTAAATTTCTTAAAACATGGTGCTAATGAAACCGAGATTCGCAGGTCACTTAATTTCTAGAAGAATAAAAGCTCCCCAGTGTCTTAGGGTAGCTGGAAAGAGAACTCAAGGAAAGGGTAGATGGGGTAACCCCAGCCAGTACCACAGCTGGATAAACAGAACGAATGGCTGCTCGGTTAACGTGAGTCGGTGGCACCATACTCCCATATCGAGGGTAGAACGTATAATTTCTAAATGTCTAAAGCCTGTGTCCATGACCTCTGTAACACCAAGAGATGAAATGTGAGAATAAAATTGTTCTGCTTTTCTAGGTAAAGATAATATTTTTAAAACTACAAACTGAAAATCACTTTTGGGGATAGCATCTTTTGTTTGTATGATCATTTTTATCTCAGGCTGATTTGCTAAAATATGGGTGAACAAGACCAGTTATCGGGATTGAATAGTGAGTGCACTATGGTATTGGCTATGTGGTTTCTTGCCTTACAATTCCTATCATGACTTTTAGCTAAATTTACTTAAAATTGTGTCTAACGACCTCCCCAGGACTTTACATCAGGAACTTATAGCTTTACTTGCTTGAGGCCCCTGTTCTCCGTGAGATTAGTGTGGGGAAGAGATTGAAGGCAGGTCTACTCATTGAGGAGCTGGGAAGTGGGAGGGGGTCTACATGAACTCTGAAGATGTCTCCCTCCATTCAGTCATTTATCAGATATTTGTGGGGCACCTACAGTGTGCTGGGTCCTGAGCTGAACAAAACTGCTGTGACTGTGCCCTCACTGAACTCATATTCTAGCAGGAAGATGGTAAATAAACAAGGAAAAAAATGCTTAATTCCAAGTTGGCATAAGTCTCACAAAATGAATAGGGTACTGAGTGGGAGAATAGCCAAGATCGACTTCAGACAAGGAAGTAAGGGAAGGCGTTTCTGAGGAAGTGGCCTTCTCAGTGGAGATCCACAGGAAAAGAAGGAGTCAGACATTTGATACAGGTAGGAGATCACTTCACAAAGAGAGAAAGAAGATATTCCATGAAGGTGTCCAGCTAGAAGAGGAAGGAGTTTGCCATACTGGTGTTAGTCTGTACAATATTGGTGAGACTGGAATATAATGATCTAGGTGAGGAGTTGTGAGCAACGAGGTTGGGGAAATAGGGTTTCGATCGTGCAGTAAAAAATGTGAATTTTGTATTAGGTGTGATGGAAGCTATTGATTTAAGTAGGGAAGTAATGATCCAATTTATATTCTCATATGGTCACGGGGGTTGATGTGTAGAGAAAAGATGAAGGTGGGCAAGAGTGGGAAGCAGAGAAATCAAATAAACGTCTATTTCAATAGTTTGGCACAAAGGTGATAACAGCCTGAAACAGAGTGGTGACGGTGGAGACAGAAGAACCAATAGTTCTCGAGAGGCTGAATGTGGGAGCGAGGAAAGGGAAGAATAAAACGTTACTCCCAGGTTTCCTATAGGACATAATTAGGCAGCTGGAGGTGCCATTTGCTAAGATGGGGGAGGAAATCAAGAGTTCAGTTCTGGAGAAGATGAAGAACCAATGCTTCTGCTGATTTTGTGAGCTCCCCTGCTGGGTCTGCGTGGATGTGCAAATTTCCTTTGAAGGATCTGGACTGGCTAGGCAGTTCTGCGTCCTGCCATCTCCTGTAAGAAGATTGCCTCTTGAATCTTGTGGTCACTCTTTGGGCAGAGCCTTTTTTCCCCTCTGGTTCCTTTACCGCCTTATTCCAACTACGTCTGTTTTGGATCTCTCTGAGACCTCCACTTCCTAAACCTTTGGTTTTTTGGCTCAGTTCATCCATCTTCTTCTGGCCATGCTTTGGCTCCTGTCGAGTCAGCAGGTCAATACCATGGGCCACTTTCTCAGGAGCCTTCTCAGTCTCCCATGTTCTTTTTCCTTCAGATTGTACAATCATTCACTCAACTAATTTTTGTAGAGCGCTCTACCTTACTGGGGGAGTCAAGGGTCGTTTCATTGCTACAATTAGGAGGCCGCCTCCAAAAAACTGACAGATGCTTCCAGGCACTCTCCCCTCCGTTAGGATAGTCTCCACTGGATCCGCAAGGATGATGCTGAGGTTCACGGGGCTGGGAAGGAGTGGAGAGGTGGCCTAAATTAAGCTGTTCATCCAGGAAGTGAGGCCTTTGGAAGCAGTTCTACGAGAGCTCACTGAGCCATGGATTGATCAAACCTTGATTTGGATGGGGTCCTCAAAAGATATCCAGTTACACCTTTTACCTTGACCTTTTTTGGATCCCTTTTCTCTTTTTCTTCAGGTGTTTTCTTTTTGTTTGTTTGTTTGTTTTTGTTTTTTAAGATTGGATAAGTTCTACTGATTTGTGTTCAGATTCACAGACCCTTTCTTCTGCTTCTTCATTGGCTGTGAAGCCCATCCAGGAAGTTTTTTTCGTTCCAGATATTATACTTGTCAGCTCTAGAGTTTCATTTTGGTTCTTCTTCCCTTCTCCTTCCCTCCCCCTTCTCCTCCTCTTTAAAGTATAGTTTCCATTTCTTTTCTGAGATTTTCCATCTGCTCACCCCTTATGGCCATCTTATCATTTATTTTTTGGAACTTATTTATAACATCTGCTTTAAAAAAATTCATATCTGCTAATTCCAACATCTTAGTCATTCAGAATATATTTCGACTGACTGATTTTTCTCTTAACTATGGATTACATTCCCCTGTTTCTTCACATATATAGTAATTTTTTAATGGTATACAGGACATTGTAGATGATACATTGTAGACACTACAGAATCTCTTATATTCCTTGAAGAGTGTTGATTTTTGTAATAGCAGGCAGTTAAATTACTGAGTGACCTACTCTAACTTGTGGAGTCTTTGTTTAACATGTATTGAGGGCAGGTCTGTTTTGGTTTCTCCCTTACTCCTGGGGTGAACCCTGCAGTCCTGGGACATAATGTTTACTGTAAGGGAGGGCCCTTTTAAGGTTTCAGAATAACTCTGAGATGTTTACCGAACCCCTCTAACTTGGTAGGTTTCAAAACTCTAAACTTTGTTTGCTTTGTGGTGGGAACAGCTAGAATCTGTCCTCATCTCTTTGTCTTGTGCCTTTTGTTTTCTGCTAGATGTTTTGCAGTCCACCCAACATATGCACAGTTTGAGTCAGTAGAGGGTTTGAGAGGAGTTTGCATTCCGACTTTGCGGCTCCCTCTGTTCCAGGATTTCCACCCTCAGTATCCACCACTCCACTGCCCCATTCTCCATCTTCTACCCCTCAGTCCAGTAAGTCTCGGCTTTCTTCTTGACTCCCAGCCACCCCACACTGCCTGACGCTTTCAACCAATTTCTCCCCAGTGCCTTCAAATCATTAAAAAAAAAAATTTCAGAGTTTATAATTGTTATATCAAAAGTAAGGCAAGTACAATACAAGCTACTCCACTCTTACCAACACTAAAACCTGCAGGTAGCAGTTTTATTGGTGAGTACTGGCAGACGTGTTTGGTGGATGCAGTGTGGCATCTGTTGGGAAGCTATTCACAGCATCTGGCTTCATTGTCTCACTCATCCTCATATCACCTCAAAGTAGGGAGAAAAGAGGAATTATCACTCTTTCCATTGTACAAAAGCGAAAACCTGTAATAAAGAGAATGGGAAACAAGTGCTTATGATCAGGGTATTTTAGCCAATGGGCTGAGAGTGGGCCCTACACCTTCATTTTTATCTTGTTCCTGTTGGACAAGGTTCAAATCTGTAAAGATATGAAAGCTAAAAAGATGTATAGAAATGTGCATGTCCTCAGTTACAGCAAAACTTCATTATTTCAGACTCTATATTTTGATGATTTAAAGTACAAATGTGACTCAGTTTTGCATTATCTACTAAAGAAAGTTTCACAACTGAAAAACAATTAGAAATATTAAAAGAATATAGCAAAGCTGTTAGTTTTAAAAGTAATGTGCAAAAAATCAATACTTTCCTAAACTCAAAAAAGAAAATGAAAGTATCAAGTAAGAGAGAGAGCATTCACTCAGTCACAACCACAAACCAAAAACCTTAAGCACTTAGGAATAAACTTCAGGAGGAAGTATTCAAGGAATACTGAATATTTTTATGCTTCAGCACAAGGAACATTTTGAAATATTTGTACTATCTAAATTAATAATAGGTATCCCAACCAATTGGAGGAGAGGGAGGCAGCCAGAAGACTTGATCGATTAGGCCACAGATTATTAAGAGGTTCAAGGAGTAGCCAGGGCAATTTTGGAAAAGAAGAGAAAAGATGAACAGTATCTCTTTATAATACATTTTAATATATGGCATAATAAATATAAAATGTGTTATGATACATAATACAGTGGTTAAAACAATGTGGCAACATAAAAAATACACTGGTTAAAACTGTGGTAATTAAAATAGATATGGCAATGGAAAAGAACCGAGAGGCCGGTATACATAAATCTTAGTATGGAATAAAAGTGTTTCAAGTCACTGCCACATTGTATTTGGACAAATGGAAAGCCGTTATACGGAACTGGGTTTATACTTTATTCTTTTTTTTTTTTTTAAGAAGATGTTGGGGGTAGGAGTTTATTAATTAACTTTTGCTGTGTTGGGTCTTCAATTCTGTGCCAGGGCTTTCTCTAGTTGTGGCAAGCGGGGGCCACTCTTCATCGCGGTGCGCGGGCCTCTCACTATCGCGGCCTCTCTTGTTGCGGAGCACAGGCTCCAGACGCGCAGGCTCAGTAGTTGTGGCTCATGGGCCTAGTTGCTCCACGGCATGTGGGATCCTCCCAGACCAGGGCTCGAACCCGTGTCCCCTGCATTAGCTGGCAGATTCTCAACCACTGCACCACCAGGGAAGCCCTATTTTATTCTTTACACCAAAATAAATTCCAGCTCTATAGAAAATGTAAATGCTAAAAATAGAACCACGAGGTATTACAAGAAAACATGGGTCAAAATATTTATAATTATGGAAGTCTTCCAATGGAGGAGAAAAGCATGTAAACTTTTCTTCTGTTAGGTAGAAAAATAAGATCAGAGCTATGAGTTTCTCTTTTTGGAATGGAAATCAACTTTTAATAAAAAAAATAGTTAAGGAAAAGTCTCAAGGTGGGTGGAAGGATTTTACTTTTCTTTTCTCAGAAATGACTCTGAGCTAACTCCTGACACTCAGAGAGAAAAAGCTGAGAATCCTACCAGGGCTGTTATAAATTCACAAACCTCATCCTTGTCGTATTAAAATTCTGCCCTACTGAAAAAAAGGAACACTAGGGATAATGTTCAGTTTCAAGGGATTCACACTTTAAAAACTATAAAATAGACCTTCAAGAACAATTATTCTATACTTTTGAAGATGTGGAATTGAACACTGAAACTATTTATTGCGTGTAGGTAAAAGTTCTAATTAGATTCAGTTTTACTTATTTTTATCTTTTATTAAGAACTCAAAAGTAAATCCCAACAGAGCTGAGATTTTTTAGTAACCAGGCATCAAGGGTCTATTCTATTAATGAGGCACTAGAAGTTTAAGTCGAATAAGAAAAGCATTCACGGTTCCCGGGACAGAACAGCACTGTGTGTGAGGACAAGTACTTCTTTGCTGATTGAATGTGGACCCAGACCACGTCAGTTTCAACAACTGAAAGATACAAAAGCGTGTTCTTGCTCACCAGGTCAGGGGACCGAGGGAACCCCAAGTCAAATGCCACTTACTTCCTCTTGTCCTGTAAGGACTTATTATCCGAGCTATTTTTGGTCTGTGGAACTCTTCCAATCACCTCTGTTCTGTGTAATACAATCAGTGCACCAAGGCCAACACCAAGGCAGAGCACAATGGCCACTAGTGTGCTGAGCTTCTAGGCTCTGGCTGGGGAATCAGAATTGCACTTGGGTCCTGACTTGAAAAATCATGTTCTAAACGTATCCCTAAGTGGTCAAGGGTGATTCACCCCCATTGGTAGAAATAGAAACCTCACTGGAGCAATGGGAGATGGATTAAACAGCTTCTGTGAAATAAATAACAAAATAAACAAATTAGAGCTCCAAGAAGTCTGTAAATCTGAGTCTTTAAACATCATTAAATATAAAGCACAAGTTTTCATGTCCACTCTTCCCATTAGCACACGTATTGAAGAAGTTCTTTACTGAGCTACACGCTGATCTGCCAGTTTTTCTTATTATGGTCAAACAAGAAGAAAGACAAATAATTTTTTTATCTAGCTAGAGATACTTTTCATTCTTTTGCTGGTGACAGTCAAATGAATATGAAATAAGCCAGGTAAAATGTAGAACACTTGTATTTTTAACCTCTCTTTCCAAGGCAGTTTCTCTCAGTTGAGTTAAAACACTTTTTAACCTTTTTGGCCAGTTGAAATCAAAACCTGAGA
Organism: Phocoena sinus; assembly: GCF_008692025.1. Lineage (NCBI taxonomy): Eukaryota > Metazoa > Chordata > Mammalia > Artiodactyla > Phocoenidae > Phocoena > Phocoena sinus. The sequence continues at coordinate 971,905 of NC_045764.1, read as the reverse complement.
GGCCCTAAGGCACTGCCTTGCTTCTAGTTTGGGCTGTGCTGTGTGGCGAGCTATTTTTACCATCGGCCTGGAGCCATCTGGTTTCTCTGCGAAGGTTCACGATGGTGTTTTTTCAGTGCAGCTGGTCACATGTGCTCCTTTCCCAAGTCAAGGCTGATGACCTGGAGAGGAATGTGTGCAGACGCTCCGGCATCTTCGACGTCATCGTACCCTCTGCCGTTAGCTGATACTCTGGGTCATCAAGGCTGAGCGCTGGGCTTGGTGGCCACGAGCACTTCAACTCCCTTTTGCACGTTAGTCCTGAGGTTTGTAGGTGGAGCCTGGGACAGGGGTTCATGAACCGTCTGGTGAATCGATGGGCATTTACCTTCATGGTGGGACAGGGCACACCCTGCCACGTTTTCTGCCTCGCTGATGGGAGCAGTGTGCCAGGTGAATGTTAAGGAACCAAGTGCCTTATCACAGTAAAAATATGCTGTGGACAGAAATTAGAAAAATGCCTTCCAAGGCAGACTTGTGGGAAAGAGGAAATCGTCTCACGCAGCTCCATCGGCCTCGGCGGGGTGCGCTCACTCCTCTTGGGCAGTAAGCTGCCCGCACTAATGCTCTGGACTTCTTTTGTTGGTCTTTTTCTTTTAAAAAATTGCAGCTGAAGTGTGGCTTGTCACCATTTGGAGAAGTGTAAGTTTCTTTCCCTTTTCAACACCTTTCAATTCAATGACTATTTATAGGGGGCCTGGGGGACCTCCTCCATCCCTGCACCTCTGACCTCTCATGTTTCCAGATGACAGCAGGGAGAAAAGCAGCCACCCTTCTCTGCAAGATGAAAAGTGTTCTTTTTATTCTGCCATGATGATTTAGGTGCTAGGGTCTTTTGGTGACAGTACCTACTAGAAGTACAGAAAAATCCCAATAATTAATGTGGGACTATACGAATAAAAATAAGAGGTTTTCATCAACCCAAGAACATTCCCCTGCATCATCACATACCCCAGAGTCTTTGGTGTTCAGCTCCGGAATGGACGCTCACAGCCAGGCAGCACTGGGTTTGGACGAGCCTCCGAGACTCAGGATCAAGGTAGGCACTGTGTCCTACCTTGTCTTCATCGCTACACAGTGGAGTTTTTCCCTTTAAGGGTTTTCTTAATACTGGTACAGACTATCCCTCATCCCCTAGATACACTCTCTTACTAACGCTTCTACTACGTATTCAATTACTCCTTTCAACTACCAGCCAGTGGTTTTGACCCTGACCATGAGGCAAGCCCCGACCTCAACCTTACACTGTGTTAAGAACGCTGGCCGTGGAGCGGATCGCAGCTCCATCACTTAGGAGCCGAGGACAAGCCACGTAACCTCTCGGTGCTGCAGTTTCCTCATCCATAAGAAGGAATAAGAATGATAATAGGGTTATGATGATGGTTGAATTAATCCTGGGGTCTACAAGCCAGTGGATGCCTGTGAACTTGAATGTGGAAATTAGTTACATCTGGGCTCGTTAGTTTTTCAAAGTTATGGTACCATTAAACGTGTCACTGGATCTTATTATTTAATGTGTTAAGAAAAAAGAAGTACTTTGATTATCATATAACTTTTCATTGTTTGGGCAATCATCTCAGTATGTTTTGTTTCTCTTGTGTCCCATCCCTGACAGGTTCCACTAGACGGCCAAGAAAAAGTAAAGTCTCCTTGAATTAATAAACATGCCAAGTACTTACAGTCTTTCTGAACATAATAATCATGGCATAGGTGTTCAGTGTTATTATTATTATCTCATTTAATTCTCACAGTAACCACTAAGAGGTAAATATGGCTATTATCATCCCACTGGAAGGTATGCTTATGAGGGCAGGGATTGTTTTTCTGTGTTGTTCATTGTGTATCCCCAGAACCTAACATGGGCATGGCACGTAGTAGACATTCGATAAATATTGGTTTAATGAATGTCCGGACCCCAGTTTTGCAGATGAGGACACCAGGGCATTGAGAGGTGAAATAACACGTCCGTGGTCAACCAGCACCTATGTCATCAAGCCCCATCCATGTGGCTCCAGGGCTGGAGACTGAACTTCCTCATCTGCCGTTTCCTGGTCATTTCATAATTCTTCAAGCGGCAGTCTTTCCCCAGCATAGGGCTTGTATTTGGGAAAAGCAGTGCCTAGTTTTGGCCGAGACTTCTTAGCGGAAGCAGAAGGAGATGCTCATGCAGAACTGGGGGACCCAAGTTTCACCTGGTCCTCACGTGATAACATGGCAAAAGTAAAGTCCCATTAACATGTGAGTGTTCATGGCTTTTCCCCTTTTACACCTGCTAAAGGGAATTTTGTCTTTCTCAGCTTAGTTGCTGGGCTTTTATGGTGCTGGATTTGGGTTCAGAGAAAATGGAGAAGTGACAGCAGGGATGTACTCCAGCAAGGATGGAGTTTCACCCACGGGAGAGGATGGTGAGTAGGAATCAAAGGGAAGAGACTGCATCAAGGAGTGACAAGAGCCAGCAGGCCTGGGTGCCAGGGAGAGCTTAGAGTGACAGAGAGAGGTCTGGGGACTGCCTGCTGTGTTTGTGGAGGATGGAGGTCAGTGGTGGGCGTGGGAGGATTTTTCAAAGTTTTGTCACGCAAAACTGCTTGCCTCCCTCTCTCTCCCTGCTCTTGAGTCATGAGCACTTCCTTTAGACGCGTAGTAAAAACGTTAACTTCTAGGCCTCTGAGCTAATGGTTAGCTCAATACTACTTCTTCAGGACAGGGACTACATACACTGCAGCTTTCATGTGGTCAGTCAACGCAAGGTCTCCACTGGCTTTCTCCTGTTCTACTTCTCCTTGTCAGGGTCAATGCTGCTAGGTGGTCCCAGGTCCCGGAGCACAGGACTCCTTACATGAGTTGGAAGATTGGCTCCTTCCTTGGCTGTGCGATTCATTTCATCCTGTGGCCCAGAAGTGGCCCCAAATGTATCCAGTGTTTCTCTAAATTTCTCAGAAAAGCAGGGTTTTTTTTAATCTCCCATGAGTATCTGCAAAGCTAAACACACATATCTACGAAAACAAGTAATGGCTTGCAAACATAGTGCAGTCAAAATAAATTCTTAAAAAAAATTCTATAAAGAAAATGTAATCTGAAGGGTTAAGGATGACAGTTGAGGGTTTTGACTCTGACATGAGGCAGACGGGTTTAATCCCCAGCTCTGCCAATTATTAATCATCTAAATTTGGGCAATTGGGAATTGCCTGGTGGTCCAGTGGTTAGTACGCCATGGTTTCACTGCCAAGGGCACGGGTTCAATCCCTGGTCGGGGAACTAAGATCTCACAAGTTGCATATGGCGTGACCAAAAAAAAGGGGACAACTAACATAATTACACTAACCTCACTTTTCTCATCTGTAAAATAGAGAGAATAATATATATCCCATGGTGTTTACTGTGAGGACTGAATGCCAGAATCCAGGTAAGATATTTAACAGGTGTTCACTGTCACTCTTACTTAACAGGGAGCAATTTAGATGTACAGAGCATGAAAAGGTCTTTCTCATTTGGTGTCTATTTACAGATCTGTAATTAACCTCTTTCTGGTTTTCCAAAACAGACTGCCCCAAAGATATATTCTGGTCTCTCTCTTTTGCAGGATAGAAAACTGCTTACATATGTGAAATGCCAGCTCTTCTTTCTGGCTTCTAGCAGCATCATTAAGGTTTGAAACCTTCCAGATCCAAGTTCGGGTGAGGCATAGATCTGGGACTGGTGAGCTTCCTGGGTGCCCTGTGGGAAGGAAGCTTCTTGATCAGAGTGTTTCACAATGGGCTGTGGGCCCTGAGGGGATCCCAGGGTAGGCCTCTTCCTCCCAGGATGCTGAGCTCAGGGAGAGCCCTGTTTTCCCAAGATCACTTCCGGTTACAGTGAGGGGGCGAGCTGCATCACGGGCCTTTCCCAGGGCCTTCATCTGCAACAAACCACTGTAAAACACACACACACACACACACACACACACACACACACCCACCCACCAAAAGACACATTAGAAATTGAACATGTGGAAATAGATGATTTGAAAAGAAATGAATAGAAATGAAATAATCATTTAAAATTTTTAATTTTAAATCTTTGTGAAACAGAGATTTGGCACTCACCCTGAATATTAAGAGCATGTAAGGCAAATGGGGTATGGAAAGAATATGCAGTCATTTCAGCAGGACCAGCTCCACTATCCTTAGGTATTTGGTAACTTCAATAGTCTATTTTTTTAAGTAGGCTGATTGGAAGGGTCCTCTTTCTCACTAGTATTGCCAAAAATAAAAAATAATTTCAATGATTTTACTTTGAAACAGTCTTTTTTCCCCTACCAGATTAATTTTCCTTAAATACCATTTTCCTTACAAGCTAAAAAGCTTTAGCAATTCCTGCTGGCTTTCAGACCTGATCCAACTTTCTCAGCCTGGAAATCTAGGTCATCCCATCGTTGTCCGACCCTTCCCTACAGAAATCTTCCATCCCAGCTGGTATCCTCATTCTTCTCCAAACATACATCGCTCGTTGCTCCTTCAAACAGTTTAACCATGCTGAACCCCAAAGGAAGTCCCTCCTGCAAGGCATTTCTCTCCCTCAACTCATTTCTTTTCCTTCAATTCATGTTCATCTCTCAGATTTTTCCCCTCCAGAGACACTGACTGATTCCTTTACGTGGAGAAGTCCCAGGTGTGACTGGAGGAAGTAAACAAATGATCCCCACAGTGCCTTCAACAGAGCAGTTTCCCTTCTGGAGGCAGCGAAGGGCACCAGAAGGTTCATTTGTATGGATAAATGTGTATTTTTATGAATGGAATTTTCAATATTTAAATACCCCCTGTGAATTTATGTCCTTATTTACTTCAGTGTAGCCAAACATAACTCAAAATTCAGCTAATTTAAGACACAGTCTCATTCTGAATAAATAAATGAAGCAAGCAAACCTTTTTCAAGGAGAAAATGTCTTTGAAAGGGATTTCTAAAGCTTCATTACATTACATGCAGAAGTTGGTTCTCTGGTGAATAAACAGAAGTCATAGCCTGCTTCTTGCAGTACAATTTTCGCAGAAAAAACAAACACACACTGCCTACTGGTGGTGATTATTCGGATTTGGGCAGGTAAAACACCGTTCCGTGTCCCAGCGCACAGAGCTGGAGTACTGTGTATCTGAGAGCGCTTCCGGGAGAACAGTCCTACGGCTTTTCATCAGAGAATCCCAGCCTGCTCTGGTGAGCCGTGCAATGTTTTTGTGTAGGGAAGGAGGAACCAGGAATCCAGGGAGACCTCGTGGTCTGTGAGGTCCCATGCACAGTGCTTTGAGGTGTTTTCCCACTTAAAGATCGTAACACCTCAGCACCACAACTGCTGTTACCCCACTGTTACGGTTAAAGGCATTGCAATTACAGGATCAGTGCAAGAGTTCTTTATTTCAATCCAAGGTAAACAAAGTAACGATTACCTGTGACAGTTGGAATGCCCACTCTGTTGGGAGAATCATATACAAGGAGGCATGAAAGTGAGCTCAAGCTTGCCAAGCTCTAAATCAATGACACTTGCTCGTAGCAGACGGTGGCGCCCAGAGTGACAGCACAGGGTCGCGTAGCTTGGGCAGCACACAGGCAACCGTGGTTATGTCATAGGTATCACACGTTTGTAGTTTTATCGTTCCTGGCAGGTGGCAGTGAAGTGTCTTGTTCTACCAAAAGCAGCATATTACAGCAAATTTCCAGCAAACGGAAGTGAAGTATCTTGAAGAGTGGTATCTTTTCCTAATTTCTGCCAAGGCGCCAGCCACGTGGCCTGGCAGAGGCTGGGGGGCGGCAGCCCTTCAGTCGTTGACCATCCCAGGCCTCTCCTAGGGGGTCTCCGTTGCACTGGTCTCCCTGCCTCTGCACCAATGTGGCAAAACTTCCATGGTTTCCATCACCGTGAACCTTTGCAGACTTGCCTTAAAATCGTTTTTTAAAAAGTTAAGGAATTGTATTTAGAAGTCAGGAGAGTTGGCGTGAGTCCTTGGGGGCTAAACCAATTTCTTTTAGAAATCAGTTTTTATGAATCTTGATTTCATAAAATGTAGTAATCAACAGAAGAGCTGTTCTAGCATGTAAAATGGCAAATGCAAATGACAGGGATGCTCCTTTGTCCTTTGTTTTGGGACATCTGGCCTTGAAGTTTTAGGATATTGACTTTATCAGCTAAGCCTCTTAACTTACAGCATCTTACTCAGTATTTCCAGAAAGGACCTGCCTGGGTCACAGCTTCCCCTTTTATGAACTGGTCGCCTGGACACAGGCATGGGGACAGCAGCCGTGATTCTAGCACCAAAACCTGGGCAGGGTGAAGACAGCCAGGCACAGGCAATGGGCTCTTCTCTTTGGGGACTGAAGTGTGGGACCGAGGGACACAGTGCCTGAGGGATGACAGAGCTGAGTCGCACTGAATGCAGTGCCACAGTTGAGAGAGGCTGCTGCGGACCTGACTACTTCTTCCCAACCTTGGGTGTCCAGATCTTCCACTGAGCTCTTGAGCTACTTCAGTATCCTTCGTATATACATATATACACATGCGCGTACATATATATAATCTCTTAAAAGTCAACTTCATTTTTAGAGCAGTTTTACCTTTATTGAAAAATAACAAAGATAGTACAGAGAGTTCTCATATACCACACACCTAGTTTTCCCTTTCAGGAACCTAGCACATTCATCACAATTAATGAACCAATATCGATACATTGTGATTAACCAAAGCCCATATTTTATCCAGCTTTCCTTAGTTTTATACGGCGTTGCTTCTCTCTTCCAGGATCCCATCTAAGCTACCATATTACGTTTACTTGTTACGTCTCCTTAACCTGCTCCTGGCTGTGACGGGCTCGGACCTGTCTTGTTTTTGAGGACCTTGACAGTTTTGAGTAGTACTGGTTAACTATTTTGTAGCATATGCTCCTCTGTTAGGATTTGTCTGCTGTTTCTCCCATGCTTAGACGGAGGTTCGGGGTTCTGGGAAGGAAGACCACACACACTGTCAACATGACTTGTCATCACTCTTGACATTGGCCTTGATCACCTGCCTGAGGTGGTATCAGTCAGGTCTGTAATCTCAAATGTATTATTATTTAGTGTGTCTCTCTCTATCTTTTTTGCTTACATGGTTTCTTTTTTTTAATCTTAGAATTTAAACTCAGATCTCAGAGACTTATCTATTAAGTTCCTTTGTTTCCTGCTCATTTACCAGGGAGAGGGAATTTGGGGATAAAGGTGTAGTCATGAGAAAACTACATGAGTTAAGAAAATAGAGGCAACAAAACAAGAGTGCCGTCTCCTAAAGCGCCGTCTTAGTTGGCAGTGCAACGTCTGTGTGTGCACACCCGCAGATTGTTTCTTCTGCCGCGGCACCAAGGCTTTCCATTCTGTGATGGCTCCTCCTTACACATTTCTTAATCTTCTGTGTACAGGAAGGAGTCACTCACTTTCCAAGTGGCTTGATGAGGAAGCTTCTCATTTCCAGGTCAGCACTAGTTAACGAAGGATGGTGGATCGTAGGCTCTGGGGAACAAAAGTAGAACAAGAGTGATTTTGCTTGTGGCTCTCTCCCTTGTGAGCTCAACAAGGTAAGTACAAAGATGACTATTAATTAAATATAAGTTCTGAGTAACTCATTTCACTCTATTTTTTCTCAACTTTTCTATCAATGCGTTTCTTTCTCAATGTAAAACACTTATTCCAATCATAAGCATTGCAAAGTGAAGGTATTCTTTGTACCTTGGGGCTGTTCTTTCACAACGAGTGTGGCTAAATAGAGATAGGACTCATTTTGGGGTATGTTATCATTGTTCTCACTTTATAATCATGGCGAAAAGAGTTTCGGTCTTTTTCAAAAATGCCAAATGCAATTAAAATTTTTTTGGTCTTATGCTCACCTCAAATGCCATGGATTGAAGAGTGTTTTTTTCTTCTTTTTTATAAATTTATATATATATATATATATTTTCGGCTGCATGGGGTCTTCGTTGCTGTGCGCGGGCTTTCTCTAGTTGTGGCGAGCAGGGCCTATCTTTGTTGCGGTGCGCGGGCTTCTCATTGCAGTGGCTTCTCTCGTCGCGGAGCACAGGCTCTAGGCGCGTGGGCTTAGTTGCTCTGCGGCATGTGGGATCTTCCTGGACCAGGACTCGAACCCATGTTCCCTGCACTGACGGGTGGATTCTTAACCACTGCACCACCAGGGAAGTCCCTGAAGAGTGTTTCAAAACTACTCCAAACTTCAAATTAACAGCTTTCCAAACTTGGGAGGATGGAGGCACATTTGATTTAGTACGAGGAACTTAAATGTGCGTGTGTGTGTGTGTGCGTGTGTGTGTGCGCGTGTGTGTGTGCGCCTGTGTGTGTGTGACCGTCAGATAGGCATGTCTTACAGGCACACCCGAGACCACACACAGGCTGAGGCTCCTCAGGTAAGTACACCGGCATTTAAGCAATTATCAGTCTCTTTAATGTGTCTCATCAGCCCCGAGGTCCTTAACTGTCTCACTGTAACACACTTGGTGACAGCTATGCTGAGGCCCACGTACAGCCTTGTGTTCATGGGATCATTGGTAGTCAAGGTTCATTCACCCACATATCATGCTGTCATTCCTCACCCCTCTTGCTAAGAGTTATTGGACAGCTTTCAGTTCACACCTAGAAGCCCTTGAGGAGAAAGTCAGTTGCCAACTGCATCAGAATCCAATCTTGAAGAGTTGCCAGATAGGCCACAGTCACTGCTAGTCGTTTGGATGGGTGCTTCTTGCTTAGGTACAACTGGTGGACTGAAACCCTCCCATCTTAAAATGAGTTCCAGATTAATTCAGTTAGCAAACGTTCACTGGGCACTGACCCTGTGCCAGACTTGGTGAATAAGTCAGGCCAAGTCCCTGTCACCATGGGGACAGTTTCTTTGCTTTCACTCGTAAGCAACATCAAGCTGGTGCTCTGGGCTCAGAGGAAGAATTTTCCCCCAAATTGATAGACCTAGAATCTTGACGAAGGGCCTACCGGATTAGTGAAGGATAAGGCAGAGTCTCTCGACCGCCCGAACATACCTGCAGGTACTCTCCCCTCACCAACAGGGTCACTGCTGGAATGAGTTAGTCAAGTATGCGTATTTGGGGAGAGAACAGCAGGCGAGATCGTATCAGTATCTCAGGGCTTCTGTAACTTTGCAAAGCCCTTCGGGTAACTGTAATACCCTCCGCTGGCTCTTCTTCTGGAGCGAGCAGACGTGAGTATCTGCAGGTGCTTGTTTATGGTGTTTCGTGTGTTATTTCATTGTAGTCGCAGGATTCAGGCTGACCGGTGATGGCGCACCGGTGGCAGTGAGTGTGTGGGGCTGGTGCAGTGAAAGGAGATGCAGACATGAACACAGAACCTGGGGACCTAGGAGCCAGTGACCGGATCTGGGAAGAATTGGTCATTGATGATGAAGTCCGGCAGCCAAACACCATCAGAGACAAACCTGGAGTCTCGCGCAGTCAGGCTTCTGGTCCTGTAACGAGGGAGCCCGGAGAGGACCTCCCCAGACTAAGGAAGAGCGGCGTTATCGCAGCGGGTGTGGGAAGGGTGGAGTTCAGGTCAGATTTAGGTGAGGCTGTGTTGTGATGGACTCAGAGCAGAGCAAGCCTGTCAGTCATATTTTATTAACATTTAGTAATATTCTTGCTGACATCAAGTATGAGCTGAAAGGTGGATTCAGAGTCCTATTTCCTTGGTAACCATAAAGTTAAGATAAACATGGAACGCTGTTTCCCCAGATCTCTTATCCGAAGGTCTGCACCTGAGGAAACCAAGGCTGCGTCCTTGTGTCAAAGGGACACACAGGCTCCCATCGTCCAGGAAAGAGTGACTCTTCCATTCTCACTGACACTCAAACAGCTAAGTTTCTGACAGCCTATGATTTTAGAGAACAAGTTTTTATCGCTCTATGTCCTTGGTGTTAAGAAAGCAGTTTTCGGAGACGCACACTAGTATGACAAGATGCAGCTGTAAAATTTTGACTGAGGCACCGAGAGACGATAGATGTAAAATTCTAAAAGTTACCAGAGCCAGAAGCAAATCTCAAAGGAAATATCTCAGCCCTTTGAGGCCTCTTCAGAATCCCTCACTCAAAGCCAGATGACAGGGCAGCGGTAGGGTGTAGGGAAGAATCTATGAAGGTTTTCTTTGAGGGAAGCGATGCTGAGTCCCACATAACCACTCGTCCAAGCTCTTCCTGTTTATCTCACAAGAGAGGGGGCATCAGAAGCACCACCAGGGCAGCTTGATTTGTGTCCTCCGGGATTTGGAATGCCTGACTTTCACCCGAGGTATCCAAAGCGGAGAGGCTGAAGGTAGCAGCTTGAGGCAGCAGTTCAGAGAGAGAGAGAGGGCAGGGGAGGGGGACCCGTGTGCTCTGCGAGCAGCTGCACGCCCACCACTGTTGCCGGGAAAGCGTGTATGAGCGTTTCCTGAGGGCCAGAGGAGGGAGCTGCGCTGGAGATGCCGACGTCAGAATACCTGGAGGGGTCTTCTCCAGTGGGAACACCTGTGGAAGGTGGGCTTCAGGGACCAGAAACTACGGGGGTGGCAGCCAGAGAAACTGCATTGTCTAGGTCGTGAGAGGCACAGTCGGATGCTAAAAGTTCAGGTCAATGAAGCTCGAAGTGTTGATCAAAATATTGGCATTTGTATTAAAATTTCTGAAATAAAACCGTATCCTGTGGCTTAAACTGATGAAAGGTTTTGAATACTGAACAGCCGTCAGCACAGCGATGAGACCGTCCAGGTTTTCACCTGGGCAGGGGCAGGCCTCCTTCCCTCTGAGGGCATGCTGAAGGGACAGTGCTGGGCAGAGTTTCGCCTTCCGCTTCCATCCAGCCCTGAGGTTCTGCGTGCCCTACACGCTGGTCTCATCAGAGCCGAGAGCAAGGTCACCAACTTGGCAAGTGCTTTTGTTCCTTAAATACACTGAGGTCAAGATGTATCCTCCAGACAGGGGGATTTGGAATTAGTAGAAGGCTAAAGGCAACTTGAAACTGGAAGAGACGAGGGTACTTGGTGTCGGGAAGCCACCTGGAGTAGGGAGATATCAAGAAGGCTAGCAATCACCATTGAGGACGCTGGCCGTGGTCTGGGGGCCTCTACGTCAGTGTGAAAGGACAGGGGAAGACTGTCACTGAGTAGAGAATGGAGTCTCATTGACTGGGGGACACGATGAAGGCCTCTCTGGTCATCTACCCAGTGCCTGTTCACCTGGACATCTCTGCCCATCAACAGGGATGGTACTTAGCAGCCATGCCGGTGACCTCCATCCTCCCCACACCATAGGTGATGGGAGCGGGGGGGAGGGGGAGACCAAGCTGGGCCAGTTATATCTTCTCTCCATAGAACTTGGGATTGGGTCAAGGGAGTTGATTCAGTCGTGTGTGTGTTTGTGTGCGTGTGTGTGTGTGTGTGTGTGTGTCTGGGGTAGCTTTACTCTTACTTACGGACACAGGAGCTTGGAAAGCTGTTTTCTGGAGAAGAATAGAGCAGAAGTGTAGAGAGAGTCAGGTCTGAAGACAGAGAAAACTTCAGCTGAGTGTCTCATGGCTTTTCCGTCTCTGGCTCCCAGCCTTCCTGAAGACTGGCTTACTTTTGCTTATACTGGGCTGGCCAAAAAGTTCATTCGGGCTTTCCCACAACATCACCCGAACGAACTTTTTGGCCAGACCAATCTTTGGCTTCTATAAGACACCCCTCTATCTTTATAATTAATTTTTGAACTCTATTATTAAGGTAGAGGAATTACTCTTCAGTGGCTTTGAAGCACTGTGTCAGACATTGCAAAGACTGCATTTTAAGATTTCTTAGTTGCTGTATCTTTTGACGTGCCATCAGTCAGATGTACTGAGATTCTATGACATTTCCCAGCCTTTCCTCTGATTGGCAGGGGCTGTCTCTCTTCCCTTATGGATATCTGCTAATTGTAACTTCAACTGAGAAACAGCGCACCGGCAAGCACAGGGAAGGGCTGGAACTAGCAGCACAGATCTCTACTCCAGGGGCTTTAGCTCTGTCCTAATTCTGGTCAAATAGGATTAACGCTCTTAACCCATTGTTATCCAAAAAAGAATGTCATAGTGAAAAGTGGGTATCTGCTAATTTTAATGACTTTTGTTGAAGAAATGAAGGAGATGATGATGTGAAACAGCGGTCAGCTTATTTTCATACTTTGTCAGCCCCCATGCCTTCGGAATGTTGTCACCCAGTGGGTTTTTGTCTCCACCTTCTGGGTCCACCCATGCGAGGCAAGCTTGTGATGTGCGGAGAGTTGATTTTTTTGTGTGCCATGGTCTCTAAGGCTTCGCATCAGATTCCCTTCCTCCTGCCTGCTGCCCAGGGTTCATCTGCTGTTGCCCCTGGATCTGGAACCTTGTCCCCTGTCACTGGGATGACTCCTGATTCAGAGCTCCCTTGAGTTCCCCCATCACCTGTGCAGAGCTAGTTTGCCTATAGCCGCACCCGGGTCTGTGTCTCACGCCCAGCCTGTCCTTGGCAAATAGTTTGCTCTTCATAGATCTATGCTTGATAGACTGACGTAGTCAATGAGCGCCCATTTAAAAAGTTAATGATCTTATTGCAATATTAGCAACTTAAGAGAAAGAAATCTCCTTTGCCCCTTTCTGGAAGAAAACAGCCCACCTGGGGAAGTGGAGAGAAGGCCTACCTTTCACTGACGCTTGAAGTGTTGATCAACACATCAGGAATCCATGCAATAGAATTCAAACTTCTCGCCATTGCCTACCAGGCCCCACCGTCCTCTCTGCCCTGTCTGGGACCACCCTCCCGCACCAGCCTAGCCACCTGGCCCTCTCTCTGTTCCTCTAACACGTCGCTTTTCTTTCTCCTTCAGGGCCTTCGCCCTGCTCTTTCCTCTGCCAGGAATGTCATAGCCTTGCAGTTGTGTAGAGCTGTGGTTTCTCACTTAGGTGGCACCTCCAATCTTAGCATTTCTCCTAGAGCGTTTCTCCTTAGAGTATTCCTCTCTCTTTTCCCAATTTACAGTCACTCCCCCACCCCTCAGGTCACTGTTTCCCTCTTTGTCCTGATCCCTTTCTGTAACCTTACCTGTTCACTGGTTCATTATCTGTCTTCTCCAGCTGATAACTAGCTTCCAGTCTGTCTTGTTCAAGACTATACTTAGTAGAGTGCCTAGTTCACGGCAGGAACTAGTAGTACTTGGTAATTAATATTGATTACATGTTTGGTGAGTAAGTGAATAAAAGAATAATCTTTGATATAAATTACTTAATCTCAAAGAAAGAATGTTAGTGACAGAATCTTAGGTGTTATTGTGGAATAAACTTTACTAGGAGTGCTAAGCCCTTCTCATCCCTCCCTCCTCCGCACCCCCTTCTTCTTCTTTTAAACATAACTAGATCTCAACACTAAGTTTCTTTCTCAGAATACTCTGGGACACATATTTTCAGACTAGCGTTTAGAATTCCATTTCTTACAAGGGTTCTATAAAAAAGTCTTTGTTAGGTAATGAGGTTACTCTGTCCTCCAAAGAGCTTTACCTTACTCTCCAGAAATGAGAGAAAAAAAGATTTGTCTCATTCTTTGTATTAGGTTTCTTGTCCTTACATCACTTCAAGTTCATGTTTACCTTAACATTCCTTTCCTTCCTTACGTTTGACTTTTGCCAATCTGCATTTTTTCTCAACACTATAAGTTTTATGGAGCTGTTGGGTGAAGTGCTTCACTTCAAATAGCCTATTTCAGAACCTCGTGGGAATGACAAAGAGAACAAATAGAAGGGGAAAGCAGCTAGAGAGGGTTAAGCGAGTGTGGTCCCCAGGTGAGATATACTTCGCCCCCTTTCTAGACTGGCTGGCGTGGTCTGAGAGCTCAGATGACTGTAGGTCTTCATCTCCACTCCCTCCTCCCTCTGCTTCAATCTTCAAAATCTAAGTCTCATCTCCGAGGGCTGTCACGTTCCTTTCTTTCTAAAAATTCCCTCCATTAGCTGAGTTCTCCAGTTTATCTTCTAAATTTCTTTCTGTAGTCTAATCTTTTGATTAAAGCTTTATTGTGTATTTTGTATTCTCACTTCTTGCTATGAATCTGCTTACTGGGCAGTTCATTATACACTATATGTTGGGCAAATAGTAGTTATATGGAAAGAGTATTTATAAAGTTCTTTAAGACAGCTCAGTCATAGTTATAAAGTTCTTTAAGACAGCTGAAGGGGGCTGATACCAGAATGTACTTTTTTGATGGCTCTCAGGTTTTGCGTTTATTACTGTATTTTCTTCTGTTGCGGAAGGATTAGTTCCCACGGATATCCTCAAAGTTTGCCTTTACCATTCTGTGTAACTTATTCATGTCCTATTAAACATTTTTTTCTAATTATACAAGTAATACACGTTCAGTATGGAACACGGAAAGGTAAAAAACAAAAACAAAAACAAAAAAACACAGCGTAATCTCGCCAGGGGTGAAAACATTTCACACCTTCTTTTTGCATATGCCAATTTCCCTGTGAATCTTAGGCAGCATTTTAAAAAACACCCAAGAGGTCGCTCTAAATCTAAGCGATGTTTAGGATTAGCTGCTATTCAACAAGTTCATACGGAAATCAAAGACTCTTGGTGGAATAAGGAAGCTCGCTTCTAGCAAAGGAACCTGGGCATCCGGGGTTCCCTTAAGGAAGGCAGCTAGCTGGTACACGAAACAGCTGGTTCTGCAGCCACCCGGGGGCGGAGCGGGCGGAGGCGGAGCTTCGATGATTGGGGTAGGGGGAGAGGAGCTACAGGGCTTCCACCAATCAGGGCTCTGCTTTGTTTTCACGTACCGACCAATGAGGGAGCGCTGCTGGCGAGCCTGTCTTCAAATCGGAGACGTGCACCCCTATCGCAGCCAATCAGCAGGCGTCTCTTACACAGCGTCCACCGCGTTCTCGCCCCGCGGGCGGAGCGGCCCCGCCCCGCCCCTCCCCTCCGGCCTCGGCCCCGCCCCGCCGCGGGGCTGCGGGCTGGAGCGGGGGCCGGGCTGCCGGACTCGTGCGTCTTGCGCCCGCCGCGGCGGTACCGAGTCCGCAGGCTGCTGATTGTCCTTCGCGGCGGCCGCGGTCGCAGCCTCCTTGCCTCGGCCGGGGCTGCCTGCGCCGGCCCGAGCGCGCCTCCCGCGGCCACGGCCGCCCGGAGCAGGTAAGGGGCGCCGGGGCTGCAGCGCCCGTCCGAGCCCGGGCGCGGGGCGGGCTCCCTGGCTCTCCCGCAGCCGTGGCCGGCAGGTCCGCGTCTACCGGAGCCTCCCGCCCGCCTCGGGGCGCCTCCGCCGGGAGCGCGCGGCCGCTGCACCTGGCGGGGCGGGGGGGCGGGGAGCCCTGCAGGTGGAGGGGAGACGCGGAGTTGAATCAGTCCGGCCCGCGGCGCAGGGGACCTGCTGATAAGGAGCGATAAGCCAAGTGGCTTTTTTTTTTTTATTTTTAAGTGGGAAAGGTGTCTGTACTTAGGTGGTGTGAGTTACAGCCATCATGGACACGGGCGCTTTGCAGTGCGTTTAGACAGGAACATGATTTACTTATTATTTTAAAATTCGAAACAGCCTTTAACGTGAACTTATTGGAGGTTTTTTCTTCCGTGACAAGTAGACCCAGCAGTGTGACTCACCTTTGTCTGGGCTGCAGTGCGGGCCGTGCGGTGGGGACGAGGGGAGCAACGTGGATGGCGATGCCGAGCTAGTGTGCAAGAGTCTGGGGGTGGCACCTTGTCTCTGTCTCTCCTCGTGGGTGGGTGTAGACTTGAGATTCGTTTTCTTTTTCTTATTTTTTAAACATTAGCATTCGAATTAAAAAAAAGCCTTTCCAAACATAGCCTCCGGGCTTTAGGTTTTAGGGATGCACCTGCTACCCACGCAGTAATACTTTGCAGACGACTCCTAGGCAGTTAACTACAGTGATGTGATTTACCTGTGATGAAAAACCCTGAATTGCTGTTACCTTTTCTTTGACTTGCGTAACACCTTTTTCTCATTCACCATTTGTTCACAAGTGAAATGAAGGTCACGAGTTTTAGCGGAAATGGCACAGTGAGGACTCTTGGAGCAGGTCCTCCCTTCCAGGTGCACTGCATTTAGGTCTTTTAATTGAGAATCTCACTGCACTGCATCAATATTGGTATCCTCTTACTCTCCAGAAGCAGGTAGTGCACCTCAGGCCCATTTTGCAGGTATGTAAACTCAGAGCCCTAGAGATGAAGGGAATTCTGCCCCAGGCCTGTGGACTTCTGCTATTATATACCTGTTATGGGTTTAATGCACGGTCCAGTAAGGTTCCCACCGTCAAGCAAGCTTCTGCATACCGATTTGATTCCCATGTACACCAGTCAGAGGTGGAGATGGTTATTTCCCAGTAAAATATTCTTAGGCTTTTTTTTTTTCCTCTTAGGTTGCTAAGATAGTTTGAATTTCATCAGAAAGGTGATTTTTCACACAGGTAAGAAAACCTAGCGGTGTTATGTGAAAAATCTCTATTTTAAGTTTCGGGAGGTTTTCCACATTAGAAAATCTTATCTTCTTTGTTTGCGTCTCTGGCTTAGCATTGGACTTGAGTACTGCTCTCTGAATTGAACTAGTTAATATTCATAACGTAAGTAAAACCGAAGCATGACACATTTTGGTTATGATTTTGTTTCAGGAAGTTTTTACTATAAATTTAGAAGTGTCGAACATGTAAAAATCATCTCTTCCTTGATGAGAGTAACTCAAGGGATTTTGGGGGTTAATGGCAAGTGGGGTTAGATGGGTAGTTGAGAGGGTCCCCGTGAATGATGTCAAGGCTTGGGGAGCCCAGGGAGTTGTTAGGTTATGTTAAATTTATTAGTTATCAGGAACATAGAAATGTCTTATTTATTACTGAATGGAGCTGTTACTCGTGAAGCAACATCTTGTTTTCATGGCAGGTGCTCTGCTGGGTGGAACATGTACATTTTGACATATTTGTCATGTAAGGCATCCCTTACATAGGGCTTGTCCGTTCGGCTCTGATTCTGTTTACTCACTTATTTGTTTTTGCATTACTGTCTTAATTTTTACTCCTCTGGTCAAATTAAAATTTCTAGCACCCAAGCAGAACATTCCATAGAGGAACCTTTATCATCTGCTAATTTGTACGGAAAGTGAGATCTCTTCCGATGAGCACCTCTTGCAGTGTGGGAAGTTGGAAAGAGATTTAGGCCGCTTGTAGGGTGTTTACCTGTATTCTTAGCTATAGGGCCTGTAGCCCCCGTGTAATTTTCAGGGTTTCTACCCTTCAAAAAAGATTTAATTACGACGTTACACAGCTTCCACTAGATGGTGCACTGGGTGCTGTTTACTGGAGATTTCAATCAGGTTTTTTTCTGTTTTCATTAAAAGCATTTCACTGACAAAGATACAAATGTGCTGCAGCTGTCATCACTGAAATTCAAACAGAATTGCAATCAGTGATTTAAGTCAGTTTTATTAAATGAGATCATTTGGAAGGACATGGCAGCTTAATTTAAAGTGAGGGAAGTTGTTAGTAATTTTAGAAACAACAGCTAAACAACTCTGGTTCTTGCTGTGCCCCGGAACCTAGAACAGAGTGTGAATTTATTGCTCCTTATTTATGTACCCTTGAACTGGTTTGTGTTTTGTTGAAATCTCACGTGAACTCTGGTGAGCTGTTTGAGCGTGCTTTTATGCTTTGCCTTCTTAGATTCCTGATTCTTTAAACGAAGAGGTAGGATGAAGTGGCTGTAGATAGCAAGATTATTTGATACCTGCTATGAACAAATACGTAAACATCTTTTTTTCCAGGCACGTAAAACAGTTTTTATTCCTTGAAGGCTCACTTCGTACATCCTTCTGTTCTTATGGGAAAGCGTGATTGTCAGCTTCACTTAGGAAAGAGCGAGGAGCTTGCTTTCTCCCTTGGGTGGCGGGAGCTCGCTTGTTACTGGCCTGGTTACTGGTTAAATTGCTTGTCACCGATGGTTACAGAAAGGAGATGAGAAAACACAGCCGCAGCTTTGGTAAAGTGCCGTGCCGTTTTAGGGTTAGAAATGGCAGGGTTAGTGCAGAGTAAGAACTAGTTAGGGTGACTGCATTTTGTGAGATGTTTTGTGGGAAACACTGGACTTTTAAAAGGCAGCGCAGGCACTCCGGTGAGGAGGTCTGTAGGCGGTTGGTGTGTGTCTGTATGATCCAGTTCCGCTGAGCTTTGTGTGGGCAGGAGAGCTTTGGTAGTTTGCTTCTTGGAACCAGCTCTGGTCCTCAGGGGAGCTGATGGTGGTTTGGGAGGGGAAGATACGTAGGTGCCGCTCCTTCCAGGAAGGAAGCTCCTGGCGGGGCTGCCCGCCCTTGGGGGAGCGTGGCCGGGCGGTGGGCGGTGCAAGCAGCTGGTGGATGAACACACTGCCTGAGTGTGGGCTTCCCCGAGTCAGGGAGCACTGAGTCACCTTTACGGACGTCCCGTGGTCCAGGCTCGGGCTGCTTAATGCTGCCGGCTTCGAATTTATGTAAAATAAGTAGAATCCTGAACTTGGTGAAATGAATGACTTGTTTGCAAGTGAATGGCTTAAGAGAGTTACTTGGCATGTGTTAGGCTCTCGAATTATGGTAGGTGCTTGAACGTACTTACCTCTGGTACTCGGTCTTCCGTTACCTTTGGAAAAAGGCGTTATTAGAAATAGGAAACCTTGAATACGCATGGGGCTGGGGTGTTCGTATTGGGCAGTTGATTTGGGGACAGAAGAAGGCTGGTCTAAATACTTCTTTGAGAAGAGAAGGGTCAGGTAGGGTGCCCTAGAGGGCTGGTCCAGCTAAGGGGCAGGGAAAACTTCAGGACGTACTGCTGTAGTCTCTACAGTAAAAGCCTCTGATTAGTTTTACTCGTGATTAAAAACTTGCTCTTTGCAAGACAGTGCCTCTTTATGTGCACTTACAGCAATTTGAATCATGAGAAGCAAACATTTCTGAGGGTTGTAAACTTCTTTTTTTGGCGCTTGGAAGTTTGTGGAAATGAGGTTGTAAAAGTTTGGAGTGGAGCTAAGGATGAAAAGGATTGTGGAGCCGTGGACCAAGATTTGCCAAGCTTCTGTAGCTGATATTCAAAGTATTTCTTTTTCCTCTTCCTAATAAGGCTGGGGATTTAAATTGTGAAGATCCTGTTTGGACCTCTGTGCTCCCTTTCATGTTTGGAATGTAGCTCGGTTCCCAGGAAGGCCCATCAGAGTTGACTGTTTTTTAGACGGTCTAATCAGGGTACAGAGTCCAGGGGGGAGGAGGTGCCGTGCTGTGGGTAACGAGGAAGTGAATTAGTATCATTTAGATCTTTTTAAAATAGGGTCACAATTTCGCATTTTGGAATTTTCAAAATGGTAGTCATTTCACCTTTAACATACATACAGCTGAGTATGAAAACTTGAGGCTGAGGTTCTCAATCTTTATCATTCCTCAGAATCACCGGGAGGGCTTGTTAAAATTCAGGTGGCTGGTTCACTCCCACAGTTTGGTTCCTCCGTCTGGGGATGGGCCCTGAGAATATGCATTGCTAATAAGTTGCTTCTGGTCCGGGGAAAACCACTGACAGGATTCCAGGGGGGAATATAAATGTGGTGGCTAAGAACCCAGGCTTTGAATCCCTGCTCTGCCTGTTCTTCCTTCTTTGACACCAGGCACCTTTCTTACCTCTGGTTTTTCATTTCTAAAGTGGAAATAATGTAGTGGTATGTTGCTCGGAGTATTACGTGACCTCAAATGTGTATAAAAACTCGTAGGACGTTGCCTGGAGGGTTGCAAGCATGTAGTCAATGCTGGCTTTTAATCATAAAAGTCAACTAGTGAAAGAAATAACTAGAGTCCTGAACCTTGTGGAGCTGAGGTATGTTCTTTAAGGACAGAAACTTTTATCTTTATCCTCATTTCCCTGCCATGTGCTATGGGAAGGATACATGAGTACTCAACTTCTGTTTAATGAATGAAGGGAAAGTTTGTGGATCCTAATAATTTTCCAGAAACCTTTTTAGAGACACAGAACATTTACGTCGCTGGTGTCTTTTTCCCCCTCTAAAAAGCTTGAACTCTTTGGTCAAAATATATTGGACGCTAGCTGTAATCACTGTGGTCCGTACTTTATGGAACAGGAGTCTTAAAGGTGGTTCCTTGGGGTTCAGTTACAAGGCAGCACCTGGATGTTCTTCAGGACATCTGCAGTCTCCCCTGGAGAGTGGTGACTGAACTTGATGCCCTCCATGCAGTTCCTGGAGATCTTTCCGAAGCTTGCTGGATGCCTGGTTCCCTTTCTTCCCACGGATCTCTGAGAGCTTTCTTCCCTCTGGCCATCCCCTGGATAGTAGCCCCTCCCTTCCCATCACTTCCTGTCACAGTCACGCATTTTATTTCCATTGTAGCAGTTATCACACGCGTAACCGTAGCTTTATCTGTTTCCTCTTTATTGTTTCCTTCACTGGAACGTCAACTCTGAGGGCAGGGACCTAATCTTCCCTACTGTGTCCCCAGCACGGGCGCAGTGCCTGGTGAACAGGGACCTGCCGGTTCAGTGAAGGGGCGTGTGAGATGGGGACCCCTCTCCCAGATCGGGTGTGCAGACCCGAGTTAGTGGTCCTCTCTCACTAGCGGTCCACGCGGAGCCTCTCGTGTTACTTTATTGCGTTTCCCCCTTTTCTCCTCACAGCCCCTCTCTCAGGCATAGATGTCATTTCCTTGAGTCCTGCCCGGTGATTGGCTGGGCTGGCTGTGCTCAGTTACGCTCCCCACATTCTTGCTGGTACTTGATAATTTCTGACCTTACAATTTTTTTCTAACCTGATGCCCCAGATGGAGCGTCTGGGCACATATGTCACTGTTCTTATTTGCGATTCTCTGGTTACTGGTGCAGTTAAGTATCTTATCAGATGCTTATTAAGTGTGTGGGTTTCCCTTTCTGTGAACTGGCACTGACACATTTATCTGTATTTAATTGTTTTGCAGGGGGAGCAGTCTGTGGTATTTTAATGGCTAGCTTTTCTCCTGGGTGTTCCATGAAGAGGATGATTTCATCTTTACATAATGTTCATGTGTCATTTCCTTCCAGTTCGCGCTCTCTGTGTGTTCTTGCCTCACTGTATTTGTCTAGACTTGCGCCGATGGGTTGAAGATGAGCAGAGATAGTGGCTGTTTGATCACTTTAATAGCCTAAAGGGAATTCATTCCTAGTTTTGCCTTTAATTGGGAGATTTCATTTTTTTAAATTGTATTTGATTTCATTTTTTAAAAATTTGTTGTGACTCCACTGTCGTTCGAAAAGCTGGAGAAGTAAAAGCAGAGAACTCCCTTCCTGATCTTTGTAAGGAAACTGACCTAGACGGTAGTTAGCTCTTCACCCTGAAAAGTTACAGTTGTCTGTACTGAGGTTTTTAAATTAAATATTTGAATTATTTTCATCAGGCTTTTCCGAAGTAAGTTGTGTACGATGACTCTGGTTAGCTGAAAGCCACCGTGGGTTTGGAAAAACGAAGCAGAAGTCGTCATGCGTCTTATACCGTGAATTTTAAAAACTTTATTCAAGCGTAAGATATACCTAGAAAAATGTGTACACCATATACCTAGGAATATCTAATGCATCTGTCCTAAGTGTGCGGCTCCCTGAATTTTCACAGAGCAAACACACTTGTGTAAGCAGCATTCAGGTGAAGAAACGGAACATTGCAGGACCCCAGGGGCCATCCGCCTCCGCATTTTCCTGATCCTGACTTGTAACTGAGGAGTAGTTTGGGTTCCCTGTCACCCGGCTCGTGCTGGACTCCCATCTTTGTTCGAAGGAGAAATCAAAGTCATGTCTGAGAGCTTTGAAGAAGCATGACCCAGACTCCAGTTCTCGCAGCTGTTGTTTTCTAACCTTTGGTCACAGTACCCTTCACACTCTTAAAAATTATTAAGGATGTTTCGTCTGTGCGGGTTGTACCTATTAATATTTACTGGGTTAGAACTTCAAGCAGGAAAATTGATTTATAAATTCATTAAAAAATAATAACCCCATTATATGTTAACATAAATAACTTCTTTATGAAAAATAACTTTATGAAAATAATTGAGAAGTGTGACATCGTTTTACATTTTTTGCAGCTCTTTTTAATGTCTGGCTTAGTAATCTGTTTCTGTATTCAGTGTGTTGTGATTTATTGTTTGGCTGAAATATATGAAGATAATCCCACCTTATACAGACCTGCAGTTGGAAAAGAGAGGAGTATTTTCATATTCTTTTTAGGTAGTCATTCTTTGATCCTACAGTAAAACTCTGTTAGGTGGTAGTCTTAAAGTTGAGTCGCAGAGTAGAAGCTGAACCCCAATCAATAAAGCTTTCTCGCTCTGTTACATTTAAATCTATCGGTCTTTCTTGTACTTTGAATCTTTTTACCCATACGTGATTGAGGAAATGTTCATTCATGGAATTATATAAATCTGCCAAATACTGGCACGTGTTATGAGACTATTTGAAAAAAACCAGCAACAACCATTTGTAGGATCAGCAGTGAGCCCATCAGAAGAATCTGTGAGTACCGAGAAAGCTTTCGTGAAAGTTCCTGGCGGCAGGTATAATTTTTCCCAAAACAGTTTCTGCTTGAAAGCTTGAATTTTATTATTGGCAACAAACACTTCAGGTGTTTTCCTTGACGCGTCTGGCTCACTGACGCGTCTGGCTCACATCTTCAGTTTTAGAAGATGTTTACCAGATACACACTTTGTCTTCCAGTTATTTATATGAGAGTACTACTCTGGGGAATAGAAGAAGTTGCCAGTCCGGCTTACACATAGAGCAGCCGGCACAATTTCTCTTCCTCGAGGTGACCGTCATCCTCCAGCGGTCAGCTCAGGTTCTTCTCTGCACTTCCTGTTTCGTCACACAGAATATTAAAAAGACATGCACTCAAGGGTCTAGATTTCACCCAGTTGTTAGTTTTCACCGTTTCTTCAAGGATATTCTTAGGTGAAACTGGTGCTTTTTCCCCCCCGAGTTCCTCTTGGTGAGGACCAGTGTTGACCTGCACAGTTGGTGCCCCTGCCCTGCTTTGTGCTAAGGTGCCAGCGATTTTACACGCCCTGGCTTGAATATCATCAGTGCAAATGTCAGTGTAGTGAAAAGCACAATCTCTCAGTGTTGTTACACAAATAGTTTTCACGTCCTGAAAGGTTCTTGAGAAGTCCCCGGATTTCCTGGACCCCGAGAGCAAAGAGCTGGCACCTAGCATCTCCTCCAGTGCGGCCGAGGGCCAGCCCCTCATTCTGACGTCTCCCTGATGGGGCTGAACCAGACCCAGCTTCTTCGCCTACTTACTCCTGAAGCGATCTTCTTAGAAGCAGGGCCTTGCCACTTCTCGGCTCCGCTCGGCTATACTCTTCCCAGTGAAAGAAAGTTTAGTAACACTAGGAAAGCAAGTACTTCTGAGACCAGCAACTCCAGACGTATATGAAGCTGTGCATTTTGCTGTCTTAACACAGTAAACATATCCGCACACACGCTATTACTTGTTGATTTTTCTCATCTTTTTAGATGGAGATAATCACAAAGAGACCTGGAAGAAATGTCCTGTGCGTGTATTGAAAACTATTTGCTTGGTAACATCATAATTAAGAAATATAGGGGCTTCCCTGGTGGCGCAGTGGTTGAGAGTCCGCCTGCCGATGCAGGGGACGCGGGTTCGTGCCCCCGTCTGGGAAGGTCCCACATGCCGCGGAGCGGCTGGGCCCGTGAGCCATGGTCGCTGAGCCTGTGTGTCCGGAGCCTGTGCTCCGAAACGGGAAAGGCCACAATAGTGAGAGGCCCGCATACCGCAAGGAAAGAAAAAAAAAAAAAAAAAAAAGAAATATAGCAGGTGGTAACCTGTTGTGATGCTCTCGATTTAATGTGTGGTTTAACCTGTTCTTCTGTTCTTTCATTTCCTGTAAATGCTAATCTGATCTTGATTTGGTTCAGTTTCTATTTTTTTGGCAAAATTGCTTCATAGGTGGTAGAGTGTACTGGTAGCTGGATCCCGGCAGTGTTGGTGTCTCTCTGTGATGTTCACGGTCATTGATAATCACTGCCTAGATCCATTGTTTTATTAGGGGTTTGCACAATCGTGATATTTAAATTCTGTCTTTTTAATTTATTAGGATATCTTAATAAAGAGAAAGTATATTCTTTGAGATGTAGTTAGTAGAGAAAAGGCAGCTTAAATGTTCGATTAGAAAAAATTAGTTTTCAGGTATGTTCAGGTCGAAGAAATCGGTCTGTCATTTTTCTTTGAAACACCAAGCTAAACTGCACTGGTTTGTAGAAGTAGGTAAATCCAAAGGAAACTATTAACAGAAAAGTCCTTTTGTTGTACTCTTAAAGTAGCTTAACTCATTTGAAATAAAATGTAATAGTAGACGCATCTTGGTGCTATTAAAGGAACTGGAATTTTTTTGAGTTAAACCAAGATTTTTCTTGCCTCTAGAATGATGTAGTTATTGCACGTGATTATCCTTTTACGTATCTTAACGTCGTGTTCTGAGAGCAGATTTGAAAGTGTGTAAGGCATCCTGCCTTGAAGGTGCTGGTGGTGCAGTCAAATAGGTGAAAAGTCGACAGTTTATATAAATCTGTCGCTGGCATTCTGTGGGTTACAGTGTTTCCCCCTTAAACATGTATAATGCTGAGAAATGGATGCTAGAAGATAAAGTTTTCTTTGGAAAAACCAAAGCAGTAGGCGAAACTGATTATCTGAGGAGCGGGTTAAGTGGAACTGCAGTATCTGTTGGATTCGGGTGAGAGAAAAAGGAGAGGCAGGTGCCTCCAGTCCTAGCCTGCAGACTTTCACCCAGATTCCTGCGGGTGCCAGCTGTGGCTTGGAACAGGTCCTTCTACTTCAGGTCAGGCTGGTTCTTAGCTGCTCTTTCCTCCCCGCATTCCTTCTCATAATTTGAGTGATGGCTGAATGCAGGCTACTTAGTACCTAGATGACAAAAGGTTATATAAATATTTGTACGTTTGTGCAACGCCCCCGGGCGCTGATTCACGCCCTGTTCAGCAGTGGGATGTTCTTCATTCACTAGTCCGTCCTGGACCCTTCCTCTCGTGTGTGTTTCAGATTGGTGTCCTCAGCAAAGTGCTTTATTTCATTACCGATGCACATAGTCTCAGGACGAAGATTTGTCGCCTTGTTTTCAGTGCAGTGTCTCACACTCTGTAGACGACAACTAAAGTGATCTTGATTTGGCTTCTGGTGTCCTCCGTGTTTCTGATCTCCAGAGGACTCCAGAACTGGGTAACTAAATCCACTCTCTTGCATATGGAGCCTACAGTATCCATCAGGGACAGACTGTGACTGGCAAGGCGGGACTGCTTATCTGAATAGACAGTTTCCTGTCTGAGAATAATTGTGGACTTAGCAAAAGCTTTGGAATGCTTTAGCCCACTGGGACGGGCTTGGAGTTTACAAAACAGTTTATCGGTCCCTCGCTGAAAGCCAGGCACTGTACCAAGCCAGCTCTCCTTAGATATTTATGCCTAATTCTTCCAGCAGCCCTTTAAGTTATTGTCATTTTTATTTTGCACATGGGAAAAAGCCAAGTCATGGAGAAGTTAAATAATTTGCCCTGAGTCATATGACTAGGAAGTGGTAAAAGCTTAGATTCGAACCCACGTCACCTGTTGTTCTAAATACCAGAGACCAGATAGTGTGAGAGTATCGTATGATCTGAACTCATGCCGGCGTTTTTCTCTCCTTATACAGCATCTTCAGTCTTTCTTTCTCTGGCTTCTCATCTTAATCTGGACAAGCACGAGTCTAACACTGCACCAAAGCGCACCCCTCAGTGACAGAAGTTGGCCCGGGAGAAGTCTGAGGGCTCTTCAGAGAGTAGCCCACCACAAGCATAAAATTGTTCTGAAGCTTATGTTGGATGTGATAGGTTAAACGTCACTTGACGTTCCGGGAAGATGTGTCATTTGTACGCTCACCCTTCATCCTCCACAAGAGACCTCAGTTTGAGAGGAAGTCTGTGGGACCTTGTGGAGATGCCCTGGCCAGATGTGGGCCCTGAGTAATTCTCCCTGTTGGCGTGGTGAGGTCGGGAGGGCCGGAGGGCCCCGACGCGGTGCGGGGGGACACTGGTGAGGGGGCGAGTGGGGGGGGGCAGCCGCGGCAGGGCTGGGCTGGATGCGGATTCGGGCAGAGACTGAGTGAGCCGATGGCCGGGTGGGGCGCTTAGTTCTGCTTCTCAGACGGTGCCATTTCTTCTCTGTACCTGCTGCTGGCTCTGCTTCTTGCTACTGTCCCTCAGTTGTGGGAGTGGCTTCAGTCCTCGATCTGTCTTCAGACCCTCCACCTCCCGCACGCGCGCACACACACACACGCACAGCGTGGCTTTGCCCATCGTCTGGGTTCCAGCGAGCTCGGGTCCACTGAGCCCACCGGAACCTCGTTTGCGGGAGTCCGTTTGCAGTTGCTTTGTGGCATCCCCTGGATGTTTGAATGTCTCAGAGTTAGCGTTGATTTCAGCTGTTCTTCCCTCTGGAACCGACTGTGACATTTTTAGGCCGTCTACAAATGGGCAGGAAGAGAACATTTGCATGTCCGCTGTGGGTTCCCCTCAGATCCCTGTTTAATCAGCCGGGGGGCAGAACTCGCTGGAAGGTTGAGCCGTGGCAGCACGAGCTGGAATCCTTTCTCTGGCCTGTGGTTCCTAGTGAAGCGTGCGTCTGCCTGCGACAACGTCAGGGCTTACGTCGCATCTCCAGCAGATCTACGGGAACAGTCGAGTACTTCTGTTTACGAGAATGTGCGTAAACACTAGGTTCTACGATTTTTTAAACTAAGCTTAGCTTCTCCAAGGCCAGAAGCCTCCTGAGGCTGCCGGGCTGATGTGCTGGATGGTGACTACACCTCCAGCCTCCTGTGTCCTGGAGAGTCTGCTTCTCCAGCTTGCTTCCTAGTTTAGTTGATATTTTTTGCCCTGGTCCCTGAAAACCTTAAGGCCGTATACGTATATCTTAATGGTTAAGGATGTAGACTGTAAAACAGAAACATTTTTCTGCAGACCACTTGGTTGGGGTATGACTGACATACAAAAAGGCGAACGTACTCCACGTGTGCAGTTTCATGAGTGTACATTCCGAGATACGTGTACATCTGAGAAGTCATTGGTACTCTGTGTCACGAACCTGTTCATCACCCCCAAAGGTTCTTCCCGCTCTCTGTATTATTATTTTGTGGTGAGAGTACTTGACCTAAGATCTGCCCTCTGAGCAGATTAAGAACACCGTGTGGCGCTGTATCTGTAGGTGCTGTGCTGTGCGAATCTCTGGGACTTTCACCTCGTGTAACTGGAACTTTGTACCCTTTGTCTCATGCATCCCCGCGTCCCCCTGCCCCCAGCCCCTGGAGACCACCGCTCCACGGTTTGCTCTGTGAGTCTGCCTGTTTAGATTGATCACAGAAGCAGTGCCGTGTAGCGTCTCTGCCTGTGACCGGCCTGTTTCACGTAGCACAGTATCCTCCAGGTTCATCCACATCGTCAAATGGCCGGATTTCCTCCTTTAAGGCTGAATAATATTCTAAACATTTTTGGATTCAAATTCCAGCGCTGCTCGTTGCTGGCCTTACGAGCACCTTATCTACTCTAAGCCTCCGTGTTCCTACCTGAAGCCGGCTGGCGGCAGTGCCTGCCTCAGGCGAGGGTGGCGAAAGCCCTTGGTGTCGCGTCTGGCACCAGTGGAAGGTCCACAAGTGGCAGTTGCTGTTCCTTGTTAATTAGCAGTGTGGCCGGAGACACTACGGGGCCGCTTTCCCGTCTCTGCCATCCGTCAGCGCGCAGATGCCGTCACGTCTTCCTTCCCGTGTCTCGTGGCACCGTTGCTGCCGCCGCCGCCTCGGAGAGCTCGTCCGCCTGGTCCCCGTGCAGGCGGCTGTGACAGCTCGCCCCGCCCTTCACGGTCTCTCCGCGTTCTGTGTTGCGGCGCACGCACGGTCTGCCGTCCATCCTTTGGCTCTCCCACCCTGGGACTTGCAAAGCCTGTCGTATTTAGGCCCACGTGTTATTCTTTCTTACCCGCCCCCTACTCTGGTCACACGTAGGGCCGTGTCCCGGGACGTGCATCGTCCTCTGTGTTGTCCTTGCTGACATCCTGGATTTGCCGCAGGTGCCCACCGTCAGTCACGGACAGTCGTGACCTTGCTGTGTGCAGGGCTCCCGGGTCGGAGATGCTCAGACCTCGGTCCTCACGCCCCGTCTTGGCTGGGCCCTGGCCTGCCTTTAGAGGTCCAGAGTCTAAAAGCTTCATTACTCTGTTGCTGTTATTAATCTAGAGTCCAGAGCACTAGAACCCCCAGCTGTCTCCTTTGTGCCTAAACCCTGTTGAAAGGAATTCCGCCCCCGGAGGTGTGAGCTGCAGCCTCCCGGTATCGCTTCTTTATGTCCGAGTCTAAGAAGCTTCATTACTCTGTTGCTGTTATTAATCTAGAGTCCAGAGCACTAGAAACCCCACCTGTCTCCTTTGTGCCTAAACCCTGTTGAAAGGAATTCCGCCCCCGGAGGTGTGAGCTGCATCCTCCCGGTATCGCTTCTTTACGTCCGAGTCTTCCTAGAACTCAGAAGTGCCGAGTGGGTGCGCAGTAGTGTTTCCTTTTGATGTATTTTTGTTCTCTTAGTTTAAGGGATCTCGGCAGTGGATAAACTGAATCTCTTGTTGGTTAAAAAAAAACAACAGTGGGGGGAATGGAAGATGCACGAGTTCATCTGTTCCTTGTTGTCTGGAATCCCTGCTGACCTGGACGCAGCCGTGCCAGCCCCTGTTGTGTTCAGGGCGCAGCGGGGAAGCCGGGGCTCCCGGGCCTTTGTCCGCTCAGGTGGCCTGACCCGCACCGCATCCTACGTCATAGTCTTACGGGATCCTTTCGCTGCGGGTAGGATTGAATTTCCTTGGCTTTGATGTGGGGGGCGGGGGGGGGCATTTTAAGATTAAGAGACCGAGAGGAGGCAGCGTGTCCTTGAGGGCGGGGCTTTGCCCTCTCTTTGCTTCGCTGCTGCCGTCTGGGTCGAGGGAGAGCGGAGCGAACACATGGCTCTCCTCCGGAACGCGCTGTGCGTCTCATAGTGAGCAAATGAGGACGCTGCTCCAGAGGGGTTTTGCCCCGGTGCGCAGCACCTCGCAGGGCCTTGGAGGAGGGAGGAGGACGGGGGAGGGAGGGCATTTATCCAGAGTTGTCTCCAGCAGCCTCTTCTTCCTTCTGGAATCTTCCTCTCAGCTCCCCTAGGAGACACGGAGGCCAAGTGCTCTTTCCTAGCTGTCGCCGCTGAGGACTCACCCGTGATTAAGGCCCACCAGATAGAGGACTTTCAGGGGACCGAGCCCAGGGTTCAGACCTGCTAATTAGGCCCTTGCGTTTCAATAAATACATCCCCAAAAGAAGCTGGTTGCTTGGTGAAGTGAGTTTCACCCAGTGGAGCTGGGGTCCTCCAGGCAAGACAGGTCAGACATGGTCTGTGTGGTACTTTCATTAGGTGAGAGGTTGGATCCTTTTTTTCTTTGGAATAATTTGGGTAAGATTTCAGAAATACCGAATGGCGAATGGCGAAGAGACCAGGGTAAATACCATATGACCTTCACCCCAGATTAACAGATGTTAACATTTTGGCATATTTGTTTCAGATTTTGTTTTAAATGAAAGAAAGGAAACAGTGTAGATAAAGTTGAAGCACAATTTGTTGCCCTTTTCTCAGTTCTCTTGCCTTTTCTTCCCCACAAGCAATTGCTAATATGAATTTGTATCCTTCCATCTTTTTCTAAATGTGCTTTTACATATGGATGTTTCTGTCCTTTTAAGGGCATATCGGTGTTAAAATGATCATCAGCAGAAAAGATACACTGCATGTTTTGTTCTGTTACTTGTTTTTAAAAAATTGTCTGTTGTGCGAGTAGCTAGCTGTGGAGACACGGAGATCAGATGACATTTTCCATTCTAATTTTTTGTATTGTCTGCAGATGTCTTCTGTTTGTACCTAAAATTGCTAATGGAAATCCGTCATTGGTTCCCTGCTATTTAATAGAAATCCTTATTTGTTTGTAATGCCTTAAATTGATGAGAATTTTTTAAAATTGCTACCATTAGTAAGTTGAAAGCCTAATTTGTGGCTAAAGTTTCCACATGTACTTCAGCAGATGGTCTCAATATTCTGTGTTTCAAAAAGATGCTGCAAAGATACTGCATTGGGTGTGGAATCGTTAGTAGGGGATGAGTGGGTGGCTGGGAGTTTTTGTCTTGAGCTGACACATGTAGAACCGCTGTTGCTAGGGCCGCTTAGGGAAGGTGGGATTGTGTGGGGAAGTGTGTTATTAAATGTTTCTTCCGTTTTTTTGGCTAACAGTTGTTAGTTTTTTTAATATTACAACATGTCTCCTTTGGTTTAAGAAGTATACCTAAATATAACATTAGTACTTATGAGTCTCGCCTGTTCTTCTCAGCAAGCTCCGATGTCACTGTCCCCACTGTCTGGTGGACGTTGCACGTGAATCGCTCATCTTGACCTCAGGCAAAGCCTAAAGTGGGAAAACAGGTCCACTTTTAAACATACCCAGTTCCTATTCACGGCATCACTGTCCTTTTCCTATCTAAGATTAGGAACTGTAGAGTCATCTTTGAATTCCAGCGTCTCTTTATTTTTCAGTTTTAGATCTGCTTTCCCCTCACCCCCCCCGACATTCTGCTTCACTGATCTCCTGTGTTCTGATGGCATTGCCGTCCTTCTGGTTCAAGTCTGCTCACCTCTGACTTAGCTCACTGCGGCTGCTGCTTTGCCGAGCATGCAGCCTTCAGTGTCCCCTGTACCCAGTTATCAGATTTAAAAACACTGCCCACATTACGCTGTTTTCAGAGAGGACTTCTCCCTCATGGACCCTTAAGGGCTCTGAAGTTGCTATAATCAAGCCCCAGTTCTGTCACTTACCAACTATATGACCTTGAATGTGTTGTCAGTATTCTGAGACTCAGTTTCCTCATGTGTAAATTGAGGCAGTAACAAGTGTTTAGGGTAGAGGGCTGTCAAGGGCTTGAAGTCAGAGAACTCACTTGGAAGTACAGTAGCTGGCACGGTCCAATTCGGGCACTTATTCCTAATCGGATCAAGTTTTTAATCCCTTTACCCAGATTGCATTGTTTTTCCGTATTGTGCTACTCTCTAAGTATTCAGCTTTAACCTTCTAAAACTATAAACTGGTTGTGTGATCATCTCGTTGAACTTTAACCCCTTTCCTTCCAGTCAGACCTTTGCATGCGTGTAAACCTGGGATCTTGTAAATACATACACCCGCAGGATTGGGTGCCTCCGAGTTTTCCACCTGTAATGTCTTTCTTTTTGTTTGTATTCTGTCCGTCCTTTAATAATCGAACTCAAAGACCCTCTTTTGTTTTTATTTTCCCCCGTTTCTTTCAACACTAACTTACAGCAGTGGATTATTTTGTTTATCCGTATACAACACCTTCTTGTTAGTTGAGTACCTTTATGTAGAAGCTATTTCCCTGTCTCAGTTGTAAGTCCCCTCTGGGCTGGGCCCCTATTTTGAACTACTCTTGGAGCCTAACCGTTGCTGAGTACTTCATAACGTCTTGATGACGCTTGCCACTAGATAACATTCACGTGCGGGGTAAAAATCGTGGCACTCTTTTTGGCCGGGACCACTTCACACGTGAGTGAGTGTTGATATGTGTGGAGTCCGCAGAGCTGTGCCACAGGAGTCGGGTGGCGTGTACGAGGGACAGGGTTTCTGCTCTTGTTTGAAGGGAAGGCTGCCGTCAGACACGAGCTGGGAGGAAAGTGAGCTTCGCAGGGCACAGGAGGTACAGGTCGTAGCTGGAGCAGAGGAAGCAGAACTAGTCCAGGGCTCACCCTGTGGAAGTGGTGGTTGAACAGAGGCTGAGCGCGGCCGCCTGCGGGACCTGGAACAGTGTTTCGGGCAGAGGGGACAGCGTACGTGGGAAAGGGGAGCTGAGACAGAGCTCGGCGCGGTGCAGACTAGAAGTGCTTAAGACTGGAGTTGTTTTGTTTTTTTCTAAATCTTTTTTATGGAAGTCTAGTTGATTTACAGTGTTGTGTTACTTTCTGCTGTAGAGCCAAGTGACCCGGTTACACACACACACGTGTATATATATATTCACACACATTCTTTTTCGTATTGTTTTCCAGTACCGTTTATCACAGGATACTAGTGCAGTTCCCTGTGCTCTACCGTAGGACCCTGCTGTTTATCCGAGACTGGGGCTCTGAACGTGAAGGGGCGCGCGGTCCCAGGCGAGCTGGTGAGGTAGGGACGAGGGGCGACGTTGTCCACGGTCTTCTCAAGCCACATTCTGGATTTTGAGATTAGATTCTAAGAGCCAGTTTTCAGGTAGGGAGGGAGCTGATGAGTTTTTAGGACAGGTGTGTGTGGGTGTGTACGTGCGCGCGCACATACCTTTTAACGATCGCCCCTTAGTCGCCCGGAGCCAGTGCGTTGTGCGGGGCAGCTGTAGGTCCACAGTGAGGCCGGTGGCAGCGGCGCAGGGCGGGAAGTGGGCCGAGCCCAGAGACATCAGGAAGGTGATGGCACGCGGTGATGGGCTCGACGTAGGAGGGCAGGGAGCCACTCTGAGGGTCTGGCGTGGGCATCTGCGTGGGGGTCAGGGCAGATTTGGGAAGTAGCGGAAAGACGTTCGGTTTGAAACGTGTTGAGTCGGAGGGGGCCTCTGCGCGTGAAGCGGGGGCGGCCCTTGGTCACACGCTGGATCCTGGGCGGGGGGAGGCCGGGGGAAGGACTAGAGATGCCGCGTACAGGTGACAGGTGCAGCCAAACTCGTTACTCTTTAGTGGCAGCGTTTTCAGGTTCAACGACACCTTTTAGGTATGGAACTTAACGATTTTGGCTGACTGTTTCGCAGAGATTTGTTGAGTACCTGCCATTTAAAAGCTACAGCGTTAAGCTCTGGGCAGATGCAAAGAAGAAGAATATCTAGTTTTCCTCTTGGGACTTTAACGTCTAAAGATAAACTACCTAAAAATTGAGCAAAGCACAATGGAACATGATTACAAAGGCAAATAGCGAGGGTAGCTGTGTTTGCTGATTATTTAGGTGTAGGATTTGAAGGCGCGCAGAAACTGGCAGGGCGTGGTGAGCAAGATGGTTGAGTTTTACAGGAAGGCAGGTCTCTTTCCCTTTTGGTAGCAGGAAGCGGGGACGGGGTTGTCCAGGCAGGCTCTGGGGCAGAGCAGTGGCCCTCGGGTCTGTGTGGCGTGGACCCTGCATGAGCACACTGGGTGCGATGCATGGCTGTGATGGTGCTGTAAACCGGGTTTATTACTGGTTGTAGAGCCGAGGAGTTCTGGTCCGTTGAGAGGCCATTAGAAAATTGGCGTATTTTATGTAACTGTATTACTTTGTTTCCATGGTGTTGATGTTGTGTGGAACGCTTTTGATTGTTGACGAGTATGGGGCAGAGTTTAGGGAGCCTTGGTGACTCTAGATGCAGTGCTTTCTCACCGGAGTTCTGAGGTCTGTATCTCTATGGCTTCGGTTATTTGCGTGGGGATGGGAATAAAGATCTGTGAGGTCTAACACACGCAGAGCTTTAAGCTGTGAATGCAAAGAATGCTGTGTTCTGGTGGAGAGGAGCTGCTTTCACTGCGTTTGCATTTTGCCGTCGCCCTCGATGCCATCTGTCTGTAAGTAGACAGAAGACTTCAGACTCTGCTTTCGTAGGCACTTCACGCTGATCCCTTAAGCGTCAAGGTGGGTGTGGGTGAGTGAACTGGGTGTGAAGGTGGGTGGGTTTTTGTATCTCATTGAGGTTGCTCTTCCTACCGTGCTGGGTAACTGCTTATGGATGTTTCCCGTTCCCTTATAGCTGTACCGGTAAAGGGTCCACCTAAGAAATCTCGACAGATGCATCGATCTGAATGCTTTTACTCTGTCTTAGGCTGTAGTCTTTCTCTTGATAGAATTCTTCTGTGATTGTACCAGATGATACAGAAAAGACTCCTGGCTAATTTAGGTGGCACTGACTTACCCGTCTCTTTCAGGCTGCTCCAGGTAACGTTAGAACCATTTACACCAGGTAGCTTTGTTCATAAAATGACGCTGTGGGTTGTTTCACTTGGCTGACGACAAAACCACTATTTTTCGTAGGAGGCAGTGGTAGGTTGTAAGATGTAACAAGTGTGTGAAACACCTGAAACTGCTCCAGCACCTCCAGGCATAAGTGTCCCGGGAACCTTTCACCTTCCAATTCTCTTTCTTTCTTTCTTTTTAAAAAAATGTCCGTGTGTTTCTAAAAGTAAAAGTATATACAACATTAAAATCTAAGCAAATCTTTATGAAAATTCAGTTAATGAGAAGATGAAATCTAGTGGAGCGAAGCCTTTCCCTGTATTGGATTCAGCAGCAGTTGCTACTGGAACTAAGTTACTGTCTAGGAGGTGTTTCCAGCTGTTAGATGGTTGCAAAGAGCAGTTCCTTGAAATGTCACCTCTTTTCATTATCTGAGGATCTATCAATACCTGACATTACCTCTGTTAATTATTTTATGTATATGCACACACATATATGTATGTGAATTTACATCATACATATTTAATGTATGTACAGATACAGATAAAACTTTTACAGGTAGGCCACGTAGAGAAAAGTGCCATGAATTTTCACAAGGTGGACACACCTGTGTAAATAGCGGGTGTATTTGAGTATATTTGAGTACACTCTACGAATAATTGTCTTTGGTTTGTGTAACAGGAAGAAGCGTTGATTAAGCCATGAATCTAGAGGTGCATTTTAGTTTGGCTGAAGATGTCTGGTTATTCACATCGCGGGTGTTTTTCTGACTTAAACGCTCAAGGTCAAGCTACGTGGGTGAGAACATCGCTCATTCCTTAGTCGGCCTGAGTGTCAGAGGTGAGTCTTAACCGCGCCTCCTTCAGCTGCCCTGAAGCTGAGGTGCGTGGGCTTTTTATTCACAAGGGCATTGTTTTTGCTCCCAAGCTCTATGGGAGAATCTTAGCCCTGCCCTCAGGCTTCTATCAGGGCAGATGGACTTGTGTATGTCTCACAAAAGCCTTGTTAAAGTCTTGTTTGAAAGAAGCAGTATTTTGGGAGGCGTCTGAAAGGATATGCAGATCATACGTTATACTAGCTATTTTATTTTATTTTTAAAAATCTTTCTGTTATTTATTTTTTTGGCTGTGCCGGGTCTTAGTTGTGGCTTGTGAGCTCCTTTGTTGCGGCACGCACGTGGGATCTAGTTCCCTGACCAGGGATCGAACTTGGACCCCTGCGTTGGGAGCGTGGAGTCTTACCCGCCGCGCCACCAGTGAAGTCCCACTAGCTATTTTAAAATACACTCCTGGATCAAGCCAGATTAGCCTGAGCACAGCATCGTTGTATCATGTTTTATGGACAGACCAAGTTTTACTGACTTGTTAGTTGGCGTGATGTTGGCGGGCGTTGTCAGGAAGTCCCCTAGACGTGTTACAGATTCTCTGGCCACATCACCTGTTAGTTTACCTTCGCAGATAAAGCAAATGGGTTTCAGAGTCTGTGACCGTGGTCTGTACTTAAGTGAAATATTCCGCGGTTTCCCTGCTCCTTCCAAAAGGATAGGCTGCGTATCTGCGGGGAGCACCTGGCAGGTGTGGCTTGAATCCCCTTTGCTTAGAAACTGTTTGTGGGCACCTTTGTGTCTTTCTGAATTAAGCACATGAAAAAAAGTAATTTCTTCTTCAAACTTAATTTTTTTAGATCACTTTTAGTTTCACAGCAAGACTGAGGGGAAGCTACAGAGGTTTCTCCTGTACCCCCCACCCCTACATGCACAGCCTCCCCACCAGAGGATACATCTGTTACAGTCGGAGAAGCTACACTGACACGTCGTAATCACTCAAGTAGTTTACATTACGGTCCACGCTTGGTGGTGTGCATTCTCCAGGTTGGGGCGAATGTATAATGACATGTATCCATCGTTATGAATATCGTACAGAGTATATTCACTGCCCTAAAAGTCCTCTGTGCTCTGTCTTTTCGTTCCTCTCCACATCTCAACCCCTGGCAACCACTGACCTTTTTTACTGTCTTCGTAGTTTTTCCTTTTCCAGAACGTCATATAGTTGGAGTCATGCGGTATAGTGGCCTCTTTCGTTTAGTAAATACGCACTTAAGCTTCTTCCATGTCTTTCTGTGGCTTGACAGCTCATCTCTTTTTAGCTCTGGGTAATATTGCCTTGTCTGGATGGACCGGAGTTCCTAAGTCTGTTCACCTACTGAAGGACATCTTGGTTGCTTCCAAGTTTGGGCAGTTATGAATACAGCTGCTGTAAACATCCACTGTAGGTTTCTGTGTAGGCTATACATTTTCAGCTCCTTTGGGTAAATAACCAAGGAGTGTGATTGTCGGATTTCACGGTAAGAGTGTGTTTAGTTTTGTAAGGAGCTGCCGAAGTGTCTCCCAGAGTGGCTGCACCATTGCGCCCCCCCAGCAGCGACGAGCGCTCCTGTTGCTCCCCAGCATCTCGCCAGCATCGCATGGTGTCAGTGCTCTGGTTCTGGCCACTCTGATAGGTGTGTCGTGGCATCGTACTGTTGCTTTCATTTCCACCTCCCTGATGACCTGTGGTGTGGATATTTCGCTATGGCTTGTCTTCGGATTCTCCTGATGTTGTGTTTTGTAGAACAGAAGCATTTAATGAAGTGCAGCTTGTCACCTGTTTCTTCCACGGATCGTGCCTTTGGGATTGTATCTGAAAGTCCTTGTCACACCCAAGATCATCTAGATTTTCTTCTGTGTTATCTTTTAGGGGTTTTATAATTTTGCATTTTACACTGAGGTCTGTGACCCACTTTGTGAAGCATTTTGACTAACACGAGTTTTCTCGGTGATTCGTGATTTTATCTGAGCATGAATAGTGCCCCACTTTAGATTAGTGTCTGGGGTGATGTTTCTTTCTCTCCTTTTCCTTATTGCTTACATTGTTTATAATGAGTGTTTATCATTTTTCCCCCCAAACAAGAGCTTTTTTTCTAAATCAGCTTCATTGAGGTACTATTTATCTACAGTAATTAAGTGAACCTCTCTGTGAATTTCGGCAAATTTAGACCATCAGTCAAGACATAGGACATTTCATCACAAAGACCTTTCCCAGTGGGTCCTGCCACCACAGCTCTGGCGAGTACTCATCTGCTTTCTGTCACTTTCTATTAGATTTGTCTTCTCTGGTTTCATGTAGATGATATAATACAATAGATATTCTTTTTGTGACTAGTTGCTTCTCAACATAATGTTTTTAAAAATTAAAGAGTTTTTCATACAATGTTTAAAGGGTACTTCTCATTTACAGTTATTACAGGATGTTGGCTCTTTTTTTTTTTTTTAACATCTTTATTGGGGTATAATTGCTTTGCAATGGTGTGTTGGTTTCTGCTTTACAACAAAGTGAATCAGTTATACATATACATATGTTCCCATATCTCTTCCCTCTTGCGTCTCCCTCCCTCCCTCCCTCCCTCCCTATCCCACCCCTCCAGGCGCTCACAAAGCTCTGGATTAATATAATTTTTTAAAAGATGAAAGCACTCCGGTTGCCGTTTGTGACAAGGTAGAACAGCTCTGCCTTAGTTGCTATGAATCTGCTTCTCCTGGTCCTGCCGGCTGTTTACTGTTGTACTAAAACTTCCAAAGAGCAGGTGTCTGGGGGCAGCCCATCCTCGGTGTCGTTGCGTGTTATTCAGGGAAAAGTAGCGTGTGCGTCTCCAAACAGCTCTCTCCTCAGAACCAGCAGCCCAAGCAGTACAGCTGCTGGTATCTGATCAACTCCAGTCCAGCCGCTTCCTCAGAGACGTGTTTAACTTGCGGTCACTTGGTATTTTTATACATCTTTTACAATAAACACTTTCATTTCCTACTGAACATGTAAGGAAATAAGATGCAGGGTATTCACGCTGGCAGTGCCTGGGAACAGAGCTGCGAGGTGGACACGTGCGCCCCTCCGCGAACTCTTTGTCTGTCTGTTTTCCCTCCCACCCTCCCTCCCTCCCTCCCTCCCTCCCTCCCTCCCTCCCACCCTCCCATCCCTCCCTCCCTCCCTCCCTCCCTCCCATCCCTCCCTCCCTCCCACCCTCCCACCCTCCCTCCCTCCCTCCCTCCCACCTTCCCTCCCTCCCTCCCTCCCTCCCACCTTCCCTCCCTCCCTCCCTCCCATCCCCCCCTCCCTCCCTCCCTCCCTCCCCTTCTTATTAAAACGATGGCTTTAAATGTCACTTAAAGCCTCTGAACTGCCGGGTGCCTGTGTCTTGTGACTGCAGTGGCCTTAGAGGAGCAGCACAGACTTTGTGCTGAAGGAAAGTGCAGTCATGACGCCCTCAGCTGGATTTGCCGCAACTTCATCCTTGCGTACGCTGGAGTCCGCACACCCCTCACGGACGAGCTCACACATACCGTGATCCTCGAGGCTTTTCACCCTCTTAACTGGTCATGTCAGAGTCCAGCGGCACCTCCCGGTCTTGAGTCATCGAATGGAGCAGCTGTAACGGGTCTTGGAGATACTGGCCTTCATCTAGTTAGCCCTTCGGACTGGAGACCCCAGCGGAGACCTGAGCGTGCATCACTGTTACCGGGAGAACCTCAGGACCAGGACAAGAGCCCTCTCAGTGACTCCAGCTCAGGTCTCTCTCCTGGGCTAAGAATGCCTGCTGCCATGTCAGTAAACAAAGGATGCTGTGGCTGTCAAGCCCTCAGCCACGGCAGCCCCCAGCGGTGCACCCCGAGGGGATTCAGGATGGAGAAAAGCAGGACGATGGCCCCAGAGAGCTGAGGAGCACATCAAAGGAATGATTTCAGTGAGCCCGGACTCTTGCACCTTCCCATACACAGAAACGTGCTGACGTCATTAACTTGAAGCCTGGTGTTCTTTAATTAACAGCCATTTTTTTTTTTTTTTTTTTTTTTTTTTTTATGGGTTACGCGGGCCTCTCACTGCTGTGGCCTCTCCCGTTGCGGAGGACAGGCTCCGGACGCGCAGGCTCAGCGGCCATGGCTCACGGGCCCAGCCGCTCCGCGGCATGTGGGATCCTCCCGGACCGGGGCACGAACCCGCGTCCCCTGCATCGGCAGGCGGACTCTCAACCACTGCGCCACCAGGGAAGCCCTAACAGCCATTTTTTGATGTTCCCACGGCCTCTTTGTTGTTGAAACTCCCACATATCCTGCCCCCGCCCCCCAGCCTCTTTAGTCCCTCAGGGCTGCCTGAGAGGCTGCCTCCTGGGCTTAAGTCCTCAGCAGGCCTGCCGAAGAATAAAACAGTTCTCAACTTCCAGTTCACGCATTGTTTTCAGTCCACGTTAGTATCCTGTCCTTTTTGAACTCCTCAATCGTACGCACAGTAAGTTAATCAAACTTCAAAGTGAAGTGATCTGATTTTATGTAATTGGAAGCCCTGCTTAATAATTTTCGGTTTAAGACATTCAGACACTGAAGACCCATTGCTCCGGACAGTTGATGAGGGATTTATGTGTGGTTCAGGATGGTGGCGGAGGGACGTCTCTGCTAAAGGGCCCGGGTCCTGTGGTGCGGCTCAGGGGTGCCGCGGGATCTGCTCCGGCCTGCGTTTCCTTCCTGGTTTTATCAGAACTTCGCTCTGGCGCTGTATGTTCAGCCACAGCTTCCTTTGAACGCGTCAGGGTCTTTTCTTCCCGGAACCTAAGCCTGTGCTGGATCCCCTGCTGGGATGTGCTCAGCCCCCGTCCTCCCCCCCGCCCCCTATGATTCAGTTCTGTTCAGTTTCACATTCTTAGAGAAACGTGCTCTCCACCCACTGGAAGCCGTGTCTCCCTCCTACACTCCTTCTTCTCTCAATTATACTCTTCCCTTTCCTTTCCAGTCCTCATCACCCTGAGTAGTTCGTTTATTGCTCAGTTATTCACTTGACTACTTGTACGTGCTTTGTCTTTTCTGCTTGCTAGGCCGGCGGCTCCATGCAGACACGGGCGGGCCATGTGTTTTATTCGCCACGGCATACCCAGCACCGAAAGGCAGGGACGGCCTCCTAGGAAACCTTCTAATGTTTGTTGACTCACTGAGTGGATCCAGCCGAAGCAGAGCTCAGCAAAGATTCCACGTAAAGGGCCAGGTAGGCATCGTACTAGGCTTTGCAGGCTCTGTGACCTCCGCTGCAACTCCTCGGGTCTGCCGTCGCAACCCCCAAGTGGCCGTGGACGGCGTGGGTGATGAGGCTGTGCGCGGGTAGAACCTTGTTGTAGAGACGGCCAGCTTGCTGTAGTCTGCTGGCTCAGAACAGCTAGCGTGTTGGGGCTACATTATCTGCTTAGGTCCCTTCCGACTCAGGTCTTACACTGAAGGACCCGACCGTGTGGTGCACTCGAGCCACATGTTGACCAGAATTAACTGAAACAAGAACCATTTCCTGGGTGCTGACTGTGTGCCAGACACACTGGAAACTAGGACACAGAGACCCGGCTTCCCGACTCAGAGAAGCAGGCCGGTGAGCCGGCCGTGACGCAGCGAGGCCTCAGGGCTGCGAGGGGTAAACAGCCTGTGGGTCTTGGGGACGTCGAGGCCTCGGGACGATAGGGTGGGTGCCGTGTGCTGAGAGCTATCCGTGCGGTACCTGTTTGACTTCTCCCCGGGAAAAAGCTGGAGAAGGTGTTATGAGGCTGAGAAGCTCCGGGAATCGGGGTCCAGTGAAGGGTTCTTTTGGCGTCAGACTCAGATTCAGGTCCTGCCCTCCTTCTTTCTCTCACTGCTGTGGCCTCTCCCGTTGTGGAGCACAGGCTCCGGACGCGCAGGCTCAGCGGCCATGGCTCACGGGCCCAGCCGCTCCGCGGCATGTGGGATCCTCCCGGACTGGGGCACGAACCCGCGTCCCCTGCATCGGCAGGCGGACTCTCAACCACTGCGCCACCAGGGAAACCCCACCTCTTTCTTTCAACTTGGGCCAGTTGTTGAACCGTAGAACTCAGAGGGTTACTGTGAAGATCAGATGAGTCTTGGAAATCACTTGACACAGAACACTTATGCTTGTAAATTTCCAGGCGACGAGGCGCTCGTGTTGATGTACTAAAAATGCCTGTGAAACACAGGTCTGGACAATTAAAAACCCATTCTCTCCCCGGTACTGCGCTTGCTGCGCGCATTACCTTTCACTTAAGAAAAAAGCCCAATTTGTGTTAAATTTCTTGATTGACTTGATAAGGTTAAAAAGCTATGGAATCTATTTCTTGGTGGTTGACCAATGGAACAGGTGCATTAACACACTGAGAAATTTATAGGGGTTTTACACTGGGAAACTATCCTTGAGGAAAAGACTCAAAGTAGAATTAATCTTTTTAGGCGTAAAGGCATTTTCATTTGAATTGGGCTCATGACCCTGTTCCTTTCAGCGCTCCTTGTTTTGTCCCTTTTACCCAGTGTTATTTTTTACATCTTTAATCTATTGGCTCAGGTCTACCTGTCTTTAAAAACCTAGTGTCTCTATGGGAACCCGGGGACCTCTCTCTTCTCTTTTCATGCCTGACTTCCCGGCGGGCTGTGTGTGCTGAGCGCTGCTGTTTCCTCAGGACATGTTCACGGTGCGTGAAAACAACTTGTTTTTTTCCTTCCTGACCATTACTGCTATTGGCAGCTGTGTCCCTGCTGGGTCCTGCCCTCGATCTGCCTCCCCCACCCTCCACTCTAATAAAACTGTTACAGGCAGTGTCTTCTAAGCAGTATTTTTGTATCTCTGAGTATCGACAGCCTTTGGAGATGAAGTGATGGCTTCTTCCTGAAACTCCCTCCCCCTTGACGTCTGCAGTGGTGCCAGTGAATTCCTCTTTTAGACCCGGTTCTGAGCACGTCCTTTCCATCCGGCACGCCCTTGCCCCCTGTGAACTCCTTGGGCTGGCATTCAGGATCCCTCTCCCTAATCTTATCTCCCACTTTCATTCCAACGCTTACCTTGTGTTTTATCCCAACTGTAATAAACAGTTTCCCAAACGTGTCTCCTGCTTCCCACTCCCATCTGTTTGCTCAAGCTGTCGGGAGACGGCGGAGATTCATGCCGGGGCGCCGCAGGCTCTCCTTGCTTTGCTTTAACACTCAGAAATGGTATTTTATTTCTAAAGAACTCTCTGAGGCCAGGATTGGTGTCTGTCTCATTGTCTCCACTCTAATTTGGTGGTCCCAGCAGGCACCAGGAGGCAGAGTTAAAAGCTGAGCCCCCTCGCCGGCCCTCTGGGCCGTCCTTCGGCTCTGGTGGTTGATTTCAGGTCTGGGCGTAGGTTTCCTGCACGTACTTGGTTGCTGACCAGGTCAGGATCGGGGCTCGTCCGGCTCAGTTGCTGCTCTTGAGAGCCAATCCCTGTTAGGATGGGGCTTCTTCCTTACTCAACCCTCCTTTTCTGGGGATGGAAGCTCTGGTGGAGCTCTGGGGCTCAGGGCTCTGTGGAGCTGCCTTCCTGGAGGGTGAACACACACACCTGTTGCCCAGGTGCTTTAGAGCATCTGCGTGACTGGAGATCGTTACCTGGCCCAGGAAGACCCGTTCCCTGTTGTGTGTCCTCTACTCTCAGTGTCTCACTACGACACCACTTCACTTCCAGCACCAGATGCGTGGGCTCTGTCCTGTGGCACCAGACGGGTGTTGCATTTTAACTCAGGTCTGACACTGTCTACCTGGAGGCAGCATCAGAACAATCCCACGGGACCGCCCTCCCCCTCACGCCGGGTGCAAGTCCAGGCGGCCACCTGGGCTTCTGACTCTCCAGCAATAAATGGGAGGTTCTCATATAATCATCTCAATAGATGCAGAAAAAGCTTTTGACAAAATTCAACACCCATTTATGATAAAAACCCTCCAAAAAGTAGGCATAGAAGGAACTTACCTCAACATAATAAAGGCCATATATGACAAACGCACAGCCAACATCGTTCTCAATGGTAAAACACTGAAACCATTTCCTCTAAGATCAGGAGCAAGACAAGGTTGTCCACTCTCACCACTCTTATTCAACATAGTTTTGGAAGTTTTAGCCACAGCAATCAGAGAAGAAAAAGAAATAAAAGGAATCCAAATCAGGAAGGAAGAAGTAAAGCTATCACTGTTTGCAGATGACATGATACTATACATAGAGAATCCTAAAGATGCTACCAGAAAACTGCTAGAGCTAATCAATGAATTTGGTAAAGTAGCAGGATACAAAATTAATGCACGGAAATCTCTTGCATTCCTATACACTAATGATGAAAAATCTGAAAGAGAAGTTAAGGAAACACTCCCATTTACCACTGCAACAAAAAGAATAAAATACCTAGGAATAAACCTATCTAAGGAGACAAGAAAAGATCTATATGCAGAAAACTGTAAGACACTGATGAAAGAAATTAAAGATGATACAAACAGATGGAGAGATATACCATGTTCTTGGATTGGAAGAACCAACATTGTGAAAATGACTCTACTACCCAAAGCAATCTACAGATTCAGTGCGATCCCTATCAAGCTACCAATGGCATTTTTCACAGAACTAGAACAAAAAATTTCACAATTGGTATGGAAACACAAAAGACCCTGAAGAGCCAAAGCAATATTGAGAAAGAAAAATGGAGCTGGAGGAATCAGGCTCCTGGACTTCAGACTATACTACAAAGCTACAGTAATCAAGACAGTATGATACTGGCACAGAAACAGAAATATAGATCAGTGGAACAGGATAGAAAGCCCAGAGATAAACCCACGCACATATGGTCACCTTATCTTTGATAAAGGAGGCAAGAATATACAGTGGAGAAAAGACAACCTCTTCAATAAGTGGTGCTGGGAAACCTGGACAGCTA
Source organism: Phocoena sinus (assembly GCF_008692025.1). NCBI lineage: Eukaryota > Metazoa > Chordata > Mammalia > Artiodactyla > Phocoenidae > Phocoena > Phocoena sinus. The sequence continues at coordinate 928,022 of NC_045764.1, read as the reverse complement.
CATGTAAAAGAATGAAATTAGAACACTCCCTAGCACCATACACAAAAATAAACTCCAAATGGATGAAAGACCTAAATGTAAGGCCAGACACTATAAAACTCTTAGAGGAAAACATAGGAAGGACACTCTATGATATAAATCACAGCAAGATCCTTTTTGACCCACCTTCTAGAGAAATGGAAATAAAGACAAAAATAAACAAATGGGACCTAATGAAACTTCAAAGCTTTTGTACAGCAAAGGAAACCGTAAACAAGGTGAAAAGAGAACCCTCAGAATGGGACCAAATATTTGCAAATGAAGCAACTGACAAAGGATTAATCTCCAAAATATACAAGCAGCTCATGCCGCTCAATATCAAAAAGCAAACAACCCCCAATCCAAAAATGGGCCGAAGACCTAAATAGACATTTATCCAAAGGAGATATACAGAGTGCCAAGAAACACTTGAAAGGGTGCTCAATATCACTAATCATTAGAGAAATGCAAATCAGAACTACAATGAAGTATCACCTCACACTGGTCAGAATGGCCAACATCAAAAAATCTACAAACAATAAATGCTGCAGAGGGTGTGGAGAAAAGGGAACCCTCCTGCACTGTTGGTGGGAATGTAAGTTGATACAGCCACTATGGAGAACAGCATGGAGGTTCCTTAAAAAACCAGAAATAGAACTACCATACGACCCAGCAATCCCACTACTGGGCATATACCCTGAGAAAACCATAATTCTAAAAGAGTCATGTGCCGCAATGTTCATTGCAGCTCTATTTACACTAGCCAGGACGTGGAAGCAACCTGTGTGTCCATTGAGAGATGAATGGATAAAGAAGATGTGGGACATATATACAATGGAATATTACTCGGCCATAAAAAGAAACGAAATTGAGTTATTTGCAGTGAGGTGGATGGACCTAGAGTCTGTCATACAGAGTGAAGTAAGTCAGAAAGAGAAAAACAAGTACCGTATGCTAACACATATATATGGAATCTAAAAAAAAAAAAATGGTTCTGAAGAACCTAGGGGCAGGACAGGAATACAGACATAGAGAATGGACTTGTGGACACGGGGAGGGGGAAGGGTAAGCTAGGACGAAGTGAGAGAGTGGCATGGACATATATACACTACCAAATGTAAAGTACATAGCGAGTGGGAAGCAGCCACATAGCACAAGGTTATCAGCTTGGTGCTTTGTGACCACCTAGAGGGCTGGGATACGGAGGGTGGGAGGGAGACACAAGAGGGAGGAGGTATGGGGATATGTGTATACATACAGCTGATTCACTTTGTTATACAGCAGAAACTAGCACACCATTGTAGAGCAATTATACTCCAATAGAGATGAAAAAAATATATATATATAAATGGAGGTTCCCACGACCCCCTCCTTGGGTTCAGTTAATTTGCTAGAGTGGCTCACAGGAGTCAGAGGAACATTTTACTGACTAGATCACCCACTAGAAAAGGATACAACCCAGGAACAGCCAGATGGAAGAGATGCACAGGGCGAGGTCTGGGGAAGGGCAGGGCTGGCGTGCCCTGTCCAGGCTCCACTTGCCCTGCACCAGCCCGCGAGCTTGCCTAACTCTGTCCTTTTGGGGTTTTATGGAGGCCTCGTGACACAGGCATGGTTGATTAATCTCATTGGCCGTTGGTGACTGAACTCAGTCTCCAGCCCCTCTCCAGTCCCTGGAGGTCAGGGCAGGACTGAAGGTTCCTACTCTCCAATCGAGGTTGGTCCCCTGGCCACTAGCCCCCATCCTTAGGGGCTCTCCGGAAGTCACCTTATTCCCATAAGCTCAGGTGTGGTTGAAAGGAGTTTTTGTTTGATCAGTAACAGAAGACACTTTTATTGCTCTTGTCACTTAGGAAATTTCAAGGGTTTTGGGAACTCTGTGCCAGATACGGAAGGAAGATCAAATATATGTTGATGATAAATCATAGTGTCACGTGCCCCCTCTTGAAGATTACAGCACCTGAATGAGGACTAGGCTTCCCACATTCGTCAGGTGTTTTGCCTTGCTCCTGTTAAAGAAAAGATAGTATTTGAAATGTTAAAAAATTTCTGACGCTCATGAAAGTGAGGCAGACTTTATACAAGAGAGGCCATTGTGATGAGTGGAGAGACCACTGTGGCGGGGGGCTTGGAGTCCGGGAGGATCACGCTCAAGTCCGCAGACAGCTTGGGCACGTGGGAACTCACAGCCAAAGTCAGGGGTCAGCATGGATGTCCTTGTGCGGAGATTGACTAAAAGGAACGTCTTGGGTACGGCGGACTCTGTCTAAAGCAACCTAGTAAGATTCCCGTTGCAGGCGGGCCAGGGCGATTGGGCCTCCCCTGGGGGTGGAGGGAAATGAGCCCGAGCAGATACTGAGGGTGAGGGGTTCTGGTTAAACTGGCTGATAGGGATTCTTGCCAGAATTGTGCAGTGCAGGGAGCCCTGTGCAGGAGTCAGGCCTGGTTGAGAAAGACTTCAGGGGGTCCTGAGGTGAGTTCGGTTAATGAGAAAATCTTCCTTATGCTCTCAGCTGCAGCTCCTGGAAGTCTGAGCTGGGGGGTCTTCTCATCTCCCTGCTCCCCTGCCCTCCCCCTCCCCTCCCCCTGTCCTCCCCTCCCCCGCCCTCCCCTCCCTCCCCCTCCCTCCCCCTCCCATCCCCCCTCCCTCCCCACTGCTGAGGAGGGGCAGCTCCAAGAGCCCTCCCCTGCACTCCTGGCTGCTTGGGCTATGCTTCACAGCCAAGTCCTGAGGAGGAAAATACTCCAGTGTTGATTTTAAAGGTCTTCTGTGTATGTCTCATGAGCAGATCTAATTTTTCATCGTAATAAACAGTGATGGAAAAATGTAGCATTGTAGTATTGTAAGATCGCACTGACAGTGGTGAACCAGGACAGGAGAGGTGTGCTATAATCCCCGCCCCCGTTATTTGATGTGAACAATTGCCGTTTTCTTAATATTTGTTTGGAGAGCTATGCAAACTCAGTCTCAGTACCTGTGACTCCGCCCGTCCCCATCACATCACACCCCTAATTCCTTAAATCCAAGAGCCCCTGGTGGCCTTTTCAGTGTATTTAGATAAAAAGCAACTTGAATATGCTGCCACCAAAGAATTTCAGTTTTTCTTGACAATATTTTGTCATTGCATCTGACTTAGATGTGATCAGGTAGTTAGATATGCAGAGAAGCAGCAGCCTGGGGCATCTGGTCTCACCTGTGAGATCCAGCAGGTTCTGACCTGGGTACACGGACAGACTTCAGAGTCTTCTGGCTCCACAGTCTGCCTGGATCAGGTGCAGCTTTCTGTGTATCTTGTGAACGTTTCCGTGGACAGAGCAGGTCCATGGTTTTCATCTGATCCGAAAATACCCATGGCTCCTGAAATGCCGAAGGCTGTTGTACTACAGTATTATTTATGTAACTGAAGTGGTAACAGAAACCACGGATGACTTTTTAAAAGTGCCTGATTTAGGACCCGTGATGGTGGGTGCCTAGCGTAGTGAGTGCATGGTGCCAATTTTTGAGCTATGCTGTTTCACCTTAATTTACTAGTTCAGTCAAAAATTATAAATAGAAAGATAAACTAGTCTCTCAGGGTCCGGAAGCGTGTTGATGATCACAGGACCAGATGTTGCCACCTCCCCAGTTGGAGGACGTTCCAACCACCTCCCCAGTTGGAGGACGTTCCAACCACCTCTCCAGTTGGAGGACGTTCCAACCACCTCCCCAGTTGGAGGACGTTCCAACCACCTCCCCAGTTGGAGGACGTTCCAACCACCTCCCCAGTTGGAGGACGTTCCAACCACCTCCCCAGTTGGAGGACGTTCCAACCACCTCCCCAGTTGGAGGACGTTCCAACCACCTCCCCAGTTGGAGGACGTTCCAACCACCTCCCCAGTTGGAGGACGTTCCAACCACCTCCCCAGTTGGAGGACGTTCCACGTCACTGTCGCTGCAGCGCTTCTCATGCCCACCCTCCGTGCTCAGGGGTCACCAGAAGGGGGAAGCTGTACTGTGGAGGAGAAGTATATTTGGAGGCCAGAGGAAGAATGGAGGTGGTGTTGACACTGAGCAAGTGCTGTGACTTTCTGCTGGTTCCTCGTGTTAAGGACAGAATTCAGTGGAGTAAATTTTAACGATCTCATCGGGTTTATCCAGTGATTCATGGAACAGGCAGCACCCGCCCGGCACATAGAAGTGAGCTCGGAAGAGCTGTGCACGGCGACAGGTTTCACGGAGCACAGTTACAGCAGGAGCACAGAAGTTACCTGGGCGTTTGCTGAGTGATTAAAGCAGGGCTACTTTCCTTGGGTGGAGCAGAGGGCAGGCTTGGAGCTGACTGCTTGGCCCAGGCCTGCCTTTCCTGGGAGAACTGAGCATAGAATCTTCAATGTTGGTTTGCTGATGTGGGGCTTTGCACAAGCGACTCCATCTTGGGCCCAGTCTGGCTACTTCAGTGCTGGTGTGACCACTTGTAGGACCTAACGGTAGGGACAGCGATTTGCCTTTTACTGAAGTCCTTGTGTAGGTGTCTGCCTTGGATCTGACCTATTACTTGTTCCAGGATAAAAAGCACTGGTCAGGGGATGCAGAGCTGCTGTGCTGATGGGCAGGTGCATCTGTGAAAAACACCGTAGAGTTACAACCCCAGTGAGTGTCTTGCAGAATCTTACGTAAATCATGGTTCAGTGTAATAGCTCTCAGTTAATTCTTTGTTTTCTCACTTGTGTGTCAGACCTGCTTTTGCTGATGAGCGTAAACCATTCTGACTGCTAAAATGGTCAGTTCTGGACAGGGAACCAGTGAGAAAGTAGACAAGAGCAATTTTTCTTTCTTCCTTGGTAGGTTAAAGACTCTTAGTTGAATTGAAGATCCATCTGGCTTTGCAGTTTGCTGAATTGACTTAAGAAAACGAATTTGCTTTGGTAAGGAACTAAGCTACTTAAAGAATAATTTCACAGTGTAACTTTTTTAGGCAACTATAATTGCAAAAATTATTGAAATTCTTTAATAGGAATTGGGCATAGAATAAGTCTCAACACTGAGTTAAAATATATCACATAGAAAACAGCATTTTTATTTTAAGTACATTAGAAGAGAGATACTATTTGGTTAAAATAGTTAAGTATGTTATCTAGTTGTTTTCATATGTTTTTATTCAGTAATTTCTCTATCTTGATAGGCGATCGAAGGAAAGAACCATCTGTCTATAGGTATGAGGAAGATTGCTATAACTATTTCAGATCACTAATAACTAGATATAGACAATACATTCCTTGGTAGCTTGGGAGACTGAAATAGAAGGGATTTCCAACTGGAAATAATTGGTTACCTTTTAGGTTAAAACATATACTAACAAGTAGAAAAAAGAATTGACACTGATGTAGTCATCTAATAAGGCCATAAACATTTACTGTTTTTACAAATAAGGAATTTATAAGTAGCTGATAAAATTTTTTTAAATTGGTCTTTCCTGGGTGTGGGCGTGCAGGGAAATTTTAGCAGTATTCTAATGAACGGTTTTTGTTTTAAACACTGTGCCTTTATTTTCATGTGTGTTAGAAAACATAACTAGCTCATCAAACTCAGGGTTTCACTGCTCTGTGTTTTAAAAGGGTCCAAAGTAGGTATTTAAGTTAAGAAAGACTTGACTGAAGAAAAATGTTGCGTTGTTTTTTATGTAATGTAAATGTTGCCAGGGTGATACATGAATGAGCGAAGTTTGGGAACTACTGATTTTAATTGTTGGATACACAGCTTTCTGTTTAACTTCGAGTTGATATATTTTAAAGAGTAATAATGAACTGGGGAGTAGGATGGGGTGTTACATTTGAGGAGCAATTTCACCTGTTGAAATTGAGCCCGGAGCCTTTTCATTGTCTGATGCAGGCTCTTTCTTATTTCCCCTTAGCTGTTTAGCGTAGCAGTAACCTGGTATTTCCACAGCCTCCGTTCCACTTTTCTGCTTTACGTGGAACTCTCTCCCCCAATACGCAGCGTGCTCTCAGAGAGGGGATTATACCGTCTTCATCTGTGATGATACAGTGCCTGGCAGTTGCTGACTAAGACATGTGGCTATTCGATAAAGCGAATAGGTGTAAAGCCAGGTATTTAATTAGTCCGAAGTTAAAACAGCAGTCCCTCCCCCACCCCCCAAATTACCAGACAGTTTTATGAATAGGCGAGCTGCAGACTTCTGGTACTAGTAACTCAAAAAGGAAAAAAAAAAAACAAATCCCCCCCACCGTGAAATTGTTTTACTTTTCTGTCTTCCTCGTGGTATCACCTTGACTCTGCTTGGAAAGACAGCAGCAGCGTGAGAGTGGAAGGACCACTGGGTCTGTCCTCATCCCGTTATGTGGGTCTGGGACAGGAATGGTGAGGTGAGGTATAACCTGCCGCAGAGGGTCGTGGGTCAGGTGAAATCATGGCTGTGTGGATATTCAGTATTGCCAGGACCCACAGGAGTGTGTGTTTTTATTTTTACTCTTAAGGCTCAGCACATGACTATAAATACCTTCCCTAGAAGTTTTGTATCCACCCCTCCCACACGTAACCGGTCTGCCCTTGCCTTGAGGAAGAACGGAAACAAAGCCCCTATCCACAGACAGAAGCCCACCTCCTGGTTTATTGGCGTCTCTCTAAGCGACCTCAGATCTTTTTGGGGGAAAGAGTCAGAGTATGAATTCATAAATACTTTTTCTTTTTTTTTTTACTGTTTATATAATATTTTTTTCTGAAGAGCATTGGTAGTTCCAGAATACATTATTGGTGACTTAAAAACAAAACAAAAATAAACATAATTCTTTTCAGCTTTGAAAGAGACTTTTGTTAGGAGTTGATAGTGGTGAGTTATTTTCTGTGACATTGAAAGGAAGTATGCAAGAAACTTACTTGGTGCTGGGATGAGGTAGTTCTGATGGACCATTTATGGACCGTGATACACGACTTAATGTTTACTGACTGTTATATGTACTGTGACAGGCATTTGATTATTACATTTAACACTTTAAGATATTATTATTTCTGTTTCAGGGGAAAAGAAAGCTGAGAAGTGGCAGAGCTTGGATTTGAGTCTAGGTTTGATTGACTCGAAAGCCCAGTGGTTGTTCACCCTGGCTGTGCACTTGATTCACTGGGGAACCTTACTGGTGCCGGTGAAGTTCTCCTTCATGGTTTACATTTTCTTCAGTGTAAACTAATTGTGACGAATAACGTTCATGTCTGATGATTCCAGTATCTGAATTACCTGTTGTTTCTTTTGTCTTTTTCTGTTGGCTCTGTCTCTCGATAGGTCGGTAGTTTTTGGTCGAATATTGGACGTTATTGAAAATTGCAGTGGTGCGGTCCCTTTGGGGTCCCAGCTGAAAGCTGGTGAGATTTAGTAGTGTTCTCCTACCTCGCTGAGCCCCAGACTCCAGTTTTTATCTTTGCAGCCTGGTGAGATAGACTGTCTCTGCTCAGCGTCTCAGTCACTCGGCAGCTGCATTGTTTGACGTCTCTATCCTGTGGTTTCGTTTGCTAGTGAACCGGTGAATGCTTTGAGAAGAAAAGCGGCTCAGACTGCTGGACTCACTTCTTTGTGCTCGTGCTTTTCTTCCTGCAGGACTTCTGGCCTCTCAAGTCCTAGCTGCCTTACTAGGCCTCAACTCCATTTTTTTGTCTTCCCAGGCCTGTCAGAGTGACCGAGGCTCCCTTGACTCCTCTTTTTAACAGTCGTCTTCTCCTATCTTCGTAACCTGTCCGTCTACACTGCTTATGAATTGGGAAGTGGGATAAAGCAGCGTTGGGTACATCTCAAAATCCTTTTTCTCCAGGATCTTGGCCATTCAAGTCCTACTTTGGGAGATTTTTTTTTTTCTTTTCTTTTTTTAGCTTTCAAACAGATTAAAAAAAAAGTTTATCCATGCTTTCTAGTTTTTTTTTATTCTTACCATCATTGTCATCTGGAATTAGTTGTTAGGTAGAGCATAAAATGGTTTTTATTAATTTCTATAATTGCTGCATTTATTTGTACTTGGCTTTTGAAGTTGACAATTAGCCAAGGTCTGATTTTGATGGAATTTTATGACTTTTTTAAAGAAATAAAAAAGTTCATTTCTAAAAATAAATAAGTGAACTTAATTAGATTTCATTAAAGGGACCATTAGCTTTAAAGCTTTATAAAAGTAATTTTCCCGAAGTCTTGATTATATATGAATGTAATTTTATAATTTACTACTTTCCCAGAATTTTAATTCAGTTAAATGAAAACGGATATTTTATCTTTCTGTTTTGCTTACTGCGAGACTATTTTAAACATTCTTAGATTGAAAGTTACCTAAAAGTATTTTGAAAAACTGATATCCAGAAACTGTAAATACTGAAAATTCCTTTAAGTACTTCCTATTGTAAATGATTTAAATTAAAGGTACTTGTTTTCCCATCATAATGAAAAGCTTTTGAATTAAAGCCTGAAAGTAATTAACAAGATAAATATAGAAGCCTAAAATTAAGAGTTTGGCATTAATTAGGTAACATAATAAAAGATGATCTCGTGGGCTTCCCTGGTGGCGCAGTGGTTGAGAGTCTGCCTGCCGATGCAGGGGACGTGGGTTCGTGCCCTGGTCCGGGAAGATCCCACATGCCGCGGAGCGGCTGGGCCGGTGAGCCATGGCCGCTGAGCCTGCGCGTCCGGAGCCTGTGCTCCGCAACGGGAGAGGCCACAGCAGTGAGAGGCCCACGTACTGCAAAAAAAAAAAAAAAAAAAAAAAAAGATGATCTCACATTTGAACTTGCATACCTTGATAATTCTTCTCTTTCTCTACCTAAATACCTTTTTGCATGGAATGTTATTACATGAAGCAGTGGTACTAAGCAGACTGTTCTGGTACCTTAAAACAAAGTGTCTTTCTTATGCTGCATAGATGGGTAATTTTTCAGATGTCTGGAAAGGCAAAATAAGAAGCAGAATTCTTTTTTGAATTCAGATTGAGTCATGAAGCTAGTTACACTGTCTGTCACTAAAACTCAAATACATCATTATTGTAGAGCGCAGAATTGCTTAATTTGTTGGCCTGTCAAGGAAACTTTGAACACTGGGTCAGGAGCTAGTGAAGAAATTTAAAGCAGTTTACTTTGGGATAATATTTTTAGTAGACTTTTTGATGATAAGATTACATGGAGACAGTATTTACCCAGAGGATTAGGAAATCACAAGAAATTTCAAGATGAATCAACACAAGTTATTAACTAAGGTTTACTAGCGCACTCCATAGAATCCTTGGAGACACACACCTGGAAGAACATTATTTGCACGCTGCTACCAGCACACTGCTGGGCTTGAAATATTCTTAATGGTCAATGAACAAGTCAAAGCAAATAAGATGCTGTAGAAGCAATCACATGTTTGTTTACTGATAGCGTAGTGGCCCTGATCAAAAGTGTCAAGTTGTTTTAAACAAAGAACTTTGATTCAAGTTATATATTATTTTATTCACAGAGAAGCTTTTATGTAAAAGTTTGCTATAAATCTGAGTTCTTTATTAACTGATGTTATAAAAGGTAGTGAATCCAACAACATCCTAGCCCTTAAAATTTAAGTCTGGGCCTCCGTCTCCCCCCATCCCCTTTCCTTGGCTTTATACAAAGAAATGGGATCTGTGTGTAATTTCTGCCCTTTCACACTTCAAGTGTTAGAAGACCAAAAGAAAGGTTTGTCAAGAGTTTGCGTTTAAGAAGAGCTGACTTAAGTTTTGTGTGTGTGTGAATGGTTCTCTCTTTGTGGATTTGTAGAAAGACAGTTGTTAAGTTGAAAGATGGCTTACTTAAGTAAAAATATATCATTGAACATCTTAATCAACTTAATAGAAAATTGCAAGAACTGTGTAGATATGTATTACTTTTTAGTGACACTTCAGAGTAAAAATTCAGCTTAGTAAAAATAAGATCAAAATGGCCACCTAATGATGTTCAGTGAGTATAAAAGAGTTTTTTCCTGTTTGAAGGAGAAGAGTGTTTGAAAATTGACTTTATTCTTCAGACCAGTTCTGTTTAGAGCAGAACTGGTTTGCCCCCCACATGCACAGCCTCCGCCGTGTCCACACCGCCACCAGGATGGTATGTTTGTTACGGTCGAGGAGCCCACGCTGACACATCATCATTATCAGCCAGAATCTGTAGTCTATATTAGGGAAGTTTGATTGGATTTAAAGTCCATTCGAGTCACAAATGCATGAAAGAATAGGAAATGTGCCATCCAATTAAAATTTTTGAATGACAGTAGAAATGATTTTAAATGTATTACCTTGTGTGGACCAAGTTTATTGTTGATGGGGCTCCATCTGAAATTTGAAGAGCTCATCTGGGCGTCATCAACAAGCACAGAACTCAGTGTAAAAAAAGTTTGTTCACAGAAACAAGCTTAGGTTTCTCATGAAAAAAATCTGAGCACATTTTCTTTGGGAGTTTTATATAAATTCTGGATTTAATATCTTCCCTAATACTTTGTATTTAAGTTTCCTGATCATAATTATAGGATATAAAGAGAGTATAATTGATTTGTTTCACCAAGAGCAGACTTCCAGGCATCAGAAAAATATTTCCAGTCTGTGCCATGACATGAAACACTGAACTGTATTTGCTGCTTTTTAACACCATGGAGCCACTTAGTTTTTAATCTAAGTGGGTGGTCTTGGTGAGGGATAAATTCCATCTAGGGAACCTAGAACCTCCTACAGGATCGTGGAGCTTTTTGAAATGTGTACAGTTTCTTGAGAACCATCTGTATCCTTCCTGTTGGTCAGGCTGACATAGCTCGGAGAACTTCCAGTCATCACCTTAGCTGGCTGTGGTTGCCCCGGTAACCTTAGGGCACATGTGTACTTGCTCATTTGTCCACTCAGCATACATTCAATGAGCATCTCTGTGCCAGCCATTGTGGAATATAATTTATATTTCTTAAGAAATTTATAATTTCATGGAGGGGAAAGTCACACAGGTACTGACATAAATGTTTAAGTACGGTGATAGATTAAATAGACCTTGAGACCCACAATGGAATTGTGAAATTTTGAAAGATTGCCATAGTATGTATGATTTTTTTTCTGTTTTTAATTATACAAGAATTGAATAAGTACTTGTGAAATTTTAAAAAATAAACATAGTCTAAAAATTTATTCCCATTTTATACCCCACCCGCCCTCCTTGTTCCACTTTTCATTCATTTTTTTAAACCATTGCCTGATTGACGGACATTTTAGGTTTTTTCTCTTTTTTTGTCATCAGTGATGCTTAGTAAGGTTCCCTCGTACGTATATATTTGCACACACGTGAATTATGTTTCTAGTGAAAATTCTTAGGAGTAGAATCCTGGCTGAAGAATATTTCTCTGGTGTGTTTGTTACTGGAACCCTTAGAGTCAGTAGGCTTTTCTTTTAAACATAACGAAGAACTCAGGACGCTGTGGGCGTTTTAGTTGCAGAAATCGTCTGGAGGGCTGCAGTCCCCGTGGTTTGGTGGCAGCATCTGCGGAGGTCTGGAGTCGCGGGGTGTCTGCACTTGTCCCTGGTTCGTCTGCAGCTGCCCACCTGGGCCCTCACCTTCTTCTCCTGACCCGGGAGCCAGCACTGCCCTCCTGTCCCCGTCTAGACATGCTCTTCCCCAAATTGTTCTCAGTCCTCGTGCCCTTTGGACCTTTTGGTCACATGCCCGGTTCCCACGGCCGGGGTCTTCCGTCAATGCCAGAGTGTGCACAGGGTGACCTTTCCCTCGTCCTAAAAGAGGTGACATTCCTGGGCTAGAATGTCCCATTTCCTGTCTCTTCCCTCTCTTCTCCTACTTCCAGTGCGTCTCTACAAACTTTTTGGGATATAGCTAGCGACATCCAGAGATGTTTCTGGTTGTTGAGCTATTTCTCTGGGTCGGGATGCTCTGTGATCAGAATTTCGTTAGCTGATTAAAATCGACCAGGAATAAGCATTTCAGTAATAATTTGTAGAATTAGGAAAAAATGAGTTCCTACCTCTTTCCTATACATTTTTCTTCAAAGTACCTTTGCACTGCGTTCGAATGAGCATCATAATTTGCAAATAAAAGGGGGAAGTGCTAAAAGTTCAGTACTCTCCAGGTTCCGTGTTGCAACAAGTTCGTGTTTGTTGTCTGGTTGCAGATTCCCGCTGGAACCCACCCCCGCCCCGCCCCTCCCCGTCTCCCACCATCATTCAGTTGTTTTCCAACCTGCGATACGTAGCAATTTATGGGGGCCTCAGGTGTGGAGCCCTTACTTTTGTACAGGCTTCTCTGTGTACATTCCGCGGTGCTCCCCAGGGTCCTCCCAAGCTGGCTGTGCCGGGGCGGGACACCGAGGTCCCCAGCCAGCACTCTGCTGTTGATGACCTTGACAGCGGGTTTCACCTCGTTCTTCCTCGGCCGTTCCTGCCTTTGCGGTTGGGAGACCTGGTGAGAGTATATGGGCAGCAGAGAGACTCAGTCAGATACAGTCTGCCCCAGTTTTCATTTTGAGATAAATGTTTTTTATGGTTCTTTGCATAATACTCATTATTCCCACCCAGGGTAATTGTGTTGGGTAGGTATTAAGTAATTATCTCTAGTCTCTCTTTTTATTTACTAGTTAAGGTATAATAAATCTAGGAATCCTTGATATTTAAAAAGATAAGATCAGATGTTTGCTCAGGGTGATTCGGTGCTATTTTGCTAGTTGTATTCATCATAGCCTTGCAAAACTAGTACGTAAGAGCAGATGCCCAATGGTTTTAGGTAATCCCTCCCTCCCTGAAACGTCTGTTACAACAATGTCATTGTGTTCCAAATGGTAACTTTTCATTTGATTGGGCCGGTTCCTTCCCTCTTTCCTGTCTATAGCAATCTAATCTTCAGGGATTAGGGCAAAGAAACACAGCCCTTGAACCACAAGACAAGCAGGAAAGACCGCCCTTGAACTGCAAGACGTGTTTAGCAAGATTTCCAGAATCTATACAGCTGTGATTTTTCTGTTAGAAATCTTGGCTCCTTTGTGAAATTAATGGTTTTAGAAATGTTCACAAGTGGTTTAGGGGAGAGTAAAAAGGATCTTTCTGAGACGTTGTCACATTTTTTTAATCCAAAGAGATTGCAACGCAACTGAGGACAGTCCACACAGGAGTGGACATAGCAAAAGTATCTCTTTTTAGTAATAGCGAAAAGATGGCTTCAACAGTCAAGTGTACACAATTGCCTGGTCTGCTTTGTGTAACTGTTGCAAAAGTGCTGGAATTGCAAAACCAAAACTAAAAGTGGATTAGGAGCTAGTTTAGGAAACTGTACACCTGAATACCCAAAGTGAAACTAACCACCAGGGTGTGAATGAAGAGGTGGTGGGCGTCGTGCCCCACGTGTCAGTGCAGACACACTGGAGCCAGGACCCTGTGCATTAGAGTCAGACCCGCTTTGATGCTGTGCGTGAAGCAGTGACTGCAGTGAAGATACTGTCCTTGGAAACCTGGACCCCTTCCCCATGTATTGTACTGTAAATTGATTGATCCATTGTTGCATACTTGTTTATTTCTTGGGGTAAATTCCTACTAACAAGTTGAGTTGTTGGTTCAGAGGGTATAAACACTTAGAATTTTGGTGGGTTATCATGCAGTTTCTTTCTTAAATGGGAAAGAAAGACATTTGTTCACATTACATCAATGTTGGATGTTTATTTTCATTTTTCTAATTCATTAGAAATATAATTTTCAGGGCTTGCAACAGCGCTTAAGTCGCGCAAGTTGCTTTTGTTAATATGACTTACATTTTCTTTTTTAAAAGTGAAATTATGGCACCCTCTGCTGAATTTGAAAGGAATTGCTGAATAGTAATGTACAGGTTTGAATAAGAGAATGTATAAATGTGTACTTCAGACTTTCTTGTCCCTTATACGGTGGCCCTTTTTGTTCACACTGGTCACCACTGGGCCGTGTGATGACGGATATTTGATTAAACCCATATTTTGAAGCGGGCAGAAGACCTCGAGTGAACAAGTCCACAGAGGCAGGAAATAACAGAGGCCGGGTGTGTTCAGGGTTGTTTGATAGAAAATTTGAGAGAGGGTGTCCGTGTGATCTCTGCAGTGAAAGAAACTAGTAAGAGCAGAGGGCAGGTGTCATTTCTGGAATTTAAACTTTATCATGAATGTGCCGTTGAGTCATCAGACAGTTTTTTTTAGAGCAGTAACACAATCCTTTGAGTATCTTAGAAAGATGATGCTGTGGGTTGGAGGTGGGGACAGGGCAATTCGCCCATCAGTGCATTTGCTGAGTGGGGTCCCAGAGAGAGAGACAGAGCTCTGGGAAGCTGGTTACATGGCGGGTTGGTTCGTGAAAACAAACAAAACTTTACCAAAAAACTTCAAACATACAGAAAAGTAGAAAGAATAGTACGATGACTACCCATAAGTCTACCTTAGGCCCAGCAGTTGGTAACATCTTGCCCTGCGTGCCCCGGCCCCTGCTCTGAAGCACTTGGGAATAGGTTGCAGATGTCTTTACTGTGCATCCATAGGTACGTCAGCAAGCATCCCTCCAAAGTGGCCTCGGGGGAGGTGCTCAGGGGGACACAGTCTGGAAAGCTTAGGGTTGGGCGTACAGATACGAGGTCCTGTTACATCCTCTGAGAGATGGCACAGAGGCACAAAGGCTTGGTTTACGCTACTTCATTTGAGGCTCTCGGGCATTTTCCACCTCTCCTTTTGAGACTCTGGGAGATGGGTATATGGTGAACACTGCTACATTTTAAATAGAAACTTTTAAAAAAGTTTTCTAAGTTTTCTTTTTTTCTTTATCAGAAAAAGCTTCAAGCGTGCTCAGTGGTTGAAGAGGCCGGCATTCTTGGGTGAGGTAGCTTCTCCCTGGGAGGAGAGGGAGGTCACTGCAGACAAGCTGGCCAGCCTCCCCTTAAGGAGGAAGAGGGGCCAGGCCCTTGGATTGGGCTGAAGGCCCAGATCAGTGGAAGTCTGTGTGAGGAAGCAGGTGTGTGCCTGGTGCGAGTGTGGGGAGACAGTGCACCCCGGCAGGGCCCTGGCAGCTGCAGGGCCTGCCTGCCTCGGGGTAGGGACGCTGGGGCAAGCGGGGAGCCGGAAGTGCCCGCGGGCACTGGGCATGGATGCTGAGCTCTTAGTACATTTGATTGGTAGGGCATCTGCGTACTCTGATCTAGTAATAAGTGTTTTACATCATGATCAGTGGGCTTCGCAGCTCTCCCTCCTTTGGGCAGGAGAAGTAGCAGGGGTGGGCAGAGGCATATAACACCCACCCTACTGTATATAAAATAGATCGCTTCTAAGGACCTACTGTGTGGCTCCGGGAACTCTGCTCAGTAATGACCTATATGGGGTAAGAATCTAACAGAGTGGATATATGTATACGTATAGCTAATTCACTGCACACCTGAAACTGACACAACATTGTAAATCAACTAGACTCCCATAAAAAATAAAATAAAAGTAAACAAAACAAACCAACAAAATATCATGGCAGGAATTGGTAATGGGTTCACTGTTGACTCATTCATTCTTCAGCAAACACCTCTTACTGTATATGGCAGGCTCTGTTCTCAGACGCTAGGAATTCAGGGAGCAGTACAGGCAGAAGTCCCTGCCTCTCGTAGCTGACATTCTAGCAGGAAAGACAGACGGTTGACTAGCTAAATGAAACCCACATAGTGATTAGACTGTGACGAGGGTGAAGAAGAAACATCAAGTCGGGGTGGGGTTTGTGGGGGAGATTCTGCAAAGGGGCTGCCCAGGGAGTCCACTGAGACGCCGTTTGGGGAAAGACCCACGAAGGCCGCCGGGGAGCTGTGCCCGTGTGCCCAGAGTCTGTGTCATTTGCTCTTTCTGCCAGGGTCTGCCCCCTAGAGTGTGTTTGTACAAGACAGTGTGCCTACAGGTCCCCTTGAAGGCTTTGCAGAGTTCTGTGGAATGTTCTTTTGTGTAAACGTTTCCCATGGTTTCTGAACAATGACTGGCATGTTACTTCCCTTAGCAACTTAATTTTTGTTCCTTCTTCACGTGAAACTTGGGAAATGTTAGCTTTTTCTCTTTTCTGTTCATTCATTTCGTCCTGGAAATGAAAATAATCCTTTTCAGAGCTATGCTATGCAGATTAAAAATTTACAAAGTATAGTCAGTAGATTCCAGCAACTAATATTAACGGTTTAAACATTGAGGTAGTTGAAGAAAATAACATTAAAAGGTATATGAACAACGAGATACTCAAAGTTAATTACCCTTGGGTGTAACTGACTCTGAGTGTGAGATTCTCTGCTATTTAATACCTGAAGGGCCAGTACAGAACAGATACTCTGTTCATCAGTGTAGGATTCACCGTTTTTCTGTACAATGTAACGTTAGGGTTTTGAATTATTCTTACACGGGTTATTCTCTTTGCTTTCAGCTTTGGATGTCATTAAAGTAGATGACGTCAGGCTTGCAGTGGTGATGCCGATCTACCAAAATCAGTCAGTAACTGGGGAAATCCCTGTAGCGCCAGCAGGTAGAGGAGTTTATCTTTCTGTGGGTCTTGTCCTTTTTCTGTTAAAAAAAAAATCCAATTTGTGTTTCTTTATAGAGAAATAAATGATCAGGCTATACTTTAGGTTAGAGGCTTCTTTTATTTTTTTTAGTAAGTAAAATTAACTAATTTCCTTGTTGAAAAACTGAAATACATACTGTTTACTATTTATTTTTCAATACATTTGAAACTGACATTGTTTCCTGAAGCATTTACTTACAACCTGAGTGAATAAAATTACTTCTTTTGTGGAAATGCCCCCCCCCCCGCCCAAATAAATAAAGTAGATGAGTATGTAAGAAAATAGGACATACAGGGACTTGAATAAGATCTCATGTGCAAGAAGGTGAGGATTTCCTTTAAGAGTATTAAGACCACCGTGGAGGAGAATTTAGTACAGAGTTGTCAGTATTATAAATGAACAGGGCTTTTGAATTAGGTATTTGCTTTTGTCACTATCTACGATAGCTTTAAAAAATTAAATACGCATGAACTATTGTGTATTACATTTAGTTTCACTCTTTGGTCCTGTCCTTACTTAGAAAATACAGTTAATGTTGGTAGCATGACGTAATTAATATTTTGCAAATAAGAATTGGTATCTGGGAAGCTTATCTTTTGATGGTTCTGTTGTAGGGCCTGAGAAACTGATGAAAGTAGACAGTTTGCATGCCTTCTGTTGTCAGTAAACGAAATCATGTTTATAAATGTCCAGAGTCATTACAGATGTTTTTAGTAGGCTACATTTTAAGCGACTATTGTGTTGAACCACACAATATTTATCAGTACCCAGTTAGTAACAGTGTGTAAACGCTTACATGATTTATGTTATTTAAAAATTATACCAGTGATTTCCGTCCATGATCAGTTTATCCGTCAGGAAGGGCTAGGTTGAGCGTCAGTAGCAAACGGCTCCAACGCCACGCTCATCTCCTGCTCATGCAGTGTGTCCATCGCATGTTGGCAGGGGGCACTGCTCCGCGACGTCCTCTGTCAGGCAGCTGGAACGCTGGACAGCTGTGAAAGGCGAGGCGTCGGATCTCATGGTGGCTGTTAAATGCACCTTCCTGGAAGTAACAGACCTGTTTCCTTCGTGTTACTGGTCAAGGCATCAGGGGTCTGCCGGAGAAGGCGTGAAGTCTGGTGGCCCAAGAGCAAGCTAGAGGGTGTGGATCTGAAACGCGCAGTTTTCTTGTAAATAAAGAGGATAAAATAAAAGGAGGATATCAAGCAAAAGACTGAGAGAGCGGGGAAGCTAATATTTGAGCATCTGTTATGTTCCCAGTGCTTCAGATATGTCTCATTTGGTCATCACAAGATGTAATGAATCATAGAAATGATTTCTGTTTGACGCCAGAGGGAACTGAATGGGCGGGATTAAATTAAGAGTGAAGAGGCAGCCCTGTGTAGTGTGTGCGTGGGCGCTGGATTCACACACATGCTGATGTGAGAATCCCTTCAAGCTGTGGCTTAGAGCACGTTGCTTAGAATTGTTTCCTCATCTGTAAGACGATGATAATAGTCCTTATGTGATGAGATTATTGTGAGAATTAAATGAGACGTTGAGTTTTTAACCTAATGTCTGGGAAATGGGGTGCATTCAGTGTTATCTGTTGCTCACGTGTGTGTGTGTGTGTGTGTGTGTGTGTGTGTGTGTATTTTTTCTTTTAATTGTTTTATTTGGTTTCCCAAGGTCTCATATCTTGTAAATTGTGTGTGTAGTAAGTGGTGGAATCAGGAGACTGGACTGTCTCCCACCAAAGCCTGTATTCTTTTCATTATAGGACCTTTAAACGTTTGCTAGATTAGAGGACGTGAGAAGTAGAGAGTGATGAAAATATGGTTGAAAAGTATTCATAAAAGATGTCACCTGTTGATTGACTCCTATGGGTTAGGCGTTCTACTTACGTCGTTGCATGTACTCGCATTTCATTAAATCGTCTGGCGAAGACCATGGAGTCAGGAAGGCAGGGCTGGGCTCTCATCCGAGGTCTGTCCTGTGTCCAAATCTGCGCTCTCTTCACTAGGCTGCGCCGTCTCCCCGTAAGTAAAATAATGAGGTTACGCTGACCTTGAAGGGTCAGGTCAGAGCTCTTGGCAGGTTGGAGTTGGTCACATACAGAAGCACTTCTGACCGGGGGTCTGTGATGCAGTTTGGAGGACATATGATGATACAGGCTCCAACCTCAAGGAGATCTAGCGGGGGATTGCAAGCCCAACAGAGCTGCAAAATTACATCGATGTATCTTAATTATCAAAAGTGATCGGTTTTTTCAGTAGAGGGGACTTCAGGGAATGCTGGTGGAGTGCTGTGGAGGATCTGGAACTGAGAATTAGGCAAGGAAAATGCAGTGCAGAAGTTATCGTTCTCCCCTGCCCCCATCAAATAGAGGAAAGAAATTATTTAATACAGCAAACAAGTGGTTCGTTCATGGTTGATAGTGTAATCTTGAAGACTGTCCAGTGGGCGGGAGAAGAGAAATATAGCGAGAAAAGGTCGTTGTCAGAAGAGCGGTCTCACGTTGGGCCGGGGCTGTGCACAGCACTGGAGAGGCCGCTGAGTTTCCTGAGGACGTCTGAGAATCGGCACAGGGTTGCGGTGCCCTGCTTGCGGTCGGTGGTTCAGGTCGTCTGGCGTGGGGTCACGGCTGGTGAGTCGTTCCTTACACCTGGGCGTTCCAGTGCCCCTTCCCGGCAGGTGAAGTCCTGGGGTCCCGGGGCTCCTGCGACTTTCCCGGCAGCCTTGAAGCCTGAGTCTCCTGACCTGGGGGTTATAAAGCATTGTTTCTCTCATTTCCTCTCTTAAGTCTTCAAAGGTTTATAAGATTCTTTCAGTGGGAGTCCTCTTTTCTGTCGCTTTGGTTTTTTCCTTTCCATTTGTGATATGTAAGCTTTGTATTACATAATAATTGAACCCTGGTGAGTTTGTAAATGTGAGATGTTTTAATTTTTTGTAATTGTCCCCTTTTTTTGAAATCCAGGACTTTCTGCGTTTGGTTGTATAAAGCATATTTTTGTACATATGGTACCCTAATGCATTGCCAGTCGTAAGCATATTTTTTTATTTTCAGTGTGTAGACAGAAATTGTAGACAGTTTTTTTTATTGTCTGACAGTCTAAGATTCTTGGCATAGACAAAATTGAAATGTGATTTTGTTTATGATTAGGAATTGCATAGGTTAAAATTCCGTATACATTTCTGCATAATAGAAAACTGACAAAAATTTGAACTTTCTTTGAATATTTAAAGAATTACCAATAAAGAAGTTGCTGGAAAGCATGCTACTGTTGGACCCTTAAGTCAGTGGCAGATAGGGTATAATGTACAGGATGGTGTCGGCAAATCTGACCCTCTTCTTTCCTGGAAATAAAATACTGTGGGAACAGGGTCACACCCACTCATTTGCGTATTGTCTGTGTTGAGCCTGGAGACCACAAAGCCTAAAATGTTTACTGTCTGCCTTTTGTAGAACATTTGTGCCTGCTCTGGCCACAGACAGCAGTTCTCAAACTTTGACGTCTCTGGACCATTTTAGACTCTTAAAAATTATTGAAGGCTCCAAAGTGTTCTGTTTATGTGTGTTATATTGATATTTACCGTATTGGAAACTAAAACAGAGAAATTTTAAAAAGTCGTTTCAATTCACTTAAAAAGAACAATATTAAACTTGTTATATGTTAGCGTAAATCATGTTTTTATGAAAAATAACCGTTTTCCAAAAAACAAAAACATGGGTGAGTTGGGAATTCCTGTAATGCCTGCCCGGATAGAAGACAGTTACATTCTCAGATGGGTATACTTTTCATTTGTTGCTCTACCTTTTAGTTGAAGGATATGAAGAAAAACCAGTCTTGCACAGATCTGTAGCTGGAGAAGGGAGGAGTATTTCAGTAACCTGTTCAGGTAATTGTAGATGTTCTTTGTTACTGCAGTTGACCCTTGAACAATGTGAGGATTAGGGGTGGTAACTGTTCATGAAGTGGAAAATCCACGTGTAACTTGTAGTTGGCCTTCTGTATCCATGGACTCAGCTGTGGATCCTGTAGTCCTGTTAAATCTGTGTGTAAGTGGAGCCATGCAGATCAAACCCGTTGTTGTTCGGGGGTCAACTGTACCTCAAAACTCGACATGTGGTAGTCTCAGTGTTGCAGTATGGAATCTGAAAATACATCAACAGGCGTATCATATTGGAACTTTCAAATCTGTTGGTCTGTCCTGCGTTTTGACTGGATCTTTTATTCACACATTATTTTTTAAAATATTATGCATTGATACTTTCAAAAATATTGGTTCACTATCCACAGGTTGACACAATATAAAAAAAATCACATTTGCTCATATCACCACCGATCCTGGAAGAGCCTGTGGGTTTTGGGAAGCTGGTGGACCTGCGCAGAGCGGGAACTGGTTTCAGGATGCTTGCGTTTCGGTTAACACGCTGCGTTGCAAAGCGAGGGCCACCTCTAGTGGACACAGGTTTTATAAAATCCTATTTTTTTGCTTGAGTGTTTATGCTTTATCATTAGCAATGCCTCAAGAGTCAGTTATTATTAATTTTACTACTTCATTAAGGACATTCTAAAGTCAATGCCCTTCCGTCTTTTTTTTTTTTTTTTTTTTTTTTTTTTTTTAATGAGACTGCTTGGTAGTGAAGAATTAACTAGGACGAATAGTTTCCATTTGGTACTGTTGTCTTGATTTGTGCTAAGGTACCCATGGTTTTGTCCACCAGTACTTTTCATCATTGGTGCACATGTCCACACATTGCAAAAGGCAGATACCATCTTGATGGTTTTATGAAAATAGTTTGACTTCAGTGGCGCCTCTGAAAGGATCTCAGAGACCACTGGTGTCTGCAGACCAAACTTTGAGAACTGATGGTATAAAAGGTGTAAATACCATTTTCTGTAAGCAGATTGATGCCACCTACCTGCGTTGCTTCCAGTATTTTCTAACAATTATAATTTATGAAGATTTGCCGCTTCCATTGGCTAATACAACTCATGCATCTTTCAGGTAGAGTTTTTTTTTTTAATGTCAGATTTGTTAAAAAAGGGTTTACCCTTTTTGTGTGTGTTACTGCTCTATTGGGTTTTGAAAGTGTAAGTTGAGAGTATTTGTAACTCATGAAGTAATCTACAGTTGGATTACTGGGCACAGTTACTGTCTCTTGAAATGATGGGATCTTACTATGATTATTAGTTTATTTATGATGACAGTTAATTAAAAGTTTTCATATTCTTGAATACTCTTCCAAACAGAGAGGGCGTGAGTTTGGAAAATTAGGTCCAGTACCTGATTTCTCATTCATCTGTGTTAACCTCGTGCGTGTGTGTGAAATATTGTGATTTATATAATAAATATATAGTTGGTGTTCTGTGTAACCCTTTCTGCTTCTAAAACCCTTGGAATTTCCTAAGTGATAAGAGTGACAAAGATGTCTTCCGTTTTTCCTAACTACTTTCAGCCATACCTTTATGTTAACGAGGTGACTTTTGGGAAGCCCTTATGGACGGGGCTGGTGGCGAGGACAACCAACCTTGATTGGAGGGTTGGAGCTTTCAGTCCCACCCCACAACCTCCAGGGAGGGGAGAGGGTCTGGAGGTTGAGTTCAGGCACCAGTGGGCCAGTGATTTAATCAACCATGCCTGTGTGACGAAGCCTCTGGTCTGGAGAACTTCCAGGCTGCAGACACGTGGAGATTTGGGGGAAGGCGGCTCCCAGGGAAGGGGTGGGGGCTCCACCTCGCCCTGTGCAACCCTTCTGTCTGGCTGTCCCTCATCATTTCCTTTTACAGTTAACCAGTAACCTAAAAAGTAAATGTTTTCCTGAGTTCTGTGAGCCCCTCGGGCAAATTCAGTGAACCTGAGGGAGCTGGGGGAAGTCCTGATTGTAGTCAGTCGATGAGAAGCTCGGGTGACAACCTGGGTTTGCAGGTGACATCAGAAGGGGGCCAGTCTTGTGGGGCTGAGCCCTCACCTTGTGGTATCTGGCCCTATCTCCAGGTGGACAGTGTCAGAACTGAGTTTAATTGTAGGTCACCCAGCTGGTGTCACAGATCTGCCTGGGGTGTGGAAAACCACATCTGCTGTCAGAAGTGAAGTATTGATAGAGGAGATACACAGGAGTGGTGTGTGTGTGTGTGTGTGTGTGTGTGTGTGTGTGTGAGAGTGTGTGTGAGCGCGCACACATTACTAAAAGTTTTTGCAGATGGTTGTTTCACTGGGTGCGATTAAGACTTTTTTTTTAGGGAAAACAAAAAACTTTCTGCTACAGACACTTGCACTTCTGTGGTTGACCACTAGATGTCATGAGTGCCCCGGGAGCCCTAAGGGTTGCCCAGGGCGGGTAGAAACTGAACCTTGTAGGTTCTAGACCTTCACATAGTTCACTGTTTCCGTATGACGGATGCCAGAAGAACCTGATACGGTGTGATATATAGAAGTACGGTATGACTGGAATAATGAAATTTCAAAAATAAGCCCTTTTAAAGTAGGGTTGTAATGGTTCTGTTGGGGATCGTAAATGCTTCAGGTGCACTTGACACTGCACTTTCGTTCCTGGCGTTTGGGTCGCTCTCTTTTTTATGGAAAGATGGATTGAACTTCAATTTAAGAATATTCGGTAATCCCTCTCAGGACGTACTGTAACAGCTGGTATTTTTGTGTTGCAGTAAATCGATTCCATACAACAGTCAGTAATAATCATGGCTGGATTCTGACAAATTCCAAAGCATTTTAAATAAGTTTAGCCAAAGAAAAGAACATGATTACTACAGAAATTTAGCTCAGTTTGAAAGTTAAACCCAGCAACTCTGCTTCGTTCCACAGAATATTAACCATTTTCCTGGTTGGGATTTTATCAAACCATTTTTTTAAATTAATATACTTGTATGTTCTGAGAAGATAATTATCTTGTAGCATATATTTCTTAAATAATACAACTTTGGAAGAAACTTAACCTTGAGTGTTTATTGTGAAATAAAAGATGAGAAACACTGTGTAAAGCTTTTGTGTACGGCATACGTGGAAAGCTGCAGTATCAACTCGGGAGGACATTTTGATGTGAAATGTAAGGTGGTTTTAGTATTAATAGGATGTTTGTTTTGAGCATAAATTGGCTTATATGTTGTATGTGGTTTATGAAATTGAAACATTGTAGGTTCGTTAAGGCTTGAAGAAAGTCATAGTTTGCATGGTATAGATTATATAGTATGTGTATTTCTGTAGTTAGGTAATCTGTACCGTACAAATTATGATTTATGGCATAAAGAGCTTAAATTACATACATACACACTATAATAAATACCTGTCTACATACCTACGTATATGCCTTATGCCCTAATGGTAGAAATACGTGTGCATATACTTTACAAGTTATAACCGTTTTTCCCTTTTTTCTCAGCAGCAGAACAAAAGTTTACTAATTGAATGCGTTTTTTAAATTATGTATGGTCTGTTTTTTATTTTCTTTGCGTTTGAGTCGAGGAGCACTTTATGTAGTTGAATCTTAATCCTGATTGTTAGGATAATTTATGAAAGCAAAGCAGAGTTGCCTTTTAGAATTATTAGGGAAAACAGCGTCAGAGACGGGCACCGATGAAGCCTTGCTTTACCTTTTTCTGTCTTATTTTTAGCTTAGTGATTTATATTTTCACTTGGTATTTAAAATAACTGCCTTCATATTTTTAATTAACACAGAGGATCTCTGTATGAATTTGTATGTGTATTTTAACTACGTCAGCCTTTGTAATGTAAAACAAAACTCAAGACATTGCACCGGGTTGCCTGGTCCAAGATAGTCTATTTGATGGTGAATATTTTTATGCTAACGTTTACTTTGATAATTAAAAAGCTAATTTAGAAGGCTTTAATAGAATCTTATAGTTTGAATTTTTTCATGAGGGATTTGGCAGGCTCATTTTCTTTATTCTGTAATATGAATCAGCAATTTCAAGGCTTTAGGGATTGAAGTGAGCCAGTTTTTCAGATGTTTACAGTATCTGTTTTTCTTGTTAATATATGTTAAAATATGCTTTTAAATCACCGAACTTGCTTTATAGAGAACTGGGAAAAATGCATTAAAAAGTGAATTTAAACACGTTGTGTGGTTCTTCTGATTTCTGAAAAATGTAAATGCAGTGTATTTTCCGTTATTAGGCAGCCGTGGTCCAAATTTAAACCACATGGCGTCCTCCTAGGTGTAGGCCAATGTAAATTTTAATCTTGCTACTTTTATGTTTTCATTTTATAATCTCATTACCTGAATTAAAAAAAAAAACCAGTCGTAATAGTTAGCATTCATTGTTTGAAGGGTGTTCATTGGATTATCCAACAGTTCTAAATTGTTGTTCTCTTCATTTGCATATAAGGAAATTAAGGCTTAATAAGATTAAATAACTTTTCCAAGATCACAGAGCTAGCAGGATCAGAGATTGAGCAAACACTAGAGCCCTTGCTTTTAGTTACTGTACAATAGTGCCTTTACTGCTTATTTTGGGATAAACGTTACTTAAAATAGTTATTTAAAAAATTGATATTTTCCAAGATACATCAAAGCTGAGTTTTTACTTAAAACAATTTATTTTCATATATTAGCTTGGATTGTTAGGTTTAGTGTAGATTACCAGCAGTCCTGTAAATCTATAATAATATCTTGCTTCAATTCTAGTATTCTTTCAAGGTTGTTTGTAATCTCTTTAGAGAACTTTGCAGTTGTCGTATTAGGATGAGTTACTTAAAAAAATTACAATTAGTTATAAGTTGTTGACAATTTAGAGAATCTCTGCTCTACCTTTAGGAATACAGTTTTGAATTCTAACAGAAGGGAGGAATTTTAGAATGACGTTGGCTTACAAAAGCTTCCTCAAGTTCTCCATCTATGCAGTCAGTGGTTCTCAAACCAACTGTAAAAATCTTTAAGGAAACCTTGACACATTCACGAAGAACTTTCATGTTTTTAATTAGAAATCCCACGTCAAAATAAAAAACTCTCCCATTTCATATTTGTCTGTGGTCTGTAGAAGAAATTGTGAAGATTGTGATCTCCCTAAATAATGTGTTGGAATCAGCATTTTGAGTTAGTTACAGAAAGTTGCTGTTTAGTAATCTTGCCTCTTCTATTTTTAATGTGTTCTTTTTCTTTGTAGAAACGGACTGCAGGAGACATAGATCTGGGTAGACAGCGTGGCTGCAGGCCTCAGGGTTGGCATCCCTGCCGCCTTTGAACGGAGCGTGTTGGCACTTCAGGGCCCAGCTCAGCCTGCATCCTGCATCCCGCATCGCACATCCTGCATCCCGCATCCTGCATCATGCCCGCGCTGTCCGCAGGCTCGGGGAGCGACACAGGTATGGAGCCCGTGAGGGGCACTTTTCCTCCCATCCTTACAAATCATCCAGTTCACAGTGAAAACCAGCATTGCTTTAAGCGGCTGCAGACAGGCTTGTCTTTCTGAAACCAAAGTGAGGGCCATCATGGCCTCAGGATAAACGTTACTGGAGGGCGAGGGCGGGACCGCTTTCTCGGGTACTGAGGGCTCCTGCTAATCCTCTTGTGCTGTTCTGCATTTTGGAATAATGTCGTACATTTACATTTCTTTTTTAAAAAATTAAGTATTTTAAAGATAGAGAAAAGTGTGGAAAGTGTCATGGTACTCATATTACCTGTCACTCTGCTTTAGTCATAGCGATGAATTTTTTTGGCTGTAGTCGCTCAGACCTCTCATTTTTTCCCCCCATTTTTCTATTTTCTTTCTTTCTGTCCGGAGGCGAAAACTGTTCTGAAGTTGAGATATGTCATTAAAGAACTCAATTAAAACAAGCACATTGTTAGCAGTTGTGAGACTTAGTGATACTTAAAGCTTTACAAGAAAGGGAAAAAAACTCATGCATGTGTGAAATCCCCTCTTTCTGACCTGATTTAGAAGGTGGGATGGGGGTGGTCAGTGCCCCTTTGAAGCCCTTTTCTGGGGTTCCCCGGAATCAGCACTGTAGAAAAATGTAGACTCTTGGACCCTCCTCAGGATTATGAAAACAGAATGCGAGTGGGGTTGGGGAGCTGTAGCTTGCATTTTTAAGACCACTCAGAAGAGGGGGTGGCACAGAGTGTGGCTAAAGGGATGGGCTTTGTTGCACTGACCACACTGAGTTGGTCACATTTCTGTAACCAGCTGAGATATGTCTTGTCCTGGACAGCCACTGGCACCCTAGTTTTTAAAGAGCTGAATCACAAACGCGATTTTGTGTTGTGTTAGGTGACCCTGGCCTTGTCACGTGCACGATTTGCCCGTACCGTTCTTTGCTGTTTCAAGCAGAGCCATACTTACACTTTGGCAAGTGTTTTCTTGTCTTTATCCGTCAAGAACGATGTTTTTCTACTGTGATTTACACTGAGGATTAGTTTTTCTTAGGAAATGATTTTGATTTTTAAATTACATAAAAATCTTCTCTTCTCAAGACATGAACTTGGAAGCAGCTCCTTTGGACAAAATTTTTTTTTCTTTTCAGTTTTTATATAGGCCCACATTGTGTTCCACTATATAAAATGAATGATTTAAGTTTCCGTCGTGGTTTGGGAAATTATAGGTAAAATTTATTTGAACCATAAATTTACTGCAGTTTATGTAGTAAATAAGTTTTCTGCCTTGCCGTTCGTTCACCAAAAAATGCCTTAGTTTAATTGAATGCAAAATATTGTTGATTACAGCTAACACGGGGAATGATTAAAGTGGTGGTTTAGGCGTCAGTCGTGAAAAATACCATAGGCTATTTAGAATGGAAAAAGGACTCTAGGGCTTCCCCGGTGGGGCGGTGGTTGGGGGGGTCCGCCTGCCGATGCAGGGGACGCGGGTTCGTGCCCCGGTCCGGGAAGATCCCACATGCCGCGGAGCGGCTGGGCCCGTGAGCCACGGCCGCTGAGCCTGCGCGTCCGGAGCCTGTGCTCCGCAACGGCAGAGGCCACAGCAGTGAGAGGCTCGCGTACCGCAAAAAGAAAAAAAAAAAAAAGGACTCTAGCACGCCTAGCTGGCCGGCTTGGTGCAAATCTAAAACGCTGGTGCGACTCAGTCCCGGCTTTGCGATCGTTTTTGACCAGTGTGTCCCAATAAGGTTTGAGTTGGGCAGAGGAGATTGTTTTAAGAGTCACAGCATTCAGGGGGACCCCAGGGTGTGGGCACCCATCAGATGCCACGTTCCCTTGTCCTTCCTTGTAGACCAGATGCCATTGATCAGTCAAGGGTCATTGTTACTGTCAGCAGCGTTGCTTAGCGATGGTCTCCAGGGGAACAGCGTTAGCGTAGCTGAAGGGCGGTTCTCACGCAGTGGGAGCGGGTGCAACTCACAGCGGCCCCAGTGCACGCGTGGTGCTCACGTGGGGAAGTGCTTGCTGTGTAAACTTCCACCACTTCCTCTTCCTCTGAGAGCAGACAGTTAGTTACATAAGTAATACATAAAACTACACAGATAAAAAAAGGAAAGTAACCCTTCCTACCCGCTCTTCCTCTTTCCCCAGTCTCCTTTTCTTTCTCAGTTTGATGAGTATCCTGCAAGAATTCTCTGTACATTAAACACTTAATTGCCTTTGTAAGTAAATGTGTGTGTACATAAGTGTATTGTTTTGTCTTATCTTTTAATCACAGATTCTGTCATACTCTATGGATTGTTCTGTGACTTTCTTGCTACACGAAGTAATGTCTCGAAGAGCTGTTTCTATGATATGTGTGTGTGCATACATCTGTATATATAAACACAGATACTCCAGATTCTCTTCAACTAATGCATAGTTTTCCATTGTGTCACATTACATTGTGTAGTGAACCAGACTACCCTTAATGAAAGTCCTGGTTTTGTTCCTTTTGTAATATTTTAGGAGAAAAGATGTACACATTTAATGGATGTTGTCAAATTGGCCTCCAGAGGTGTTAAACCACTTAACAATCCACGGACAGTACCTTAAGAATCGTTTCCCCCATGTTCTTGGCAATCTTCAATATTATGTCCTTATAATTTTTACCAATCTGATGGGGAAAATACGGTATCTTAAGTGTGAAATGTGCATTACTACCAACATTGAGCACATTTCCCTTTGTTTAATGGCCATTATTCCTCTGTGATTTGTTCTTATCCTTTTCCCATTCTATTGGTTTATCATTTTCTTATTTATTTTCAGTATTTATTTGTATTTTTTGTTGTTGGTTTTGTTTTTTTTTTTTGCGGTACGAGGACCTCTCACTGTCGTGGCCTCTCCCGTTGCGGAGCACAGGCTCCGGACGCACAGGCTCAGCGGCCATGGCTCACGGGCCCAGCCGCTCCGCGGCATGTGGGATCTTCCCGGACCGGGGCACGAACCCGTGTCCCCTGCATCGGCAGGCGGACTCTCAACCTCTGCGCCACCAGGGAAGCCCTATTTATTTGTATTTTGTGTATTAACCCGTTGGGTCATTTTAGGTTGAACACCATTTCTTCTGGTCATTTGTCCTTTTTTTCTTCCTTAAATAGTATCATTTTTAAAATAGAAGTTGAAAACTTTTATATGGACAAATCAGTATTTTCTGTGTGGTGAATGCTTTTTTCCTTGTGCTTAAGAAGGTCTTTCCAACCTAAGGTAGGATTGAGAAGATAGTCTCTAAGATCTTCTTTTAATAATTAAAAAAATTTGGGGACTTCCCTGGCGGTCCAGTGGTTGAGACTCCGTGCTCCCAATGTAGAGGGCGCAGGTTCAATCCCTGGTCGGGGAACTAAGATCCCGCATGCCGCATGGCGTGGCCTAAAAATAATAATGATTTTTAAAATTTGATTTTACACATTTGGAATTTCAGTCCAACTAGTTTGCATGTGGAATGAGACAGTAATCAAATCTTAACATATTTCCCACGTGAAGAGCCAGTAGTCCCCAAATCACTCACTCAATAGCCCAGCCTCTTTCCATAAATGTGTATTAGCCCCTCTCGTGTATACATATGTTCTGGGTTTTCTTTCTTAGCTATTATGATCTGGTGATCTTATTTAAAAAAATTTGTTTTTAAATTTTATTTTTAGAGTAATTTTAGAGTTAGAGAACGATTATGAAGATAAGACAGAGAGTTCCAGTATCCTTTATAATTGTTGCCCTGATTATTAACATCTTACCTTGGTTTGGTACATTCATTTCAATTAGAAAATCAACACTGGTACATTATTATTAGCTAAAATCTATACTTTATTCAGATTTTCTTAGTTTCCGTTAATATCCTTTTTGGGTCCAGGGTCTCACATTATGTTTAGTTGACCTCGTCTCATTAGGCTCCTCTTGGCTGTGCAGTTTCCTTAGACTTTCCTTGTGTTTGACGACCTTGACCATTTTCGAGAGTAGTACTGGTCAGATATGTAGTGGAATTCCCTCTGTTGGAATTTGTCTGATGTAAAGTGCCACTGTCGTCATATTGTATATTAAGGGGACGTGCTGTCCACTTGGCTTATGACTGTTGATGCTGATTAAGTGGCTGATGTGATGTTCGCCCCACCTCCCCACTGCACAGTGACTCTGTCTGCCCACCCTGTCCCGCTGTGCTCTGGGGAAGGACGTCTGCGTGCCTCTCACATGCGGAGGGGGTGTGTCCTGCTCTCCTTCAGGGTGACGGATCCCTGTAACTTATTTGGAATACTTTCCCTCTTCTCTCCCATTAACTTATTCAATCCTTTTTCATATCCGTGTGGACTCTTGGATGTTTATTGACACTTCGGGACATAATTCACTTCTACTTCACTTATTTTGTTGTTCAAATTGTCCCAGCTTTGGGGCCACCGGGAGCTTTTTCAGTTGGTTTCTTTGACGTGTCCCTCTCCACAGGGGTGTGTTTTAAACGCTTCCTTACTTTGGGCATGAGGGGATGCTCCAGGTTAATCTTGCAGTGCCCCGTCTAGAATCAGCCATTTCTCAAAGGACCACCAGCTCCTTTTATTAGGGAATGGGATTAGAAACCAAGATCTGGATGGTAGGTTTGCACAGTGGTTTTTCTCTTAGGCCCTCTCATCTGGCAGAGCAAAGAAATACATGTGTGTGTACTGACCCATGTATATATGCACGTATATGAACATTTCTATGTGCAATCGTCTGTAAGTATATTAATCTACATATGAGTTCTTACTGGTGTCTCCAGCTCTAATCCATGGATCATTTTAGCCTCCTTCCCTTGTCTGTAAATGCCCGCTGGCTACCACCACCCACCACGCACCATCTGTCTACTGAACTATTCCGCCCAGTGTGCGTGTGTAGTAGTGTCCAAACTGTTACCTGTCCCTCCTTGGGACACAGCTTTTATCAACTGGAGAGTTGATCTTGTTTTCGTTCCTGTGATAGTACCATTCTGTTTTTAATCTTATGGAATCGATCTTTCCCTGCATAGTACCTGTGTTAGTTTTACAAATTCATTAGGTCTGAATTTCACAAATATCATATAACGTGGAATGTAATATATATACAGAAATGCATATAAAACTTTCATAGTACAGTTTTAAGAGTGATTATAATGCCAACATCCATGTGGCCACCACCTGAGGAAAGAAACTGAACCCCTGAGAGCATCCCGTGCGCTTCCTCCACTCGCTGCCTCCCCAGCCGCCATGGCGACGGACAGCAAAGAAGATCCTGCCTCACAGTGTACACAAAACGTATGTTTTAAGCCTCCCTAGGCACTTTGGTTTAATTTCGCCCATTGTTGAGCTTTATAAATGGAATTTTACCACATGAACTTTTTTTAGGTTAGTGGTGACTATTTAGCATGAGGGAAAAAATAACAAATTACGAATTTTTAAAAGTGGATACATAAAATAAATCTTACAAAATCCAGGGGAAAAGCGTAATATTTTAGTGAACTGCCCGACGTACCTCTATACTTGGTTTTCTTCTTTTATTTTTTGGCTGTCTACGTTTTGATTGCCTATTTCTATGACGGTGATTTTGCAATATTTACTTTACGAGAAGAGAAAGGCGGTCCAGCCTGCAAAGGAGAAGTGCAGGATACTTGTGTAGACAGTACTCCTGACACTCAGTAGCTCTCACTCCAGGTGTGTGGGTTTCCCTGACACCGAGCGGTCCTCTGCGACACCAGCTGGGTGTCCCAGAGCTTGGTTCTGACACACGCTGGTGGTCGCGCAGACCTCACAGGCTCAGTCCCCGTAAGACGCCCCAACTTCAGATACCAGTTACAAGTAATAGGCCCCCAGGTTGCCCACAGCTTCTGTCTAGCATGGCTGCAAAGTGGGGTCCCACAGCCGCCTCCTTGCATTCTGTCCTTTGCTAGAACAGCTCACAGAACTAAGGGAAAGATCTAACTCATCCTTGTCAGGTTACTGTGTAATAAAAGACAGGATAAAGGATACAGATGAGGAGATACGTAGGGTGAGGTCTGGAAGGGTCCAGAGATCAGGAGACTCCGTCCCTGTTGGAGTTGGGGTCCATCACCCACTGTGTGTAGAAGTGTTCACCAACACAGAAGCTCACTGAACACCACAGTACTGGGATTTTTATGGTGGCTTCATCACATGGGCATGACCCATTTATTCACTCCACATTCAGCCCCTTTCCTCCTCCAGGACGTGGGAAAGACCCTGTCACTCCGTATCTGTACCTGTTGTTCATGGTGGTCCATATGTAGTGGTAGCTCACGGTAGCTTTAACGTGCACTTCTCGGTTGTTCATGAGGTTGAACACATCTGCACGTTGGCCATTTCGATGTTCTCTTCGTGAGGTACCGATTGACATCTTCTGCTCATTTTTCAATTGCCTGGTCTTCTGTGTAGGGCATTTTTCTGTGTCCTGGATTCCGTCCTTTGTCAGCTTTGCTAGCTGACGGCCGTCTTCTCTTGTCCTGTGGCCTGTCTTCTCATTCTCCTTGCCGCCTGCCCTGGTCCACGTGCAGGAGTCACACGTTTCAGTGCAGCTCATCACCACGTCCTTTATGGTGAGTGATTTCTCTGTTTTATTCATGAACTATTCCTTAGCCTATGGCCAGGAACTTACTCATTTTTCCTTTTACATTTTGATTTTAGTACTCTAGGATAGATTTTTGTGTAAGGTGTGAAGTAGGCTACAGATTAACTTTTCCCACGTGGATGTCCAGCTGTCCCACCGTGACGTTGTAAAGACTGTCCTTTCTCCCCTGCAGGCAGAGCTGCCATATGGGACCTTGATTGCAGTGTTGACTGTCATTGTGACTCAGCATCCTTGTTTTTAGTTCTAGATCTCAACAGGAGTTGCTCCAGCATTTCTTCGTTGTCATGCTCGCTCTGGGTTTTTTTTCATATATGCCCTTTATTAGATTAAGGAAGTTAGTTTCCTTTTATTCTTAGTTTGCAGAAAACTTTTTAAAAACCACTAGCCATTGAATTTTGTCGAGTGCATTTTATTTGTTCATTGTAATCATATGATTTGTTTCCTGTACATCTCAATATAGCAAATATCACTGATTTTTGAATGTTAAGCTAACTGGCATTTTAGGGATAAGCTCAATTTGCTCCTAATTTCTTATCCCTTTCATGTAGCCTGCTGGATTTGGCTTGCTTACATTTTATCTACAGTTTTTTTTTTTTTTTCCTTTTGCGGTACGCGGGCCTCTCACTGTTGCGGCCTCTCCCGTTGCGGAGCACAGGCTCCGGACGCGCAGGCCCAGCGGCCATGGCTCACGGGCCTAGCCGCTCCACGGCACGTGGGATCCTCCCGGACCGGGGCACGAACCCGTGTCCCCTGCATCGGCAGGCGGACTCTCAACCACTGCGCCACCAGGGAAGCCCCTATCTACAGTTTTAATATCTGTGTCTATGAGTGATTGTAGCCTGTAATTTTCCTTTCTCATTGTCTCTTCAGATTTTCACAGTCACGTAGTGTGTTGGAAAGTCTTTACTCCTGTTCTCTTCTGTTCTTGTGTGTTCATTAGAATACTTTTTATCATTTTAGATTTCCCCTTAATTATTTTGAAGTTATACACTCTCTTTCTCTATTTTTAATGGCTACCTTAGAAATTACAACATGCATCCTTTATTATAAAATCCCCCGTTAATCTGTACCTTTATTGTCATCCTGGACAATCTAAAGACCTTACGCACTTACCCTGTATGCTTCCCTCCCCGTTTATATGCTATTGTGTCATGTATTTTGACTCTCTATTAAAAAACAAGAAACAAAACCCAAACCTTGAAGATGTCAGCTTCATAGCACCTTACAACTTGGCATTTTAATCCAAGATGACTTTTCATCCGCTTAATATAAAAATCTTTAGAATTTCCACTATTGAAGGTCTGCTGATGTCCAGCTGTCTCTGTTGTCGTGTCGGACATGCTTTCATTTGCCTTCATTTTGAAAGGTATTCTTACTAAGCATAGAACTCTAGGTTGGCATTATTATTTTTTCAGTGTACTAAGAATGAGAAGATGAAGAAACGATATCTTTAAAGTTGCTAATTTAGAAATCAGCTGTCAGACTCTCTGTTTTAAAGTAATGTCTTCTTTCTCTAAGATTTTCTTTTTTGATTTGGGTATCTATAGTTCTATTCTAGCTGCGTGTCTAGGTAGAATTTCTTTTTTTTCTATTCTTTTAGAATTCTTTTGGCTTTTTGGATGTATGTGTTCATGTATTTCATGAATTCTGGAAAATTTTCGGTTGTTATCACTTCAGATATTACCTGTACTCCATTCTTTCTCTCATTTCTCTTTCTGTGTGTCTGTTAAATGTGTGTGAGACTTTTTCTGTGTCCCTTATTTCTCATGTCACTCTTCTGGATTTACCTCTCTTGGCATTCTCATTCTTTTCTCTGAGTAACTCTCACCTCTCTTCCATTTTTAATCCTTCTTTCTGGAGCTGTATATGATCCCCTTTACGTCCCTGCATTAAGTTTTTAATTAATTAGAAAGTTTTAAAAAAATAAGTTGTTTAGTTCTTGAAAATGTTGTTTGCACCGTAGATCAGTTTTGTTAGGAAATCTGGCTAACCTTATTTCCAACATCAAAATCATGTTTTTAATCTTTAAAGTGATAGATTCACGTTCTTGGAGATATACTGAGTATATCACTGAGATACACCACTAAAGGAAGCCATTTGAAATAACAAAAAAGGACTCCATTAGCATTGTCTGTCATGAAGGTGTTTTGTTCTCATGTTTCACTTAAAAGGCTAATATGATCATTTCCCCCGCCTTGATTGTTTGTACATTTCATTGTTGACCTTGCTGCGCTTTTCTTCTGATAGTTCCCCAAAAGAAGTATACCCTGTAGCTTTGAGCTGACCACGTCCATGTTTCACAGTTCCCTTCCTCAGCAAGTTGGGCTCATTAGGCATGTGGTTGATGGGTGGCTGTTACGTGTGAACAGAAAGCAGTGTGTGGACCCACATTTGGGTACAGGTTGTTTTCTTTTTGGTAGCAGTGTACTTCTTTGCGCGTAGAGCTTGTGCTCCCTTGAACTGAATCAGTACACTCATTTCCATCCTCGTCTCTGCTCACAAAATGTGGACGAACTAAGTGAAGCAGTTTCTCTCCAGGTAGTATGGGTTTTTCAGCGTTCAACAGAAAAATCGCTACGTGGCATTTTCTCCCAGTGGCTCACAGGTGGAGACTGTGTCTCAGCTTCTGTCCTGCTGGTAGTTGCCTCCAAAGGGTACAGTCAGCACGTGCCAACACGCCTCCATGACAGCAATAACTCTCCCACAGTGCGTACCTTTGCTGCTACAGAGAATCCCACAGCGTCACCTCATGAAGGAATTTTGCCAGTAATTTTCATTCATTGCATAATATTTGTCTTTCACTCTGAGGCTCATTTTATAATCTTTATGGCAACAGTGTGACCTCTGTTTTAGCTGTAAGGAATGCAGTATTTAGTGACGTCTATATAGTTTGGGTTTTTTTTTTTTTCACTTTTAAGTTTTTTTAAATTGAGGTAAAATGTATATAATATAAAATTTGCCATATTAACCATTTTAAATGTACAATTTAGTGGCATTAATTATATTCAAAATGTTGTGCAGACATCACCACTGTCTATTTTCAAAACATTTTCATCACCCCAAACAGAAACTGTATCCGTTTAGCAGTAACTCCGCTTGCCCCCGACTGCCAGCTTTTGACAGTCACCAGTCTACTTTCTGTCTCTCGATTTTGCCTATTTCAGATATTTCCTATAAGTGGAGTCATGTAATATTTGTCCTTTTGTGACCGACTTACACTACTTAACATAATGTTTACAGGGTACATCCATGTTCTGGTCCATGTATCAGAACTACATTCCCTTTTATGGTTGAAGAATATTCTTTTGTATGTACACACTGAATTTTGTTTATCCATTTTTCTGCTGGTGGACACTTGAGTTGTTTCTACCTTTTGACCATTGTGAATAATGCTGCAATGTAAATTGTTGTTCAAGTATCTGTTTGAACCCCTGATTTCAGTTTTTTTAGGTATGTGCCTAGGAACAAAGTTTCCTGGTCGGATTCTGTGTTTAGCTTTCTGAGGAACCACCAGACTGTTTTCTAGTCTGCACCGTTTTATATTTTCACCAGCAGTGTATGAGAGTTTATATCCTCACCCATACTTGTTATTTTATGTAGTTTTAAAATTATAGTCATCCTAGTAGGGGTGAAGTGGTAGCTCATGGTGGTTTTTGTGTGCATTTCCCTAATGACTAATGATGTCGAGCATCTTTTCATGGCTTGTTGGCCGTGACCAGTTGACCCTTGAGTGACACAGGTCAGTTTTTTCTTACATTGCTTGTGCTTTTGTATATTATATCCCCATGTCTTTTTATAACTGGAAATTTGTACCTTTTTACTCCCTTCACTCATTTTGCCCGCCCTCCACCCCCACCTCTGGCAATCACCAGTCTGTTCTCTGTACCTGTGAGCTGCTTCTTCTTGTTGCTGTGTTTAGATTCCACATATAAGTGAGATCATACGGTATTTGTCTTTCTCTGTCTGACATTTCACTTAGCATAATACCCTCAAGGTCCATCCGTATTGTCACAAATGGCAAGGTTTCATTCTTTTTTTAATGGCTGAATAATATGCCATTGTGTGTGTGTGTGTGTGTGTGTGTGTGTGTGTGTGTGTGTGTGACATTTTATCTTATTCATCTGTCGATGGACGTTTAGGTTGTTTCCATATCTTGGCTATTGTAAATAATACTGTAATGAACATTGGGGGGGTGCATATATCTTTTTGAGTTAGTGGTTTTTGTTTGCCTTGGGTAAATACCCAGAAGTGGAAATGCTGGATCATATGGTAATTCTATTTTTAATTTTTTTGAAGAACCTCCTTACTGTTCTCCATAGCGGCTGCACCAATTTACAATCCTACCAACAGTGCATGAGGGTTCCCGTTTCTCCACATCCTTACCAGAACTTGTTATTTCTTTTTGATAGTAGCCATTCTAACAGGTGTGAGGTGGTATCTCATTGTGGCTTTGATTTGCAGTTCTCTAATAATTAGCAGTGTTGAACATCTTTTCACGTGCCTGTTGGCCCTCTGTATGTCTTCTTTGGAAAAATGTCTATTCAGATAATCTGCCTTCTTTTTAACCCCTTATGATATATATAATTTGCAAATATTTTTATTTTATCGGTTGCCTTTTGATTTTGTTGATGGTTTCCTTTGCTGTGCAAAAGCTTTTTAGTTTTATGTAGTCCTGCTTGTTTATTTTTGCTTTTGTTGCCTTTGCTTCTGGTGTCAAATCCAAATAATCATTGCCAAGACCAGTGTCAAAGGAGCTTCCTGCCTATGCTTTCTTCTAGGAGTTTTATGGTTTCAGGTCTTACGTTCACATCTTTAATCCATTTTGAGTTAATTTTTTGTGTAAGGTGTAAGGTAGTGGTCTAGTTTCTTTTTTTTTTTTTTTTTTTGGCCTGTGGCTGTCCAGTTTTTCCAGCACCAGTTATTGAAGAGACTCTCCTTTCCCCATTGTATATTCTTTGCTCCTTTGTCATAAATTGAATGACCACAGATGCATGTTTCTGGGCTCTCTATTCTGTTCAGTTGATCTATGTGTCTGTTTTTATATCCTTACCATACTGTTTTGCTTACTATAGCTTTGTAATATAGTTTGAAATCAGGGAGCATTATGCCTCCACCTTTTTATTTCTCAAGTTTGCTTTGGCTGTTGCAGTCTTTTGTGGTTCCATACAAATTTTATGACTGTTTGTTCTATTTCTGTGAAGAATGCCTTTGGAATTTTCATAGGGATTGCACTGAATCCTTTGGGTAGTAGATTTCTTTGGGTAGTAGATTTCTTTGGGTAGTATGGACATTTTAACAATATTAATTCTTCCAATCCTTAAGTGTGGAATATCTTTCCGTTTATTTGCGTTTCTCAATTTCTTCCGTCAGCGTCTTAAAGTTTTCAGTGAACAGGTCTTTCACGTCATTGGTAAAATCTATTTCTAAGTATTTTATTCTTTTTGATGCAATTGTAAATGGGATTACTTTCTTAATTTCTCTTTCTGATAGTTTAGTGTATGGAAACACAGTAGATTTCTGTACATGATTTTGTATCCTGCAGCTTTAATAAATTCATTTATTTATTGTAACTTTTTTGGGGGGAGTCATTATGGTTTTCTATATATAATAGCACATCATCTGCAAAGAGTTACAGTTTTACTTCTTCCTTTTTGATTTGGATACCTTTTATTTCTTTTCCTTGTCTGATAGCCATGGCTAGGGCTTCCAATACTTTGTTGAATATAAGTGGTGAGAGCAAGCATCCTTGTCCTGCTCCTGATCTTAGAAGAAATGCTTTCAGCTTTTCACCTTTGACTATGATGTTAGCTGTGAGTTTGTCTTAAATGGCCATTATTATATTGAGGTATGTTCCCTTTATACCCACTTTGTTGAGACTTTTTATCATGAGGGGATGTTGAATCTTGTCACATGCTTTTTCTTCATCTATTGAGATGATCATATGATTCTTATTATTCATTCTGTATATGTGGTGTATCACAAATTGATTGATTTGCGGATGCTGAACTATCCTTGCATTCCTGGAATGAATCCCACTTGATTGTGGTGCATCACCTTTTTAATGTATTGTTGAATTTCGTTTGTTAATGTTTTGTTGGGGATTTTTACAGCTGTGTTCATCAGGGATATTAGCTTGTGATTTTCTTTTCTTGTGTTGTCCTTGCCTGGTTTTGATATTAGGGTAATGCAGGCCTTGTAAAATGAGTTTGGAAGTGGTCCCTCTTCTATTTTTTGGAAGACTTGAGAAGGATTGGCATTGATTCTCCTTTGAATGTTTGCTATAATTCATCGGTGCAGCCATCTGGTCCTGGGCTTTTGTTCGTTGGGAGGTTTTTGATTACTAATTCAATCTCCTTATTAGTAATGTCTGTTCACATTTTCTGTTTCTTTATGATTCCCTCTTGGTAAGTTGTATGTTTCTAAGGAATTTACCCATTTCTTCTAGGTTGTCCAGTTTGTTGGTGCATATTGTTTGAAGCAGTCTTTTAATGATCCTTTTGTTTTTGTAGTATCGGTTCTAACAGCTCCTCTTTCATTCTTGATTTATTTATTTGAGTCCTCTCCTTTTCTTTTCTTGGTGAGTTTGTCCGTTTTATCTTTTCAAAGAACCAGCTCTTGGTTTTATTGATTTTTTTTTCCTCTTGTCTTTAAGTCTCTAATTCATTTAATTCTGCTGTAATCTTTTCAAAATTTCCTTCCTTCTACTAACTTTGGGCTTTGTTCTAGTCCTTGAGTTATAAAGTTTGTTTATCTGAGATTTTTCTTGTTTCTTGAGTTTTAGGCATTTATATCTATGAAATTCCCTCTTAGAAATGCTTTTGCTACATTACCTAAGTTTTGGTATGTTGTATTTTCATTTTTATTAGTTTTTTGATTTCTCTTTTGATTTCTTC
Organism: Phocoena sinus; assembly: GCF_008692025.1. Taxonomy (NCBI): domain Eukaryota; kingdom Metazoa; phylum Chordata; class Mammalia; order Artiodactyla; family Phocoenidae; genus Phocoena; species Phocoena sinus. Next base: position 888,628 of record NC_045764.1, on the reverse strand, counting down.
AGTAACATTATTTAATCTCCACGTACTTGTGAATTTTCCAGGTATTTCTCTAGTAATTGATTTCTAGTTTCATACTGTTGCAGTCAGAGGTGCAAAAGGTGCTTGATATGATTTCCATCTTCTTAAATTTGTTAAGACTTATCTTGTGACTAAACATATGATACTTCTGGAAAGTGTTCTGTTTGCACTTGAGAAGAATGTATATTTGGTTTGGTTTGGTTTGGTTTGGATGGCATGTTCTGTATATATCTGTTAAGTTCTTGTGCTCTAATGTGTCACTGAAGGCCAATGTTTCCTGATTTATTGGTTTTCTGTTTGGATGAGCTATTCACTGATGTAAGTGGGGTATTAAAGTCCCCTACTGTTATTGTGTTGCTGTCTGTTTCCTCCTTTAGGTCTGTTAATATTTGCTTTCTCCTATATTGGGTGCATAAATATTTACAAATGTTATGTCCTCTTGTTGGATTGACACCTTTATCATTATATAATGACCTGTTTTGTCTCTTATTACAGTCTTTGTTTTAAGGTCTATTTTGCCTGATGTAAGTGTAGCTACCCCAGATTTCTTTCTCGGTTTCCATGTGTATGGGATATCTTTTCCATCCGTTCACTTTCAGTTTGGGTGTGTCCTTACGTATGAAGTGGGTCTCTTGTAGGTAGCAAATAGCTATTGATAGGTCTTGTATTTTAATCCATTCAAGCATTCTGTGTTTTTTGATTGGATAATTTAGTCTATGTATATTCAAAGTAGTTATTGATGCGAATGTACTTACTGCCGTTTTGTAGATTGTTTTTAGGGCTGTTTTGTAGTTCCTCTCTTCCTTTCTTCTTCTCTTGCTCTCTTCTTTTGTGGTTTTATGACTATCTTTAGTGGTATGTTTAGACTCCTTTGTCACTGTCTTTTGTGTATCTCCTATAATTCTTTTCCTTTGTGATAACCGTGAGGCTTACCTATAACAACTTACATTTATGGCGGTATTTTCAGTTAATAGCAACTTATGTTTGAATGCATTCTAAGGCTCTACATTTTTACTTCCTCCACCACTCTTATGTTTTCGGTGTTACCTTTTATATCTTTTATCTTGTGTATCCCTTAACTAGTTATTGTGATTACGGTTATGTTTACTGCTTTTGTCTTTTAAACTTCACACTGGCCTTAAAAGTGATTAATCCACTCCCTTTTCTATGTATTTACCTTTACCAGTGAGATTGCTACTTTTATATATTTTCCTTTTACTAAGGAGCATCATTTCTTTTCAGCTTAAAGAAGTCCCTTTAACATTTCTTTTAAGGCCCGTTTAGTGGGGATGAACTACTTCTGCTCTTGCTTGTCTGGAAAACTCTTTACCTCTACTTCCTTTCTGAATGGTAACTTTGCCTGGTAGAATATTCATGGTTGGAAGGTTTGTTCTTTTAGTGCTTTTGACTATATCATGCCACTCCCTCTGGCCTGCAAAGTTTCTGCTGAAAAACCTGCTTATAGTATTATGGGGGTTCTCTTTTATGAAAGAAGTTGTTTTTCTCTTGCTGCTTTTCAGGGTCTCTCCTTGTCTTTAACTTTTGATGTTTTAATTGTAATGTGTCTTGGTGTGGTTCTCTTTGGGTTCACCTTCTTTGGACTTCTCTGGGCTTCCTGGACCTGGGTGTCGTTTCCTTCCCCAGGTGAGGGAAGTTTTCAGTCAGTATTTCTTCAGATAACTTTTCTGCCATTTCTCTCTCTCTCCTTCTGGGATCCCTATATTGTGAATGTTAGTCTGCTTGATGTTGTCCCATAAGTTACTTAGCTGTCTTTACTTTTTTTCTTCTTGTTTTGATTTTCTTCTTCTCTGAGTTCCTCTTCTCTGTCTTTGAGTTCACTGATCCTTTTTTTTTCTGGTTCGTGTAGTCAGCTGTTGAATCCCTCTAGTGTCGTTTTTAGTTCAGTTATTTTATCCTTCAGCTCTGGTACTTCTCTATGGTATTTTCTGTATTTTCTGTCTCTGTTGCAGTCTGCACTGTGTTCATCAGTTCTCTTCCTGAGTTAAGTGAGCATCTTTATCACCACTACGTTTTCCCTTTTATGAGGTAAATTACATACCACTGTTCATTAAGGTTTTTTCCTTAGGTTTTACCTTATTCTTTCATTTGGAATGTATTCCTCTGTATCTTCATTTGCTTGACTCTGTGTTGGTTTCTGTGTATTAGATGAAATAGCTACCTTTCCAAGTCGTGAAGGGTTGGCCTTCTGTAGGAGATGAACCTTATTTTTCAACGCTGCCCTAACTGGTTTCTCTCAAACCTTTGTGATTTTCCAGCCATCCTATTTTATTTTTAGTGGCTCGCAGTAGTTGAGGGTGTGCTAAGACCAGCCATTGTCCCAAAGGAGAGGATCTCAGCAACTAGATTCAGGCTGATTGGAAGCCAGACCCTCAGGCAGCAGCTTTTAAAGAACGCAAACACGTATCCAGTCTTGTGAGCGTAAGCCCTGCTGTCCACAGACCAGAGGATCTGGAGGGGTCCTCTGGGTGGCAGCCAAAAAGTCAGGGCTCCAGATGAGTGTATAAGCTCCTTTCTGGGAGTTACTGGTGAGCTGTAGTGAGGCAGAGGGAGAACAAACAGGTGTCTGTGCCTGGCCTGCGCCTCCATCGCCTCTAGACATGTGACACCCCTGAAGCCCCTGCGCCCGAGGCTGAGGCTGCAGAACCAGCAGGTTGGCCTCGCTCACAGAAGGGCGAGGAGTGTGTTTTCAGTGCGCTGGCCGTGCGGTGCCCTTGGGGTGGGAGTTGGCCAAGAACTCTATGACTGTTACGTCATGGGACCCAGGAATGGAAGCCCCCCTGGCCTCGAGAGCCAGGCACAAAAACTGGGTCACCGGATGTACGTAGAAGCTTCCCTCGGGGGGATGCTGGCACTCCGGAGCAGCACAGAGGGAGGGAGAGCGTGAAGATGTCACACGCTGCCCGGAACGAGGTGGACAAAGTTGGCATCTGCCGTAAGAAGGAAAAAATGAGAAAAAGAAGTAAAGAGAAAAAAAAGATGGCGCCCACTGGTTTTAGCAAGGCAGAGGGAGAGTGGAAGATGACACCCACCAGAAAGAAAGGAGAAAGAAGCGGCACCTGCTGGCTTTAGCAATTGTCAGCTGAAAAAGACGCACAACCTAAAAGTTGAGAATTATGTTTTATTCGGTGAACTTTCTGAGGACTTCAGCCCAGGAGGCACCCTCTCGGGTGCTCTGAGGAGCTGCTGTGAAGAGGCGACGGGGGGAGCCAGGGTCTGTAGGAGTTTCTGCAACGAAGACCAGGTTGTCGGAACTTCAAAAGATTACTGTTCATTAACGAAAACCAGACACCTCAAGTTAAAGAATTTAGCGCTTTTCTGTGTATGGGAGGATGCAAGAGTCTGGCCTCATTGAAGTCATTCCGTTGATGTCCACTTTAACTGTCTAGGGCCAGGACCCTGCTTTCCTCCATCCTGAATCCCCTCGGGTGCACGGTCAGGGCGGCTGCAGTGGCTGAGGGCTTGATGGCCACAGCATCCTTTGTTTACTGACATGGCAGGTGACATTCTCCGTCCACACAGGGAAAAAGGAGAGCAGGGATATGGCCCCCGCCAGCCACTGTCCTTGCGGAGAATTCGAGTAGGCCCCTGCCACCCAGACCAACACTTTAAAGTTAGCAAATGAGTCTTTTTCACTTAAAGTCTGGGTGATTTTTCAAAGGGCTACTTCTGCACTGGGCCCCTTGGTGGGTGAGTCTGTGTAGGGGCCCTTTAAGGACTGTTTCTCAGCTTCCCACAGCCTGGTAGATCTCATGGGCCTGAGCCCCATTGTGACCACATTTTAATTAACAACATTTTAGGGTGTAATTGCGACTTTGTGCTAGGCTTAGCATGAACGAAGAATGGAGCCTGCTGAAATTTTCTTTGTTGCCATAAAATGGCTGACAACATCTTATAACAACACTGTTTAACTTTTCCAGCAGGATAATAAAAAGTGCACTTTAACAAAGATATTTGGAGTCTTCAGTTTCTAGTGAAGTTTTTTTTTTTTAAGTTTGGTGTTCAGATTGTTCCCTCTTGAAGTGCCATGCGGCGTCAGGCCTGTTAGGGTTTTCTTCCTTGATTGGTAACTGGTAGACAGACCTGTTTCGGAAACTCATTCATCACCGTCGTTTCTGGTGGTTGAAGCACATTTTCACCTTTACCTTTGTCAGCCCTGTGAAATCCTGTAGCTTTGCAGTGATGTTTATGGTATCCAAGATAAAAACCAGTGACATTAGTGTAGCGGGCATGTGTTTGATAGGAAGGGATATTGAATGAGGGCTAATACTGTGTGTTGTCGGTTTATTAGTGAATATCGTCACGTTCACTTGCCTTTGTAGCCTTGTAACATTTGGTACTCAGATCATACTCAGAAGATTGGGAACCTCTGTGATTGTATTACTCTTTTCTGTCACTGTTTTATGCTTCTGTGAGCGAATTTGAACAAATGACTGGACATAATTATAGTTGTAGAATTTTCCAAACACAAATGGCAATAAGGAGATGCCATGAAAGCTGATGAGAAGGAACAAGGATTCTGACAGGCATAACTGCTGCAGCACCTGTGTGGCCTAGGAAACAGTGACAGCACTAGATTTCTGCAAAAATCATCACCCTGTTGCAAATTTGAGCATAGGTCAACAGAATTTTGATTTTTTTCCCCCTTGGACGGTGCTAAATTCCCAGTGGGAACAAGTGATCGTGGACCGCGTAAGGGACCATTGGACCCTGTAATTGTCAGCAGGTGGCAACTTAAGAATCAAGGATTGATCTACTCTTTCATTATGTTGTACACATAAAACTAATGCCATGTTATATATGTTGTATGTCAGTTTTATCTCAATAACAGTAATAAAAAAGAATCTGCTCTCTTGCACTGCTTCCTCAGAGGCTTGAAGCCCAGTTCCAAATTTGGAAAAGTCCCTTCCTTGCCCCCCCGGCAATCTCTTGATTGGTAGAACGTGCTGTGCTAAGTGACATTTAAATTAAAGGGGGCATTTTTTGGTGTTCTTCCTATGAAATAAATGAGAATCGTTATATCAAGAGTCTGTTTTTATAACCCAGATTCAATATGTGCTTGTGTGTGTGCATGCTAACTAGATTAGCCGAATCACTAGGCTTTGTTTTGCAACGTTCTTCCTTATCACAAAAGAGATTTTTGCCTTTAAAAAAAAATTCTTAATACAATCTTAGGGTTTAGTTTTAAAAGGGGGTTATTGGCAGTTTGAGTGATCTTGGTAGATTTTAAATCCCTGTTGCTGTGGAATTGTTCATTACAAAATATTCTTTTCTCTTTGGTAGTAAGAACTTTATTTAGTGGGTTTCTATTGTTCTTGGAACTTGGCATCCAAAAGATGTGACTCTTTTTTCCTTTTAGAAGAGACCTTCAGAGATACACAGTGAGCAGTTATAGTAAAAGTGGAGACCAAACTGTTACTGAATTGGTTGACTGGACCCAGTTAGGGTCCTAGCCTGGGCCGGACCCCCATCCCAGCCCGGGAGGTTCTTTTTCCAGTTGCATTCATGCAGCCAGTAACGAAACCGGTGCTGATCCTGGAACCAGCACCAGCTTTATTCGAAGGATGGAGAAGCGGGAACCTAGTTTGCAAATCAACTTCTCAACCCAATTCATGTGGAGACACCGCATACATAGGAGGGTCGAGGTGAAAGGGAGGGAATTGGGAAGAGAGGGAGGAATATTCATGAGTTATTCAAGAACAGGGGTGTGGTTTGGACCCAGAACTGGGGGAACTCTCCTTTTCAGTCCTTGTATGGGCTTTTCTGGTTGTCATGGCAACTGTCAGCTGTCATGGGCTGGTGGCTGGGTCATTTAGCTAATGAATCACAGTGACCATGTAATGAGGCTTAGAGTCTACAGGAGGTCACATCTTCCGCCGTCTTGGGTTTGGTTGGTTCCAGCCAGTTCTTGTTTTTCTCTCGCAGCTTCCCCCTGAAACTTAGGTAAGAGCAGTTGGTTTCCCTTTGAGGAGGGGCGGGGGTATGATTCTGGGGCAACAGCCTTGGTAACAAAACCAAGAAGATGGTTTTATGTTAGGATGTAACTGAACAGCTATTATAAGGCTATTGAAATCAGTACAATTTTTAAAATATTTTATTTGCCAAAACTCACATTAAATGTTAAAAACTTCTCTTTCTGATGTAGTGCACTTGAACCTCCAAAATTTTAAAATACTGTCCAAGAAGTGCATGTGAACGTGTCTTAAGGTACAGGACAGAGTAGCTAAGGTCTGTAATGCTTCTTGACAAGTGAGGATTGTGAAAAAAAATCACTCTTGTAATTGTTGTGAAAGGATTTTTGTGATAGCAGGTATTTCTTAGACTGAATTTTTATGACACAGTTTGAATGCAAAGATGTTATTTGGGATTGCCTTCATTATGTAGGGATCTAGTTTCGTATTTGATTTCGTTTTATCCTGAAAAGGTAATCCAGGGATGCAGCACTCTTAGTAGAATAATTTCTCACTACTTCCCTGGTTTGAAATGCTACCTTTATCTTATACTAAATTCTTTACGTGTACTAGGTCTCTTTCTGGATCTTCTCTTACATGTCAGCAGCTTTAAACTGGCCACTCTTGGAGTTTTGAGGGTGCGGCTTACCCCTGATGATTATGATTGCTGTTACAGAGAAAATTTCAAGCAGTTTAAAGAAGGTTTGTGTAGGCTGGAAGCGTGGGAAGCATTTACGTCGGTGGTTATCAGTTTTGAGCCACCAATTTATTATTTTTAGCTTAAAATAAAATGTACTTACGCTGTAGATTATTCCATTTATTATAAGATTCACGCATGGAAGTACATTGTCATCACTATTTGGAAACTGTCTCACCTACCACATCTTTTCCCCATGGAAGCAGGTTTTTTTTTTTTTTTTTTTTTTTTTCGGTACACGGCCCTCTCGCTGTGGTGGCCTCTCCCACTGCGGAGCACAGGCTCCGGACGCGCAGGCTCAGCGGCCATGGCTCACGGGCCCAGCCGCTCCGCGGCACGTGGGATCTTCCCGGACCGGGGCACGGACCCGCGTCCCCTGCATCGGCAGCAGGACTCCCAACCACTGCGCCACCAGGGAAGCCCGGAAGCAGGGTTTTTGTGTGTTTGTGATGACACAGGTTTTCTCAGGGGCACAGCTGTTGCGTTACCGTGGAGCAGGTTGTTCTTGGGGTTGTCATGAAGGATATTTCAGGAGAATCCTTGAAAAGGATTGAAAAGAAAACCATTGAAGTGATTCTTTCTCTTGAACGCTACTCTCCTTTCACTTAATTGCTTATTAAATTCAACTAACAACCCTCCAAGAGGAAATGATAAAAAAGATGATGGCATCTACTGTGCAGCTACTAAGGGCCGCCCAGGTGCCAGGTGTTCTTTGCATTCCTTCATTTGTAACACAGGGAGGTGTTCGTTTGCTGAGCACTCGTTCTTTATCTCTGCCGGTTTTTGCAGTAGTCCTGGGAGAAGGCCTCACCTCTCCTTCTGTACAGTCAGTGAACTGCCTTCTGCTCACTCGGTTTCTCTTGCAGTTCCTTATCCTCCTGATGGATGTGGGTACCTACTGGTGTGTTCACTGTTTACCATGTAATACGCCGAATAGTAGCTACGGAAGTTAGAGTTAATATTACGTTAAGATTAGGTTGCCGTCCTGCAGTGTAAGTTAAAACCCAGATATACTATTTGGCTCGGTCTCACTGTATGTTATGCTAAATTTTAAATGTATTATAAATATGGAAATAAGTGGAAATAAATCCTATTGTACTATTAACTGCGATAAAACAAATACAGTGCTTTAGCTTTTGTAGCCAACTGTTCCAGCCCAGGAGGCCCTGTAACTGGTTAAATACCGTATAGGTGTGTATCCAGTTTTCTAGAAGACAGCTATTGGCCGTACTTTACAAGAGTTTTACAAGTAATTTTCACTTCGCTATGCCTTCATCTTCTGGAATCAGAGTGTTCTTACATTGACTGGTGTGGAGGACGCCGTCTGCGAGGCCACCACGGCCAGCGTGCACTTAGTTAGGAATTGGACCCGACCTAGGTTTAGAGGCGGCAGCTAAACGTGGGAGTTCTGTGCAGGTGTGTGCGCTTACCTCTGTTAACTCACCCTGATTTATAGACTTTAAGGCACCCGATACCTCGTTTCAGTGCGCTTCGCAGATACTGTTTTTGCAAATGAAAGGTTTGTGGCAACCCTGCATTGTCAGATGATGGTTAGCGTGTTTTAGCAATAAAGTATTTTTAAATTAAGTTATGTACATTGGGTTTTTGGACATAACGCTGTTGCACGCTTAATAGGCCGCAGTGTAGTGCAAACATAATTTTTATATGCACTGAGAAACCAAAGAACGTGTGACTCAGTTTATTGCGATACTCGCTGTCTTATAGTGGTCTGGAACTGAACCGTAGTGTCTCTGAGGTAGGCTTGTAATTGTGTAAGCTGGAACTAAGCAATCTGCCATTTTGTAATTATTAAAATTATTTTGCATATTTAAAAACTCAGCCTGCCGAACGCTTTAATAAGTTATTTGCAGTTGAGGGAGAGTGTAAAAAAGAGAATGCCTCTATCGGGGTTGAATTAAAATATTTTAGTGGTATAGGTAGTTTTGGAAATAAAACATCGTTTAAAGGAGAAGAATTGAGGCCTGTTGTGAATGGCACTGAATTGTGCTGATTATCTTACCTTTGACAAAGGGGAAAATTGAAAGCTTGGTGTATCCCATTTTATTAATATAATAAAGTTTTATATTGTTGTTCTGGGCGTCGATGTATGTTCTTCAGCGTTTATTAGCCCATGGTTATAGTAAAACGTTTTAGTCCTGTGCCTGGCCAAACTGTATAGAACACAAGTATCAAAACTAAGGGAAAAATCGAATACATATATTTCTCTTTCCCAAGTCTTTTTCTATATGATTTCTCAGTATTTTGGTCACATATGGCACCTAATATGATTGGACACAGAGCACATCTTTTTTATCATTTAACATAGGTTTATAGCTTCCCCAGACTTGTTGTAATAATGAAGCTATGAGGGAAATGACAAGAATGGTGATATTAAATTTCTCTAGACTCACAGTAAATTTTTCCATCCTGATGGCAGGAATGCCGAGCATCTGGAATCTGCGAGAAGAGTGAATTGTTTGCTGTGGGAAGACTGTCATCAAATTCTGAGCCATTTATTCTCTTAGGAACTACTGTCCTGTACAGAATGTTATATTTTTATAGAAGCACTTTGCTGGAACTGGAAAAATGTCTTCACTTCTTCATGCTTCTGTATTTTTTTTAGATGTTATTGTTTTGAGAATTTTATTTGTGATAAAATGTCATATTTTATCATTAATTTCCTTTGATTTAATAATTATTTATATTTGTCCAAATACAGTAAAATAAGAATAGAAAATAAATTGTCCTAAACAAAGATTTCTTTACAGTACATGTAGGCAAATCTGTGATACATACGTTGTCATCTATGCTCTTGAGTTTTCAGAGTATCTACAATATGTATAGCGATACCTTCTCCCTGGATTATGGCATAGCCGTAATTCTACACACTTGCTGTGAAGGAGGAGGGAAGGAATGTGCGAGATTATCTGTTGGTTTTGGTGAAAACATTTCTCAAATCAGGAGTTAAGATTCTGATTAGCCCTGGGTCATGCTGGGTATTTACGGCGAGTTTAAGCTGGTAGAAGTTTCTTAGTGTCCTAGGTTTAGGACAGCACAACCTTTTTCTCTGTTTAGTAAATTTTTACTCTGAGTTAGACTCCTGAGTCTTGGTGTTTTACTGTCCTCGTGTTTGGAGGTAGTACTGCTGAGGCTGGTTTGATCACTACAGCAGGTGGATGTGATTGCCTAAGACGTGAGCCAGAACCTCTGATTAGAACGCTCGTCCTCGAGTTCTGTGATCCCTGCTACAGGTGTACAGCTCGGTAGTTGGTTCACTTAGACGAGATGTTCTTCTCCTCAGGTCAGCGGTGTCCGGTCCGTGTGTGTCTGCCTCACCTGCTGTCCGTCACCAGCTCAGGCTAAACACGGGGCCGATGGGGCTGTGGCTTTGCCTCCCGCCCACAGCCTGTTACTCGCTGGGAGCACGGGTTTCCCCGCGGGCGAATAGCCTTAGTGTCCTATCTGTCCTTTACTCCCAAGACGACTCCGCCCTCCCCTAAATCACGATGCTTCGTGTTCTAACCAAGCCTCGCGCTGCCCAGCGATGCTCCAGTTCCATCACTGTCTCAGGTGACCCGTGGCCGCTTCGCAGGCAGACTGCGGGAGCCCTCTCCCCACTGACACAAGGTTAGTCATCGGTGCTGCTTTGAGTGGTGACCTACTCATCACTCTGACGTGGCCCCCCAGGGACTTTAGTTTCATTTAGGCCTCAAGTCTGCCCAGCAGCTACGAACCATCTTCCATCTGATGAGTTAGTACAGTCATAGCTCCTGTCCCTTGCCCACTTCTCTTTAGACTTTCTGAATTTCTCACTTGAGTAGGTTAGAGGCTTCTGTTTTTTGCTTTGCCCTTGGATTATTTTTGATGTAGTCTAGATGGTGTGTCTACACTTTATAGTCTCCTTGATAAAAAGAAACTTCTCTGTTGTTTGACAAATGTGACAACCCCGGTCATTTTCCTCTTTTACAGAGCGTTATGACTTTTCCTCATCTGTGCAGGAAATAAATACGTTGCCTGATTTCTCTTTTCAGTCCATCATTCGTGTTCCCTGTCCACCACCTTATTTTAGTGATTCAGAAGAAAATTTTGACAATAAAGATCAGTTTGGTGAAGTGATCTGTGCCAAGTGGTAAAGTCTTTTTGTGACTTTTTGGTATAAGTTCTTGACCGATGCAGTTTTTCTGACCTCTGAGGATGTTGTATTCTCTGTGAAGGATGTCCTTGTGAAGTTTCAAATTCCAGAATCTTTTGTATCTCGATAGAACTGTGTAGCTTTGAAATGGAAGATAAAAGTCTCTCAAAAATGTTTCAGCACTGACACTCTAAACAGGAATTCTTGGCTTTTTTCTTACGAAGATGTTAATTATGTCAAGAATTCTTGGGAAAATTGCTGCGAGACCCGTTGTTAAAAGGCTCAAAAACAGGGCTTCCCTGGTGGCACAATGGTTGAGAGTCCGCCTGCCGATGCAGGGGACACGGGTTCGTGCCCCGGTCCGGGAAGATCCCACATGCCGCGGAGCGGCTGGGCCCGTGAGCCATGGCCGCTGAGCCTGCGCGTCCAGAGCCTGTCTTCCGCAACGGGAGAGGCCGCGACAGTGAGAAAAAAAAAAAAAAAAAAAAAAAAGGCTCAAAAACAAGATCTGTTTTAAAAAAAACAACTACTACCTCTTGAGATGAATTATCCTGCTGGCTGGTTTTGCACTTTCTCTGCGTGCAGCCAGGATTCCCCGATGCTTAGTTTTGCCAAAAGAAGGAGGATATGAGTGATTTTATGACAAAGCTGATCCTGTATCTGATGCACCGTTTTCCATTGTCACTTCAAGAGGCAGCGGCCCAGAGATCCAGAGTGATCGAATAATTGGAATGAACATTTGTGGTCGGATCTGCTCTGCGTCATTTGTTTTCGCAAGGCTACGGCGGTGTGGGGTAGCTCTTCATCTCCAGCGTGTTTCCTTGTTGTGTCTAACCCTGGCAGGCTGGAGAGAGTGGGGAGTGTTAGAGTTATCCCAGTGAAGGGATGGCTGTTACTTTCCTGTCGTCACTTGAAGCGATGGAAGGTGAGTCCAGTTGTTCACGCTAGTGTGAATGGCAGATGATTGGTTCCTGGGAGCTTCCGTGTGGATTTTGAATTAGGACCGTGCATCAACACAGTTTACACAAGCCGGTGTTGTAAGAACTTTGTCAGTGAATACGTGACATTGATATCACCAGAGTTAGAGTCAGTGCCACTTCTTGCAAGTATTTGTTGCACTGCATTCATCTTGAAGGTTTTAATGCTGTTTTAGAGCTGGGACCATTTATCATCTTTCTTCCCACTTTTTCTTTTCTACTATGCAGATGTCTAGACTGACCTGAGACAGGGGTATGTGATCACTTTCTTCATTTCTCTTCTCGCTAGTTCACACTTTACCCAGTACGTGGGGTCCATCACTGCCCGTCTTTATTGCCTATCGTGGAAAGCTTTTCTCCAGCAGCATAAACTTACATTTTCTGTTCTGTCTCCTTGATGCCCCGGCATACGCATATGTTTTAGGTTTAATTTGGAATTTATTTTTATTTTAAATACATAGGATATACAGTTAAATGAGGCATCGTTCTGAGCTTTACAGATGACTCATTTAATCCTTGTTACAATCCTAGTAAGGCTAGGTCAGCCATGCCTTTATACAGTTTAAAAACTGGATGCACGGAAATGTTAACCAATTAGCAGTTGCAGAGTTGGGATTTGTATTTATGTCATCGGCTGCGGAGTCTAAGCATCTACCCCCGGGCCTTCGTATGTGCATTTCTTTTTCCTATGGGTCTTTCTACTCCCCACTTCATCGTCCCCAGCTTGCGTCTGTACTTGGACCATCTCAGCACAAGCGTCACTTCCCCGGGGAGGCTTTCCCTGAGGCTGTTCACATCCCTCAGGGATGTGCTGCGCTTTCCCCAGCCATGCCTCCCTCCCGTGCAGCGTGTTCTCAGTTACAGCTCTGCCCTTATCCTCACGACGACGTCTGATGCCCGTCTCCCACACTACACTGGGGGATGACTTTCCTTTCTCTCCTTCACCCTTATATCCCCAGCTTTAAGCAGTCTGGCACAGGGTGGCACTCGGTATTTGTGGAGTGGGGTCAGGAAAGGATCCAGAGGAATTTTGAAACGCAGAGGGAGTTTCCCAGCTTCCTCCACGCACTTGAGACGTTGTCAAGTGTGTTATGCTAAACCTGTTCGTGAAACTTTGAGGCCAGACTGTTACCACGCTGGTTTTGTCTTCCAGATAATCTCAGGGGTCCTGGCGGAGGGGACTGTGACAGCAGTCGTGATCACCAGGAAGTTAATTATCTAGCGAGTTGGTGTAAGATTGCATGGAAACAGTTACGCTTTCAGGGGATAGCATATAGCGGTCCACCGTGGCTGGAACGGAATTAGGGGGGAGGTTGTGAGCCCTCGTGCTGGGAAAAGGTTTATGTCAGAATAGTACCCAGAAGTGAAATTTTCTGAAATTGTGAAAGTAACGTCTATTTTGTAAAAACTCAAGCAATGCAGAAATATATACATATATATATATATATATATATATATAAATCTGAAATATACATACACACACACATAGAGTGAAAATGAAAGTAATTACTTCCTGGTCGTTCTGGTTTCTCTTCCTGGAGTAAACGCTGGTGGAGTTGGATGAGATGCAGGCTCCCTAGAAATGGAACGGACGAGTGAACGGAGGAGCTGGCTGAAAGGGCACGCGTGTAGGCTTGAAATTCTCGTATTGCCAGTACGATGCCAACTTATGATCTGCCCGCTTTGTTCATTTTTCCATTCTCCCAGGTGACTCTTTCCAACCTTTTCTTTCGGACGCAGACACTTGATTCCCTGCCGTCACTCCCCACGGGTTTCATAGTTTATAGTGCAAACACCGCTGTGATGGTGGGAGGGTCCTCCCGGTCCCTCTGCCACGTGCCCCCTTCTCTGCCGTCCTCCTTGGAGCCACGGACGACCCGTGCGTGCAGCCGTCGCAGCCGTGCCTCCACATGTGCCTGACCCTGTTCCATCTCACCTCCTCAAGGTGGGGGGCGCCGATCGATGCCCTTAGCGCACACACGGGCTGTGTTTCTCATCTTAAAGCAACTTCTTTACCCCTCCCTTCCCTGGCACCTGACAGACATTGATTCTGTTTTGTACCGACCCTCCTGCTAAGAGTCGTCAATATTTGCTCTTTCCAACGTGTCACTCGATATCGTTAATGCTCTGCGGTCATCGCCCGTCACGCTGCCAGAGTCGGCAACCTCCACGCGGCTGGATCCGACGGGCGGTTCTCGGGCCTTGGTGTACCTCCCTGACGGTGGCCTCTCACGCCCTGGCCGTCACCCTTCCCCGCCACACCAGGCCTCCGGGACGGCAGGCCCCCGTGCTCCTACGCATCTGGTCACTGTGGAGACCCCGGGGCTCGGTCCTCGGCCTCTCCTTCTTTGTGCACACTCGTGTCCCCGGGTCTCCCAGGCTCGTGCCCAGGGCACCTAAGTGCACGTCTTCAGCTCAGCCTCCCTGCGGAGCTCCCGGCTCTCCTCCATCCAGCTGCCCACTTCATCTCCACCTGGTCATCCCGTCCGCGTCTTCAGCTCACCGGGCCCCAAACCGAACGTCCCCGTCTCCCTTGACGGCAGCTTCAGTTTTGCGGCCATTCTTGTTTCTTCTCTTCTCCTCATACCCCTCATTCACTCCGACAGAAATTCACAATTGGCTTTTCCTTCAGAATCTCTCCAGAACTTGAACGCTCCTCACAGCTCCCGCCCGCTGCTGCTGGGTGCAGGCCGCCGTCCTCCGTCGCCCGGGTCACTGCCTGACCCTCTGACTTGTTCTCCGCCTCTGCTCTTGCCCCCCTGCCCCCTCTTCTCAATGCAGCAGCCAGAGCAGTGCTTTTAAGATGTAACTCCAGTTGTTTTACTCAAAAACCCGGCAGTGGCTCTGTCCCTATAAAATAAAAGTTAAGTTCTTTGCAGTATTTGTCCTACAAGAGCCAATGTGACCTGGTCCTCGTTTGTCCCCTTGGACCATCTCTCCCTCCCTGTGCCCCAGTCAGCCTGGGTGCCTTGCCCTCCTCAGACGCTGCGGGCACCCCGGACCTAGAGGTGGGCTTTCTGTGCTGTCTGACCCCCCTACCTGGATTGCTTGTCCCTCGCGTGCCCGTTAGCTCCCTCGCCGTCCTCCTGGCTCTGGGTTCCCTGGCCACCCCACCTGTCATGGCCTGTGCCGGCGGTCCAGCACCGGGTCTGCCTTACACTGCTGGTTTTCTCTTTTTCTATCAGTGTCTGATACACACTGTGTAATTTCCTGACTTATGTTTATTACTTGTCTTCCCCATGGAGTGTTACCTCCACGACATCGGGATCCTTGTGGGTTCACTGATCTAGCTGAACACCTTGGACAGCATGTGGCCCAGAGAACTTACAGTGGTCAGTGGATGCTGACTGAATGAACGAGCGTGTATCCCGCCAAATGGCTGCTGGGTGCCTGTTCTCAGGCCCTTCCTAAGACTGGGTATTTGCAAACTTAATTATCTCCTAAATTGATGAAAGAAAAGTGATATGCTCTGGCTCTGAAGAATCATTTTATGTTATTTCTTAGATTGAACAGTGCTTTATGTATTGATTTTGGGGGAGGTCACCTGTTCCTTCCACCACCGTATGCCTGTTTGTGTGCCGTTGCCCATTTTCCTCTTGGTTTACTGATCTTTTATTATGCTTAATGTCAATCACTTGCTTGCTGCAAATAATTTTTAGCAGTTTCTCTGCAAACTTCTTCGGTTTTTTTGATGCGTGAAAATTTTGTCACCAAGTCTGTCAATCATTGCTTTTTGTGATTTCTAGGTTCTTTGTGTGCAGAGAAAAGCACTTCAGATGATAAAAATATTCTCTGAGATTGTCCTCTAGTTTATATTTGAAATATTTGATCCATCTGTAATTTGGGTGTCCAGTTGGAAATTTAACTTTTCTCCAGGGAGCTCTTGGCGGTTTTTGAGTAGAAGATTTAAATGATGGGGTTATATGGGAGACATGGGCCAGAGTTGAGTTTAAGTCCTGACTATGCCACTTCCTAGGCTAAAGGTACTTCCTCCTGTAAAATGGAGACAGTAATAGGACCTGCTTATAGAGAGCACGGAGCGAGGTAACCTGTAAAACACTTTACCGTAGCTTATACCATAGTATTAGGTATGGTGAACACTACTAGGAATTGCTACTGGTAATAATTTTTACTAAGTATTATTTTAGGAAGCTTTAGGAGTTGGTGGTAGGAAGGATAGATTAAGGAAGGGGGGACAAAAGAAATAAACGCAATTTTTAATATTCAATAGCTAGTTGTTTTTTTTTTTTTTTTTTTTTTTTTTTTTTGCGGTACGCAGGCCTCTCACCGCTGCGGCCTCTCCCGTTGCGGAGCACAGGCTCCGGACGCGCAGGCTTAGCGGCCGTGGCTCACGGGCCCAGCCGCTCCGCGGCATGTGGGATCCTCCCGGACCGGGGCGCGAACCCGCGTCCCCTGCATCGGCAGGTGGACTCCCAACCACTGCGCCACCAGGGAAGCCCCAATAGCTAGTTTTATGAGGCAGGGTGAAAATCGCTAGGGGTCTGACTATAATGATAGGAAGCTTTACCCGCAGTTAAAATTGCTATCATATATTTAAGTAAATTGGTGATCTTATAAAGTCATGAAATTTTAATGCGAGGTGATGACATTTATCTTCTGCTCAGTGTACTATGACTTCGGGTGAATTGTTTATTCCACACGGTTGGGTCAGTGTTACCTGCCTTCCACAGTCCTTGATCAAATCACCTGCCTGTTACTCACATACAAGCTCCTGATAGGAAGTGTGACTGTAGCTTTACAAGTACTACTCTTATCTAGATATTGCAAAAAAAAAAAAAAAAATTGCAGGACAACTTACTTGAAGTTGCTGAAGCACCAAAGTATTAAGTATTTATATCTGTATGTAAAATACTACTGCTGACCCTCTGGCACTTGTGTTGCCTCAGAAGGCATCAAGAACATACTCTGACCATAGGTTTTGTCGAGGGAGAAAAAGCACTTACACTTGGCCCTCCAACAGCATGGGTTTGAACTGCCCAGGTCCACTACTATGCACATGGTTTCAGTAAACACAGTACTGCGTGGTCAGCGTTTGGTTGAATCTGCTGTTGTGGAACCACAGATACGGAGGATGGCTGTGGGACGTGAGCTTCCGTGGATTTGGGGATCCTAGGCGGGTCCTGGGGCCAGTGAGCCACGGATGCCAAGGGACGACTGTAGTTCTTTTTTCTTTAAGGAAAATGACGAGTATTTTACCCTTCAGTGCAGCAAGGCTGCAGAGAAGCCAGCTGTAGCACATGGAGCTCCAATCAAGTACGTAAGTGATTAAATTAAGATTGTGGTCCACACGTGTGCTGGCTCAATGAACTGGCTCACACAGTGGGCGGTTTATACTGTACGGAAAGCATTCTCCTTAGGGTATTATTCTTCGTGACGTCAGACAGCCAGCATTTGCCATCTAACCTTCCTCTGGAAAGAGAAGAGACTACAGTACTTCGTTCCTAGACAGTAGGCTTCGGGAACCAACTCAGAGATCTTCGAAGCATCTTTGCATCTCTCTGCGATTGGCTCCTATTACTGTGAATGCCTTCATTAGCCCTCAATTTAGAATCACGCTTCTGGGCCCCGTGTTCCCCGCTTCAGATCCCAGCCCGTATCTTGCCAGCTCCATTAGAGGCTTCTTTGACCTTCATTGATTGCTCTCTTCTTAAAATTGCTAGAATAATGATTGCACATATTAATTGAGTCACCCTCGACCTATTTAAGTTTTGCTCTTATTGATTTCTTTTCTCTCAGTATATAAAATACACTAATTTAAAAATACTGCTTTTTTCTGTTGGAACACTTTTATGAAATAAGTTTAGTGAAATCCACAGGCATCCTTGACAGTGTCTTATTAGCGTATGTGCCCAAATAGAAGGTGAGTTTTTTTTCCCTCTGTAAAATGATCTCGTGGAGAAGAGAGAGCTGGCGTGTATTCAGGTCCTACAAAATCTCTTAGAGCGTTCTCTGTGTATTCACGTGCACAAAAATGTGTGTTGAATGGAGAAGCCAAAATTACTCACATATAACCGAAATTCATAATTTTGGGGATTATTGAGAGCTCCCTTGGCAGAATTGTTTTTAAAAAAGGAGACAATCTGGTTTAAACCAGATTTAGTTATTCCTTGGAGAGGGGTTAAAAACCTCACATTTGCAGTTGATAGAACTTTAAAGAGTAGGTAAGGGGTTTTGTTGATCAAAAATGTAGAGCCACAGAACAAATGAAAAACCAATCGGCTTTACCCAGATTCTCAGCGAAGGCATCTCCCATATTCAAAACAGTGCTGTATCTCAACTGACCTAGAAGCGAAAATGATCTCACGATGAGGAAGAACTTCACTCTGAAGAATTTAAATAAAATGGTTGCGTGAAATGTGCAAATGGGGCAAAAACTAAATATCTGAGTTAATGTATTTTACTTAATAGATAATTCAAAGTGTATGTTTCTAACTAAATTACAATTTAAATATTAGAGACAGTCATGAGCATCTTATCAGCATCCCTGAAAATTAATCATTTATTTCATCAGCTGCCTAAACATCTGTTTACTTTACTTGGAAGAGAAAACGTTTTGGCTGTTTACCTGGGCAAATGGGATTGCTTGATGTTTGCTCATGTATGAGATGCATTCTGTGTCACCCAGGACTGTAAGATCCCCGGGGAGAGGGTGGTATATTCTACGCTTAGTGCTGTCCCCAGGGCTCCAACTCTGAGAGCTTCACGCACATTGATTCTTGGGCCTGCAGCCCTCGTAGCCCTGACTCGGCGTTGTTCCTGCTGAAGGGTGTCCTGAGGTTGTCCCCTCCCCTGGAGGGACCGGCCCCTTCCCTTGCCTCCACAGCCTGACCCTGTCCTGCACTCACTTTGCTAATAGCCTGTGGTGTCATCTATGCTGTAGACGCCTGCAGACAGGAATCACGTCCGATTTGTCCTAGACCTTCAGAGCTAGGGATGCGCTGCGTTCACAGGTGCCATAGACGTTTATTAGAATGAACTGGGGTGACCACAGAGGAGCACAGGATAAGTTTCATGGCGCAGGGAACAAGTGGATTTAGGTAACATTTTTAGAGACGTGCCGAGCTGTCTCAGCTCTCTTTACTTCCCTCCGAATCTCAAGGACCACGACTATTTGGATTTCCTAGTATTCTTCATGATTGGGACTCTAGGAACTGGATATAGGAATACTTTAAAGCACACGTAGAATCACAGACCCAGTTTTAGACGTGGACCGAGGTGCTTTCTGGGGCCTGGATTGCTGATTTGAGTGGAAGTGATGGTTTTCTCGTTGCCTGCGTTGACACTACATACAGCCCTGGCCTAGGAGCTCTTTTAACCGTCTTTTAAATTTCTGATTGGCATTGTCCTGTCTCTTCTGGTCTTGTTCTCTGGCACCAGATGTGGGAGGTGAAGAGAAGCAAGTGTTATTGCCACTCGAGGACCATACGAATGAGGATTGCATAAAGCTGGAAAAACACAGAAAACTCGGGCTTCTGAGCTTTAACTAACAGCAGTTACTACTATTTGAAAATTAAACCCAACATGGCTTATTCCCACAAGAAGCTAAGTGTACGTGGTAAAGTGAACAACTCCCATATGGAAAAGACGCGGGTGGTTTCATTTCTGAGTATGGTGTCATGTCCAGCTGGCAGGTGTCTCTAAGCTGTTGTTTTCCCTCGGAAGCAGTGCACTGAGACGTTCGCTGCAAGGAGACGCACTAAGGAAAGAAGAACATCGTTATTTTAATCAAGTGCCCGCCCTGTCAATCGTTCCATTGAATTCTTACAGCAACTGTCGTACGTTTCAGCTTTATTTCGAGATAATTACAGCGTCACACGTTGTAAGACATAGTACAGCGAAATCCTGTGTACTTTCACCCGTTCCCCCCGTGGTAACATCTTGCATAACTGTAGTAGCGTGTCACAACTTGGAGATCGTCATCCATGCCATCAGTTGACGTTTTTCAGATGTCCTCGGTTTCACATGTGCTCGTGAGTGTGTGTGTGTGTGTGTGTGTGTATTCTGTGCAGTTCTACCACATGTGTACATTACCATTTCTTTTTCAATACGTGACGGAGACGAGGTTCAGATAAGTAATATGAAATGCGTATAGACCTGGGGTTTGAATCTAGGTCTGTCTGTTTGATCCGAACTTCTGCATTTTTAGTAATGCTAATGATGAATGACAGTCAAAGTCAATAACCCAATGGTTATTGCACTCACGGTCACACTCACCGTCACACTCACCGTCACACTCACTGTCACACTCACCATTACATTCACAATTACTCTCACCATCGCTCTCACCGTCGCCACCATCGCACTCACCATGACTCACCATGACTCACCATCACTCTCAGCATCGCACTCACGATTGCACTCACCGTCGCTCTCACTGTCACGCGCACCGTCGCTCTCACCATCACTCTCACTATCGCAGTCACCATCGCTCTCACCATGACTCACCATAACTCTCACCATGACACCGTCGCTCTCACCGTCACACTCACCGTCACTCTCACCGTCGCTCACCGTCACCCTCACCATGACTCGCCATCACACTCACCGTCGCTCTCACCATGGCACTCACCATTGCTCTCACCGTCGCTCCCACCATCGCACCCACCATCGCACTCACCATCAATAGGAAACATTGAGTACTTACCACGTGCGGGACTGTTCAAGTGTGTTAACTTATTTAAACTTATTGAATCCCCCATGAACTGTACCACATAAATTATATCACAGTTGAGTTAGTGTCTTTCCACTCTAATGATATTACTAAGGAATAGGTAATCATTTTTACTACTCTTGAAATCAGTAATAAAATTGTGAAATTCTACGTTCTTTTCACATAATTTCATGTTTTGAATCTCTGATCTTGGCGATTGTGATTACATTACATTTGTGTGTGTGTGTATATATTTGTATAAAGTGAGACCTGTATCATTATACATTGACTTAGGTTGAGCTACCGTAAAAATATTTTTGCTGAATTGTAAATAAGAGCTAGTTTAGGCAGGATGCCAGGTTTTTATGAGAATAAATATAAACCACCAGGAATACTTAAGAATGCAGTTGAGAGAAGGTTTTTTTTTTTCTTTTATCCTGTCTGGAGTATTTTGGATCTTTTTGGCCAAATACAGCCCAAGGAATGTTTCAGTTTGGTCAGATCTCTCAAGTTTCGTATCTGACTTCCAAAGTGGTACCCATGCATGTGGTTGTGAATCGTCACTGGTTATCAGAATATTGTAAGGCTTTGGAAAGATAGCAGACGTGCTGATCAGAAGTCCCTAATTTATGCGTTTTCGCTGGTTAAATATCTTGTAAAGCTGTCTTTCTAATGAACAGCAGCTCTTATTCAGACCAGAAACAGAAAGAGTCCCATGTGTTGTAGACCCCAGGAGGTCTCGGTGTTTTTGTAGACAGCAGACAGAAATAAAAAGAATTTTGTCCTTTTTACCTCATGGAATCCTGCTGGAAAATGAAACATGAGCTCTGAGTTGATGCTGACTTCTGCCAGGTCACCTCCCTGAAGAGTCCCGGGCAAGCACTGCTGCAACATTTCTTGGACAGGAGTCTGCCGTCCCGGGGACGAGACGGATGGTCGGTGCAGGCTGCTCCCGGGACACTGCGCTACTGTCTGCTCGCAGGGAGCTTCCAGTGAGAGCACACGCAACCTGCATCTGTTGCCTTGACTCTTTCCAGGGGTTCACATACCTCCAAATTAGAGTCTCATTTAGCCTAAGTGCTACGCAGTTTGTTGTTGTCATTGTTTAAAAAAAAAAAAAAAAAAAGCGTGGCTACAAATAATGCCACACCAAGTATGGTTTATTCTGGCTTACTTTTGGGAACTTGCTTTTGGACGTTCAGTAACGCAAATGTTTTTGAAGCTATATATTATTAGGAACTCTTTGGAAACCACAAAACCATTTTAATGGACCATACTATCAATTTTCTCTTCTAAAGAAGTTTTTCCTATTCATGACTCACTTCACTTTTTGGCTAACATTGAGGGAAATGTAATAACGATTAAGGAAAGGAATGTATGCATTTTCTTCTTTTTTTCTTTGAAAGCTTGTACACATTTTCTGTCTCGGGTTATGTAAACTTGGAGGACTGTAAAATGACCACCGCACAAGGTAAAAACAGGCCTGTTAATACATCCGTCTTTGGAATTTAAAAATCCGAAAGCTCCCCTTCTTTGGAGAAGAGTTTTGCTTGATGGCCCAGAATACAGACCCGGTAGAAGCGACACGCTCCGGCTGTCAGTTTCACACACCTCAAGCGAAATTAATGAGGCCACACTGTGCGGTGATGCTCTGTGTTTTATTTCCGTTTTATAGGTCTGTATGAGCTGCTGGCGGCTCTGCCAGCCCAGCTGCGGCCACATGTGGACAGCCAGGAAGACCTGACCTTCCTCTGGGATGTGTTTGGTGAAAAAAGCCTGCATTCGCTAGTCAAGGTAAACCATGCTGTTGTCAGATGTTCTTCGCGGAAAAACATATGCAAAAATATTTTGAGCGCCATCTAGTAAACCAGAGATCAAACTGTTGCCCTCTGAAAACAAAACAGCCTTGTTCCATTTCACTGCCGGGCGTGGAAGTTGTTAAAAGGATTCCACCGAAAATACATAGATGATTTCACTTAATGGTGGTGATCTGGCTGTGCATACTGATGGAGCATGCCTGTGCTTGCCCTTGTTTAGAAAAGGAATGTGAAATAGTAGCAGGAAGGGCTAGACTCCTCATGGTCAACGTTCGTGAGCTGGAATTCAACTTAAATAAATAAATGTTCGCAGCAAAAATTAGAAGGAATATATTTTCTGAGGTTCAGGATGACAGCTGTTCAGCAGCTACATTAATTTAAAATAATTTCCTCTAATAAAGTCAAGTGAAATTCTAGCAAAGCTGTTTCTTCTCCTGGCACAGTGCCACTGAAATGGAATTTTGTATATAAATACAGGGACGCTAAATAGGAATAAAAAACAGTGTGTGGGAGACCGTTTTAGCCAAGCGTCACGCCGTGGAAATGATCAGCCACCAGAAACCAGATCTTGTCACACAGCAATGCTGGGAGTGATCAGAACTCTTAAAATAGTAAGACGAGAACAAGGAACTTACTGGAAAATATGCCACTCTTGCTTCTGGAAATATGAGTTGCATTTTCTCTCTTTTAACCTAAGCTGAAAGAAATTTAGAGTCTTACTCGAGTCTGGACGAGCTGGACACGTATGCCTCAACAGTATCTGAGCCCGTCCTCCATTCAGCTCGACCTGTTATGGTTGTCTGTTGTGATGAGAGGCTTTTTGACCGATGTATAGTATTTGGAAGTGAGTAACTTCTGAGGGACGGTTGCTCCACAGGACAGGACAGTTCTTACTGCGTTTTTCTCTTGTCAGATTTGCTGCAGTTCGTGGGCTTCAGGCAGTGGCAGTCCTCAAGAAGTCAGCGTCTTGATGTGTGGCACTCTCCTAGCAATACATTTAAAGAGTGCTTTATTGGTTTATTTAGTTTTTCCAGGATACCTTTGTATTCTGAATAATTTTAGGTCTTTTAGTTGCTCTCTTGGGATGTGTTAGAAATGGTTTTGGGCTTATAACTGATGAAGTTTATCACTTACTGAGGCAGTCATGAAAATATTCCTGTATTAAACGTTTGGAAGTTGGATAGTTATGGATTTGATTAGATTGATTTGATCTCTTGAGAGAAGGAATAAAACACATTTCACATGGCATCATTACTCCTTAATCAGTAAACAAACATGCCCGCCAAACAGTGGATGTGTGTGTGTTTGTATTTATTTATAATGTGACTACTATCTGAGTTTCCTTGCCTATAAAATGGAAATTATAATACCTATCGACGAGGTTGTTTGTGAGTTTCAAATAAGATAGCGAAGGTCTTAGTTCTTTTTGTAGTTATATAGGTTAGGCAAATATAATTATTAAGAAAAAAATGAATTATCATAGCATGTGAAGGACCAAAAAGAATTGACAGAGATGGTTGTTATTTTTATTAATAGAATAAGACTAACGTGTAAAGAATTTTTTCGTTACACTAGTTGTTGAGTTTTCAGCATAGGTTGTTATTCCAAGTATGTGTCCGTAATTAAGTGGCTAGGAAGCAAACTGTTATTGATATCTGGTTTATAAAAACAATGCAGCAAATGAATTGATATTGCTAGTATTTTAAATAGCATAACAGCATGTGTACTGTCCCAAACGTTTTTTCAGTAGTTGCCGTAAAGTGTATTTTTAAAATCAGCTTTAGTGTGTAACTCTAGTACGTCCTCCCTTTCTTAACCACTCCCCGCTCCCCACTGGGGACTCCAGGGTGTCCTCTGACTGACCCATTATGTTAGTTTTCAAGTAGGAAAGCCTAGGATGCCCTGCAGGAGGTAGGTCTCGTGGGGCAGCAGTTTAAACAGCCGGGACAGCCTGCTTAGCTGGCTTCCAAGTGCCTCTACTGAAGGGTGGAGGAGAGAAGGCTTCGGCTTCTGGACGTAAATCTCAGCAGAGCAAAAGGAATTTGTTTGAAAAGAGTTGTTTTTAGACCGAATCGTAACGTGCTCTGATGTTACGCTCTTTTGCCTGCAGTTGGCGCTGTTGGTATGTGGGTTAGAACTGGGTGAATGTGAAACCTGATTTTATTCTAGCCCCAAATT
Source organism: Phocoena sinus (assembly GCF_008692025.1). Taxonomy (NCBI): domain Eukaryota; kingdom Metazoa; phylum Chordata; class Mammalia; order Artiodactyla; family Phocoenidae; genus Phocoena; species Phocoena sinus. The sequence goes on along the minus strand of NC_045764.1, from coordinate 864,169 downwards.
TTCACAGTTCTCATCTTCTTTTAGGTAAAAAAGAAAGTGGTTGTTAAATCACCACACAGTTTTGAATGCAGGCAACTTGCTGGTCTGATGTAAAATATACTTAAGAAGAGGTAGGTTTGGTGTCAGGGTCTGTGGCAGGTATGGCACATGCCACCGTAGGATTTTGAGCTCCACTCTGGGGGAGTACCGGAGGTTGTGAGCTTGTCGCTGGAAAAGAGCTATGATGATCCTAGACTGTGTTACCTGCGGATTTCTTTTTTTAAAGAAAAACTTCTAAATAGAAAAGTTGAATAATGAAAACTCTGAGCACGAGATCCCGAAAAAGGCTTAGGCTGAGGGTGACGTCAGAAGAAAGATGGTACTGGTAGAAGACCTAGGAGATACCATACATAATGTGAGGCGAGACAAGGGTGTCCATTTTCACAGGACCCAGTGAAGTTGGTAGATCATCAGTCAGTGTAGAGCCACATCTTGGACCCACGTTTTGCAAATATACAGAACCATGAAGCGTGTAGTTCGTGTCTGAACCTCGTTTCTAAATTTATCTCCCGTCCTTGTGTTTTTTCCTACTGAGATTCCTTTACTTACCTTAAATTTTATTTTATTCAGTGGCGTTGTATGTATTTTTATAATCTGGTTTAAGTTCACTTTAGAACAAGATGTGGCTTAAAGACTTCCATAACCGTATTATATTTATTGTAAAGAAGCCTGGTAGTTTTGTTTCTTCAAGAAATTTTTGTTCTTATTTCACAATTGTGTTGGATTTCTAGGATAAGAATATCAAACTTTTAGTACCTTTTAAATAGCTGTGTATGCTTTTTCTCCCCTTTCAAATGGTTGCATACATGTATGGGGACAGGAGAAAAAAAAGGTAGCAATCTGAATTTTATCCTTTTGGGATTCGGAAGTATTTCAACAAAACACAAACAGATTATTTTCAAGAAAAATTTCCTGATGTGATTGAGTTACTGTGTGTATTTCTGTGATTTCAGTCTTACAGGAGTAAGGATAAAACTCGCTAGACCCTTATCACATTGCGTTACGTAGTTTTAATTTCCGATGATTGATTGCTTTGTTGGCGCTGTCTTTGTTGACGTGTTACTATGTGCCAGACACCGTGTAGGTCCCCAGGGCTAAGCTTTCCGGCAGAGCGGGTGCAGCCCCTTGTTTTCTGGTGCCTCCAGCCCCCCAGAGGGCTTGTAGATGCAGCGATGGGCAGTTGCAGCATTCCGGGGCCGCCCGTGTTTACAGCTGTTACGGGACACGCGAGGTGTCTCCCTCAGATACTGGCCTCTGAGAGGTGCTCAAGGAGGATTCGGTAGTTTAAGCTAAAACCTGCATGTTGAATCCGAGTTGCTCAGGTAAGGATTTATGCGGGAGGAGGGGGAGGTCAGGCAGAAGAAATAACTATTGTACAAACACCAGGAGGCAGGTGTGAAGCTCGCGTCTTCAGGATGGAGGCTGCCAGCTCCCCTGGGCTGCAGGTTCTCTCCTCACCCGAGTCAGTTTGCTTCTAGCCTTGGGCAGTTATGAATAAAACTTCGCTAACCATTTGTGTGCAGGTTTCTGTGTGGGCGTTAAGTCTTCTGGTCATTTGGGTGAATGCCGAGCAGCAGGATTCCTGGGTCACATGGTAAGACTGTGGCTTTCTCAGAGACTGCCAGTCTGCCTTTCAAAGCGGCTGTACTACCCTGCGTTCCCACCCGCAGTGCCTGAGGGTTCCTGTTGTTCTGCATCCTTGTCAGCACCTGGTGGTGTCAGTTTTGTGGACGTTAGCCGTTCTGATAAGTGTGTAATGGTGTCTCGTGACTGTTTCAGGTTGCAGCTCTCTTACGTCGTGATGTGGAGCATCTTTTCTTTGCTTATTCGCCATCTGTGTATCTTCTTTGTTGGAGTGTCTGTTCGGATCTTTTGTCTATGTTTTAAATGAGCTGTTTCCCCCTTATTGTCGAGTTTTATCATTTCTTTGTCTTTCTTGGATACAAGTCTTTTATCAGATATGTGTTTTGCAAATATTTTCTCCCAGTATGTGCCTTGCCTTCATTTTCATAATGGTGTCTTCACAGAGCAGAAGTTTTTAATTTTAATAAAGTTCATCTTAAGTTTTCTTTCGTGGATCATGCTTTTGGAGATGTATCAGAAACTCATTGCCATACCCAGGGTCACCTAGATTTTCTCCTCTGTTATCCTCTACAGTTTTTACATTTAGCTCTGTGATTGATTTTGAGTTAATTTTTGTGAAAGGTGTAACTTCTATGTCTACGTTCAACTTTTTGCATATTGAATATCCGATTTTTCTAGCATCCGTTGTTGAAAAGACCATTCTGCCTCCATTGAATTGCCTTTTCTCCTCTGTGAAAGATCAGTTGATTTTTATTGTGTGGGTCTATTTCTGGGCTCTCTGTTGTGTTCCACTGATCTATTTGTCTGTTTTTTCACCAGTACTACCTTCTTGATTACTGTAGCTTTTATTTTCTTTTTAAAAATTTTTTTTGGCTGTGTTGGGTCTTCGTTGCTGCGTGTGGGCTTTCTCTAGTTGTGGCGAGTGGGGGCTACTCTTCGTTGTGGTGCGCGGGCTTCTCCTTGCGGTGGCTTCTCTTGTTGCCGAGCACGGACTGTAGGCGCATGGGCTTCAATAGTTGTGGCTCGTGGGCTCCAGAGCGCAGGCTCAGTAGTTGTGGCGCACGGACTTAGTTGCTCCACGGCATGTGGGATCTTCCCGGACTAGGGTTAGGGCTTGAACCCGTGTCCCCTGCATTGGCAGGCGGATTCTTAACCACTGTGCCGCCAGGGAAGCTTGATTACTATAGCTTTATGGTAAGTCTTGAGGTTGGGTAGTGTCCATCCTCTCACTCTTCTCAGTATTGTTTCAGGTATTCTGGGTCTTTCACCTACTCATATAAACTTTAGGATCAGTTTGTCATAGCAACAAAATAACTTGCTTGAATTTTGATTGGGATTATGTTGAATATATAGATCAAACTGGGAATAATTGACATCTTAATATTATGTATTCTGGCCCATGAGCATGGAATATCTCTCATTTATTGAGATCATCTTTGGTTTCTTTCATCAGAGTTTCTGTACTTATTTATATTCTGTACATATTTTGTTAGATTTATACCTAATTTTTGGATACTAATTTAATTTCAAATTCCAGTTGTTTATTGCTGGTGTATAGAAAAGTAATTGATTTTTGTATATTAAATTTGTATCCTGAATCCTTGCTGTAGTCACTTAGTAGGTTTCAGAGTTCTTTTTGTTGATTCTTTGGCATTTTCTGTTAATACATAGATAATCACGTCATCTATGAACGAAGGCAGTTTTACTTCTTCCTTCCTAATCTGTATACCTTTTGTTTCCTTTTCTTACAGCATTAGTTAGGAATTTCAGTAAAGTATTGAGTATGAATGGTGAGAGGGAGGGGACTTCCTTGCCTTGTTATTGATCTTAGGGGGAAAGAATCTAGTTTTTCACCATTAAGTATGATGTTCGCTGTAGGTATTTTTATACATATTCTTTATCAAGTTGAGGAAGTCCTCTCTATTCCTAGTTTGTTGAGAGTTTTTATCATAAGTGGATGTTGGATTTTTTTTTAATGATTTTTTGCATCTCTTGATACGATCATATGACTTTTTTTACCCTGTTGATGTGGTGGATTACATTATTACATTCTGAATATTGAACCAGCCTTTGCATTCCTGGGAAAAATCCCCCTTGGTTTTGGTATATAATTCATGTTATACATTGTTGGATTTGATTTGCTAATGTTTTGTTGAGGATTTTTACGTCTCTGTTCATAAGAGATTCTAGTCTGTAGTTTTCCTTTCTTGTAATGTCTTTATCGGGTGTCGGTAGTAGAGCAATGCTTGGTATATGGTTAGGTATATAGTTAGGAAGTGCACTGTCTGCTTTTATTTTTTCTGGAAGACCTTGTAGAGGATTGGGATGATTTTTCCCTTAAATTCACCAGTGAAACCATCTGGGCCTAGTGCTTCCTGTTTGGGAAGGTTATTAATTATTGATTCAATTTCTTTAATAGATATAAGCCTACTTAGATCACCTATTTATCTTTGTGTGAGAGTTTTTGTCACTTGTATCTTTGAGGGAATTGGTGGAATCATGTAAGTTATCAAATTTGAGGGCGTAGACTTATTTATAATCTTCTGTTATCTTTTTAACATCCATGGGATGCATAATGCTGGTGACTCTTTCATCTCTGCTATTAGTAGTAACTTGTGTTCCTCTCATTTGTTTTCTTGGATAGCCTGGCTGTAGGTTTATTAGTTAATCTTTTCAAAGAACCAGCTTTTGGTTTCATTGAGTTTTCCTGTTTCTTGTTTCAGTTCTATTGCTTTTTGCTTGTATTTTATTCTTTTTTTTTCCTCCTTGCTCTTTTTTTCTCAGTTTCCTGAGGTAGACACTTAAGTTACTGATTTTAGTTCTTTCTTACCTTCAAAGCTATACTTTCCCTCTAACCACTACTTTTGCAGCATCCCACAGATTTTGATAAGTTGTATTTTCATTTATTGCAAAGTATTTAAAAAATGTATCTGTCTTGAGACTTCTTCATTGACCCGTGTGTTATTTAGAATTGTTGGTGAATTCCCAAATACGTGGAGATTTTACTGCTGTCTTTCTGTTGATTCCTGTTTTAACTCCATCAGAGAGCATATGCTGTATGGTTTCCGTTCTTTTAAATTTGCTAAGGTGTGTTATGGCTCGGAATGTGGTCGGTCTTGGTCTGTGTGAGCTTGAGAAGAATGTGTATACTGCTGTCGTTAGATGAAGTGTTAGATTCAGTTGCTTGATGATGCTGTTTGGTTCAGCCATATCCTTACTGACTTCCAGCCTGCTGGATCTGTCAACTACTGATAGAAGAGTGTTGAAGTTTCTGAGTATAATAGTGGCTTTGTTCATTTCTCCTTGCAATTTTTAAAAAATAAATTTATTTATTTATTTTGGGCTGCGTTGGATCTTTGTTTCTGATGGTGGGCTTGCTCTAGTTGCTACGAGAGGGGGCTACTCTTCGTTGGGTGCGTGGGCTTCTCATTGCAGTGGCTTCTCTTGTTGCAGAGCACGGGCTCTAGGTACACGGGCTTCAGTAATTGTGGTTCACGGGCTCAGTAGTTGTGGCTTGCGGGCTCCAGAGCGCAGGCTCAGTAGTTGTGGCACACAGGCTTAGTTGCTCCATGGCATGTGGGATCTTCCCGGACCAGGGCTTGACCCCATGTCCCCTGCATTGGGAGGTGGATTCTTAACCACTGTGCCCCCAGGGGAGTCCTCTCCTTGCAGTTTTACAGTTTTGCCTCATGTATTTTGACACTGTCTTGTTAGGTGCATACACGTTAAGGATTGTTATGTTTTCTCAGAGAAATAACCCCGTTTTCATTATGTAATTCCCTCCTTTATCCCTTATAATATTCCCTGTTCTGCTCTCGCTGTGTCTGAAATAGATGCAGGTACTCCAGCTTTCTTTGCATGGTTTATCTTTCTCCATTCCTTTACTTTTAATCAATCTGTGTCTTTATATTTAAGGTGGGTTTCTTGTAGGCAGTAGGTTCTTCCTTATTTAATCTGCTCTCACAGTCTTTGTCTTTTAACTGGTATATTTAGACCATTCATATTTAAAGTGACTGTTGACGTAGCTGAGTTATATTTGCTATATTTGCCACTGATTTCTATTCATAACACTTGTTCGTTTTTTTACGTTTTTATCACCCTTTCTTCCTTCTCTGCTTTTAGTAGAACACCTTATATGATTCCATTTATTCTTTCTTAACATATCAAAGATTTCTTAGTGCTTGCCCTAGAGTTTGCTGCATGCATTATAACTAATGTAGGTCTGCTTTCAAGTAACACTGTACCATTTCACAGGTAGTTGCAGGTACCTTATAAAGAATATTCTTAATTCCTTTCTTCCCATCCTTTATAACATTGCTGTCACTCATTTCACTTATCCATATACTGTAGTCACCCAACACCTTGCTGCTCTTTGAACAAACAATTATCAGATCATTTAAGAATAATAAAAATAGAAGTTTTGTTTTACCTTTATTTACTCCTACTCTGATGCTCTTCTCTTCTTAATGTATTTCCGAGTGCCTGACCTACATCACTTTCCTTGTCTCTTGAAGAACTCCTTTTAACACTTGCTGCAAGGCAGGTCTACTGACAGCAGATTTCTTAAATTTAAGTTCGTTTGTTTATTTCTCCTTTACTTTGTAAGTACAGCTTCACTGGATACAGAATTCTAGGGTGGTGTTTTTTCCTTTCAACACTTTAAATATTTTACTCCAGTTTCTTCTTGCTTGCATAGTTTCTGATGAAGTGTCTGATGTAATTCTTGTCTTTGTCTTATATAGGTAAGGTGTTTTTTTCACTTGAACTTCTTTCAAGGTTTTTCTCTTCATTTTTGGATCTTGCAGTTTGAGTATGGTGTACCAAAGTGTAGATTACTGGGGATTTATTCTGTTGGATGTATTCTGAGCTTCCTGGGCCTGTGGTTTGGTGTTTTGTCATTAATTTTGGAGAATTTTCAGCCATTATTACTTTGAATATTTCTTCTTTCTCTTTCTGTTCTCCTTCTGGTGTTCCCATTATGTGTATGTAACACCTTTTGTAATTGTCCTGTAGTTCTTGGGTATTCTGTTCCTTTTTAAGATTTTCATCCTATTTCTCTTTGTGTTTCAGTCTGGGGAATCTCCATTAACATATTTGCAGTCTTACTGAGTCTTTCCTTGGCCATGTCCAGTCTACTGATGAGCACATCAAAAGCATTCTTCATTTCTGTTATGGTGTTCTTCGTTTCTAGCATTTCACTCTGATGCTCCCTTAGAGTTTCCATCTCTCCGCTTACGTTTTCCATGTTTTCTTGCACGTTGTCCACTTTTCCCATTAGAGCCGTTAGCCTGTTTATCACGCGTATTTTCAGTTCTCTGTCGCAGAGTTCCAAAGTCTGTGTCAGCGTTGAGTCTGGTTCTGGTGCTTGCTTTATCTCTTCAGACCGTGTTTTTCTTGCCTTTTATCGTGCTTTGTGATTTTCTGTTGAAAGTTGGACATGATGTATTGGGTAATAGGTACTGAGGTAATTAGGCTTTTTATGTGAGTTTTTATGTTGACCTGGCTGTGTTCAATGTTGGCTGTAGGTCTCAGTGTCTCCCCTCCCCTGTCCCCTTTGTCTTTCCTTAAGAACTCTCTTGGCGTCTGTGTCTTACGGCTCTCTCAGTTACAATCCACTGTTACTTTACTGGAGCCCTGTTGATGGTGGTGAGTTGTAGGGGAGAGGAATTGTTATATAATCTTCTGATTAAATGTCAGCTTCTGGGCTCTGAGGGCCTTCAGAAACATTTCTTAGCCTCTTTTTTTTTTCCCTCTTTCCTTTCTCCCCTTATTTGAGACAGGAAGGCCAGAGGGGGCTAGAGTTATCCTACTGCCCTGTCCCCAGGTCAGATAAAGCTCTGGTAAATAAAGCCCCTCCATTAGAGGGGAGGACTTTGTTATGGAGAAAGCTCTTGGCCTTTGTATTTCAAAATGATTATCTTTCTCCTTCCCCTGCTTGAAATAATAGGGGAGTTTTCTCCTGTCACCATGAGAACTTGGTTGGGCTCCCAGAGGGAAGTGCAAGGGTCTCCTCCAAGACTGGGTCCCCAGGAGTTTTTAACCCTCGGACTAGTCACATTTGCCCACCATCAGTTTGTCAGTATCACCAGTTAAGGGTCCCTACAAGTTTCTGGCCCCAGTAACATCTGCCCCTGCTAAGCTGGTTTCAGCCACGACTCTCTGCATTCCTGTCTGTCCTGATTTCAGAGTGGCACTGTGTCCTGCAACTTCCATTCTCCTTACATGTCTGAGCTGAAACCAGAAATCTCCCTTTGCCCTCTTTTTTATTTGGCTGTCATTTGATTACTGATGTGTAAGAGTTCTTTATGTATTTTGGATAATAGCTCCTTACCAAATTACATTTGTAATTGGAAATTTTCAATTTCTCTTCTGAAAGATGTCTTGCAATTTTGTTTTTAATGAAACGTGAGACACCGTGGGCAGAGTAGCTGAGAAGTGCACGCAAGGTGTGAGGGATAACTCAGCGGGGGGGGGGGGGTTATTTTCAATCTCCATATTAATATGAATTTGTGAAGTTTTTATGCTCGTGAATTTAGGTAGAATTTTAAAAGTGAAAATCTTAATCTTGAGTCTGAAAATAAGTCTTGAGCAGGTGCTCAGAAAGCAACCTGTGAATGAGAGCGTACTTTAAAAATGTTATATCTCCCACCTGGAAACTTGAGGAAACGAAAAAGCAGCTGGAAGGTAATGCTTGATCTTAATCTCTCACTAATTCCAGTTTTCTTAATCATCAGCACCATGAGACTTGCTTGGAAAGTAGTTGTTTCCAGGATAATTGATACAGTCGAGCTATAAAGAGAGAGAATTTCACTGAGCTGTGGTTTTATAATCACGCAGGCACTCCATGTTTCTCCCTTGCTTTAATCTAGAAGCAACGAAAAGCATCTTATAGGGGGAAAGGTGATATTTACACAGTAGTAAATCAGATTCAAGGCTGAAGGCTATTTAACAAGACGCTGGTCCCGGGCTCTGCAGAAACAAATTGTGCTGTTTTGGAGGGGAGAGGGGATGTTAGGTTCAGAGAGGAAACCCGTTGGGGAGGTTATGTTACTTGCCTCTGCAATACCATTTGCCTTGGGTGGGAGGAAAAGGACAAGGCAGCCGACACTGCAAATGATCCCTGGCCACCTGGTCTGAAAGAGTGGAGAACTGGGTATCAGCAGCTGGTAACGCTCCTCGGCCAATCAAAGGTAACTGTTCGGCCAGCTCTGTTGGAGCAGCCAGACGAAGTTATTTCTTACGTTATAGCTTACATTTTTTCAGGCACAGAAATATGTAAGGTCTGCCGAAGATAGGAATTCCTGAGACCCTGAGTAAATTGTTGCCCTTGTAATTCGCTCTCTCAAACCAGAGGCCATATGTAACCCTTTTCAGAGATTTGCTTGGGACTGGGGCTGGGTGAATAGGGGCAAGGACCGTGGATACTCCATGGGGCTGTTTCCTCCTGCCGGGTCTGTGTTTAATATAATGGAAGAGCATCTTTTAAAAGTTACTGTGAGGGGCTTCCCTGGTGGCGCAGTGGTTGAGGGTCCGCCTGCCGATGCAGGGGACACAGGTTCGGGCCCCGGTCCGGGAAGATCCCACACGCCGCCGAGCGGCTGGGCCCGTGAGCCATGGCCGCTGAGCCTGCACGTCCGGAGCCTGTGCTCCGCAGCGGGAGAGGCCACAACAGTGAGAGGCCCGCGTACCGCAAAAAGAAAAAAAAAAAGTTACTGTGAGATTTATATATTTATTTGAATATGCATAGCTTTAGAACAGTCATCTGAATTTACATTTATTCATATTTGACTGACAGAACGTACATTCTCCACAAACATGAATGTACAGGGTATCCTACCTGACTCAAGAACAGTTCATTCCCTAGAATGGATGGGGTCAGGACGTCAGTAACCCTCTCACTTCCCTTGTGGAGGTGACTCCCGTGATTCTCCAATTTCAGAGACTTAATTCCGGTAGGGAAACATCCAGCTTCTCTAGGTTTTTCTACCTGACAGTGGCGTTGCTGGGCACAGAGATGTGCCTGTCCCCCCTTGGCTAGGTTTTGCAGAATTGTTCTGCAGGTGATTGGACATACCCGGTTGGAGAGTGCCTGGCTCAGTGAATTGTGTGTTTGCAGTCCTAGTATCCTGGGTCATCCCTCCCTATCACCGCAGCTCTGGACTGTGCTGTTTCTGGAGGCCTTAGCTTAACGTGAGGGCAGGCAGTAGTTCGCGTCCTCTTGCCGGGTGGCTGTTGAGCCGTGAGCGTGGTCCTGATGCTCTGAATTGGTTCTCGTGGTACGTTGACCGATGATGGTTGTGGACCCAGAGAGAAAAAGGGGGCACGCTGTTCCTCAGGGTCCCAACGCACTATGACGTGGCAGGGTCACGTACAGCTAGGTCCGCACTTCTCTAGGTTGTGTCGGAAGGTGTACAGGAACACATACGCTGTTCACAGAAAACTCCAGGTTCAGGGGAAATTTCACATGGTTTTGTGGGCTGGCTTGGAGACCTAGCTGCCATTTTAAACAGTGTTTCTAGGGTATGTGTCCCCAAATCTAAAAAAATTAGAATCACAAGTAAATTTTCGGTGTAAACTCCATTTGATTTGGGGGGAGGGACTGGATAATGTTCCCTGAAGTTTATTTTGGTACGTTAGGCACTCCGCTCAGAATCATTAGTGAACGGGTGGTTTCCATATGTGGCTGAAGGAGACCAAGGTAATTTCTAGAGGGAGGCGTCTTGTGACCTCCAGGACGACTTTCATCATTCAGATTAACTTCGGACCTTTTGTTGCTTCTCTTTTCCTTTTGCTCTCACTCTTGCAATCATTTCATTCTCATCGTATTTGTCTAGTTGCCTGCGAATATTGAGGTGTATTCTGTGTGTCCAGGTACCCAGCTGGCCCTTCTTGTGAGCGCACATCTGAAGCGGTGGTTTAGAGCTGGGACTGTGGAGCCGTGTTGCTTGGCCTCAGATTCTCGCTGTGCCAGGAGCACTGTGCCAGCAGTAAGGTGATAGTAGCGATCATAGGATTTTACTTCACCGTGTCTCCTTTTCCTTACATGTTAAATGGAGACAGTAGTAGTACCTACCTTGTATGCATCTTACCGGGAATGAAGGAATTAACATATGAAACATGCTTTAAGTGGACCTGGTACATGAGTCACCGTTGTTATTATCATCACCATAAACCTCCTCCATTGCTTTCTTTTCGTTAGCTGCGTTCCGTGCTTTATCCCAGGATTTCGCTATTTTTCTCATTATCCCTTTGGCTGCATTTCTGCTTTTTCAGGATGATGTTTTCTTGCCTTAATAAACTTTTGTTCTTGCCTTTTTATTTCCTTTCTCTCTGTAAAATTACAAAATGGAAATTGACACAGTCTATGATTTGAAATTCTTGAAAAAGTCCTTGAGTTGGCTAAATGTGTTTTCTAACTTTTCCTTCACTTGAAAAATGTCATAGAATATTTTGGGCATTAAAAAAGGCGGAACCATAGCTTGAATACCCACATATTCACCGCACAGCTTAAGAAAGAAAATACTGCAGGTTCGGTTGAAGCCTGAGTGTCCCTTCTAGTTTCCATTCCTATCCCTCACCTGCCAGAGGTCACCTTATCTTGAACTTCTGTTCCTAGAAAATATGAAGTATTATTTTTTCTGTTTGAAAACTTTTTATAATTAGAATCATACTTACATCTTTTTGCATTTTTTTTTTTGCTTAACATTTTGTTAACGCACCAAGACTGGGGTGCATCTCACACTTTTTTAGGTGTTACCAGATTGCTCTTCTAAGATTGTTTCCTTTCACACTCCCACCAACAGAAGGAGAGTCCCAATTGCTTTACATCTGTGTTAACGCTTGGAATTAATTTTTGCCAACAGGGTCAATTTGAAATACTGTCCCTTTATTTTAGTTTCTATTTATTTGAATATTAGAGATTGAGCTTTTCCAATTTCCTATTTATGCCTTTTTATATCCTTTGCCTGCTTTTTCTCTTTGGTTATTTGTCTTTTTCTGGTTGATTTGTAGGAATGACTTTATATATCTGATACTGGATCTTTGTTTATATGCGTTTTAAGTATCTTCTGGTCTGTGTCCCATCTACTTTTTCTGATAGTTTATTGTGTTACGGCATACATACACACGGATTCTTTTTGTCTTAAATGCAGAAGACAGAAGCATCTTGGACAGACCCACTGTCCAATACAAAACCCTTAGCTCGTAGATCTTATGGAGAACATGTGTTAGGGTGTGAGGTGTTTGTAGCCCCCAGCCAAGTCTGAGGTCTGATTTATTTTTATATGCTGGTTCCAGAGAGGTTCTCCGTGGCTGTTTGCACTGATCTAATATTCCCAGTTGGTTGTGAGCATCCATGTAGCGTATTTTTGGCACCTACCGTAATTACCGGTATAGTTGTTTGTTGAAGTCAGTCCTTTTTGGGCAGCAGCTGTGTGTAGCTCATCCCTGCATATTCCACATGGCTTACAAGTGATGTAGGTGTTCAAGGGAGGTGGCTATTAAGGGAGACTGGGCACCTTCCCTTCCAGGCTTCGTCTTTCCCACTTTGGCTTCCATTTATTTCACAAATACTTGAGTGCTCGCTGAGGGCATAGTAAGGGCTGCTCACATCCCACTGGCTTTGTTTATTGAAATACTGTGGTCCTTCGTAAATAATTGAAGATGTAGTTGGTTTTTTTAAATCAATTTCAGTTAACTCAGGTTGTTGCATAAGTTGTGTCGTCTTTATTACAGGTAGGTGACAGTAAAGAAAGATTTTTAATCCACCTGTTTTAAAATGAATGTTAATGGTTTTTATATGTCAGTGAAGATGGTAGGAATGAGGGGTGTTCTTTGGTGGTCATGATTTGGAAATCATGTACGGTTGATTTTATAATTCTTTCCATTTTCATGTAAAATACTTAGAAAATCCTTAACATTTTCAGATTAAGTACTTTTAAAAGTTTCAAAATGTTGTTTAAAGCGCTCTATTGGAATTTTATAAACCAAGACTTTAATGCAAATTTACTATTAAAAACCCCTCAAAGTGAAATCGTAGGCTTTTGTGTATATAAAATGGAGTTAATTAATTTGAAATGAATTCATTCTGAATCACAAAAGCATCCATCCTGCCATCCTGCATCTCTCCTAGGGTAATACAGTTCGCAGGCCCCCGTGAAGTCACCTTAGCCGTGCCCCTTGACGTTAGTCGTTAGTCGTGGCCATGAAACATGGGGAGTCGATAAAATGTGAGTGGAGGTGAGGTGTGGGTGCAGGGCAGAAGCCCCGAGGAGCAGGTGCGGAGTTGGCCTGGTCTCCGGCCCGCTTGGTGACGGCGTGTGAGATGCTGGGGGCACCATCTCCCCGGTCCGGTACGTGGGCGTGTGAGCAGAGTCCCCAGGACCTGTAGTGTCAGGCGACAACAGGCCTTCCCTGTTAGAAGCCACTAAAGACTCGGGGGTGGTTATCGCCCAGTTTACCCCACTGACTCCCAACAGGTACCTTCACCGTGTGGTATTTCTGTTCTGTTTTTCATATACAGCTCAGTGATGTAGCGGTGAAGATACATGCGTATTAACATCCATGAAGTTGTTACTTTAATTGGTTGCTATTGATCTGACAGTTGCACCGTAAAAAGTTAGTGTTTGTTTTCTTGTCAAAACTTAGTAATGTTTTCTTTCTTGATACACACGCACGTCCCTCTGGAGAAAAGTGGACGTGTATTTTAGTCTATTCTTTGTGGTCTTCCCAGTGCAGTGGGGTGTGCCGTCCTTGATCGTCCATCTCTAATTTCCCGTTCTTTCCCATCGCGACAGCTTTGTCTATATTCTCATGGTCCCCTTGTTTTCTTACTAAATTTCGTGAGGTTATTTTGGCTTAACAAGCGCAGGCTCTCAAGATCAAAGCATAAAACACACGCGCACACACCTTCTGATAAAGAGCTTTCCTAATTAAAAGAAAAAGTGGCCTTTAATACATCAAATCATGTATTTCATATGCAAATAGTGTTTCAATTGTAACTTCCTTTACTTTTGCACCTTGGGAGAGTAGAAGCTCTAAGTGCTTTTTTCCTCATTTTCATTTCTGTGTTTAGTTCAGTTAGAAGCTAAATTAAATGGTGTTAACTGCCAACTTTAAAAATACATTTTATTTATAAATTTCATTTATTTAAACTGGGATGTTTTACATTATGCAGATGATGAAAATTTGATTTTCATTACTTGACAAGGTTGATATACATCTTTAGTTTCTAATTTGAGTAAATATTTGCTAGGTCTCTATTTTGTGCCTACTAAGCTTTAGATAATTGCCTCGAGTTGCTTTTTAATCTTATGTCCTTCCACCAGGTGACACTCATTCCTTTAGGAAATCTGAGATTTAGTTCAAGGAACTTGTCAGTTATGTCACTGAAGGATTACAAATAAAAAGAAGCAAATGTAGGCCAAAACAGTATGAGAAACTTGTGAAATGTCCTTATGTCATGTAAAGAGCCATAGAACTTTGTGGTAGAGGTAGTTGTGATTAATAATGTATTATATTTACAAGGAAGCAGTGCTTCTATTATATGGCTCATTCATACAAAAAGTACCTAAATGCTTATGGTACCTTATGTTAGGTGATTGGGATACGAGGGCAAAAAATAGACGTGGTGGTCTGTTCTTTAGCTACGTGACTCTTGAAATCAGTACTCAAAGCATCACTTAAATAAGGGTAACATTAACACCGAGATACAGACAGGTTTTTGGTACTTAGAGCGTGTAATAGGGGTGGTGGGAGTGTTCGCTCACATTTGGGAACGTTTTGTTGGAGAAGTGACTACTGAGCTAGTTAAGGAGGTCTGAGGGCTGCCTGAGGACTAACCAGGTAAGAGTGGGTTGGGGCAGGAATTTCACAATAAGCGTTATTGTGTTGGGGGTTCTCTGTCTGCACCTCAGTGTTGCAGTGGTTGGATCCCATGGGCCTTTTCAGCTTGGAGACTTTTGTTCTTCTGCTCTTATTTCTTTGATAATTTCCTTCCCTCAGCTCTTCTCCATCTTTCTGGAAGTTATTTTAGGTGTGTATTGGTCTTTCTGGATCAGTAGTCTATTTTTTTTCTTCTGCTCTTGCTTTTGGAGAGACAGCCTCAACTTTTACTTTCCATCTTTCTATTTAATTTTTAAAGAATGTGCTGTCAAAATTACGTGCTGCCAATAAGTTGTGTGTGTCTGTGTGTGTGTTACTGTTCCTTTTTCATAATGTCCTAGTCTTTTCCCATGGATATACTGTAGAATCTAAGAATAATTAAGGCAAACCAAAATAAGCCCCACCTCTTATGTATTGATTCCTTACTGGGTGCTGTGTGCTTTTCAAAGTTTTAAATTCCTTGTTTACTTCTTCTGGCAGCTCTGAGATATGTGTACTAATCTTTATCCCCATTGTGAAGATTAGAAGAGCAAGGTACTGCTTTGACTAACGTTACACAGGCAGTTAAGTGGTAGAGCTGGCCTGGAACCCAGGTTAGTTCTGTGGCTTTAACATGTAGCTATTCTGCAGACCTAAATAGATATTTCTCCAAAGAAGACATACACATGGCCATGAAAAGATGCTCAACGTTGCTAATTAGAGAAAGGCAAATCAAAACCACAACGACTCATTACCGCACACCAGTCAGAATGTCGTCATCAAAAAGCCTACAAATAAATTCTGGGGAAGGTGTGGAGAAAAGGGAACCCTCCTACACTGTTGGTGGGAATGTAAATTGGTGCAGCCACTATGGATAACAGTATGGAGGCTCCTTAAAATACTAAAAATAGAACTACCATACGATCCAGCAGTCCCACTCCTGGGCATGTATCTGGAAAAGATGAAAACTCTAATACGAAAAGATAGCTGCACCCCAGTGTTCATAGCAGCACTATTTACAATAGCCAGGACGTAGAAGCAACCTAAATGTCCACTGACAGATGAATGGATAAAGAAGATGTAGTACATATATACAGTGGAATGTTACTCAGCCATAAAAAAGAATGAAATAACGCCATTTGCAGCAACATGGATGGACCTAGAGGTGATCATACTAAGTGTAATAAGTCAAAGACAAATACCATATGATATCACTTATATGTGGAATCTAAAAAATGAGACAAACGAACTTATTTACAAACCAGAAACAGACTCACAGACATAGAAAGCAAACTTACGGTTACCAAAGGGTAAGGGGTGGAGAGAGGGATAAATGAGGAGTTTGGGACAAACCGATACACACTACTGTATATAAAATAGGTACACAACAGGGTCCTACTGTACAGCACAGGGAACTATATTCAGTATCTTGTAATAACCTATAATGGAAGAGAATCTGAAAAAGAACACACACACACACACACACATATAAAACTGAACCACTTTGCTATACACATGAAACTAACACAATATTGTAAATCAATTATAGTTAAAAAACAAACAAACAAGCTATTCTGCTGGTTGATGGATACTCAGTAGAATGGTTTTGATTTCGTTTTCAATTCTCTGCTGTTTCGTTAATAAATCCTTATTTCCTCTGGGACTTTCTTCTGTTAGTCGGCTTGGTGTTTGTCCTGTTGAAGGCTTCTGTCCAATGTCTGAATTCTTGGTTATCTGCCTGTATTTACTAGTGAGGTGTGAGAGGCTGACGGGAAGCTCCTTGGCCTCGGCAGGGCCTGGTGACCGGCGGACTTCTCTTTAGAACAGTGGTTTCCGGATTGAGGGGGGATCTGGAGGGAATTGGGGGCGATTTTGCAATACTTGAAGACATTTTTGATTGTCACGGTTTGAAGGGAGGGGTTCTGCTGGCACTTCATGGATAGAGGCCAGGGATGCTGCTCGAATGCCAGGACAGGCTCCCACAAGAAAGCGTTATCCAGCCTAAAATGTGGGTCGTGTCAAGATGGAGAAACCCAGCTTTGGAGTGAAGGGATGAAAAATCAGCTACTGTTGGTCGTAGGAGGTTGCAGAGTACGGAATGTAGAGGCCTCTTCCCCTGTGGCTTTGCAGTTTTCCATCATAGAAACCTGGGGTCTGCTCCCTGGCACCTACGTGGCCGGCTCCACGGTGCTCTGAGGAGGTGGGGGGAAGAGACCCCTGCCAGGGCCTGGGCGTTGGCACCCCTGTGCCTGGCGCTCTGAGCATCACAGGCTCCTGGGCCGTCTCCCAAGTTGCTCTGACTCTGTGCTCTGGCTTCCCTTCTCTAGAAAGTCGTTGTCTAGTCTTCTGACGGACACATATCCACGGTTTTTCATTGTTTTAAAAAAAACATCATTTTAGTGCATCTGAGGTTGAGGAAGAGATCCCTGTCTGTTGTAAATCACTAAACTTCGTAACCATAAATTTCAGAGGCATTATTGCTGTAATCCGTCAGCTACTTACACCAGCATTTATTTAATCATTTTCTTAGAGTTAGAAGTTTTTCTTATCAGTTCGTAGGTTAATCTGAAATACAGCTTATGGTGGAGCCATAGGCTAAATGCTGGAGTCTTCCTTTAACTTAAAATGTGCAGAATATTGTTTCCGTGCCCTAACAGTCTCCAAAGTTAGTAATCTTTTTTTAAATTTTAAGTATCATCATGAACTCAAGGATTTTTTCTATCTGGGAGGTGTCAGTCCGTCGTAGTCATTCTTTATGGTGGTCGCGTCACCGCGTCTTTGACCCGTGGGCGCCCCTTCAAGTTGGCTGCTGGGGCTTTTGACACAGCCCCATTGGACTTTGATTGTGCCCTTTTGCTTTTCAGCCTGACGGGGTGTCTCAGGCTTATTTTACACACTTCCTGCCTGGTGTGTTTTAAGAGAGATTCACAGAAATGGGACTCTTTTTTTTCAGATACTGTCTGTTGGTTCCTAGCAGTGACCAGCAGGTCCTCCCAACTTCTCATTTACTTTATCCTGATTGTTACTTCCAGTTAATGCCTGTTAGGTGGTCAGTGCGCTTGTGTATTTTCCGTTTATTCTCTCCCTTCTCTTTCTCATTTTTGCTGCTTGTATTGGACTGCATTTCCAGATCTATTTTTTACCCTTAGCCTGGTTAACTAAGTCGCTTGTAACCATCTTTATCCTGAAGCTTCTGTAATTGTTTCAGAAATTCATCCTCTCATAGCCTTCTCGTGGGTAGGGCTCACGGGAACAATTTTCCTAAAAGTTCTTCTTGTGGTCTCTGTATTCATATTTGAGGGTCAGTTTGTCTGAAATTGCGATGCTGGGTTTCAGTTTCTTTTCTGAGTATCTTAAGTATGTTTCCTCTTCCTGCCCGAGTCTGGTGCCAGTGTAACTTCTTTCCTTTACGTGTGTTCTTGTCTTGATGGTTAAAGGCTGTTTGTCTTTTCATTTTCAAATCCTTAGAGAATCGTCCTCAGTGTTAACTATTCTGTGTTAGCTTTCCCAAGTATTCAGTGTGCCCTTTTAATCACGTGTTCGCGTGCTTTTATCTTATGGTAGTTTTTAAAATTCCCCCCAGATACCCCTCATGCGCATCTCTCCTTCCTAAGGGTAAACCGCTATTCTCACTTCAAACTTTAATGGATTGTTTTGCCCATTCTTGGAAGTTTTAATGGAACTTCACAGTATGTAATTGTGTGTCTGTGTCTGCTCTCACTCAAATGATGGTTGTGTGGTCACTTACATTGTCAGTAGATAGTTCACTCACTCTGTTGCTGAAGGAGGTTCCATTCTGTAAGCACACCAGTTTACTGAGCTGTTGGTAGACATTTTGACTGTTTCTGATTTAGACCACTGTGGATAACGCTGCTTACAGGTCTTTGGTTCGTACCTGGATGTGTAAGGAATTCGTTGGGACATGGTGTTTTCGTTGAACTGTTTATGTGCGTTCTTCTGGGGTGCGTGTGCTTAGCGATGGCAGCAGCAGGCAGTAGGGTCTTGTTCAAAGCGTTTGCTCCCGTTCGTATCCCCACCACCGCGCAGGGCTCCACCCGCACCCTCAGCAGCCCTTGCTGTTGAAGGGGTTCTGTTTCATTTTGTTTTTAAACTCACGTTGGTGGGTTGTGATGGTATTTCAGTGGGTTTTACATTTGGATTCCCAGATGACTGGTAGGGTTGGGCACTTCTTCATGGGTTTGTTGGCCATTTGGGTGTCCTTTCCAGTGAGGTGCTTGTTCAGGTCTTCGGCCCGGTTCTCTTCTGCTTTTGGGTATTAGAGATACCTCCTATCCCTCTGTGGCTTTTCTTCTAAACAGGGTCTTGATGAACAGAAGCCCCCAGCTGTAACACAGCAGAGTTTATTCATCCTTCCCGTGGCCGTTACTGCTTTCTGTGTCCTGTTTAGGAAAGCCATGTGTACTTCAGATCATGGAGGTATTTTCCTGTATAACTTCTAGTTGCTTTATTATTTTACCTTCCACATTTAGATCTACCGTCTCTCTTGAGTTGATTTTGGTATATGGTGTGAGGTAGGAATCGATTTGAGGAAGGGCCAGCCTTTCCCCACGGCTCTGCAGTACTAACCTCCTCATTAATCATGTGTCCACATAGGCGTGGGTCTGTTTCTGGGCTCTTTCTTCTCTTCTGTCTTTCTGTCCTTATGTCAGTGTCATACTATCTTTTTTTTTTTTTTTTTTTTTGCGGTACGCGGGCCTCTCACTGCTGTGGCCTCTCCCGCTGCGGAGCACAGGCTCCGGACGCGCAGGCTCAGCGGCCACGGCTCATGGGCCCAGCCGCTCCGCGGCACGTGGGATCCTCCCGGACCGGGGCACGAACCCGTGTCCCCTGCATCGGCAGGCGGACTCTCAACCACTGCGCCACCAGGGAAGCCCCATACTATCTTAATTACAGAAAAATCTGTTGGGGTTTTTATTGTTATTGCATTGGATTCATAGTTCAATTTGAATAGAATAGATGTCTTTACAATATTGGGTCTTATAATTCACAGACACGGCCTATCTTTCCATTTATTTAGGTTTTTAATTTCTCTCAGTAGTATTTATAATTTTATTTTATATGTCCTGCCTTTCGTTAGTGTTTTCTAGGTATTTACAATGTTATTTTTTAATTGTTTACTGCTGGTACATAGAAATATATTGATGCAATATAGTGGCCTTGTACCCTGCAGTTTACTAAATTCACTTAGAAATTTGATTCGTTTACTATAGATTTTTTTGGTTAATGATGGCGATTTTGTTTTTTCCATTATAATCCTTATCTATCCATCTATCAGCCATTTATTTTTTTGTGTATGTACACCGTCTTGTTCAGTCCAGGACCTGTAGGGCATTGTTAAATGGGCATTATAATACCAAGTCTTTTTGTCTCTTTCCCCATGAATTCTTTTTCCACCTTTCTTCATTACTACTTGATCTAAATTTTATTTCTTCATTGTATCATTTATTTCCCTTAACTGTAGCTTCCATGTCTCTTGTGTTGCTTCTAGATTGGTCCTTGTTACTGAAAAAAATGTTTCTCGTGTGTTCCACTTCTCTTCATATCATCCTGTTTTCTAATCGTCTCATTTCTGAGCCTTTTCTAATACCGATCATGCCATTTTCTAATAGCTTCCAATGTTTTCTTTATTTCCATTAACTCAATTTGAAATATTAGGCTACGGTTTTCATCTGCTTTCAGTATGTTTTTCTGGTGTGCCTTCATTGTGTTTCTGTATGTTATTCTTCCTGTTTTTCTAATCTCCCTCCAGTTTTGAGTGAGATGAGTCTCTTTGTACCCTTAGGAGGATAGAGGGAGGTCAGCTGTGTGAGGGTGGGCGATATTCGAGGGTAATGTAGATTCGTGCCTCTTATTGCTTCCTTGTCTGTTGCTCTGAAATATTAAAAAAAAAAAAAGGTTCTCTCGGTGCAGGTACCATTTTATTCTTTGTACAGTCCTCCCTCTCTGGTCCCCCCGCACGGGCTCGGCCCCGTCTCTGCCCCGCACCTCCAGGCTTCCTGTCCTGCTCACATCACTTCTGTTTCCAGCATCTTTCTGTTGGTGGTCTCTCTTTTTGTGTAGGAATTTCTGCCACCATCTTGCCTCCCCTTGGCTTCTATTTATTTTATAAAAATCATTCAAAAATGTTTTGTCCTCTCAACCAAACCTAATGATACGCAGACAGTCCATAACGTGGGAAATCATAATGCTTATACGATTATTGAAAACATTAGAGGAGCTAATCCCCTGAAGCACCTAGAACAGTATCAGGCTATCGTAAGCACTCAATGTTTGTTGGTCTTATTAGTAATAATTAGTACATGCCATATTCATACATTCAACAAAATAAGTAACTATTTGAATACAGTGTTAAAGTTGGTAGTGATTAAAAGATAAATGAAGAGAATAAGACTAAGTTATTACTAGTCTGACTCGTTTGGCGAACATGTGTAATTGGATATACAAGGAGCAATCAGTATAGTTGGTATAATTTCTATAATTCAGAAAGCCCTTTTTTGCGGGAGTATTGCATTCCTTAATATTTTATTAGATTTATTTTTCTTCTTTGAAACTTGGTGAAAAGCATTATTTCATCTCAGCTGGAAAAGCATTTTTCTGCTGCCTCTCATTGGCGAATATTGGTTATGCCCACATTATCTTGGTGTCACAGACCCTTGATATCTGAACAGTGGCTGCTTCGGCAGAAGTTAGAAGTATAATACATGTATGTCTAGGACAGGACAAGGGTCTAGAATGAAATAAGATTCGTACATGTGCTACACAGAGCTTTTTAATCTTCCTGTATAAATCAGAAGTGGGAGAGGATTGAATAACGTCTAGTTTTTTTTTTTTTCTTTTAAGTTTTTTCATACAGTTCCAGCAGTATCTATTTCTAAATCACAAATTTTACCTGGTGATGTATTTATTTCTACTGTATTAAAAAAAATTATCCATGGTGTGTTGAGGTCCTAACTTACATTTTAGTAAAATATACTCTTGAAATGCATTAGGACAGTTTGATTTGGTATCTTGCAACTTGGTGAAACTGTGCTGCTGAGGTCCATGACATCACCCTCTCTGTAGGCCAGTGAAAGTCCATTGCATCATCTGGGTCTGGCAGCCTGCATATGCTCCCTCGTGCTGCGGGATAGTGATGACTGCTGCTTTGGCAAAGTTACTGAGCGCGTCCGGGGAAGGACTGTAAGGGTCTCGGGGATGGTGGAGCCACTGGGATGGAAAGATGTTTGGTTCTTGACGGACTGCATGAGACAGGGAGGCCAGCCATTCTCCCCTCTTTTCTGTTTCTCATGAGACCCTCTCTGGAACAGGACGTGAGCAAGACGTAAGTGAGCCAGAAAGGAAAGATGTTACAACACTATAGAAAGTCTACTGTGTAGAAAGGCTGAATAAAACTACAGAATTGCAATGCAAGCATAGGATATCATAATCGAGATTTACATGGATGGTGTGCAAGCATTACCGATGATTTGTTTGTCTGAGGGTTCCATAAAATTCTTACTTCACCTGCCAAGTTGAAAATATGGTATACTTAAAAAGTTTGGTCCCAAGCATACTCTTTTAACCACAGCCTGTTAGAAAGCTTCAGTATACGTGTAGAGAAGACCCAGCTAAATCTTCGTTGCTCTTTCCATTGAGATGACATATTGTACTTTTTAACTTGACTCCAAAGTTTGGCCTCCTTCACTTATTGCCACCAAACCTAACCAGAAACTTTTTTCTTCAGCTATTAAAATACAAAACCAGAAGGAAAGTAGTCTTTTCCCACAGCACAGGACTCTTGAGATTAAAAATAAAAAGAAGACAAGTGAGAGGTTAGCATGGACAGAAATTTCCCTGACTTTCCTGCGTCTGATTTTTATTAACTTCATTACTTTCTATTTTTTTTGGTCTATATCTGTTTCTTTTTTGTCTTTAGGAGAAAATCGATTAAAAAGCAATGAAAACAACTGTAGTTAGTTGCTTGTCAGGCCCTCCAAACAGTATGCTATAAACTTCAAGAAAGTACCGTATTTGTCTTACATCCCTTGAGTATCCTTGATCGTGATGTGTCACATTACTTGACACCTAGTACATACTTATTTATTTGTATTTTTATATTTAGTATGACTTTCTCAGAATTTTTGTAACAATTTATCTTTTGCAGCCATTGTGGAATGCTGAAGTTGTTTAAATCATTTCGGAGTGATTTTATTACATGACTATTACATAATGATGTCAGAGAACAGCTTCCTAAGCCACTACCTGAGCTAGAAACTGAAAGGGAGAAAACAAAGATATAAAGGATGCTGTCCCAAAGATGAGCTACAGTGAGAGATTATTGGGAATTAACAGGCAGATTTGGGTAGAAAATGAAACTTCTAAGAAGGTAATTGTTGAATTAAAAACCTCAGTGGATTTAATGGCTTAAATTGTGAATTAGATACAGCTGAAGAGAATTAGTGAACTTTAAAGTAGATCTGAAGAAAGAGGAGATATTTGAGAGTGAATGGCTGCAGGTTTTCCAGAACCAAAGGAAACCATGACTTCACAGATTCAGGAAGCACAGTGTATCCAAAAATGTACATAAAAAACATTTAAAACTATCTCTGTGTAGGGCTTCCCTGGTGGCGCAGTGGTTGAGAGTCCACCTGCCGACGCAGGGGACGCGGGTTCGTGCCCCGGTCCGGGAAGATCCCACGTGCCGCGGAGCGGCTGGGCCCGTGAGCCATGGCCGCTGAGCCTGCGCGTGCAGAGCCTGTGCTCCGCAACGGGAGAGGCCACAACAGTGA
This sequence comes from Phocoena sinus, assembly GCF_008692025.1. NCBI lineage: Eukaryota > Metazoa > Chordata > Mammalia > Artiodactyla > Phocoenidae > Phocoena > Phocoena sinus. The sequence goes on along the minus strand of NC_045764.1, from coordinate 840,896 downwards.
GAGGCCCACGTACCGCAAAAAACAAAAAAAAAAACAAAAAATCTCTCTGTGTCTAGATACATTGTTGTGAAAACACTGAGCACTAAAGGAAAAGAGAAGGTCTTAAAAAGATCCAGAGAGAAAGGACAAAGAATGACAAGTCGACTGTTAATAGACTTCTCAAAAACGAAAATACGAGCAGAAGATAGTAAAAATCTTCAAAGTGCTGAAAGAAAAGTACTGTTAGTCTAGGCAGAACTATTTTCAAGAACCGAGGTGATCCGGCTACCTTTGAGATGCTTCAAAGTAACCCTGAGGCATCTCAGAGAAATATTAAATTAACTGCGATTACCTGGTATGTTAAATTACAGGGAAAGCATTGTCAAATGAATGATAAGCCATCTCAGGTTATACTGTATGGATAAACGTTATTAATACAGATATTCTAAAAATTAAAAAAAAACCGAGGTGAGTAAAAGTGCTGGACACTTGACGCTTGAACAATGCATCTTTGAACTGCCCGGGTCCACTTGTATTTACTGTTTTTCGATAGTAAATACTACAGTCCTGCACAGTCCGTGGTTGGTTTAATCCAAGGATGCCGAGGGCACAGTGTAAGTTATATGTGGATTAACCCCTTCGTTGTTCAAGGGTCAACGGGATAAGGGGAACTGAAAGAGCTTACGACCTGAGGCTCACACTGAAGGAACTTCTAAGGGATGGATTTAGGGGCAGGCGGAATCCCAAATGGAAATGGATGACCTGAGATGCAAGGAGTGATGGTCAAATAAGAATAGTCGTATGTGTCCATCTAAACAACATTGGTGATGTAAAATGACTTCTAACGGGTCAGATTTGGTGGTCTAAAATAAAGGCAGAGCTAGGATACTGTGAGCACCATTTTTGGACACAATAGCGTTTGAGTTGGGAGGGAAATGATAGGAGTTAAAAGTGTTCTAAAGTCCGTGTAGTGTTTGTGATAGATGGTGTTTCCCTGTATGTTAAACATGCATGGAAAAATGTAAGGTGACTTTGTAGGTAGTAGAGATCATAAGTTTTAAACCATGAGGAGAGGGGGGAAAAGAAGAAAAACAAAAGAAAAAAAACCAACACACACAAAATGAGGCAGTCAATACAAAGTAAATGCAAGAAAAGTAAAAGAGGAAGTATTACAAAAAGAAACAAAAAGTGAGATGTAGACATGAGGTCCACACGTATCAGTAGTCACAATAGATACAAACTCGAGAGTTAAAAAAACCCACATATAGACTGTTAACAGGATAGTTTAGTTATATGCTCTTTGTAAGAAACATGCCTAAAACATAAGGCCATGAAACAGGTTAAAGTAAAAGGTAGAAAATTATTATTAGGGCAAATATTAAACCAAAAGAAAGTGAAGAGAGCTATAATGATGTCATACAAAGTAGAGTTTGAAATAAATATCATTATAGTATTAGAGATGGAGACGGTTATATAAAATGATGAAAACCAGTCACTTCTTTTTTTTTTTTTTTTTTGGCCATACCACATGGCATGCGGAACTTCCCTGACCAGGGATTGAACCCATGCCCCCTGCAGTGAAAGCATGGAGTCTTAACCACTGGACCACTAGGGAAGTCCAACTATTCACTTCTGAACTTGTGTACATGCAACAAAATTACCTCAAAACAAATAAAGCAAAAATTGATTAAGGAGAGATAATTCAGCAGGTTCATTACAGTAGGATTTCAACACATGGGTCACATATATAAATTGATCATATATAAGTCCATAAAGTGAGTCTCAACAATTGTCAAATACTAGATGTCCTACAGACTGTATTCTCTGGCCCTTTATCAGTCAGGGTCTTTTTAGGAAAACAGAAACCATGATAAGTAATTCATACTGAGGTGATTCGATAGAGGGAATGGTTACGTACATGTTAGGAGGCTGAAAGAATTAAAGAGGTGATAGCAAACATATTACTATAGCAATTGGCTCCCATTGGCCGAGTCTTAACAGGAAGACAGTAGGCAAGGGGGTCTAGGGAATCTGGTCCGCTGGCTCCAGTACTCCCATCAGAGAGCTGAGAAAAAGATAAATAATTGACACAGACCCCATGCCTTTAAGGTAGAAGTTAGTCATAAATAGGAAGAATAAATCCCCATATATTTTAAATCTTAAAATGCGTAGAATGAGGTTCTGTAACTCATGGGCCACACAAGAGATCATAATGAGAGTTAACAGATACTTAGAACTGAGTGCTGGCGCTTATATATCAAAACTTGGGGGATGCAGTAAAAGCTGAACGGTTGTTTTTTTTTGTTTGTTTTTGCGGTACGCGGGCCTCTCACTGTTGTGGCCTCTCCCGTTGTGGAGCACAGGCTCTGGACGCGCAGGCTCAGTGGCCGTGGCTCATGGGCCCAGCCGCTCCGCGGCATGCGGGATCCTCCTGGACCGGGGCACGAACCCGTGTCCCCTGCATCGGCAGGCGGATTCTCAACCACTGCGCCACCAGGGAAGCCCAAGGTGAACTGTTTTTAAGGGGACATTTCATAAAATGCCTTAAATGCTTATATTAGGAGAGAAGAAAGGATAAACATCATGAACTGAACAGTCAGCGTAAGAAGTTTTAAAAGCAACAGAATAATCACTTCACAAGGAAATCTTAGAGTCATTATCAGTGAAAGAGAAAATAGAGATGACCAATGAGACCAAAACTTCTCGTTGCTGTTGTTTTTAAAGACTAATGGAATAGACAGTCTTATGGCTAGAATGATTGACGGGGAGAAGAAAAAAGGTACAAAAAAACAGTATTAGGAATGAAAAGAGGGCTATGACTACAGATCCAGCAGAGATTACAATGATGGAGAGCACGATGAGCAATTTTAGGGCAATTAATTTGAAAAATTAGGTGAAATGTAAGAAGTTCTAGAAAAGCACAACTTACAGAATTGTCAGGAAGGAATAGGAAGTCAAGGGCTTCCCTGGTGGCACAGTGGTTGAGAGTCCGCCTGCCGATGCAGGGAACGTGGGTTCGTGCCCCGGTCCGGGAAGATCCCACATGCCGCGGAGCGGCTGGGCCCATGAGCCATGGCCGCTGAGCCTGTGCGTCTGGAGCCTGTGCTCCGCAAAGGGAGAGACCACAACAGTGAGAGGCACACGTAACACAAACAAAAAACAAGCAAACAAGCAAAAAAAAGAAACAGGAAGTCAAAATGAGATAAAGAAATCACCAGGCTCAGATGGCTCTCCTGATGAATTCTACCGAAGTGTCAAGGAGCAGGTCGTTCCAGTCCTCTGCAGATTCCTCCAGAAAATAAAGGGAGCATATGCCTCTCTCCTCCCATGGGAGTTGATACGACCTCGACATCAGCCCAGACAATATCAGTACAGTGAGGGAAAGTTATAGGCCAACCTCAGTTCATGAAATAAGGGCAGAAATGTTAGCACGCTGGAAACCGGTAGTGAACCTAAAAAATAATACACCGCGATCGAATTGGATGTATCATTAGACAATTTATAAACGTAATTATTGCATATAATTATTTTGATAGATGAGGGAAAGGCAACAATATAACCTTCATTTATGAAGTAAATAAGGAAAGATACAGTCGCTCTTCATATCCATGAGATTTGCATCCACAGTTCAACCAACTGGAAATCAAGAAATGTTCAGGAAAGAAAAGATCCAGAAAGTTACGAAAAGCAAAACTTGAATTTGCTGCGGGCAGGCGGTTATTCACATAGCGTTTACATTCTGTTAGGTCCTGTAAGTCATCTAGAGGTGATTTAAAGTATGTGGGAGGATGTGCATAGGTTATGTGCAAATACTCTGCCTTTTTATATAAGGGACTCGAGCATCTGAAGATTTTGGTATCTGCGGGGGTCCGGAACTAATCCCCCATGGATACTGAGGGATGACTGTACTCTTAAGAAACAGAAATGGCAGGAAACTTTCTTATAGATACCTACCGAAGTTTACAAGTAATTCATACTCTTCACGTGGAAAATTAAAACCATTCTTTGAAAGTCAGGAATAAATAAAAAATATTTTCTATCATCACTTAAAAGATTTTTTTTATAGTGGAGATCCTAATCAAAGCTGTAACACAAGAGAAGGGGAAGACGGAGTGGGAAAAAGACACAAAGCCGGGGCTTCCCTGGTGGTCCCGTCGTAAAGAATCCGCCTTACAGTGCGGGGGACGGGGGTTCCATCCCTGGTCAGGGAACTAGGATCCCTCATGCCGTGGGGCAACTAAGCCCGCACGTCACAACTGCTGAACTCAGGTGCCTCATCTAGAGCCCGTGTGCCACAAACTACAGAGCCCACGTGCTCTGGAACCTGGAGCCTGCAGGCCACAAGTAGAGAAGAGAGAACCCTCACGCCACAACTAGAGAGAAGCCCCTGCGCCGCAACAAAGAGCCATAACTAACTAATTAACTAAATAAATAACTAAAAATTCTAAAACATAATATTAAAAAAAAGACACAAAGCTGTCATCATTCACCAATGATATGATTGTCCCCACAGAGACGACCTCAAAAGAATCTACAGACTGTTAATAGAGAGGTTAGCACAGGTGGCTGACTGCAAGATCCATGCAAAAATCAGTTGTTTATAGTCTCCAGCAACCAATAGGAAATGAAACAAAGGAATTTTTTAGCTCTGTTAATAATTGCAGCATTCCTAAGAATAAATGGAGCAAGAATGTTGGACTTGGACACAAGAGATTATGAGCCTTTACTGAACTATTTAGAGAAGGCTCAGTAAGTAGAGAGTGATGCCCTGTTCATGAGTATGAAGAGTCAGGATTGTAAAGATGCCACCTGTCTCCAAAGTGTTGTATAGCTTCAGTTTATATAGACCAGCAAAGTGCCAACAGGAGCCAGCATCTCCTGATGCAGATGGTAAGGGCCGGGGGTGGGGATGCTTCCTCTACCAGGGGTCAAGGTTTATCATAAAGTCTGCATCGTGAAGATGGCCTGGTATTGGCACAGGTATGGAGTAGAACACAGGATGCGGGAGCTCCTGGTTACAGACCTGCAGTTACGGGGTCGAAGTAGTTTATCCGTATAAAAAAGAATGGATTTGGGTCTCTGTCTCACTTCATAATGAAAATCATTATTTTGCTCCTTCAGTGAAGAAGGAGCCCGGTGCAGTGGACGGAGTGCTGCTTGCTCGCCTCAGGCTGTCACGTCCTTTTTCAGTGGATTATAGATCCAAATGTGAAAAGTAAAACTTCAGAAGTTTTGGAAGATGAGATGGGAGAATGTCACTCTATTTATCATAAAAGTAGTGTGAAAATTTTAACTACAGTAAAACTAAGAACTTCAGTTTGTCAAATTATCCCATATATATGTGAAAAGACAAGCCATAAATTGGGAGAGGAGTTATAAGACTTAAAATTGACAAAGGTTTCATTTCCTGAAAATATAAAGAACCACCCGTAAGAGTGATAAAAACAACAGAAGTTCGTTGGGCCAAGAGACATAGAAAAGGTAATCTTATCAGTAACCATGGGACGCAAGTTAATACCACAATGAACTAGCTATTTGTTTACCCCTACTAGATGGGCAAAAATTAAGAATCTGTTAAAAGCAGGTGTTGGTTGAGTGTGTGGACCAGCTTTGCCCTTTTGCTAATGGGGGTGTAAAAAAATATCACCATTTAATTTTTTTTATTTCATTTTTTAACATCTTTATTGGAGTAAAATTGCTTTACATTGTTGTGTTAATTGCTGCCGTATAACAAAGTGAATCAGCCACATGCATACATAGATCCCCATATCTCCTCCCTCTTGCGTCTCCCTCCCACCCTCCCTACACCACCCCTCTAGGTGGTTACAGAGCACCGAGCTGATCTCCCTGTGCTATGCGGCTGCTTCCCACTTTACATCTATTTTACATGTAATACCACTGTTTTAGAAAACAATTTGACATTAACTCATCAAGTTAATTTTACTCCTTGACCCAGCAGTTCTCCTCATAAGAATACACCTTAGGGAGTCTCTTACATCTGTGTACCGGGGAATGTTTACAGGAATGTTTATAGCAACAGAGTTCTTGACAGCGGAACAACTGGAGGTAACTCAGATGCCCACTCACAGGAAAATGGATAATAATTTGGGCTTTTTTGTACAATGAAGTAATATACAGCAGTGAAAAAAAAATCTGTAAGACGTGCAACAAAACGGGTCGTTTCAAAACATAACGTTGGGTGTGGGAGGAAAGCAAGTCCCAGAAAACTGCTTACAGGTTGATTTTACTTTTGTGAATGCTGTATCATTGGAACATTCGCATACAAGTTATAAAGTTGGGGGTTTTTTTAAGTGGAAAGATTTTGTTGGTTTGCTTGGAAGATAAAGACCTTCAGGACCACGTGGGAAACTAAATTCCAGGTCTGATTTTATTTTGATCGGTCTGACAGGGTCAGTGCTTATCACCAAAATGATTTTTGGAAGATGTCATGCCCTTGTCCTTTCGTGTTTGAGCAGATGAACTGATAATGGCTGCCTTAAAAATTTTTGAGGCCCAAATCATCCGGTCCTTATACTGTAGAAGGGGGCTCATTTTTAATGTAACCCCGTGGAACCATGTCTTCCAATGACTGTCCTTCTTCGATTTTCCTCTTTTATTTGGTGAGTCTTCGTTTATAAACATGGGGGTCCAGTCTGACAAGTTGGTTTGGCCACATCTCCCTTGTAAGCGTGGTGGGTGTAGGCTTCCTAGGGTGAATGGGCCTGGGAGGTCATCCAGCTTCTGGTCCCTCCAGTCAAGGCGGGTGGTGGGAACGGGAGGGTTTTCTGAAACCTAGGATGCTTTGTTGTCTGTACCAGGTAAATATTCTGAGCAAACGCCATAGTCTGCTACACTGGTACGCTTGCTAAGCTTCCTTAATCTGTGCCCTATACTACTTTCCTGTTGCTGCTGTAACAAATTACAACCATCTCGTTGGCTTAAAAGTACACAGATTTATTCTTTTACGGTCTGGAGGCCAGAAATTTCGCTGAGCTAAGATTAAGGTGTCCACGGCGTGCTTCCTTCTCGACCCTCTGGGGGAGAATCCATTGCCTTTTCCAGCTTTTAGATGCCGTCCTCGTGCCTGTGGCCTGTGTCCCACTGTGTTTTCCCTCCTCTTCGGTCACCACGTAGCCTCCTTCTGTCTCATTTCCTGTGTCCCTCTCGTACGGACCCTTGAGGTTAGCTGTCCAGCGCGTTTTCTCCTCTGGCCTCTGCCCCTGTGTTCGTTGGGAGCCCTGGGCATTGGCGGGAGGATCACCAGGTAGACAAGGGTGTCCTCACCCCGCCCGCCCCTGCCCCCCGGGAACGGGAGCCTGTCTTCCTGGGCGCGGAGCCCGGCTGCCACACCCTGCTTAGTCGCCGAGCAGAGCCCACGGCGAGGAGGTGCCGGCTCAGTTCCGGAGTTCCTTCGTTGTGTCTCTTGATAAATAGCCTTGAACTCCTCTTCCCGGGGACTCGGAGACCCCGGGACCTTCCGGGCTCCGCCTCCCCGCCGACCTGACCCGGGGCCACTGCCCGTGGCCAGCCGTGCCCCTTCCCCTGGGGGCATTTCCGCTCTTCGGGTCCTTGCAGCTACCACGTCCGTCCCCTGACCCTGCAGGTCCCGGCGCTCAGCGTCGGTCTTTGCTTAGAAAGCGGGGCCCGTGGAGTCCCACGGCCGTGTTCCTTCTCGGCTTGGCTGCCTCTGGGCTGGCAGTTCTGTGCTTCAGGGACTGACGGCGGCCTGCGCCCCTTCTTCCGGAAGCGTGGGCTCGTCCTGGGCCACTCCTGCCCCGACCCGAGGCAGCCGGGCCCCCGGTGCTTTTTATTCTGCGTGATTTATTTGTCCGGTGAATATTTGCCTGGGCTAAGGCTCTTGCATAGCTTCAGGCCCTAGGCGTCCCTTTCTCACAGAACACACATTAAAGAAGTAACAAGTAAACGAGAAGGGTGATTTCCAGTAGTGAAAAGTGCCTGGAAAGCAGTAACTCAGGGTGATGTGAGAAACGGTGATACGGGATCGTGGAAGACCTCTTCGAAGAGGCGGTATTGTTTTCATTTATTGAATTAAACATTTTGATATCTGTATATATTGCAAAATGATCACTCCAGTAAGGTTAGTTAACACCTCCGTTGCCTCACAAGTTTTTGTTGTGGTGAGAACATTTAAGATTCACTGTCCTGGCAGCTTTCACGTCTGTGGTACGGTGTTACTCACTAGAGTCGTCACGCTGCCCATCACAGTCCCGAACCTGAGGGGTGATGTTTTCGTTAAGTCCGTAGTGACAGGGAGTGCGGGGCACTCTGTAGACACAGGGAGTCGGGTGCAGAGCCCTGAGCGGCGGAAGGCCGGCGGGGCCGGCGGGCAGCTGCCCGCGCAGGAGACGGGGCCAGGCCACGGGAGCAGCGGAGCCCGGTGCGGTGGACAGAGCTGCTTGCTCGCCTCAGGCTGTCACGTCCTCACCCCCAGAACCTCCGGATGTGTCCCTTCACAAGGCAAAAGGGACTCGGGTTGATTGAATTATGGATTTTGAGATACGGAGATAATCCTAGATTACGTCGGGGGTCCAGTGTAGCCCCAAGATCCTGGTAACAGGGAAGCAGGAGGGTCAGTGAAGAAGGAGCTGTAAGGATGAAGGGGGATGGGGGCAGTGCGTGTGCGTGCGTGTGCGTGCGTGGCCAGCAAGACAGAAGTCACGGTCTCGTGTGACCTCGCCTCAGCGGTGACGCCCCATCCCTTTTTTCTGCTTCTGTTCATGGCAGCCACGTCCTTGGGTGCAGCACACACACGAGGGGAAATGATTACACGACAGAGTCCGTACAGGGAGGGAAGGATCTTTGAGTCACTTCACGAGCAACCTCCCACAGTCCTTCATGCATTATTGTTGAGTAACGAATAGGATAATCTCCTCCTCACTCTTTTCCCGAGTTCCTGCTTCCCACAGCTTGGGGTTCCTCGGACCTCTGATAGCAACGAGGCCACTCCCTTCTCGGGGCCCTCTTAGCCCGTGAGTGCAGACCGTGATGACACAGACAGGCTTTTCCTACTGTTTTATCTTTGTATGTTCTAGAGGTGTTCCAGTGGTACCCGATCTCTGGATGGCCTTTTTCTCTGCTACCATGCATTAAAATTTGTTTTCTGCATTATTTGGTCATTTCAGTGGGATCCTGAGTAATAAGGGTGATAAATTTATGGACACAATTCACACTCTCAGAACTGGAAGGCCTCGTTCTGTGTTTTCAAGGAAGCGCTTCTGTCCTGGAGTGGAATTGTTGGTGTTCCCACGGGTAAAATGTTAAGTTGATGGAAAAACTGTTCTTTTGCTCCTTCAAAGAGTTATATCTTTCATCTCTTGAGATCCACAGCTGCTTCCGTTCAGGTTTTAAACAATACTTTGTTTTAATTGATCTGGGGGGAAAGTTCAGCTTGATCTCAGAGTAGTAAGATTTGACAGATTCGGCCCTAAAGATGGAATTCAATTGCACTGTGAATTGTGACGTGGAATTTTGGAGGCATAAACTAAACCAGTAATTATGTTTTAACCTCTACCATTTAAAAATAGATTTTATTTCCCTTTTGGTATCTGAGATAGTTTTAAAGCTAGTAGAAAGGCATACAGTTTTTAGAGTTTCATTTCTATAAAGGTGTTTCACATATACCCTTACAATGATGCTAAGGACTAAATTGAGTGAAAAGTTGGGAAAATAATCTTGGAAAATTGAGGTTTCTTTTTTTTTTCTCTTTTTTTTACTAGAAATAAATTATAAATACTTAAACTTACACTTTAGAAGCCTAGGACGTTCGGCTTTGAGGTGGTAGGAAAATTTTGTTTTGGAACAAGATTAAGATGGTTAATTTTGGTCTGAGTTTCCCCTGCCCACCTAGGGGCCATCTTCCTATATAAGCAAAGTCATTATAAGTTTTTGTTTCTTATTGACCAAGAGGTATATTTGATTACTCATGTCTGCACAGTCTCATATAATAGCAGCTTTGTTTTTCTATTTAAAAATGCTTTTTCATAGAAAGATAAACATTTTCGGTAACTCTGCCAGGAATAGGAGGGGAGTGGTGAGCTGTGTTTTTATATAAAACTTAGAGGGGAAGAAAAGAATGCCATTTTTTAAGTTGTGGTACAGTTGCAATTAGCTTTGCTGCAATTACAATTATTTAAGCGAGTTAAAGTATCCCGGCTGTGATGGTAGTAGAACAAGCAAATGCCTTTTTATGTGATTATACAAAGCAGACAAATAGCGTAGCATTTTAGACATAAAAATACGTAAAAGGAAAAAATATAAAATTGAAAAATTTATACAAATGTGTGAGAGAAAGGACAGTTTTGAAACAGTGCAATAAATAAAAGAAGATGATAAAAGCAGTCTTGGGCTGACGCCAGAGGCACTTGGTCTGGGACACTGTTGTAAATCGCTTAGGTTTAAATGTACTAACAGTTGCAGCAACAAGCCAGAGTGAAAGACATCAAAGTCAGAACTTCGAAAAAATGTGAATAATGAAACATTAAGGGATCGAGCAAAGTTAGGTTTCATGGAACGCTGAAACCTGTGTGTCTGTGTTTAAGTTAACTCTTTAAAGTATACTAGTCTTTTATTTAAAGCTTCCTGTCACCACTTTGCAGACCTGGAACATGTGGCTTTATAGAAAAGTACCACCTGGTTGTGAGAGGAACAGGTATCATGAACCTGGACCTGTGGTTTTAGGTCAAATGCTAGATCCCAAAGAAAGTGTGCATAAGGTAGAAAATATTAACATTCCTATGCTAGAGTCGTATAATTCACCATGTGGGTGCAGCCACAAAGAAGTATTAGCTTTGCTTCATTTATTACGTGCACTCAGAATTTTAAATGGTGGTGACTCTCAAAGTGTGGTCCGTGGAAACCCCGAGGGTCCTGGAGACTATTTCAGGGGTCCGCAAGGTCAAAACTATTTTCATAATAATATTATGATGTTATTTGCTTTTATCACTGGATTGGCATTTGCACTGATGGAGGAAAGCAACAGTGGGTAAGACAGCTGGTGCGTCCAGAACAAGTCAGGGCAGTGGCCCCAAATGGTACTAGTTGGTCGTCACTAAGTTCTTACCGCTGTGCATTCACAGTAAAAAACAAACACCCGATTTAATTAAGACTGTGCTTGATGAAGCAGAAAAGACGGTTCATTGCGTTAGATCGTAACCATTGAGGCCATGTCTTTCTGCTCTCAAGTCCTTGTAACACAGAAGACGTGGGATGTACTCAGCACTTTGCCAGGTGTCAGAGCAACTGCAGGACTATGTGTTTCGAGAGCTAAACCAGCTGCCTTTTTTTCATAGGGTACCTTTTGTACTTCTAAGAACGACTGACACAGAAACAGTGTTAATCCAGATTAGGCGATGTTTGGAAGACATCTTCTCAAATAATTGAAGTGAGCCTGTCGCTTCAAGGACAGCAAGCAACTGTAGTGTTGCCAGTGATGAAATCCAAGCTTTCAAGCAGTTACTAGAATCTTGAAGACCTTGTATCTGCCACTGTGAGGTTGCCACTTTCCCTTTTGGATGACATCAGTGGTGATATTAACAAACATGATTTTGTTGTTGTACCATGAAATGTGTAAACATTTGGAAAACCCGCGTAACTCATTGAAGCGCAGTTTTCCACGTGACCAATGCCTGGAACTACAAAATCATAGTGGGCAAAGGGCCACATGGAGTGCAGAGGAGGCCCGTGATAGTGATGTAATAGAGTCTGGAAGGCTCACATGCATAAGGCCTCAGAGTTCGCATTGCAACTCGCCTCTAAACAGCGACCACCTGTAGCTATTTGGTGTTGAGTCGATGAGTCTCCACCATTCGCTGAAAAAATATGACTCCCTCTTCCCAGTTTATGTGAGCCCTGATTTTCTTCCTTTACTTCAACCAAAGAAACATATCCCAACAGGCTGAACACAGAGGCACACTGGAGAATGTACCTACTTCAGCAAGAACTGAAAGATATCGACAAATTTGTAAAACAATATAACTCTTCTCTCTAAAATTATTATTCAGGAAACTATATTTTTCATTTTATGAAGAATGTTATTTTAACATATTGGTTATTTTAAATTAATTAATAAAAATTTCAAAATTTTTTTTTTTCTTTTCGTGGTACGCGGGCCTCTCTCACTGTTGTGGCCTCTCCCGTTGCGGAGCACAGGCTCCGGACGCGCAGGCTCAGTGGCCGTGGCTCACGGGCCCAGCTGCTCTGCGGCATGTGGGATCTTCCCGGACCGGGGCACGAACCCGTGTCCCCTGCATCGGCAGGCGGACTCTCAACCACGGCGCCACCAGGGAAGCCCACAATTCTTAGTTTTAATTTCACTGCTACAGACATCAATTCAAAAGAGTCGCATAAGAACTCTTTGAGGTCCTCAGTGAATTTTAAGAGGACGAAGGGGTCTGACACCGAAGGTGTTAGGTTGCTGTTGGTCGCTACTATGGCAGTCAGCACAGCGAACAGCTCAGTGCAAATAAAAGGCAGTTTTAATTTTCTCCAGTCACTGTGCCATAGTGTGATACAGTGAGACTAGCTTTTCTGTCTCTTAAACAAAATTTCTTGCCAAGTCTATAACTCCCAGGACCTTTTCAGTTATTAAAAGACCAGGTTAAGTCTCCTTTGTCATATCAGATTTGAATCTCACCTTTTTCCTTCCCTAGTACCAGCCAGGGGTAGCTGAGTTGTCGTGGGGATGGGCAGTGTGTTCTTTCATCCCCTCCACCCCCTCCTCCCTCCCTCCTTCCACCCCCTCCTCCCTCCCTCCCTCCACCCCCTCCTCCCTCCCTCCCTCCCTCCCTCCCTCCCTCTCTCTCTCTCTCCCTCCCTCTCTCTCCCTCTCTCTCCCTCTCTCTCCCTCTCTCTCCCTCTTTCTCCCTCTCTCTCTCTCTCTCTCTCTGTCTCTGTCTCTCTCTCCCCCCCCCCCCCCCCGCCGCTACCTCCCCGTCCCCCTCCCCCCAGCCCCACCTTGGGACATGGACTGGTTTACTTCTGGGAAGAGATCCAGCTTTTCCAGTGTGCTGTGGCTGGGAGCAAAAAAAAAAAGGAAAGGGGCAATATTTTTTGCTCGATTGTCCATATTGTTGCTTCTTAGGCAGACACTTCCTGGCATCCTTACCTCTTTGTGTTAAGTGACAGATGTTGCGTGTCTCCGGGGGCGCAGTTGGTGTGACTCACAGCCTTTACCGTGCGGTCGGCTGGCTTATCAGTGAGGCAGCTGAAGCCCAGCTACCTGCAGTGAGGGCCACTTGCCCCCTAGGAAACTCACACTCCTTGCAGACCAAGCAGCGGGAGCTCTGCAGCGGCTGCCCCCCGACTGCTCCCTTGCTGTATTCTGCCATCTCTCCTCATTGCTCTTCATTCCCTGATTAGATCGACACAAAGGCTAAACCAGCCAGTCAGCTGTCTGAGCCGGAGGGTATCTTTTCAGTGTCTGTACCTGCACTTGATTCTCTGGTCAGCGATTCTCTGAGAGGCTTTTGCTTCACTAGGCTGTAGACTCCCTACGCCTATCTTCTCTTCTGTCTCGATAAGACAATTTTTCTTTCTTTTGTCCTCTTTTATATAATATTACACATATACATATACTATATACACGCACACACAGAGGGAAGGGGCAGATGGGACAGTAGGGATGGTTGATAGTTATATTTCAGCCACCTCTTAAGCTCTAGACAGATGCGTTTCCAGTTGTTGGAAGTTTTCCTTAAAATGCGGACTTCATACTTTTCCTTCGGCTTTGGGCACTAGATGTCAGTTTGGAGGCAAGAAGAAAAAAATTACGCTCACCATCCTCTTAAACTGTGATCTCAGAATGTTGCTGGCTGGGATTGCAAGATTCATAGATCCATTTATCATTAATTAATAATAATTATAACTTTTGAGCTTCTGTTTTATGGGAGGTATTGGGCTAGGAGCAAGGGATATAGTGGGAACTCTAGGGACATTGTCCCTAGTGTATTAATTTCATTATCATGGATCCTCAAGTCCGAAATCTGCTAAGGGTGATGATCAAAAAGAATAGGGATCTATCAGGACGAGTAGTGGGGGCGTGCCAACGTGATCGGGTGGGACTGTTAGGGACTGTGTCTTTGTGTAAGTGGCATTTGAGCTGGGACCCAGAGGTGAGTGTGGGGACCCAGCACAGCTCAGCAGCACTGCAGGCGGAGAGAAAGCCTTGAAGGTCCCTGTGGTTGGCACTTGGCGGAGAGTAGCTTGAGCTGGAACCCCGCAGGGGCTGCGTCCTGCAGGACCCCAGCTATCTTGAATTTCGAAGTGCATTGACAAGCAAACCCTTAATCTCAAGTGCAGTGGCAAGGCATTGACAGATTTGAGTAAGGAAGTGACAACTAATTTATGTTTGCTAGATATTTCCACTGTGAGTGAAGTCTGGTTCCTGTCTAACACTCATTTTCCATACAGTCACAGTGGAATGTACTCTGCTTTCCCTACCAGATCCTACCTCATCTCAAAACTATGCGTTTTCTCATCAACGTCAACAGAACTTGAGATTGTGGGCAAAGGGTCTTTAAATTCCCACAGGGAGGTGATGGCTGACAGTGATGGCCAGCTTGGTCTGGTCTCGGAAGTAATTCTGATGGTTACTGTTTTTTCCGAGAACGCTTGCGTCCAGCTGTTACGCTTTTTCCTGTGTGAGGAGTTTGTCCTTCCTTCTCCCCAAAGACAGAACTTGCTCCTTTGGGAATAGGACAACTAGGGTGATGGCTGCTTTAAGACAGGTCCTTTTTGCACGTGTTAACAAACGTGTCGATCTACGTTTTTCATCGCAAACCACATCATGCCTGGAAATCTCAGTGACTGGGGACTGAGGACTGTAAGACTGGGGACTTACAAACAGCAGAAGTGTATTTCTCATAGTTCTGGAGGCTGGGAAGTCGAAGATCAAGGCGCCAGCAGATTGGAGGTCTGGTGAGGGCCTGTTTCCTGGTTCATAAACACCCCTCTTTTTGTTCTGTGTCCTCACATAGTGGAAGGGGGAAAGGGGCCCTCTGGGTTCCCTTTTATAAGAGAACTAACCCCATTCAGGAGGTCTCTGCCCTCATGACCTAATCACCTCCCAAAGACCCACCTCCTGGTAACATCACATTGGGGGGGAGTAAGTTTCAACATATGAATTTGAGGAGAAACATAAGCATTCAGTCCATTGCAAAAGTTAATTGTCTAACTGGCAAGTAAGGTGCAGAACTGGGATTTAAACTCAGATGTAATTGGATCCAAGGCTCTTAATAAATTAAATTGATACTCCATTTTTAACAACTGTGAGAATGTTATAAATTCTTCATGTTTATTTTTCTTTGCCCTTGTCCTTTGCCCCCATGTGAATAGCTGTAAAATCGCTAAAACATCGTGGACCTGTATGCTTATCTTTGGGGGCAGCAAGAAAAACAACAGCTGGGAAGTTTTGATTGAACCCACGGGCGGGGAGCTTGCAGATAGGGAGGGCCAGCTATTTTCCCTGCTCCCCCCCCCACTTTATATAAGGGATTTGCGCATCTGCAGACGTTGGTACCCACAGGGGCTCCTGGAACCAGTCCCCTGCGGCTACCGAGGGGTGACTGTCTATCCCATCCTATAGCAGGCTTGGGGGTAGAGGCAGTAGTGGTGGCTACTGGGAAGGGATGGAGTCTTTTGGGCCCGAGGAACCAACAAAGTAACCTGCATGGAGCAGTGCCAGGTCTGCGGGGAATTTTTAGCACTAGAGTGGTGCCCTCCTAACTGGTTTCCTGTTTCCAGAGCAACTCCCGCCCCCCCGCCCCCCATCTCTACAAGGAAAATGGAGGGAGGCACAAATCCAGCCTTGGATTTCCTCTTTAATGGCTTTTTGGGAAGGGTGAGGTCTAAGCCTCTTAGCATGAATCATCCATCTGTATTTGGGAACCTAAAATAAGAATTTTTAACCTTCTTGGGATCATAGGTCCCTTTGAGTTTTTGGTGAGAATTTTGGATTAGTTTCCTAGAAAAACACATGCAAACAATTTGCATAGGGCTTCCAGGAGGCCGCAATCTGCTGAGAGCCATCCACCCCATAACGTGGACCCTAGACATGCAGTTTGCCACTTTTTAAAGACAGCTGGTGCCATCTTTTGTTCCTAAAAGATTTTCTTTTAAAGCTGTAATTACAGCGCTTGCTTGTTAAAATGTAAACTGTTGGGTTGGCCAAAAAGTGCCTTCTTTGGCCAGGGCTTTTAAGTAAAAATAAAAGACACGTTTTTCATTTTAACCAAGACCTTTATTGAGCAACGTATTCACCCTTTTGTTCCACTACCTTCTGCCATTTCTCAGGCAACGTCATAATTCCATCTTCCCAAAACTTTTTATCTTTTTGAGCAAAGAACTGTTCCAGGTGCCTTTTACAGTCTTCCAGGGGATTGAATTTTTTTCCATTAAGAGAATTTTGTAAAGGCCAGAATAAATGGAAACCTGAAGGTGCAATGTCTGGTAAATACGGCAGATGAATCAGAACTTCCCAGCCAAGCTGTAACAGTTTTTGCCTGGTCATCAAAGAAACATGCGGTCTTGTGTTATCCTCATGGAAGATTATGTGTTTACCGTTGACTAATTCTGGATGCTTTTCGTCGAGTGCCGCTTTCAGTTGGTCTAATTGGGAGCGGTACTTGTTGGAATTAATTGTTTGGTTTTCCGGAAGGAGCTCATAACAGAGGACTCGCTTCTAATCCCACCATATAGACAACATCACCTTCTTTGGATGAAGACTGGCCTTTGCTGTGGTTGGTGGTGGTTCATTTCACTTGCTCCATGATCTCTTCTGTTCCACATTATTGTACAGTGTCCACTTTGCATCGCCCGTCACAATTTGTGTTAAAAATGGAATGTTTTCGTTACCTTTCAGTAGAGAATCGCATGCAGAAATATGGTCGAGAAGGTTTTCTTCGCTTAACTTATGTGGAACCCAAACATCAAAGCGACTGACGTAACCAAGCTGGTACAGATGATTTTCAGCACTTGATTTGGGTATTTTGAGTATGTCGGCTATCTGCTGCGTGGTATCACGTTGATTGTTCTCAATTATTGTTTCGATTTGATCGCCATCAACTTCAACTGGTCTACCCGACCGTGGAGCATCGTCCAGCGAGAAACCTCCAGCACGAAACTTCACAAAGCACTTGTGACACGTTCGCTCAGTCACGGCACCTTCTCCATACGCCGCACAAATCTTTTTTTTTGCGTTTCAGTTGCATTTTGACCTTCCTTGAAATAATAAAGCGTAATATGCTGAAAATGTTGCTTTTTTTCTTCCATCTTCAATATTAAAATGGCTACACGAAAATTCACCAGTTTTGGTAAGTCTTTTTTTAATGCACGCTATGACAGCTGTCACGTACAGTCTAACAGAATTGTTTCGAATGAAGTTAAAGACGGCTAAGTGCCGCTAGAGCATCTTATGGAGAAAACCGAACGCTTTGGCCCACCCGATGCAAGCAAGCCTAGAACACAGTGGACTGCTACTTGTACGTTGAGACCTGCCCAAGTTCCATGATCTCACACCACCCCATCTGCCATTCATGGTAACATCCACCATCACTCTTTAAATTGAGCAGTTCCCAGCTTTTCAATTAGTATTGAAATACAAATTTTTTTTTAATGGCAAATCTGATCATTTCACTATGAGGGCAGGAATGAAAGAGGCATGTACAAATATTGGACAGTTTATATACTTCTGGAGTGAATAATTCAAGTTCAATTTTTTTTGAATTACTAACACATTCCAAAGAAACTTTAATGCCGCGGCTACTCCCTCTAGAATATTGTTCTGGGAACTAAAGGAATCTGATCTGTGGAGAAAGTTCTGGGAAGTGATTTCAAATAGAATCAGTACACAGTCAACCAGAATCAAAAGGTTGATGGTTTGTTGCTTTTTATAATTTATCTTAAGCCTAAAAACTGCTTTTGGTGCTTATAACGACTTTATCCCATGTCCGTTATAAGAATCTTTGTAGCAATGCTGCAAGCACCCTGGCGTGACTTGCAGGCAAAGTACCAGGGGCTCCCAGTGGCCTCCCGTGGAAAGGCTCCCCCCACCCCGCTTCTGGCTGTATCCCTGGAGTAAAGTTACAGCCTCAAAGCTCTGTTGTTGACTGCGCTTATAAGCACAAGTATACCGTAAACTCACGCCGTAGAGAAGGAGGGTCCAGAGATAAAGACATTATAAGGATCGCTCCTTTAGCCGTGAAAAAGTAATTCCAAATTAGATGAACTGATCTTTATAACTTAAAAAAAAATTAAGATCAGGTAGAAACACTGACCAAAATGGATCTCGTCAGCCAAATGAACCTAATTACTCATGAAAATTCAAATATAAAGGTTCTTAGACTCTCCTCCTAGAAGTAAAAAGTGATTTTTTTTCCTTTTATAATAGCATTGCACAAGGGAACTGGATGCTCCCTTGTTAGAGGCCAGAATTAATTTACATTAACTGACCAACTCAGCCTTCTAGTTCCTACAAGAAATCCTTAGAAGTTCTGGGTAATTGCAAACATTCTTTGAAATGCATTTCTGAGCTCGTAAGAAGGAAAGGGAAACCCCTTGTTTTAGAAGTGAGGTGGGAACCAGATGCTCTGCAGGTAACTGCCTGTTTGAGCTTCTGCTGTGCCTGTGATGGAGCCGTTGGCCAGAGCTGGGGTTGCGGGTCACTGTCCTGACATTCCAGCTGCACGAACGGCTGGGAAACACAAAACACAGAAGACAGCTACTCTCCTAGGGTTACTCTGTTAGCGACTGGGAAGGAGTGGAAGACGCCACGTCGCTTTCTAGGGAGATGGTGAAGCATCTGGTCGGCCTCATCCTGGGATTAGGTAGGAACAGAAGAAAGTCTACTCTAAGAATTTGTAACCACGAGTCTGTTGGTCCATGGCTTGGGGTTTGAGTTTTTTATCTGCAAAATCCAAGAGTCCTGAGCTGTGAAATTAGCCAAGGAGCTAGTGCCCTCGGAAGCAAATAAAAAAGTATTTCTGAAACGGTATATCTCTCACCCAGGACTCCCTCATATAATGCCCCAGGTTACAGAGCATTTGAGAAAACAGTTTCCCTTCAGCCTGCAGTCAGCAGACACCACCAATAGCAAGATTAAAACCTAGGCACTCTATATAATACACGTCTCATGGCTTATAAAGTAAGTACGCTTAAAGTGGTATTAGCGTGAAGGAAGGCCTCAGTCATAAGAACACTAGGTGCTAGGAAAACAGAACAGAAAGATTTGTCAAACTCCTTGAACTATAGGAATAAAAAGTACAGTCATTAAAAAAAAACACCCAAAAAACTCTGCGGCTAGGTTCCTCAGAGATTAGACACAGCCTAAGACAGCGAGTAAATAAGATAGATTTCGGGAAAATTCCCAGAATGCAGAAAGAGAAGAGGTTAAGACATGCCAGCTCAGTTTTTCGTGGAATATGGGATCCATAATGCTTTGCATAAGAATAAAGGGCTAAGAACTTTTGCCTTACTAAATATCAAAAGTGTCGATAAAACTATAGTAACGGCATCGGCTTAGAGAGACCAATCAGGGAACAGAATAGAGAGCTCAGATGCAGACACTTGTACGTGGGAGTGTCATAAGTAACGGGTAGTAATACCTGTCAGTGTGAAAGGATTAAATGTTGTGTCCTTTTGGAAAAAGATAAAGGTCGAGAGCTCCTCGTGGGTGTGGGTTAAGACTTCAGTGTTCAAAGTAAAGCGGTAGAACTTTAAAGTAGTCACAGAGAATCTCGTTATTACATTAGGATAGGGAGTGTTTTATTAAGAAAGAAAGTGCACAGCCATAAAGAAAGAGCTAGATGTTTCTGGCTGCGTTACAATGGCTTCTGTTTGCCTGGGGCCACCGGTTATTTATTTAAGGTAGGATCGGCAATGGACCGAGAGTCCAAAAACTGGACTGGTTTAGGTGCAATAGGTTATTTCTCACTCAGTCATCACTTGGAGGGATTTGCCTTAGGGATGTGTTACCCTCCTTCCTGAGGCATTTGGGGACCCAGCTTCCTTCCATCTGGTGGCTTTGCTGTCTCTTAAGCCCTTCTCTTAACCCACACCCGGGTGGGGGAAACCAGCCGGTTTCCTCACTGAGAACCTAACACTTACGGTCCTTGCTTGACGGCTGATCACACGCGTTCACCAGGCTGCAAGGCGAGGGAGGAGTGGACGGCCTCGGGAGTGCGGCCCTTGACCCGCCGCCGCTGTCCGGCTGCAGGGAGTCCCCGTGGAGGGCGAGGGTTAGTGTCCGAGAGCAGCTGTCGGCCGCAGGGACTATCGTGAACAGGGAAACCTCAGGGAGACTGCATTTCACATCCGTGTCACTGGCAGAATGTCTGCTGATGCCAAGTATTAGCAAGGGTTCTGGGGCCACGTGGAACACGTACACACTTCCAGGCACCCGGGCAGGGCAGGAAGGAGTCCCGTGAATGGATATTTAATAGCAAAATGTGTTAAGGGCCAGAGTGTTCCTCAATTGAAAAGTGGGTATATAAACTACTGTTGATTAATATGATGGAATATCGTTCAGCTGTCAGAATGAATGAACTGGATCCGCATGTATCAACACAGATATGGCAGACTGTATTGTATGAAAACTCCAGTCGTAACAGAAACAGTGCCACATATGTACATTTAAAACGACAATAGAACGTGTTTTTTTAATTGAAGTGTAGTTGATTTACAGGGTTTCAGGTGTACAGCAAAGTGATTCACTTATACATATACATATATATTTGTCCCATTTGTTTATTTTTAACATCTAAAATTTTTGAAAATGTTTTCATTATTAATGTTCCATTTTAAAACACTTCAGACATACAAAAAATAAGAAAATATGATAAATAAGCTGCATACCCAGCATCAAAATTAAAGCGATACTAACCTCGTATATTTGCTTCAGATACCGTATGAAATAAGTCATAAGAGGCGTGGCTAGAGGCCCATGCTGAAGCTGCTGGATATGTTCCCATACACACTTTCATATTTTTAAACATGTATACATCCATAAACAGTACGTGCTATTCTGTTCACAGTTGCCAAGACACGGAAGCAACCTAATTGTCCATCGACAGAGGAATGGATAAAGAGGATGTGGTACATATACACAGTGGAATATTACTCAGCCATGAAAAGGAGTGAAATTTTTGCCATTTGCAACAACATGGATGGACCTGGAGGGCGTTATGCTGAGTGAAATAAGTCAGACAGAGAAAGACCAGCGCTGTATGTTATCACTTATATGTGGAATCTGAAAAATGCAACAAACTAGTGAATATAACAAAAAGAAGCAGACCCACAGATACAGAGAACAAACTAGTCGTTACCAGTGGGCAGAGGGAGTGGGGGAGGGGGAGGGGTTAAGAGGTACAAACTATTAGGTATAAAATAAGCTACAAGGATATTGTACAACACAGGGAATACAGCCAATATTTCATAATAACTAAATGGAGGATGACCTTTAAAAATTGTGAATCCCTGTATTGTACACCTATAACTTACACAATATTGTACATCAATTACACTTCAGTTAAAAAAAAGGAAAATATTTAGAAGTAAACAATAGTGCACTATACACACTGACTAAAATTTTTTAAAAACACACACGAAAACCACTTTTGGCGTTCCTTATCATTAGAAGCATCACCTGAAAGGAGGGCAGAGATGAAAAGAGGGAGAGGCAAGCACATGCTCTCACTTCCAGTTTCCTAGCGGACAGAGCGAATGAACGGCGAGTCCTCTGTCGCCTTCACGCCACCAGCAGTGCAGGTGGTCTGATGTGCCACCCTGTACTGAGCGCTGTGAAGGCAGCACTGAAGTGTGCAGCAGCGAAAACGGACAGAAATGTCTTCCTTCTCGTCTCTCCAGTTAATGAATAATGAAGAGGGACAAATATTTTAACCGAAACAGATCTCCTGAATCTCCCGTTGGTGTGATTATGCCCTCTTAGCTCTTTCCCCCGTTACCTTTCTAAATAGAAGGGTTAGAAGCACTTACACTCTTGCCATATTTTGTTTCCAAATTACCTCTGAGTATCTTTCTCCTGGGATGGGTGTTTATTTCATTTAATACTTTATGAATGAGTAAAACTCCGATTAGAGTAGCGTACCTTTTCTTTTGCCCCAGTCGTTTGTATGATGTACGTGTGGGGCTGGGCCACGTAAAGAAAGAAGGAATAAAGTAAGATAAGAACAGAAAAATATTAGAAAACAAAAATGGTAAAAACTAGTGAATCTAAAAGGTGTTTCTTTGAAAACACAGTAAAATCAGTATTAGTTAACTAACGTAGGGATGAGGGGTGAAAATAAAGTTACAAACACCAAATAAGAGATGGTAACGAAGAAAAAAATATGGAGTAAATTCAAAGACTTCTAAGAGACTATTTTGCTTAATTAGCTTCAGGTAGCTTTTTTTTAAAGCCAGACAAAAATGGATAATTTTCTAGGAAATAGTATTTTCTGCAGCTGATACTAGGAGAGATAGAAACACCTAATTGGAGAAATTGCTGTAAACAAACCAGAAGAAATAAAATACCAAAATATATCAGAGACAGCTGGTTTCTCAGGGGAATGCCTTCAAATATTTAAAGAAGAGATCACTCCACTGGTATTTAGATGTTCCCAGAGCATATAAAAGGTAGAAAGCTTCCATAACTTTAAAATAACGAAATGAGTATAACATTGATATCAAAACCCAGTAAAGGCAGGACAAAAAGAAATGTCAGTCTTAATTATGAATATTGATGCAGAAATTCTAAGTAAAGTATTGGCCAGTGGAATTCCCCGCACATTAGAAGAACAATACATCGTAACACATGAAGTTCATTGTGGGTTGGATGGGTTAGTATTTGGAAATTTGTAAAGAGCACGCGTATTAACGGGTCAGATAGGAAACACAATGTGTATATACTGAAAAACATTTTGTGAAATTGAGCCTTCATTCTTTAAAAATACTCTTGATAAATTTAGAATGCATTGGGCCTGATTTCACGAGATAATATTTATCTGTGGCGCCGTGAAGCCAGAATTTATCACGTTAAAGACAGGAACAAAACAAGAATGTCCAGCTCTCATCAGTTGTATAAAATTTTTTTCTGGAGGTGTCAGCCAAGAAAATTAGCCCAAAGAGGGAGATTAGTAGTAGCAAATGGAGAGGAGGACATACAGTTAGCACTACTGCCTCTGCTCTTTTGTTGTTTTCTTGTTTTTCAGTTTTAAATTTACCCTTCTCTTTCTTATCCCTTTTTTTCTCTTGAGCTAAAGTTTTTTTTTTCCTTTTGGAGAAAGATTAAATTATTCTTTTTAAAAGAGGGTCCCAGCCATTAGAATACTTTCATTTTTGCAATCTTTACACAATATAGTGTGTAATTTTCAGCTCTTCTAGGTTGTCATTGTGATGCACGGATCTTCTTTTAATACCGAATTCCCTCCTCTTCATGCTTTTAAATAAAGGAGGGAGATAGCGGTGCGCGTGTGTGTGTGTGTGTGTGTGTGTAGTGTCTGTGCACACGTGCCAATTCTAGATTGGGTACTGTGATAAACACAGAGATTCAAACCACTGTGCTTTTTAATACTCATAATAGAAGGCAAAAGGATTTTACAGCTTTGGTTTATTTAATATCACCATTTAGGTAACATTGATTGTGGTTTGCAGTTTACCTCTACACATCACTGAGAGGTTTAAAACAAATGATTGCATTGAGATTGGTCAAGCTTTATTTATATTTTGTTTTGAAGCTTCATTTAAGGCAGTTTCTACTGTACGTGTACTGAAATTAGATTACTGGCACCAGATTTCCTTATAGAAATTGAACATTTATTTTCAAGACGTGAATGTAAGTGAAGGTACCTATAGCTTTCCTATAAGCCTTGGTTACATATACAAATGAATTTTATTTTAACTGACTTCTTCTGACTAGAAATGTAATTACAGAAAACAAACCCTTATGGACACTACTTAATAGAGCATAAACGTATATACATTTTGAGTTGTCCTTTTTTCTTAATAGTGTATTTTAAACATTTTAGCACATACCATTCTTTTTTAGGATCTTGGTTTTGAATAATTGCATATTTTTCTATCATATGAAATTAATGTAACCAGAGTCTCCCCTTCTCCCCAGACTCTTTTATTTTTACCCCTAGGTCCTTTCTCTCCTCAGTTCCTTCCAGTTTTACTCTCTTCTTGTTCTTCAAGGGAGAAAAAATGAAGTACACTTTTATTATGCGGTTGAATCTGCAAAGGGAAATGTTTATTTAAAATAAATGAGATTTTGCACATTTGGCGAACCCATAATACTTAGTAAGGGATGCTGTTTGCCTTATTGCGAAAGCCACGACTTTGGTTATATATTTGTCTATTGGATTCCAGAATGTTACCCCTCAGGGAAACTTGCCAAACTGTATATCAGAGTGAACTTTTCTGGGGTGTAAAGGGAAATTACATAGTGGAGAGCATGAAGTGATGCCATGTCATCCAATACAGAAGGCACTAGCCACACACTGATGTTTAAATTTAAATTCATTAAAATTAGAAATTCAGTTCCTCAGGCCCCCTAGCCACAGTCCAGGCACTCAGTCCAGGAGCCACGCGGCTGGTGACTCAGCATAGCGAACAAGCGGAGTGTGGGTCCAGCATCAGAACATGCTGTTGGGCAACCTTAGGGTCACGGCTGTACACGTTACCCGTTTTTATATTAGAGTTTTTACATCAGTTTGGTTTTAAATGTGTCTTCCTGGTATTATAAATACTAGTAAAAAGCAGAATTTCAAGATGTTTGGAAACAGTGAACAGTTCAAGATTATTTAGAGTAATTTTTACTTTGCTAACCAACTTAAATTTTAAAATTATGTACTGAAGTAAAACACATCTAGACAAAGGGTTGCCAGCATCTGGAAATTCTAGGAGAACATTTAAAATATTCTCGATTTAGTACAAAGTCCAGGGACAGGCAGGGGAGGGTGGGCTCTTGTATCCTTGAGTGAGGGTCTTGGAAGGATGATGGAGAAAGAGGAAGCTGTTTTTAAAAGGCACTCAGAAGAAGCAAATTAAGTGGAGAAATAACGTATTTAATTGGGGCATGTAGTTTTAGGTTATAATTATAGTAGTTTAATAAATCTAGAAAAAGTAGAAACCATAGGGAGGGAAAAACCAAGGGGGGGCGGGGGGGGGGGGGACGGGAACCGTCAATCATCCTGTTGTCAATGGCAACAGCCATTGTGATTTGTCACCTCTCTATCCAGCCTCCTTTCTGTCATATTCATTCAGCAGTGAATGAGGTCAGTGGAGAAAGCAGACGAGATCTGAGAGGCCAGTGGGGTGATTAAGTGCCCTGAAGCTAAGCCAGATGGCCTGAGTTTTAAATCCCAGCTCTGCCATTTGTGGGACCATAGCCAGTGATTTAACTGTGTATATGTTTATCTGTAAAACTGGGACAACAACAGTGCTATCTACCTTTTAGTGTTCTTGTGAGTTTAGAATTAAAATACTAAACTCGTTGAAGACCATGTTACGAAGAGTCCTGATAACTAGGCTGAGGTAATACAGGCCCATGAGCTTCGGGGCTTATTGTTGCAGGAAGGCAGACACTTAAACAGGTAGTTGCAATAAAGTTAGATAAGTTTTATGAGCGGGTAAGTTTAGTATTCTATGATAGTATATGTTCAGGTGACCTAATTGTTTTTTTTTTCTTTTTTTTAATTCTTGATAATTATTTAAGCAAAATTAATTTAGCTTTTAGGACCGTTGGTTTCATTTTAGATTATATTTTGTTAGCTTCTTCAAATCAACTGTTACTTGTTTCACGGCTTGTATTCCGTAAAATTTATTTCCGTAATATGATAAATGTTGAAAGCTTCCAAGATACTAAGTAAAAATGTTGCCCTGATCATTCTGGTAATATCATAAGTGTCAAAACTCTTTCCCTGTTGCTTTGCGTTAGGCACCAGGTTGCCAAAAAGGTAATAGAATCCTCTCTTAGCGATAGCATCTGCCTAATCAAAATAAAATCTGTCTTCCAGACTTTTTACAAGAGAGTTTGGTTAGCTTTGAGCATAATTAAACGAGGATTTTACTTGATACCTGTTAAAAACAGGAAACCATGAGGTACAACTGTTTTTCATATATAGTGGGGGGCAGTCTCCTCAACTGGAAATAAGAAGAGGCTAAAGTAAGTTTTCAAGCATAAAAATTTAAGGGCACCGAGATTGGTTCAAGGTGGTGGAGTAGAAGGACGTGCGCTCACTCCCTCTTGCGAGAGCACCGGAATCACAACTAACTGCTGAACAGTCATCAGCAGGAGGACACTGGAACTCACTAAAAAAGATACCCACATCCAAAGACAAAGGAGAAGCCACAGTGGGACGGTAGGAGGGGCACAACCACAATAAAATCAAATCCCATAACCACTGGGTGGGTGACTCACAGACTGGAGAACAGTTATACCACAGAAGTCCACCCACTGGAGTGAAGGTTCTGAGCCCCACGTCAGGCTTCCCAACCTGGGGGTCCGGCAACGGGAGGAGGAATTCCCAGAGAATCAGACTTTGAAGGCTAGCGGGATTTGATTGCAGGACTTTGACAGGACTGGGAGAAACAGAGACTCCACCCGTGGAGGGCACACACAAAGTAGTGTGCACATTGGGACCCGGGGGGAGGAGCAGTGACCCCATAGGAGACTGAACCAGACCTACCTGCTAGTGTTGGAGGGTCTCCTGGAGAGGCCGGGGGTGGCTGTGTCTCACCATGAGGACAAGAACACTGGCAGCAGCAGTTCCTGGGAAGTACTCCTTGGTGTGAACCCTCCCAGAGTCTGTCATTAGCCCCACCAAAGAGCCCAGGTAGGCTCCAGTGTTGGGTCGCCTCAGGCCAAACAACCAACAGGGAGGTAACCCAGCCCCACCCATCAGCAGACAACAGGATTAAAGTTTTACTGAGCTCTGCCCACCAGAGCAACACCCAGCTCTACCCACCATCACTCCCTCCCATCAGGAAGCTTGCACAAGCCTCTTAGATAGCCTCACCCACCAGAGGGCAGATAGCAGAAGCAAGAAGAACTACAATCCTGCAGCCTGTGGAACAAAAAACATATTCACAGAAAGATAGACAAAATGAAAAGGCAAAGGACTAAGTACCAGATGAAGGAACAAGATAAAACCCCAGAGAAAAAACTAAATAAAGTGGAGATAGGCAACCTTCCAGAAAAAGAATTCAGAATAATGATAGTGAAGATGAGCCAGGACCTCAGAAAAAGAATGGAGGCAAAGATCAAGAAGATGCAAGAAATGTCTAACAAAGACCTAGAAGAATTAAAGGAGAAACACCTAGAAGAATTAAAGAAAAAACAAACAGAGATGAATAATACAATATCTGAAATGAAAAATACATTAGAAGGAATCAATAGCAGAATAACTGAGGCAGAAAAACGGATAAGTGACCTGGAAGACAGAATGGTGAAATTCACTGCCATGGAACAGAATAAAGAAAAAAGAATGAAAGGAAATGCAGACAACCTAAGAGACCTCTGGGACAACATTAAATGCACCAACATTCTTATTATAGGGGTCCCAGAAAGAGAAGAGAGAGAGAGAGGACCTGAGAAAATATTTGAAGAGATTATAGTCGAAAACTTCCCTAACATGGGAAATGAAATAGCCACCCAAGTCCAGGAAGTGCAGAGTCCCAGGCAGGATAAACCCAAGGAGAAACACACCGAGACACATAGTAATCTAATAGACAAAAATTAAAGACAAAGAACAATTGTTAAAAGCAACAAGGGAAAAACGACAAACAACATGCAAGGGAACTCCCATAAGGTTAACAGCTGATTTGTCAGCAGAAACTCTACAAGCCAGAAGGGAGTGGCAGGATATATTTAAAGTGATGAAAGGGAAGAACCTACAACCAAGATTACTCTACCCGGCAAGGATCTCATTCAGATTCAATAGGGAAATCAAAAGCTTTACAAACAAGCAAAAGCTAAGAGAATTCAGCACCACCAAGCCAGCTCTACAAGAAATGCTAAAGGAACTTCCTTAAGTGGGAAACACAAGAGAAGAAAAGGATCTACAAAAACAAACCCAAAACAATTAAGAAAATGGGAATAGGAACATACATATTAATAATTACCTTAAATGTGAATGGATTAAATGCTCCAACCAAAAGACACAGTCTCGCTGAATGGATACAAAAGCAAGACCCATATATATGCTGTCCACAAGAGACCCACTTCAGACCTAGGGACACATACAGAGTGAAAGTGAGGGGATGGAAAAAGATATTCCATGCAAACGGAAATCAAAAGAAAGCTGGAGTAGCAATACTCATATCAGATAAAGTAGACTTTAAAATAAAGAATGTTACAAGAAACAGGGAAGGACATAATGATCAAGAGATCAATCCAAGAAGAAGATATAACAATTATAAATATATATGCACCCAACATAGGAGCACCTCAATACATAAGGCAAATGCTAACAGTTATAAAAGAGGAAATCAACAGTAATACAATAATAGTGGGGGACGTTAACACCTCACTCACACCAATGGACAGATCATCCAGACAGAAAATTAATAAGGAAGCACAAGCTTTAAATGACACAATAGACCAGATAGATTTAATTGGTATTTGTCAGATATTCTATCGGAAAACAACAGATTACATTTCTTCTCAAGTGCACACGGAACAGTCTTCGGGATAGATCACATCTTGGGTCACAAATCAAGCCTCGGTAAATTTAAGAGAATTGAAATCATATCAATATGCATTTTTTTGGACCACAATGCTATGAGATTTGAAATTTACAGGGGAAAAAAAACGTAAAAACACAAACACAGGGAGGCTAAAGAGTACGTTACTAAATAACCAAGAGATCACTGAAGAAATCAAAGAGGAAATCAAAAAATACCTAGAGGCAAATGACAGCAAAAACACCATGATCCAAAACCTATGGGATGCAGCAAAAGCAGTTCTAAGAGGGAAGTTTATAGCAATACAGTCCTACGTCAAGAACCAAGAAAAATGTCAAACAATGTAAGCTTACACCTAAAGGAACTAGAGAAAGAACAAACAAAACCCAAAGTTAGTAGAAGGAAAGAAATCGTAAAGATGAGAGCAGAAATAAATGAAATAGAAACAAAGAAAACAATAGCAAAGATAAATAAAACTAAAAACGGGTTCTTTGAGGAGATAAACAAAATTGATAAACTTTAGCCAGACTCATCAAGAAACGGAGAGGACTCAAATCAATAAAATTAGAAATGAAAAAGGGGAAATTACAACAGACACCACAGAAATACAGAGCATCCTAAGAGACTACGACAAGCAACTCTATGCCAATAAACTGGACAACCTGGAAGAAATGGACAAATTCTTAGAACCTTCCAAGACTGAACCAGGAAGAAATAGAAAATATGAACAGACTAATCACGAGTAATGAAATTGAAACTGTGATTAAAAATCTTCCAAGAAACAAAGTCCAGGACCAGATGGCTTCACAGGTGAATTCTATTAAACATTTGGAGAAGAGCTAACACCCATCCTTCTCAAACTCTTCCAAAAAACTGCAGAGGAAGGAACTCCCAAACTCATTCTCTGAGGCCACCATCACCCTGATACCAAAACCAGACAAAAATACTACAAAAAAAGAAAATTACAGGCCATTATCACTGATGAATATAGATGCAAAAATCCTCAACAAAATACTAACAAACAGAATCCCACAACACATTAAATTTAGCATCATACACAGTCAAGTGGGATTTATCCCAGGGATGCAGGGATTCTTCAATATGTGCAAATCAATCAGTGTGATACACCATATTAACAAATTGAAGAATAAAAATGATATCATCTCAGTAGATGCAGGGAATCAGACTTCCTGACTTCAGACTATACTACAAAGCTACAGTAATCAAGACAGTATGGTACTGGCACAAAATCAAAAATATAGATCAGTGGAACAAGAGAGAGAGCCCGGAGATAAACCCACGCACATATGGTCATCTTTATTTTTGATAAAGGAGGCAAGAATATACAATGGAAAAAAAACAGCCTCTTCAATAAGTGGTTCTGGGAAAACTGGACAGCTACATGTAGAAGAATGAAATTAGAGCACTACCTAACACCATACACAAAAATAAACTCAAAATGGTTTAAAGACCTAAATGTAAGACTGGACACTATAAAACTGTTAGAGGAAAACATAGGAAGAACACTCTTTGACATAAATCACAGCAAGATCTTTTTTAACCCCCCTCTTAGAGTAATGGAAATAAAAACAAAAATAAACAAATGGGACCTAATGAAACTTCAAAGCTTTTGCACAGCAAAGGAAACTTTAAACGAGACGAAAGACAACTCTCAGAATGGGAGAAAATATTTGCAAACGAATCAGCGGACAAAGGATTAACCTCCAGATCTCCAAAGAAGACATACAGGTGGCCAAGAGGCACCTAAAAAGCTCCTCAGCATCACTAATCGTTAGAGAAATGCAAATCAAAACTACAGTGAGGTATCACCTCACACCTGTTAGAATGGGCATCATCAGAAAATCTAGAAACAATAAATGCTGGAGAGGGTGTGGAGAAAAGGGAACCCTCCTGCACTGTTGGTAGGAATGTAAATTGATACAGCTCCTATGGCGAACAGTATGGAGGTTCCTTAAAAAACAAAAATAGAATTACCATATGACCCAGCAATCCCACTACTGGGCATATACCCAGAGAAAACCATAATTCAGAAAGACACATGTATCCCAATGTTCATTGCAGCACTATTTAGAATAGCCAGGTCATGGAAGCAACCTACATGCCCATCAACAGACGAATGGATAAAGAAGATGTGGCACATCTATACAATGGAATGTTACTCAGCCATAAAAAGAAACGAAATTGGGTCATTTGTTGAGATGTGGATGGACCTAGAGACTGTCATACAGAGTGAAGTAAGAAAGAGAAAAACAAATATCGTATACTAACGCATATATGTGGAATGTAGAAAAATGGTGCAAATGAACCGGTTTGCAAGGCAGAGATAGAGACACAGATGTAGAAAACAAACATATGGTACCCGGGGGGGAAACAGGTGGGGGGTGGTGGAGGGATGAACTGGGAGATTGGGGTTGACATATATACACTAATTTGTATAAAATAGATAACTAATAAGAACCTGCTGTCTAAAAATATAAAATTCAAAAAAAAAATTTAAGGGCCTCTGTGTAAGAGCTGAAATAGATTAAACTAGGTGCCAACAGTTACAAGTTTGTCAAAGCTCCCCTCATTCTTAGCTATCATTCTAGGTTTTTTAAAATGAACTCAGTTAGTCTTCTGATGCATTAAAATGTATTCTTGCCTTTGTGCTTCTTTGGTCATGGTGATGGGAAACGGACAAAATTATCTTGTATCAATAGAATTTTACTGGTTTTACAAAATGAAAAATTGAAGCTGAATAGTTAGGAGAGATGTCTCTAGTTATGAGAAATCCCTTTGTTTTGTAGAAATTTGAATGGGTGGGGGGAAGCTGACTATTTGGAAGAAAGGAAAAGCGAGAAGAAGTGAAGGGAGCTGTGTGCTCCGTGAGGTCTTCCGGGAGCGCTGGCCCTCGGTCTGCACGACGCCTGGTTCTTTGCTCTGGGTGGTTATTACACACCAAATTGTCAGAACATGGCTGCCAGCTTCTTGCTTTGCTTTAATCATAACTTATGTTTTTAGCAGGTATATAACCTACAACCGCCGCTCGAAGTATTGAAGCAATTATGTTTTAGAAATTAAAGATTTTATAAAGCTAATGTTTGTTTGGGGAACACAGTTTCTGTTTAATGATGATCCCACCCCCCAGTTTGACTTCTTGTTACAAACACTGAAGCACAGTAGTAGATGAATTAGGCACGCCTCTTTGTCATCTGTAGGTTTACAGAAACGTGTGTAGAATGTTCAGTAGATCAGTTGCTGTTGAAACGATCCAAGTAGTTGAATGTCTCAGGTTGCCTGCTGGCAGGTGAGCTTATGTGCATTTGCTTCCCTTCCAGATTCACGAGAAGCTTCACTACTACGAGAAGCAGAATCCCACGCCCATCCTCCAGGGTGCGGCAGCCTTAGCTGGTGACGTAAGTGTGCCTTTCTGAGCTCAGGGGGACTCGTCCTTCGCGGCCCCTTGGGGGCAGGACTCACCCTAGTGCAGACAGAGATGTGTGATCCTAGGAGTGAAAACCGAAAGAAGTTGCAAATATCTCCAAAAGGCCTGTCATCCCTGAGTTTACGCTGACACTAGGCTGATTTTTGTTCACTTTCCTGTCCTAAAGATTTTGCATGGAGATAACCCTCTTGTCCTGCCTTGGTAATTACAAAATAGAAATTTTAGTCTGTGCCTCTGTGGGGAGAGATGCTCTCAGCTGTTAGAGTCCGAGAAAGTCACAGGCAAGAGAAAAGCTTTGGAGAAATAGAGACAAGACAGCTGTGTCGCTGGCAGTCTTGAAACTGACAGACGCTGGCATAGGAATGAGGCGGACGAAATACGTAAAAAGTCAGGGTTGTTTTTTAAATGGATTGTAAAGCATAGTAGAGATTTATGGATATTAGACCTTTCCAAATTACCTTCATAACCGAAAAATAAATTTGAGCAGCAGCTGGCATTGATGGAGTAGTTAATTTTCCGTAGCTATAATTTTATTTTAAATCTGGGTCAGGGAACTAACTCGCTGTTTCTCCAGTTAACTTCTGGACTCAGATGAACTGAGCACAGACCTGGATGAACTACAGGGGACACTAAGCTGGACAAGAAATACATGTGGCGTGGAGGCTGCTTTTAGTGACACCCTACAGCCTCCGTTGGTTTTTAATCTTTTACGTTATTACAATAAAACAAACTATAGTTCCTTTTAGGAAGATTTTAGGGCTGTAGGTATAATGAAAAAAACTGACCATCTTCAAGGGTTGATTTTCTTTGTTAATACCGTGTATTCTAGTTTAGAAAATAAAGCATGTGTAATGTATCTCCAAGTTGTGTGTTACCTGTTTAGTCCCCATTTTTTTCTTCCATTTCTACAGAGATTACAAATTACAAGGATGTTGCAATATACATGTTTTGTGAAGAAGCTTACCTCTGTGTTGCAGAACCAAAACACTTGACAATTCAGAGAGCCTTGAAAACCAGTTTTAAAACATTTATTGTTGAGGGTTTGGGGAAATATTTATTTATAAACCAGTGTAATTAAGGCCCAGTCATGTTACAACAATATTGCATTTTTTTAAATTAGAGATTTTTATGTAAATATAAACTTAGCATTTTGTAATTCATCAGAGCAATATATTTAAATGTTTGATTCAAGAGTGCAGAGAGCCTTTTGTGTCTTTTTGTAAGTTAAAAATTCTGTAAAAAAATGTTACCTTGAAAAAGGAAAAGCACTTTTTGAAGTGTAGTCAGTGAATATATCAATTTTATCTGATTTTATTTTTTGTGTATAATTTATATTACACCCCTCGTTTAGAGAAAAGTCCTTTCCAGAGATAAGAGCAATTATTTTCAGTTTGTTAGAAACTATAGGGGCAAATGGAACTTTCATGCAGTGTTTTGAGAAGGGTTTTTAAATGAAAGTATATGTACATATTTTGCATTCTGTGCTGTATTTTTTCATAATTCGAATCTTTTTTTCTATTTGAATCTTGCTTTTCTTCTTATGAAAATGATATGATCCTTCTTATAGCCTAAGATTGAGTAGAGATTTTGATGGAGGCCTCTTAATGCAGAACACAAGGCAGGTTCCAAGCTCCACCCCTTTCTTCTTTAGCTTCAGCTGGAACCGGCAATGGGAATTTATAATCCCGGTGGTAGAGAGCAGTCAGCATCTGAGGTAGCAGCGTAGCTGTCAACCTATTATAAGTCATTTAATGATTAACCTATTTTATATTTAACAGACTGTGTAGGTAAGCATAATAAAAGTTTCAGATCATTTGCTCTTTTAGAGGCATTCTAGTTCTTTTTACCCCAGCTCTAAACAGCAAGCTACTGTGGGGTTTTAGAAACCCTGTGGATTTCACCACCTCATTCAGAAGTTCTCTTTTCTGTGTTTTTCTTTTGTACAATGTCAAAGCCTGATCCAGTGCTTTTTCCAAGTGGTCCTTTGTCTGCATGCAAAAGACCATGTCGTAGATGAAGTGCTGGGATTTGCCCCCTGTGCGGTAAATCAGAAGGTGATCTAGCCGACGTGATTTCTTGAGTTGTACTCAGCTGAGAGCCTGGGCTGGGATCAGGGCTACTAAGAGCCTCAAAAGAAGAGCAGCGATTGACAGTCTGTTTTCTTTCCTGCTGACTTGTGCGTAATCACCGAAAACGTAGCAGGAGAGATTCTCAGTTGTCGCATGTGGAGCTCCCCCTGCTCTTACTAACTGTCCTTCGTGTCAATGTGATCTCCCGTGCAGCTGGCGGAGGAGCTTCAGAGCAAGCCGTTAAACAGCGAGATCAGAGAGCTGTTGAAGCTACTGTCAAAACCCAATGTGAAGGTGAGGACGTGCGACACCTGTAATAAATATATCCGAAAAGGGCCACTTTCTGGGACTTCAGATGAATTTTGTTTCGAGCATCAATTTTCAAGTAAATGTGTTTGCAAATAGTGCACAGTATTTTAATCGCCTAAATCCTGTTAAGGAAAAAGAGTTGAGCTTTTCATGATGATGTTGTGACAATCTATAAAATACTTAAATTGGGAAGCTCAGGATTTAAGTTGGCAAATATAATGGAGCTTCAAGGTCGTTTTTCTTTTAAAAGAAGTTAAGAATACAGGATACAGAACCTATTAGCGATTTTGTTTAGGTCCATTTTGCTTGGCTAGTTAATGGTGTGCCAGTGTATTTGACAACAGTATCTATTTTTCTGTGGGACTGTCTTAGCATTCCTCTTCCTCTCCCCATTTCCTGCCCCCTCTTCTGCCAATTTGTGTTTTAATGCATTGTACCATTTTTACAGAGCAAAGCATTTTTCCAGTGTAAATACCAGTAAAATACTGGCAGATCCATTTCGAGTCTCTGTTTCTCTTACAAGTTTATCACTTATTTTTCCTCCAGGTGTGATTAGTCAACGATGTGATTTAGAAATTTTCCTGGTAATTCTAAGGTCATTAATGAATTAAATTCTATAACCCATACATTTTATACTTGATACTACCGCACTTGTATGTGAAATATTGTCCAGGAGTCAGAATTACCTATAGATCAGTCATTGTGTAATCAAAATGATCAGTTATGTCATGATTTCTGTCAAGCACATATAGACTTTTGAATGAAAATGTCCATCTAGATGCAAAAACTGATTATTTCTACCTTCTTTGAAAAATCTCCTTTGGAACTGTGCTATCTATGGTCTTAAACTGGTATTCAAAAAAGTATTAAATAAAAGATAAAGAGAGCACATGTAGGGACCATGATTTCTAAACCGTGTAAGTAAATATAAAGTACATGAATGTATTTCTGTAAAGGATAAATGAACTATGATTAATAATATGAGAGGAATTGACGGGTGCAGAGGAAATCGGTTATACTTTAGTTCTAGAAGAATACGGATCTGATTAGTGCAGGAAGGCCGCTTGATGCTGAAGACGGAGTGCACAGAAAGTGAGCAGCTAGGAGGAGATTCGTGAATGCTCTGAAAATGTCTTCTTACACTGCACTTGGGAAGTTGATGTCAGTCAGAGCGTAGCAGGGGTGCCCACGAGGCGCTTGGTAAGCTCCGTTTCTGAGAGCGTTATCTTGGTTTGAATTTTACGAATTAAAGAGGAATGTTTCTGACCCCCCAGAAACAAAAGATCTGATTTTGGTATTCCGTTCAAGAGTGTTTGAAATGGAATAGCTAATAATAAAGAGGTTATACTGGATGGAAACTGGTATTTGGCCGGAGAGGGGTGTGTGACCTTAGATGGTTCTGAGATAAGAGAAGATATGTACATTTTGGTGTCTGCCCCAGGTTCCTGGCCCGAAGCTTATAAAACCCTAGTTAATTTCCTAAGTGATAAGAACACTGGGAACATGTATTGCGCTTGTATTTCTTTGTCTTTGACCCTGTCCCTGACACAGGTCCCCTCCAGCCCTTGTAAATTTTTAAGTGGTTAGAGCACGGGGAGCTTTGTCCTAATGAGGCGCCTCTGGGTGCGCCCCTGGCTGGGCGCTGGTCACCAGCAAGACCACGCGGCGATTAGAAGCTTGGAATTTTCAGCCTCACCTCATTTGTCCTAATGAGGTGACTCTGGGTGTGCCCCTGGCTGGGCGCTGGTCACCAGCAAGACCACGCCGCGATTAGAAGCTTGGAATTTTCAGCCTCACCCCACCCCTGCCACCATCCTCCAGAGAGGGGAGAGGGGCTGGAAATGGAGTTAAGAATTGATTATGCCCACTTGAGGAAGCCTCCCTAAAATCCCCAAAGTGTGATGTTCAGAGAGCTTCTAGGCTCGGGGACACATCCGTGTACCAGGAGGGTGATGTACCCACCTCCACGGGAACAGACGCTCCTACCCTCCAGACCTTACCCTGTGTGTATCTCTTCATCTGAGTCCTTTATCATATGCTTTAATAAACCGGTACATGTAAGTGTTTCCCTGAATCCTGTGACCTACTCTAGCAAATTAATTGAACCCAAGCAGGGGGTTGGTCAGAAACACAGGTGGCAGCCTGGAGTGGTGACTGGTGTCTGAAGTGTGTCGGGGGGGGGGGGGCAGTCCTAAAGGATTGAGCCCTCAACCTGTGGGAGCTGACGCTGTCTCTGGGAAGATGACCTCAGCATTGGCTTGAACTGTAGGACGCCCAGGTGGTGTCACAGAGAATTGCTTGGTGTTGAGAAAACCCGTCACGCGTTTGGTGATCAGAATTTTGTTTTGTGTGAGCAGTAAAGGAAGCGCGCAGGAGAGAAACACAGCAAGGAAGGAGAAACTCCTCCAGAAGGAGGAGAAATGTGGGTTTTCTTCCCTTTACGATGACGTCGTGCAACACCATAGGACGCGGCTTTTAATTGAGCACTTAGACTTCGTTATGGCAAAAATACCTCAGACAGACAATTCTGGCTGTTTTCACGTGTACGTAGCAGTGTGACTAAGGAATGGTGAGAAGTCAGCGTGAAAGGTGTGTTCAGGAAATAACGTGTAGAAAGTGGGTGACATTGCAGACACTCGACGGTACAGTCGACAATGGCGATTTCTAGTTCACCAGTCTTGGGAAGAAAATACTTTTCTTCCCAGTTTGACCTGACATTTAACATTGCTTTCCTTGAAATCAGTTATGTTAACAGCCATCACTATCTCACTTTTGAAGGTGATTACTTTAAGAAGTGCAGTCTCCAAATAAGTTTTAAGCTATTTCAGAATATGATCAAATACTCCTTTTTGTCTTAGAATAAATGAAAATATTTGCTTTTTTTCTTTTTTTTAAGAGCAGAAGCAAGGTACAGTAGAATATAACACGTATACATGAATTGTTCATTGAACTGACAGTTAAAATGTGAAAAATGTAATTCCAAGGTGTTAACTTGAATATTGCCCTTAAATTTTAGTGGATAAGGGAACTAATTATTTACTTTTTGAAGATTGCCCTTCCATTGAGAATATTTAATTCACAATACTGAAAGGAAACCGGAAATGTACCTCCAAAGTAATAATGATTTTTTAAAAACACACATAGGTATATACCACCAAGTGTGTAGCCAGCTATGAAATGATAATACGTGCTTTCTGTAGGCAACTCGTTTTGAAAAGCATTAAAACTTTCTTTGGTAGTTTGTAGATGTCACCAGAGTTGGATCTTCATTCATTCATTCCTACATAAATTGAGCATCTACTCTGCCAGTCCCTATAGCTGGAACTTGTGGAAGATGTATGAAGATACATGAAGATTAATGAAGGTGATAGAAATAGGGGATAAAGAGAGGGAACACCCAGAAATAGTGTGGAACACATAGGAGCGGAGCCGGCACCAAGGCTGGGTGCGGGCGGGTTGAAGAGGACTGCAGAGGAGATGGTTTGTGCCCGGTGACGCCTGAAGGCTGGTGTGAGGTGACCAGAGGGGCAGAGGAGTGAGGGCTGAGTCTGCGGGGGAGGTGAGAAATGAAGGGTTCCGGTATGAAGTCCTACAAAGGAAATAACTTGTCACATTTGAGGGCGTAACGTAGACTTAGTGTGGCCGAGCGGCAGCGTGTGAAAGAGGGAGGGGAGGGGCTGGACAGTAGAGCTGTGAGTCGGGGCCGACCTCCTGGTTACCCAGGACGGCCTGGTGTTTGCCTGTAGTTCCAGCGTGGTTAATATTAATAGCCTCCCTTTTAATTTCGGTGGTTTCCTTATTTAGATGATAAATCATATGGCCACTCTACTCGCGAGCATATGAAAAAGTTTGAATTCCATCCTGAGAGCAGTGGAAAGTCACTGGAAGGATTTAAACAAGCAAGCAGTGCCATCACCGTGTGTGTAGTGTACACAGCAGTTCCCCGGGGGGAAGGCCAGCTGGGAGCCTGTAGAAATAATGTGGGTGCAGCGTGACTGTGGTCCTAACGAAGGTTGTGAGGATGGAGACAAGGAAGTGGGGGATGGGTGGGATTGGATGTAAATTCAGTATGAGGTGTTGGGACAGCTGGTTAATTATTTGGGGAGAAATAAGAAAGACCTCTACTAGAATGAATTCCAAGTAGATTAAAGATGGAAGTGTAAAAATTGAACCATAATCATGGGATAGAATAAAAGCATTTACAGCCTCAGGGGCAGATGGGCACACACACACATGAAAAGTTAAAAAAAACAATCCATACATGAGGTTGGAAGGAATAACTTATCTTTATAACTGATTTATGATATTGTCTTTAATAAGATGTGATAGTTTATTACTCTGACTTTAATTTTTACCTTTTACAAAGTGACTTGATAAAAACTTTTGAAATTAAACAGAAAAGAATTTTGGATAATACATAACTGTGTTTTGAATCTAAATTTTAAAATAGAAGTCCCTATCCTTGTTGCTTTATTAGTGAAGATGAGCATTGCTTTCATATGCTTAATGGCTTTTTATTTCTTCTGTGAATTGTGTGTTCATATATCTTTAGGGATAACTACTCTTAATTGGCTGCATTACCTTTCATTCCTTTTTGTGTAAGGAAATATTACATATACATTTTTTCCCATTATAAGTAGGGTAATAGGATACACTACTTACTGTATTGGAATACACCCAGTCCTTAAAACTTTGAATTGGTCAGTTGCCATATACAAAAAAAATAATTATTATTACTCAATAATGTCTACAAAATCCAGTCTTATTGTCCAAATCTTACAGTCCAGGAAAAATAACGAAGTATAAAAGAAACCACATGGTGAGAAGAAGGTAATGACAGAGTCACAAGAGGCCTGCGTAGATGTAACAGACTCTAAAGCTTGCTGCAGTAGGGGAGGAGCACGGGCCATTTAGGGGGCGCTGCAGAAGGGACGTTGGTCTCTACAGAGACTTTGTTTCGGGGGAAAGCAAAGAGAATCGTCAATAAATAAAAACCACTCCTAGGCATCGCATCGCCACATTAAAGGCAAATCATCCTCTCTGAGTTGTCATTCAGTGGCTCATTTTTGATAAAAGTGAGGTGACATCATCTCTAGAACATGGTATTATAATTTAGGAAGTCAGGGAAAATTTGGTAGATTTTTTGAAAGGCAATAAAATAGAAAGATGTGTTGTAATTTTTCAGCTTTCCAAAACATTCACTTACCAGAAATTACTCACTGCCCGGGCATGCGGAATGGATGAGATTTCATTAAAGCATAATAAATGGCAAAGTTAAGCTTCCTTCTGGAAGAATAAATCAGTGTTACTCATCCTTATGAGTCAGACGCTTAATTCTAAGGGTCTGACAGATATTTAGAGCATAGAATTGACTCCAGGGGGTCTAAGGCAGGGAGAGCTTGGGAGCCCGATGAGTTACAAAGCCCAGTGTTCAATTTCCTGTAGATTCCTCTAAGCGACAGGTAAACCCATCAGCTGTGATCAGTGGCATATGGAAACACAATTTTCATTTAGGTACTGCCTCCTGAAAGAATGTCTGTATAGTGAAGAATAAAGTTGCTGCAGTTAAAACAGGAAAATGGAATACAAAGTTACTTTTAGTTGTCCAAAATAAAAATGTTGCTAACCAAAACTATTTATAAAGCAAAGCTGTTAAAAATAATGAACTTGATATCTGTAAATTATTTTTTTTGGAATCCAGATATGAAAGTGCAGAGCTAAGGAGGAAAAATAGTAGCTGGTGTTCTAACAATGCCTATCAACTATAATATTCACTTTATTATGTAATATATGCATTAGCATTCCCTGTTATTCTTACCGTGTGCAAGATAGTTACGCTAGGTACACAGATAATAGCCATTTCTGGTGCGCTTCTGTGTTCCCATCTGCAGTCATTCCTCTTGTCTGAAAGAACTTCTTACAACATTTTTGGTAATGCAAGTCCGCTGGTGATGAATTCCTTCAGCTTTTGTATGTCTTTAAAAAGTCTTCAGTATTCCTTCTTTTTAAAAGGTATTTTTGCTGGGTATAGAATTTTAGGCTGACAGTAGTTTTCTTTGAGTATTTTAAAGATGTTGCTCCATTGTCTTGTGGTGTGCTTTTTTTTTTTTTTTTTTTTTTTTTTTTTGGCTGATTTTAAGATAGTCCCCTTTTCACTGCTTTTAAGCAGTTTGGTGTTATGTCTTTTCTGTTTATTGTGCTTGGATACATTGAGCTTCTTAAACATACGGACTTTTTTGTTTCTATCAAATTTGGAATATTTTCTGCCATATTTCTTCAGATTTTTTTTAACACCTCTCCTGTCTTTGGAGATGCCAGTTAGGTGCATATAATAGACCATCGAAGTCCGGCAGCTCAATAAATGTTCATAATTTTTCATTATATTTTCTCTTTGTTTCATGTGTTTCAGTAGTTTTATTGCTTTGCCTACAAGTGTTAATCTTATTCAGTGTACTGAATGAAATGTATTTTCACCTTTTATCTGTAGAAGCTTGGTCTGAATCTTCTTTGTATATTCCAGGTCTCCTGTTCAGCCCTTCTTCTGGCTTTTTGAACATTTGGAATTAGTAGTAACTGTTAATTTCCTTTTCTGTGATCTTTCTGTAATTTCAGGATTTGGTTCTACATAATTCTGTCATGTAACTTTTCAGGGTCTAGTTTTATATTTCTCATCACTGTGCATAGTAGTTGCTGATTTTGTACATGCCTAGTAATTGTTGATTGTCAGTCATTGTGACTTTACTTTTTTTGATGCTGGATATTTTTGTATATTTATAGATAATATTCTTGAGTTTAAATTACACAATTAAGTTATTTTGAGGCTTGCTTTTAAGCTTTGTTAGGTGAGATCTTAGCAGCATTTAATCTTGGGCTAATTATTTCCTGCTGTTAAGAAAGTACCCCTCTGTTAACTCTCCTCAATGCCCTGTGAATTGTGAAGCTTTTCCTTGTAACTGGTGGGAACAGGAGCTATTCCTGCCCTGTGCAGGCCTCGGGGATTGTTTCCTGTAATGCAGGGTTTCTCCACCTTGGAACTATTTAAATTTGAGGACTGGATACTTATTTGGCGGTGGGGAGGGGATTGTCTACTGTGGTATCAGATGCCTCGGAGCATCTCTGGCCTCTGTGCACTAGACAGCAGTAGCATCCCTTGAATTGTTACAAACCAAAAATGTCCCCAGACAGCCATATGGCTCCTGGGGAGTAAAATTGCCCTCAGTTCCAAACTACTGCTCTAACCCTTCCTGGCGGTTGTTCCGTATGCGAGCCTTGGCGAAGGACTCAAGGAGCTCTGTGTCTGTGCAGCTCTCTCCATTCTCATCCCTTCCCTGAGAACGTTAGCCCCTTGATCTCCCTAGGTTCCCAGCTCTGCTGTCCTGGGTTCCTTCTCCCCCTGGCATAGCGGGAAATTCACTCTAGACAGGAAGCTGGGGCAGTCTTAGGGTTCGCAGTTGTTTCCGATCTCTCAGTGGTCACTGTCTTTCCTTGTCTCATGTCCAGTGTCTTCAAAAACCATTGCTTCATTATCTTTTTTTTTTTTTTTTTAAGTTTTCTCCAGTGGGTTCCTGTTAACTTCACCTTGGTTCTCATCCTCATTTTTTTTTTTTTTTTTTTTTTTTGTGGTACGCGGGCCTCTCATTGCTGTGGCCTCTCCCGTTGCGGAGCACAGGCTCCGGACGCGCAGGCTCAGCGGCCATGGCTCACGGGCCCAGCCACTCCGCGGCATGTGGGATCCTCCCGGATCAGGGCACGAACCCGTGTCCCCTGCATCGGCAGGCGGACTCTCAACCACTGCGCCACCGGGGAAGCCCTCTCATCCTCATTCTTGAACTGTACTTTTGCTGGATGCACAGTTCTGGGCTGACTGTTCTTTTTTTCCTAAGCACTTCCAAGGTGTTTTAACTATCTTCCAGTGGTCTTGCTGCTTGATCAGTCAGTTCTCAATTACTTTTTCTTCTTTCCTTCCTGATGATCTGTGTTTTTCTCTCTGATATTTTTAAGAACTACTTTCTGTCTCTGGTATTCTGTCATTTCACTATGATGTATGTAAGCGTGGGTTAATTTTTATTGTTCCTGCTTCCTAAAGGATCCATTGGAGTTCCTGAATCTTCAGACTGTGTTTCTCATCAGTTGTCAAAACTTTGCAGCTATTATGTCTTCAGATAATATTTTATCATCTGATGACACTCTTCATTCTCTCCCTTTGAAACTTTGTTGGATACCAAGAAAAGCACCAACCATAAAGGAAAAAAATATTATTGGGTTCATTCATTTGGATCCTTTTTTGATCAGAGAACACTAATAAGAAAGTGAAAGCTACCAAGTGGGAGAATGCATTTGTGGCACCTGTAACCGACAAAGGCTTGGATCCAGCGCGTTATAAAGAACTCTTACAGGTCAAGAAGAAAAAGACAGATGGAACAGAGAGCACTGTGCAAGGATCTTGAACAGGCATTTCACGAAAGAAGGTATCGTGATGAATAAAACCCTTGAAGACCGGTTGAAACTCCAAGCGAAAAATGGGACATTGGGTGTATCGGACACCACGGTTGGCAGCAGACAATTGACGTTTACATTAAAGAAGTTAGAACAGCAGAAGAAGCAGCAGGAGGCTGAGAAACTGCACCGACAAAAGAGAGGAAGACCCTCCGCCGTTCAGCCTGTCACCTGAAGTCCAGGCCCTGGAGCGGATGGCCGTTCCACTGAGTCTGGAACCGATCCCACGCATGATTCAGAGGAGCTCACTTCCCCCACTTGATCGTCGTTAGAGTGTATTATCCACGCCGGGGACACGCGCTCCTGAAGTCCATGGAAACCCTCGCTGCGTCTGCAGAGGTCAGCATCTGGCAGCGGGTCCCAGGCCTCTGGTCAGACTGCGGGGCTGGGCCCGCTGGCTGTGCGGGGCCCCAGGGCACTTCTGTGCCTTGTCACTCCCCAGGAACATTGTCCCTTTCCCCTGGTTTTAATCAAGTAGACAAGGTGGTGGTTTTGTAATATTGTGAAACGTGCACCGTGAAATGAGAGGTTCTCCTGTGCTGAAAACCAGGACTGACGGTTTTCCAGAAGCTTTCTTGCACTGCCTGCCACTATCCATGAATCAAGCATCCAAGATGCCATTCCTGTCTTGCCTGACTTGTGAGCATCGGTCGTGTTTATGTTTATAAGGATATGCTGGTACCTGTGTTGCTTGTTTATGTGTTAGTTTGGGATTTTTTTAAAGCATATTTTTATACCAAGAGAATATAAAGTAATGGTAATAACAGTCTAAAACAGGAAGTGGAAGCTACTGGATATTCTTTTAACTTGGCACAAGATGAAATACAGACTTTTTTTTTTTAAATTCTGTTTCTTAAGTGCAATTAGAGATATACTGGCTGGAGAAAAACATTTATAAAAAGAAATGCTTTCATTTGAACAGCAAAGAAAAAAGATATCATGAGTTATAAGAAAGATGAAATTTCAACCGCGAGAAGATAACACTGTATACTCAGAATGGCCAAATTTAAACTACTGTAAACTGTCGGATCCCTTGATGCAGCTAGAACTCACGTAAGCTGTTGGTGGGAGAGTAGCTGGAACGACCACTTTGCCTCGTCTGCCTGTGTTGAATGACCTAGACTTCCACCCTTAAATATACTTAACCCAGATTTGTGTGTGTACATCAGCTGATATGAACTGTTTACCGCAGCACTGTTTGTGATAGCCAAGAGCTGAAAACAGCCTAAATGTCCCTCAGAGGCATAATGGGTAAAGAAACTATGAAATATGTATATGTTGGAGTACTGTACAACCATGAAAAAAGGAATGGCTCCCAGTAACAGCATGGATGAACCTCAGTAACTTAATGTCAGGGAAAAAAGGAAGATCCCATTATGCGGTATTTAAATAGAGGCAAAACTACCACCTTCAGCGGAATAGAGGCCACGGTGACTAGGAAGGAGCATATTTAGGGGCCCCTGGGGCTCAGTTAATGTTGTGTTTCTCGTTTGGGTGACATTTACAGGGACATATTCATTTTTGAAGATTCTTCATGCGGT
Organism: Phocoena sinus; assembly: GCF_008692025.1. NCBI lineage: Eukaryota > Metazoa > Chordata > Mammalia > Artiodactyla > Phocoenidae > Phocoena > Phocoena sinus. The sequence goes on along the minus strand of NC_045764.1, from coordinate 796,362 downwards.
ATGCTTATGCATTGTGTGCTTTTCTGTATATATGGTATAGTCAATAAGAAAGCTTAATTTAGATGCCATTTCTTCGCCATCTTGGAGCTTCTGTTTCAGTAGATAGCAGATATTAAATATATGTACATAAAAATGGAAACATGGTTAAAAATTATGAGCATGTATGAAGGCAAAGAAGATGGTGCTATGAGATCACGTAACCCGGGGGTCTACATTTATATTAGATGTTTTGGCCACGCCTCTGTGAGAAAGAAGCCAGGTATTTAAACTGAGTGAGGAGGACAGTGGGTATGAGACAGAGTTGGAGGGAAAATACAAGACTAGGACTTGCTTTTCATCCCAAACCAGTGGGTGGGTAGGAGAGTTCTTAGTAGACCACTTAGGTGACTTACTCTGAGTTTCAAAGTAATTACTCTGGGGGCTTCCCTGGTGGCGCAGTGGTTGAGAGTCCACCTGCCGATGCAGGGGACACGGGTTCGTGCCCCAGTCCGGGAGGATCCCACATGCCACAGAGCAGCTGGGCCCGTGAGCCAGGGCCGCTGAGCCTGTGCGTCCGCAGCCTGTGCTCCGCGATGGGAGAGGCTGCAACAGTGAGAGGCCCGCGTACCGCAAAAAAAAAGCAATTACTCTGGACACACTGTGAATCAGGAATTTGAAAATGAGCCCAAGGTGAATGCAGGTGGACCATTGAAAGGCTCCAGGTAAAAATGCTCCAGGTAAAAGATGATGATCAATGATCTAGACCAAGGGTCTGCCAGCTGTTTTATGGAAAAATGTCTGGTGCTTGTACTCAGTTTCTCATTGTAGCATGGCAGGCGCCATAAGGCACACATCAGTGAACAGGCATGGCTGGGTTCCAGGAAAGCTTCACTTACGAAAACAGGTGGCACAGTTGGCCACCGTCTGCTCTGGACTGGAGAGAAGATAACAAACGTTAGCTTACACTGTGGAAGCAGATTTAACAGGATGGGGGTGTAGGTAAGGGGGATTTCAAGGCTCTGGCTGGAGTAATCGGTGCATCCCGGTGCTGCCGATCAGGGAACAAATTAGTTAAAAGTCTAGACCCAGTCACCCCCAATGTAGTGACATCTCACGTTATTCTCATCTTTGGTCTCTAATGACAGTATGACCGTTTTGTGGAGTTTCACCACCACAACCGTCATGACTAGAAATACTTCTATGTTATTCTTTTATACACACAGTTGGCTATTACATCAAAATTTAAAAGGTGAGAAAAATCACAGAAGAATGAAAGCTAGTCAGTTGTATTGAGCAGTTCTTTTTGTGTTTTCTGCTAACAGAAGGAAAGAAAAAAAAAAGACATGCGTCGTTGCCTGACACCTGCCAGCCCGTTGGCAGTCTATCTGTAGCCTCCTTTTTCTCCCTCCTTTCAAAAGTAACGGCCCCTCAGCGGCCCCTCAGCGACCCCTCAGCGGCCCCTCAGCGGCCCCTCAGCGGCGCCCCAGCTGCCGCTTCTGTTTGGGTGAACCGGAGGATGCTCACGTCGGCAGACGCTTTACGCTGATGCTTGCCGCACCCTGTGGCCGAGTAGGGTTGCCTCTGTTGCTCTACAGCTTCCCCTCGCCCCGTTTGCAAGAGGCTCCTTCCCAAGTAGTTGCCTTCTTACGGTTGCTGTGGCAGAACTGGAACATCAGTTTGATTTTCCTTATACTGTAGTCAAGTATAAAACGCCAAACACGTCCAACTACTGTAACCCTTTTTCCCTTGGACTTTGATAGGCTTTGCTCTCTGTGCACGATACCGTGGCTCTGAAGAACTATGACCCCGTGTTGCCTCCTATGCCTGATGACATTGATGAGGAGGAAGACTCCGTGAAAATCATCCGTCTGGTCAAGAACCGAGAGCCGCTGGTGAGTTCTGGGCTACATTTTATGCTCAGCTACGAGCAGATGCCATGGTAAAGCCACATCTGATGGGCACATACCATAGACTCCTCTCTTTAAAGTGTACTTCCTCTGTGTCCTGAACTTTGAAATAAATGGAGCATTCACACCTAAAGCATAGGATTTAGAAAAATTAAAACGGAGCCGGATAAAGTGGCAGGCATTCTTTTGGTTATAAATAGCAACAGTGTTTAAAATGTGACTTGTTGACATTTCTAAAAGACAGCGTAGTGCGCCAGTTAACAGCTGATGTGAGATTCAGAAGTGCGACTAAAAATAATGGCTTATGGCTTTTCTAGAAAGCTGATGGATTTTAAAGTGACGAGGAGAAATTAATCGGGTATCCGATATTTCAAAATGTAGATGCAACCATTTGTTTTAGCCCCAGAACTTATAGAGTGCTGAGGCATGTCAAGGTCTGGGGTAGGCCGACTGATGCCTCGCACCAGCCCGCAGTGATGTCGTGTCCTCATCTTCAGAACCTGTGGATATGTTACCTTAAAAGACACAGGGAGCTTTTCAGGATTAGTTAAGGATCTTGAGACGGCGAGAGTCCCTTGGATCATCAGGCAGCACCAAGGTAGTCACGAGGGTTCTCATTAATGGGAAGGAGGGAAGCAGGGGGGTCAGAGGTACAGAAAGAGATGTGATGGTGAAAGCGAGGGTGGGAGTGATGTGGCCGAGAGCCAAGGGACGCCAGAAGTGTCCAGAAACTGGGACAGGCAAGGACCGGATTCTTTCCTAGATCCTCCAGGACGAATGCAGCCCTGCTGGCACCTTGATTTGGGCCTGTAATACCCACTTTTGCCCTCCTATCGATACCGCCAGACCTGTAAGATGATAAATTTCTGTTCTAGTAAGCCACTAGATTTGTGGACATTTGTTCACAGCAGCGACAGGAAATGAGTGCAGAGTGTATCCATATGAAACTATATTCAAAAGGAAAATAAATGTCACAGCCTAGCAGTTGACTTTAAATGTGTTGTGGCCCATTTATTCGAATTGAAACACTTGTGTTCTGACGGCAAATGGCGGTTGATCATACAGTAGTTGCTGGGCACTGTGTTATGTACTCTACATACTGGTTATATTTAATCCTCACAGTTGATACCATTTTTCGGTTTTTACAGACTAAGAAACTGATATTCAAAGAACTAAAGCAACTTAACCCAAAGTAGCACAGCTGTTGAGATCTAAACTTGACTCTCTTGCTTCAAACACTAGTTTTTTTCTTCTATACCACATCTGTCTTTATATTCTTGGTACTTTTTATCTTCTTCTTTCGTTTAAAGGCAACTGTGGTATGTAAATAAATACATTGGACACTCTCACCCAGAACAATGTACAGATAACTGTGCTTATCACAGAAGGATAACTGAGCCCCCGAAGCTCATCTGTGGGTGTTCTAAGGCTCCCTGTAGCCCTGGTTCAGGTTGTTTGGTTTAGATTATACACTAATGCTTTTTACCTATGGTTATAACTCTCTGCTGGTAACCTTAGTATGTCTTGGTCTTTATCATGCAGGTGATGCAGGTGAGGGTAGATGGTACGCAGACTAGATGGAGAAGAGCTCTCTTGGGACCTGTCACCATAAAGTGACTAATCCTTGGTGGGTTCTGTGTATCTACCAATAAGAAGTATGTTTCTGTTTTGACAAATTCACTCTCTTAGAGAATTCAAAGACTGGCCATCTTGAGGAGATCAATAATTCATTACTAACAATTTCTTTGATCAGTCATAGTTTTCCAGAGGTGGTGGTTTTTGGTGTGTTGCTTTGGTGAGCTGACATTTAAACAGTCATCAGCAGCATTTAAGTTCCATGTTTCCTGATAGAAGAAGATCTTCAAATGTTAATCAGAGAAATTAGGCATGTACTGCGTGGGGATTTCTCAAAAGTTTTAACTGGACCTGCTGTAAATTCGTTTCAATTTAAAAAGAAATTGAATGAAGTATATAAAACAATGTAAAGTTGTGTTTTCACAGTCTGTTACTGAATGAATCACACCCTTTAGCCCATAACAAGCATGTAACAGCTGAAATAATTAGACCTAACTTTGAGGTGATAATTCTTTGTCATTAGCTCTCTTTTGTTATAGTTCATATAATACATTAAAGTCATAGTTTAAAAATGAGAAACTGGAGAACTTCCCTGGTGGTACAGTGGTTAAGAATCCGCCTGCCAGTGCAGGGGACACGGGTTCGAGCCCTGGTCCGGGAAGATCCCACATGCCACAGAGCAACTAAGTCCGTGCACCACAACTACTGAGCCTGCACTCTAGAGCCCATGAGCCGCGACTACTGAAGCCCACGAGCCTAGAGCCTGTGCTCGGCAACAAGAGAAGCCACTGCAATGAGAAGCTTGCACATGGCAACGAAGACCCAACACAGCCATAAACAAACAAATAAATAAATTTATTTTTTTAAAAAAGTAAATTAGCCAAAGGTTTTTTTTACCAACATGTGCAGTTAACTTCTTTAAACTCTAGGTTTTGTTTTCTGTATTTAATGCAACTTAAAGTAATTTTGAGTACTTTAAAAGATTATTTTAGTCACTGGCTCTTCACATTCCTGGTGAGCCACAATTTGATTGCATGATTTTTGTTCAAGGGGATGTATTAAAAATAAATAAGAACTTCATGTAGAAAACAGAACCTCTAACTGGGATGAAGAAATTCCCAAAATTATTTGTTGGGACTCCTGAAAAAAGTATTAAGATTTTAAATATTGTTTTAACACTGGAACATGGGATCAAGTGAGAATTACTCGTCTTGAACTTTTCTTCATCCAAATGCGTAATTACTGTATTTTCTTTAGTTTGACAATTATTGTGAAAGTGAAGAAAGATTATTGGGTGAATAAATTTATAGTTTAAAAAATGCACGACCCAGAAAAATGGAAAGTATTTATTTTTAACAAACTCGTCGTTTTATATTTGTCAATTGTCTCCTGTCATTTTGGGGAGGTCATTGGAAAAGCCACAGCTGCCGAAGGGGGTCCAGGGGAAGCAAAGACCAAGAGAAAATATAGAGTCTAAGGCATCTTTGGGAGAATGGGTCTGAGTAGTAAGACTCAGAAATCGTCAAGGTGAGGGAAGCCAGGCTGAAATGAAATTCTAGCACGTGGATGGATGGTCAGGAGCTTGGCAAGTGATTCAGAATGTAATTTTGTTGTCAGACTGAGGTATAATGTGCTGAAATAAGCACTGAGCTTGCATTAGGTGACCTCAGTGGGAGGTTTGCTCTGTGTCCTTATAGCAGCAAGTCGTTTATTGCAGCCTCAGGTTCCTGATCAGAAAATCAGGAGATTAGCCTCTCGTGTGAGTGTTTTGAGTACCACTGACATCCGATGTGCTCGAAATGCTGTGTTAAGTTCTTTGCATTATGCCAGCATCAAATGAACGTGACCTAGAATGATCAGGTAGAAGCTAGTTGACAGCTAGGTTCACAGAGAGAATGGTTTCCTGAGGGAGAGGCAGCGAACACAGATCATGTCGGTATTTGGGAATGGAGAGGAGCAGGGGTGATAGTTTGAGGGGAGGGATGGATGGAAGAATTGCGAGAAGGGGAGAAGGAAACTGGTCAGGTTGCAGGGAACAGGGCTGTTCTCCCTCCCTGTGAGTTTGGAGCAATTTATACCTCTTTTGTCCAGAAGAGTAATTTTTAGACCGGCTGAAGAAAATGAAATTCTCTTAGTGAATTATGAGCCTTAATTTTCAGTGTTTCTTGCATGGATTTTCCTTTTACTTCTTTGAGAACAGGGGTTCTCAGACTCTGGTGTTACTAGGGTTACCTGAGACGCTTACTTCAGACGCAGACTGTAGGGCCTCTGCCCCCAGGAGTCCACGGCGTTAGCTTCAGGTCGGGCCTGGGAATCAAATAGGTTGTAAAACGTGTCGCAGGCCTTCTTGACGCCAGGGTTTGGTCAGCCGTACATGAAAGCCCTTGTTTCAGAAGTCTGACCTGAAATTGACCGTGCCACCTCTTTAAGGAGGCCGTAGGGCGTTGGCAGCGGTCTCCGAGGGACAGTTTTTATTTGTGTCTTAGTGCTCCTTGTTTCTAAACCATTTTACAGAAGTAACAAGAAAAGTCTAACCAGAATGTTAACTTCTCAGTCTAGCCTAAAGCTGTCTACACTCTGTCATCAAAATCACATAGAATAAATTAAAAATAATTATGGAAGAAAATATGTAAGTATTAAAACATTAGATTCCATTTTAATTTACATTTCATCTCAGACTGTACCGTCAGAATGTCGACTTTTGTGCAGTATCACATGAAACGTGCTCTATGTTACTGGGTTTTGATCTTATTTCTAGTACGTTGCCCTAGGAATACATCAAGGAATTGTGATAATAAGGGTTTGGAAAGCAATATGGAAATAGAAAGTGTTCAAGAATGTAGGGATCAGGGCTTCCCTGGTGGCGCAGTGGTTGAGAGTCCGCCTGCCGATGCAGGGGACACGGGTTCGTGCCCCGGTCCAGGAAGATCCCACGTGCCGTGGAGCGGCTGGGCCCGTGAGCCTTGGCCGCTGAGCCTGCGCGTCAGGAGCCTGTGCTCCGCAGCGGGAGAGGCCACAACGGTGAGAGGCTCGTGTACCGCAAAAAAAAAAAAAAAAAAGAATGTAGGGATCAAAAAGAAGATTGAGTCAAGTGCTGGTATCCTGTAGAAAGTGAGAGACCGTTTCTCAGGTCCGTAGTTTACCCTGCACGGGGAGGTAGAATCAGCAGAGAGCAGGCATGTCTATTTCAAGGCCCTATCTGTAGCCATAGGTAAGTATATTTCAGGGCCTATAACAAGTCCTGTAAGTGTTGGAGCGCTTTTCTCCCTCCGCACATCCTGGAAGTGATTTCTTTCAGCCCCTGGCTTTAAAAACCATTTGTGTGCCAGGGACCCCCAGGCCCCTTTCCCTTCCGGACCTTTCGTCTGATCTTTAAATTTGCATGTCCATCCGTCTGCCCAGTGTCTCCATTTGGACGTAGCAGGCATCTCAGTCTTCACGTGTCTGCAAGTAGACTGCTTGTCCGCAGTCTGTTCCAGCCCTGTGGTTCCCCCTCTCAACTGATGGACAGTCCCATCTCTCCAGTTATTCAGTCAAGAGCCATAGAGTCTACCTTTGATACCTCTCTTTCTTTCACATCCCTTTTCCGATCCACTGGGAAATGCTTTCAGCCCTACCGATATATTTCAACACACCTGGACCACTTTTCATTACTGCCCTTCCTGCCAGTCAGATCCGGGCCTCCGTCATCTTTGCCCTCAATTGTTGTGACAGCCTCCTCCTTGTTTGCTTTTTTTTTTTTTTTTTTTTTTTTTTTGCGGTACACGAGCCACGAGCCTCTCACTGCTGTGGCCTCTCCCATTGCGGAGCACAGGCTCCGGGCGCGCAGGCTCAGCGGCCATGGCTCACGGGCCCAGCCGCTCCGTGGCACGTGGGATCTTCCCGGACCGGGGCACGAACCCGTGTCCCCTGCATCGGCAGGCGGACTCCCAACCACTGCGCCCCCAGGGAAGCCCTCGCTCTTCAGTCTCTTCTTAATGGCAGGTGGAGGGGTCCTTCGGATCATGTCACAGCCGCTGTGCAGGTTCTCCGTTTGTTTCGCGGCGCAGTCCAGAGTCCTCCCGGGGACATACAGAGCGCTGCACCGTCCAACTCCCTGCCCCTTCTGACCCACCTGCTGCTGCTTCTCCCCTTTTACGTTGACCCAGACACAGTGGCTTCTTTGTGCTTCTCTGATCGTCCATTTTGCCCTGTTCTTTCGCTTTGGGTAACTCCTTCATCTCCTTCCAGCCTTTTCGTTGAGAGCAGCGTCTTTACATACTGTCTTCCCTCTCCCTGCCCTACCCCCTCCATAGTTTTTACCACCTTCTAACGTGCTGTAGGACAGATCTAATTGTTTCATCTTCTGTCTGTTGTCTGTCTCCCCTGTGAGAATGTAAGCTCCATGAGGGGGAAGAAACACCTGGGTTTCTTTTTTTTTTCAGCAATGTGTCAGAAACCCTTAGACCAGAAGCTGGCACGTAGTAGGTTCTCAGTAAACATTTATCAGCTTCATTGAGCACAGCAGACTGGATGGTTCCATACTGAAAAACCGTAATCCATAGTGGAGCGGGACATTTGTTGCAGTTACCTAATTTTGTGTTACAAACCACCACCCAAAGTTTGTAGCTAAAACAATAATATTATCTCTCACAGTTTTGGAGGTTGACAGGCTCAGTTGGGCAGTTTTTCCTTAGAGTCCCTCCTGTGTAGTTAGACAGGGGCTGAGACTGGAGTCACCTGAGGGTTACTTCATCCCCAGGACTGGTGTCTGGGCTGGGTGGCTGGAAAGCTGGGGGCTGGTCAGGCACCTCTTTTAACAAGTGGCATCTCCACCTGGCTGGCTTGGGCCTCCTCACAGCATGGCTGTACACGTGGTTCCTTACATGGTGGCTGACTTCCCACAGAGCCAGCATTTCAAGAGTTCCAGAAAGCTAGCTGCAAGTCTTCTCACAGCCTTAGGTGCCCCAGAACCATTTCACCACTTGACGTGTGGATACAGCAGGCACACATCAAGAGGGGAGAATTGATGCTCTGCATCTGCAAAAGCAGTGGTTAAGAAAGCAGTTCTCATCAGTTTGCCTTAGACAGGCTCTGACTTTACTGCATCTCAGACTGACTTTGTCTGATCTCAGGCAAATTATAACCATTTGGCATTCAATTTCTCATCTATAAAATACAGATAAGTAATCTTAAGTTAGATAACTAGACCCTTATGACATTAGGCGTACTTTGGTGGGAGAGTTTGAGACACATTGTTAAAGAAAGTGAAGGTTGATCTAATTACACTAATTAGTTATATTAAGGATATTACATTTCCAGTCATCTTGGCTACAAGTTATCTGTTTAAAAGCAGAAATTACCAGTAATTGGAGAGTCTAAGGTTTATGACCATGGAGAGATACCCATTCAAGTCTTCGGCCTCGAATGCATGCGTAGGTGAGGAAAAATGCCACAAAATCATCCTAACACTTAATTATTTAATTTTTTTGCTGTTATTAGATATGTATTTGATAGCTGTCATATACAAAATAAAACGTCATATAGAAAGCACTTACTACAAATGGATTCCTAATTTTGTTTCCATATCTGTTTGGTAATGCTGTACATGTGTTTATCGGCGAACGCGAGAAGAATTCCACCTTCGTGGGGGTGCGCTCTGCCTCCACCTTACGTGCACCTCGTCAGCGCGTGGTGTGATGTTGGTGGCCCATCTAAACCACTGCCAGTTTCTTGGAAGCAAAGTCATGAAAAGGCGTTCAAAGTAACCGTGTGTACCTGATGTTCTGACGAAGAGCGTGCACTTACTTTGCTTCTGAACGTGCATAAGTAAAGAATTTCTGGGTTCTTTTTGAAACTGTTTCCTAATCTCACGCCAAAATGTTAGTTCCGTTTGTACCTAGGTGCAGTCCTAGTACATAAAAACCTCAGAGTAACAGATCTTTTTTTTTTTTCCCCCACTTTCTTTATTATCATTGCTGAGTTCCTTTACTGTAATGTAATAGTGTAACAGAAGGATCACTGAACTAAAGGTCAGGTGATCTGGGTTTTAGTTTTCTAGTTTATATAATCTTTTTTCTCTTCACTTCACCTTCTCCGTTTAGTCTACCTTCTCACAGGGTATTGTAAAGATAAACTGAAATGAGGAAACGCTCTATAAGGGTAAAAGCAAATAGTATTCAAATACAAGGTATTATAATGGAAAGAAGATATTTGTACACTTTGCATAGTACTGAAGAGATTAAAGGTTTCAGAGAGGATCTGTGTGGTAGAAAGTTGTGTGTCTAGTGATAAGTATTTGTGAGCAAATGGCACGACGTCTGTTCCCCCTTCCTTTACTTTTTGTAGCGTTTTTACTTTTTCCAGATGAATGTCCTTATTTCTGTCCTTATTTCTTTCCTACCACCCAGTACACACATTTACCCACAAATACTATTTTTTTTCCTTAAAAGGGAGCTACCATTAAGAAAGATGAGCCCACCGGGGCCGTGGTTGTGGCCAGAATCATGAGAGGAGGAGCTGCAGACAGAAGTGGTGAGAGTTTGAACGTTAGGCGGACGTGGACGGGGCGCGTGGATTTTATGTGTCACATTTCCGGGATGTAGCTAAGAGGATAACAGTCTTTTGATACAATACAGCAAAACAGTAATAAGATATTGTACTCTGTGTTAAAATGTGGGAACCTATTTAAATGGTAAATTTCATTCTAGAATACTTTACGGTCTTAGCTTATGTAGGCTTCCAAGGTTATATTAAGACTTAGTTCAATGTTTCTGATTTGGAAAGTACTACTGAAAGCACACAGCCTTTTAAAAATTTATCTTAAAATGAAAGTAATGTGCATCTCTAGAAAAAGACTGAGGTGCCTCTGCTGTTCCTTTGGCAGCATTGTGATGTTACGGCCTTGGCGAGGCTGGAGCCTCAGCCTCTGAAACCTCAGAGGCCTGAGATGTGTGTCCTTGCGTGCACTGAGGGCACCACACGGTGCTTTCAGGATGGGCACACTGCAAACCACCGTTTCTTTTGTACGTAACACTGCTTACTTTCTGAATTTGCGATTTCTCAGGTCTTATTCACGTTGGTGATGAACTTAGGGAAGTGAATGGGATACCTGTCGAGGATAAAAGCCCTGAGGAAATCATTCAGATCTTGGTAAGCTGAAAATTTACTTAAAAACTGCAGTGAAAATGAGGTTGAATTACTGTATTTCAGACCTGGTTGTGAACACAGGATTTGGATTTAATAGTCCAGGGTTTGGATCCCAGCGCTGTTACTTAATCCCCCTTATGTCCTTGGAAAATACCTTAATCTTTTTATTTCCTCCCTGTTTTCATCTACAGAATGAGAATAAGAAGTGGTAACTCTCTCACTGGAGTGTCTGGAGCGTTAAATGAGCCAATGTAGATCAAGAGTTTGACAGGGCCCATCTCAGATTAGGTCCTTAATACATGGCACGTACTCTGTTGTTGAGGATGCATTTATCTCTGGCTCTAGGGGCTATGCTTTCCGGGTATATAAAAAAGTGAAACTAACTTAGATGTCTTACGAAATCTAAAACGAAATGAAATTATTATAAGCCTTGGCAATATAAATCCTCAAGTTCATTTGTAAGGATAGAATAAAGGGAGACTGTCCCTGTTACATATGAAAACATGTTATTAACTTATAGAGAGTTTAGTATCTCAAAATAGACCTCAGTATATATGAAAATGTAGTGTATGATTAAGATGGCATTTTAAATCAGTGTGAAAGCAGTGAGATCATTTCATAAATGGTATTGGATTAATTGATTATTCAGTTAGAAAAAATAGTCCTTATTTTACAACTCACACAAAAATAAATCCCCTCAAATCAAGTAAGTTTTTTAAAAAGTCATAAAAAGTAGAGAAAGGTTTTTTTAACCTTGATGTGAAATTCAAATAGAAAAATAACTGACGTGATGACTAGAATTGAAAACTTTTTCTACAGTAAAAGATGCTGTACATAAAATTTAAAAGACAAATGAGATCGTAGGCAAAATATTTTCAATTTATATGATAGAAGGCTCATATTTTAATGGATATAGAGAGTTCTTAAAAATCATTAAGAAAGAAACGGTTACAGAAAAATCAGCAAAGTGTATGTACAGAGAATTACAAAAGGAGACACGATGTCTGAAACATATTGGATTGGTGATTATTTAAAAGCTTGGTAATGCCCAGAGTTAGCCAGATTATAAGGGAATAGATATGTTTATATGCTTTTTTTGGTAGAGGGTAAACTAATAGAACCTTTTGAGACGGCTCTCCGAAACTATCCATTTTAAATGTGCATACCCCTTAATCAAGAAATTCAACTGTTGCAAATTAACCCAAAGGAAATAATTTCAAATGTGTATAAACAAGATATTTTAAAGATATTTAGAAACTATCAAGAAGGTTGAATTGATCATCATTCACGTGATGGATTACTGTGAAGCATTCACAATGGCGATAGACCTGTATGACTTAGTAATAATAGTAATCCTAGTAATTGCTTACACTGATTGAGCCCTTAATGATACTGTTCTAAGGGCTTTACATACATCAAGACAGCGGTCCCCCGCCTTTTCGGCACCAGGGACCGGCTTCGTGGAAGACAGTTTTTCCGCGGACCGCAGGGGGGTGGGGGAAGGTTTCGGGATGATTCGAGCGCATCACATTTATTGAGCACTTTATTTCTGTTATTATTACATTGTGATATATAATGAGATAATTGTACAAGTCTCCGTAATGCGGAATCAGCGGGAGCTTCTCTCCACTTGCCGCTCACCGATAGGGTTTTGTTACGAGCCTGCAAGCAATTGACTTATTATGGACTCCGTGCAGTCAGACCTCTCTGCTAATGATGACCTGTATCTGCAGCCGCTCCCCAGCGCTAGCATCACCGCCTCAGCTCCACCGCAGGTCATCAGGCATTAGCTTCTCATAAGGAGCACGCAGCCTGGATCCCTCACGTGAGCGGCTCACGGTAGGGTTCGCGCTCCTGTGAGCATCTAATGTCGCCGCTGATCTGACAGGAGGCGGAGCTCGGGCGGTAATGAAAGCGACGGGAGCGGCCGTAAATACAGATGCAGCTTCGCTCGCCCGCCCGCCCGCCCGCCCGCCGCTCGCCTCCTGCTGTAAGCCCGGTTCCTAACAGGCCACGGACTGTTACGGTCCATGGCCCGGGGGCCGGGGACACCTGCATTAAAACACACACACACAAACTAGAAGAAGGGGAAGGGATTATAGGGAAGACTTGCTTTCTTTCTACTTGCGCAATTTAGTATTATATAAATTCTTAATAAGGTTAGTGAGTTACTTCTGTGATAAGCAGTAACAGTGATATTACCATTTTGAAGTCACTCCTTTATAAAATTCTGATATTTCTACTATTAAACCCCCATTTTATGTGAGTCTCTTTGCTGCACTGGAGCGGCTTCCATATGCTGACAAAAGCTGATTCAATGCAGCTTTTCCCGTCCTGGCTTTCAGTGACTTCATGCTGATACATTGAAACTGGCTGTGATGGGAGTATTCACACCACGGAAACCGGCAGACGGTATCAGTCAGGGCCTTCTTAACAAAATGGAGTCCTGGCCCCCAGCACACACGGATAGCGAGAGCCTCAGGGAGGTCCACCGCCCCTCCCCCTCTCGCCTTTCCTCCCTGTCCGCCTGTCTTCCTAAATATGTACTTAGTGCTTTCACAGAGCTTACCATTTAGTGAGGGTAACAGACATTAAGAAATAATTGGGGGCTTCCCTGGTGGCGCAGTGGTTGAGAGTCCGCCTGCCGATGCAGGGGACACGGGTTTGCGCCCCGGTCTGGGAAGATCCCACATGCCACGGAGCGGCTGGGCCCGTGAGCCATGGCCGCTGAGCCTGTGCGTCCCGAGCCTCTGCTCCGCAACAGGAGAGGCCACAACAGTGAGAGGCCCGCGTACCGAAAAAAAAAAAAAAAAAGAAATAATTGTGTAAGTAATTACATAGATACGGTCATGACAAATGCTAAAAAGAGAGAAGGAATGACGTAAGGGTGTGTTAAAGGCAGACCTACTATTTAAAAACAATTTTTTTGAAGTATAGTTACTTGGCAATGTCGTGTTAGTTTCAGGTGTACAGCAAAGTGATTCAGTTACACACACACACACACACACACACGTATATACATATTCTTTTTCAGCTTCTTTTCCATTGTAGGTTATTACAAAATTTTGAGTAGAGTTCCCTGTGCTACACAGCAGGTCCCTGATAGGAAGACCTACCCTTGTCTGAGGTAGTCAGCAAAGAATTTGGGGTATTGTTGCTTGCTTTAATTAAGTTAGAATAGACAATCTTTTCATCTTTTAATTGATCTGCTACGTTTGGTACTTCTCTTACTAACCAGAATGTAATAGAGATGAGTGTTTTTCATTATTTTTCTGATGAGCGTCGCAACTAATTGAATCATGTATCTATAGCCACATTACTGGCAGTTGTAGGAATTTTGTCCCTGAAACCTGGCTGCTGAGCCTCAGATGCAGTGGTCTGAACCTTGCACACGGTCTGTTCTTGCCATTTAATCCTGTTTAAGGCACTGTGCATATTCTGTCTTTCTATTTTGAAGTAACTCAACATGGATGGTAATACATTCATCGGCATTTTAAAAGTGCACAAGAGGTAAAAGTGGTTTAGTGGTTAATGTTTTTTAACTTATTTGACAAACTTTAGTGCCTTCTCACGTTACAGGAATTTCTACAAAAATAGTTTCCTCGGTTTGTTCTGTCTAAGAGTAGAAACCCCAAGCTTGTAAATTTTTAGAATCGTTTCATTTTCTACCTATTTGACTTTCTTCCTCCTTGGCTCCAGCGGTTTTCTTATAACTCTTTCTTTCCTCTGACGTCAGGCTCAGTCTCAGGGCGCAATCACATTCAAGATTATACCCAGCATCAAGGAGGACACACCATCAAAGGAGGGCAAGGTAACCATTCCTCAGAAACCCTTTTTTTTGTGGGAACCAATGTTTTTCCATTTACTAAATGGAACACAACAAGTTTATCTTAATATTCTATTTCTCAAATAAATCAGAGTTAGAAGAATGTTGGCCGCTTCACATTTGTTTTTTTATATTTATGCATCTGAAACGGAACTTTCTTCCAGATGTTTATCAAAGCCCTCTTTGACTATGACCCTAATGAGGATAAAGCAATTCCATGTAAGGAAGCTGGGCTTTCTTTCAAAAAGGGAGATATTCTTCAGATTATGAGCCAGGATGATGCAACATGGTGGCAGGCGAAGCACGAAGGAGATGCCAATCCCAGAGCAGGCTTGATTCCCTCAAAGCATTTCCAGGAAAGGTGAGTTCCTGGCACAGAATCATGGCCTGTCTTCAGCTGACATTTTGTTCTCTGCAAAATACCATTCCAGCATAGTTGTGATAAAATAAGCACTAAAACCTTGCCTTAGAGTTCCTTATCCCTCAAGTTTGGATTTCTGTTTTGTCTAACGAAGCATGAATAATGACCAAACATAATATGACACTCTCAGGTCATATTCAGTTTTTGTTACAAAACAAATGGAAAATAGCACATTAATATCTGAAACTGTATTGATGTGAAAGATGGAAAAATAAAGAAGAGTGATTTCAGAGTGGGGAGAATTTATAAAAATTTGAAAGTAGAGGATTTATTTCTTAATTTGAGTAGATTGCATTGTGTTCATTTTTTCCTCCAACGTTCCATTTTTTTCTTAAGGCTTTTAATATTTTGGTGTTATGTTAATCTTGGATCTGTACTGAAAATTGATAGGCATATTGACCTTCTTTTCCCCCAGGAGATTGGCTCTGAGACGACCAGAAATACTAGTCCAGCCCCTGCAAGTTTCCAACAGGAAATCATGTAAGTTTGTTAATCAGAATGCAGAGTAACTAAGTCTTGCTGTTTACTTTTGACTGTTACAGCAGGTGTTTGTGGTAGAATAAGAGGTCCTATTACCTGCGATAGCGTTTGGATCATCATTTCACAAGAGCCAACAAGGAACAAATTCACAGTGGGAATAGTAAAGTGAATCTTTTGAAGAAAGGGGTGTTTGGGGTTGTTTATAATAAACCCATGACTCACTCTGTAAGAAAAAAGCTAATAACTACAACTCTCTTTGATTCTGAACTTAGGTACTTTATAATGTAACCTAAAATGCAACTCTTATTTCTCTAAAGCTAGGAGGTTTGGATAAGATATTTCTTGGTAAAGATTGGAGGAAAAAAATCCATCACTTTCTAGGGCACAAAAGCAATTGTGCCTAAAACAGTCATCCTTGTTCTACTTTCTTCCTTGCTTATTTTGACATCACAGTAACTCTGACCTTCAACCGGTCTGTTCAGAGTTATTACCAAACTAGATTAAAAGAAAACAAGAATAAGAAAAACGATGATGTAGGATTACTGGAAAAGAATGGTTTTTCTTTTAACCCAGCCTTCTCTCAGATTCTCTTTACTTCTCACCTCCCACCTCTTGTAAGTCCCCATCCTACTTTATCTTCTCTGCTTCATGGTTCTAGGTAGTTTAAGAGTTTAAAAAAAAAAAAAAAAAAGCCCTTTTGTTTTCAGCATAGAAATTGTACGTTAAAAGGTGAAACGAGCAAATAAATGGTCCTGGAATTTCACACCAACATCTGTTTTTAGTATCGTTGCATTTTTTCCCATCTCCTGTTATTTCTGTCAGTTTGTAGAAGCCTAGAGCCCAGGAATCACGTTATAAGGGAGCCAAACTGCAGTCGAGTATAAATCTCACAAGCAAGCTTCAAGTAGAGCGCTGATTCAAAAGCCTGCTTGTTCTTGCTCTGTTAAGTCTGGGCAGAAGGAAAAAACACTTGTCATAGAATGCCACATGTCCCGTGACATCGAAAGCTTCAAGTTTAACCAGAATGTTGCATTGTTCTTAAGTGTGATGAATTTTCACTGGCAACTCACCCAGTGGAAAGGAGCTCTGAGGCCTCTACCTGACTTGCTCTTTGAGGGTTTTTTACATTTGGGGGCCTGCACATTTCTTATACATTTGGTGCATGGGGGATAAAATGTGTCTAACTTGAAAATGAAATAAATGTGATTCTACTCGAATCTGAATCCATACTCTAATTTGCTTGAGTTTTAGGTAACTTAGAAATGTGTGTAATTGGTTATAATTATGAATTTTCACTTACTTAAAATTTTTGATGTATTTTTTTTTGTTTTAAAGAACTGTGCAAAGTAGAGAGATTGTCTTCTTAATAGCTCTCCCCAAACTGGTTTCAGGATAAATGTGTGTGAGTGTGTGTGTGTGTGAGAGTGTGTGTGTGTGTGTGTGTGTGTGTGTGTGTGTGTGTAGAGCTCTAATTGTAATGGAGGCTATTTTGTCTTTGAATTTACATAATTTCTTTTTTTTTTTATTTAATTTTATTTTTTTATATAGCAGGTTCTTACTAGTGATCTATTTTATACACATCAGTGTCTACACGTCGATCCCAATCTCCCAGTTCATCCCACCGCCCCACCACCCAACCCCTCTTTCCCCCCCCCGGTGTCCATATGTTTGTTCTCTACATCTGTGTCTCTAATTCTGCCTTGCAAACCGGTTCATCTGTACCATTTTCCTAGATTCCACATATATGCGTTAATATACGATATTTGTTTTTCTCTTTCTGACTTACTTCACTCTGTATGACAGTCTCTAGGTCCATCCACGTCTCTACAAATGACCCAGTTTTGTTCCTTTTCATAGCTGAGTAATATTCCATTGTATATATGTGCTGCGTCTTCTTTATCCGTTTGTCTGTTGATGGGCATGTAGGTTGCTTCCAGACCTGGCTATTGTAAATAGTGCTGCAGTGAACATTGGGGTGCATGTGTTTTTTTGAATTATGGTTTTCTCAGGGTATATGCCCAGTAGTGGTATTGCTGGGTCATATGGTAGTTCTATCTTTAGTTTTTTAAGGAACCTCCATACTGTTCTCCATAGTGGCTGTATCAATATACATTCCCTCCAACAGTACAAGAGGGTTCCCTTATCTCCGCACCCTCTCCAGCATTTGTTGTTTGTAGATTTTCTGATGATGTCCGTTCTAACCAGTGTGAAGTGACACCTCATTGTAGTTTTGATTTGCATTTCCCTAATATGAATTTACATAATTTCTTTTATATGTTAATACTCTGGTGTTTGAGTTTCAGGACTTGTCTTTATGGAACGTGGTCGTCCTTTCACCCTTTCTTCCTTTTCTTCTCTCTCTCTATTTTTAACCTAGATTTTGATTCACTGAGAGATGCATTGTTTGTTCTCAGAGGTAGATGTTCTTTACTTTTAAATAAAAAAATAAATCTGATCAATATTATCCAAAGTAAATACAGCGTGTAGTAAATACAGCCTCATTCAGAGAGACCGTATACTTCTGTGAAAATTAAATAAAAGGCCATTGTCTTTATTCTCAAAAAATTGAAATTCCATTTGAAATTCTCTGAGTGTTGTCTCATAAACCCCTGAACTCAAAAGTTATGCAAAAATCATTGCACTGAATCTGAACATTTATTTATTTATTTTTTTAAATTTATTCATTTGGCCTCACTGCATGGCACGTGGGGGGATCTTAGTTCCCTGACCAGGGATCAAACCCATGCCCGTTGCACTGGAAGCGCGGAGTCTCAATGACTGGACTGCCAAGGAAGTCCCTGGCTCTGAACATTTTTATAAGTATTTAAAAGCACTTTGTTTTGTAACCTGTGTATTTGAAAGTGATTTTTTTTTTTTAATGTAACTAAATCTTATAAAGACCATCTGACTCAACACTTCCTGGACTTCAACCTTTGGTACTTAGATTTTTGGAATAGGACATTTGTTATCATGCCCTTTGCTAAATTACAGAATAATACTATGAAGAAAAGCAGAAAGTTGATATAAAATCCTTTATTTTTATATTTTATTTTATTGAAAAAAATCTGTATATATTTTATAATGGATCTATTTAATTACATTGAATAGTCATGGAATAGGTTTTAAGAAAATTTCTGATTTAATATAAAATTTCTAAAAGAATAATTCTCTCATATTGGTGTTTATAAATTTATGAAAAATACTCATGTTGATAAAAATTTTCTGCCCTGAATTTCACAAGTGCTCTTAAAACCTAGGAAGGTATTGGTTAAGCAATGAGTTTAGAATAATGACTTAAAGGTCATTAGCCAGTTAACTTTTTTGACAAATTGATTGCTTTTGTATTAGTAGGATTTTACTCTTTATTTGATTCACAGTGTATCATCATAACTGAAGTCTTCATGGAGGAAGAGTTCATGGAAGATGGCTCTGGTGCTGTAGGGCTTCAGCTAGTGTGCACACAGAGGTCAGAAAGGACTGGAGCACCCCAGTACTGTTATCTCTGCCTTTACATTTGTGCTAGAACTCTGGGTCCGGGCTCCATG
The DNA here is from genome assembly GCF_008692025.1 of Phocoena sinus. Lineage (NCBI taxonomy): Eukaryota > Metazoa > Chordata > Mammalia > Artiodactyla > Phocoenidae > Phocoena > Phocoena sinus. The sequence continues at coordinate 777,501 of NC_045764.1, read as the reverse complement.
GTTAAAAAATCAGAAGCTATGGTAGTACCGACCTCCTCAGGCTTTTAAACTGGCACCCTTATGCGAAACTCTGAGTGTGGGTGGTATTCATCCTTGATGCTTGGTCATTTCCTCTCCTTAGGAATCTTGGCGTATCTAATGCATATACAGAAAACAGGCTCCTCAAACGAGGTGTTCCTTGCTGTGACCAACGTTTGGATTGTTATCAGAAGGACACGGGGTGCGTGTTTGGGGCCCAAGTTAGCACCTATCTCATGTCTCAAGTAGCACGAGGGGCAGCTCTCCTGACAGACACGTAGTAGCTTGCAGTTCTTGTGTCGATAGAATTTACCCTACGGCTTTCCTGCCAGAGCTGATACTTACAGTTCAGTTGTGTATATAAAGTTAGGAGTTAGCTTCTTAGTAGCACAAACATTAACCTTAACGTCAATCCGATGTGACTTATGATAGCACCTAACCTTTGAAAAGAAATATGAATTTCTTTGATTACTTGAAATATTGTTTGTTCCCTTTCTATTGAAACATAAGTATGTAAGTTAGGAGTTAGCTTCTTAGTAGCACAGACATTAACTTTAACGTCAATCCGATGTGACTTATATTGAAATCGAGTCCTTACTCACGTACTGTATTTCACTGCAGAAGGTTCAAGTATGATACTTACTTACGGTGCTTCGTTTCCTTTTTTTAGTTATCAAAGTATAAATAGCTGAACATTTCTAATAATGCTGATTGAATAATAGTAATGAAGACATTTTCTTTTACAAAATAGCTCTAATAGAATTCCAGTAATATATGAGAAATCAAAAATGTACAATTTATTGGCTGTTTAAAAATTAGAAGGTAAAGACACAAAATAATTTAGAATTTGTTTTAACCGATCTTGATGGTTATCATGTGGGTAAAAAAGGAAATATTTGACTGCAGGCAAGAGGTGTCCATTCAAACAGGCTGTCACCACATTCACTGAAAGACAAGTATTTTGTGAAGATCTCAAGCTACCAACAACAGAATTTAAACGCTGAGGAAAAGAGTGAGCTCATTCTTCATGGCACCAGCGTTGTGGAAGACCAAACTTTTGAGAATACTATATATATCGTTGCTCTACAGGTTGTTGTAATACTACTTTCCAAGTTGAATAAGCACCTTCTTCCTGGCATCTTAGATAATGTTTATTTACTGTGTTCACGCTTAAATTTAATTCAGAAATGAACAAATAGATTGCTTATGTTCTTAAATTTCTGTATCTAAAACTTTGACCAACATTTTCTTAATACTGGTGGGATCATGTGTAACAGAAACGTACGGGGTTTTAAAAATACTGGAAATATTTCTTTCCCCTGACGCTCTTCGGGAGATGCCGAAGATCACGGCTCACGTAGAAAGAGGTGTAGATGGATTAAATTGCATCTCTGATTGTTCACACCATGAGATGGTTGAGGTCAAGGCGTTTCTTGCTGCTTCTTTTTCGTCTGTGATATCCTTACCTATATAAAGATGACACTGTCAGGGCGTGTGTTTAGCTTTTCCATCTGAGAGGTTCTAAGCCATATGGTCTCTGGGGACCCGGCGTCATGCAGGTAAGAGGGTTGATCAGCGGTTAGGGGTCTGGTCTTTGGTCATGGATCACTGCAGCCTTTTAGGGGAGATGGCATTGAGCGGTGAGGGGTCTGAGAAAGCAGTTTCTAGAGTGGGGCTCTAACTTTGCCCCCAGACTATCCCACTGATAGAGACCAGCTTCTTCACTTGTCAGGAGTATCAGATATGTCCCACGCAGGGTGACCTCCAGTGACCGGGGAAGTCCCTCCTGCCTGGTGCGCAGAGCTCATCAAGTGCTTTTCACGTGAGCCTCCACGCTCCTTTCTCTGAGGACGGCAAGTCTCTCTTCGTGACCTTGGCCTCTCTCTGTGCTTTTTATAATTGTCACATCCTGCGCGTCCGTGTTTGATGACGTAGCGTGGACTCTTGCTGTGGCCGGGAGAGGAGAGGGCCCCTCCCCAGCTCTCCTGGCAGAGAAACACCTGAGAGGTTGATGTTTCGGGGCGGGCCAGAGGCTGGAGCAGCAGAAGGTGGACGGAAGTAGTCGGGAAGCTTGAAAGAAATGTGTTATTTCCGATGACCTTTCCCCTGACGTGCATTTTCTGGCTTGAAGCTCCAGGTATTAAAAAGTGACTTCTGATGTGATGGTGTAGCATGGTAGTTCAAAACTCAGACTCTGGAGCCAGACCGCGTGGGTCCACAACCCAGCTTTGCCACGTACGACTGCTCCCTCCCTTTCTGCCTCTCATTCCCCATCTGTAAGATGGGGATAATACTTCCGACCTCATAGAGTTGTTGGAAAATTAAGTTTATGCGTTCGACATCCATGCAGCAGTGCCTTACCAAAGAAGAGTCCTGCCACTTATCCCAGCTGTTTTCTGAGGTCTTACCTTCTGTATATTTTCCCCCTTTGTTTTTCCTACTGGATGTCTGTTAAGCATGATACTTGCTATTGGATATTTACGTGTGTGTTGTATCATGCTAGAAATACCATTCTCTTCCTACTTAAGAACTGCAAGGAGGAAACATTCTTTTGAATATTTATGGAGCCTATTTAGGACCTCTTATTAGAATATGAAATATACATATACTACATGTAATTTAAGTTACAGATTTTATTTTGTGGATTGGCTTTGGTGTTTTCATTTGTGTGTGTGTGTGACATGGCTTTTATCATCTGATTTATGTGACGTTGAGTCTTTAATCATGAGTGCAATACTCAAGCCATCCTGCTGTTTCTATCAGAAAATACACTGTTTAACAATCAACTTTACAGCAGAAATGTCTGAGATCACAGGTTGATCAGTCTTAAACACAGCTCGTGTTATTTCTACCTAGATGCCTGGCTTGGCTGTCCTGTGTCCCATCATTCATTGTTTGTTTTCTAATAATTTGTTTTAGATGCACGTGACATTTCAGAGCTACTAAGAAATGAGGATAAATAAACTCACAACTTGAGTGACTCATACTGTGAGCCTGAATAATAATGGTTTGCTTGTCATTTTGGCAAATACTGTCCAAATAGAGCTAATGCAGTTTGAAGGCCCATAGGTATTTGCAAAGTAAACATAGGCTGTTGTGCACTTCCTCCTAAGTGTTTTCTTTGGCTGTCGTGCTGCGTGTGAAGGGAGAAGTGAGCAGAGAACTGTTCTCATCGGTCCTGTTCGCTCTGGAAGGTCATGTAGCAAAATGTCTCCTACCTTGACTTGTGGTTACAATTTGCTTCTGTTAAATTTCCAGTTCTTTTTCCTCCCTCAACTGAAGATGTGTCTCCTAGGTCAAACCTAACTCATAAAGTGCTGTCTTATTAGTAACTTAATCATTTCAGATTACTTCTTAAGATACCTTTCATCAAGTAATATAGACAGAATGAAAAGAAAGGGTTCTGCCTGATTCATTTCATATGTGTAATAAGTTGACAGTTGTCAAGATATTGTTAAATTTACAGGATATGTAGACATTTTAAAGCCGAAATTTGTTGTTTCTAAAATGTTTACTTCTTTTCACTGTTTCCATCATGCAATATCGTCAGTTCTAAACAGATTAGTTTAGAAACAGAACTGTTCCATGAAAATAAATACAATCCCCTTATTGAAGGTATCATTTTGAAAAAAAATACTGATTTTTTTTTTCCTGGTTATTTTCCCCTTTGGGGTATTTAATAAGCTATATGAAGACTTTGTGTTTTTACTGCTTAAGTGTATACATTATTTTTAGACCGTAACTACCATGTAGTCTGAAATGTAGTTTTTCACAAATTCTATTTATTCATTGACTAATTACTTTGAAATATTTAAAATACGTTTGTTTTTTTCCTTTGGCTTTTCTAAGATGAGGAAACAGTTGAGTGTGGTAGGTGGATTTTTTTTGTCCCTTGGATGTAACATCTTCCTACTTTAATTGTATTTTCTACACATTTAATCATATCCTCTTTTTTTTTTTTCTCCTCTTTTTTTTTGTGTGCGCTTCTCAGAGGAAATTAAAGGTACATGTATAAAAGTTTCCCTGCATAGTCTAGTAACTTTGTTTAGTACACGTGTAGAGAATTAAGTTGACCATAGCAAGCAGTTTGTAAAAGATCATGGTACATCCCAACTTTCACCGTAACATTACAGTACCAGCAGTCGTGGTTGGACTTTGTTTTTGAAAGAAATGTACACTTTTTTTTTTGCTTTTGCTTTATATAGCAGAAATATACACAGTATTCTAATGTAGTACATTGTTTTTATCTGTCAGTAGTCTCAAATAAAGATGAATGAAGAAAGCAATGTTATTCAGATACACTGACAGACTTATTATTACATAAGGATGTGAGGAGAGTCTTCTCAACTATTTGATTTCTGCACAGTCTGTGCTGTTAGTTTTAGAAGTATATTTATATAAAGATTAGAAGCCTAAAATAAGTAGGACTCCATGACTTAAGTTAAAATTTTAAGATATGCATAACCCAGTATTCATTTAATTCCTGGAAATAATTAATAGCACATTGTTTATTCTAAAATGTTTTCATCTGTTCATCTTTTTTAAAACAAAATAAAAATAGAAGTACTGTGCCTTTATTCCTTCCCCGCATGGACTCTCTTTTTATCAAAAGAAAGGCTGTATTTTCATTTTAACCTTTCTGTCTACTCCAGTGAGCCAAAATAAGTGCTATATTTTACATATTATCAAAGAGCCTGATTTACAAAAGTAAATTTACTTTTGGGATCAAGTGTTGTAATTTTCTTGACTGTGAAAGTATAAACGTATCAGGCAAGTCTGTTACAATTTTCTTGGAACTGCAGTAAAGGCACTTCCGAAGAAGCTTGAAAAAAGAATTGCATGGTGTTTCACAATGTTGCTGTACACTTAAATATAAAACAGAGTGTTTTGTGTTTAAGAGTAGCACTGTGAGGGCTGTTCTGTGCTGTGCCGTATGATTGTTGGAAGTGATTTATTGTTTTGCATCTGTGGCTGGGCTTCTAACTGTTCTGCTTTGTTTCTTGGCTTCTGTTCTGTCTGCTTTTACACTCCATCCAGAAGATGCTGAATATGGTGGTATCAGCAGTGGAACCTATCTAGGTGAGCAATTGGTCATGGAAGAGGATTTCTTTCTTTCTGTTGCTTTCTTTAAAGCCATGTTTTGTCTTAAATTAGCGTATTTTCATTAGCATGCTCTGGTATCAGCGGGGGGTAGCATGAATCTTTATTTTAAACTGGCTCATTTGGTTGGACACAAAGGAAGTCAGTGTGTGCTTTGGTTTATTATTCAGGAAGCTTCCCAGATGCTCTATTTTTGTAAACCATCATATATTTTTTGATAGAGGGTGAAAAAGCATCTATATATGCCAAGTACGTTTACTGAATTAGTTGTATCTGGACTTTTCTAAATTATCTGGTTAGCTGTGAATTATTCAAAGCTTCTGAATAACTTATGTCTTCCTAAATAACTCTTTGGTTCTGTTTTCTAATGATTTATTATCCCCATAACACTTCCAAAATAACCATCGACTGACCAGTTTCCAGTACAATTAAGCCTTATGATTAACTTGCTCGTCTGTTTTGGAAGGAAACTTTCCAGTTTGGAGATGCCAAGCGATGTTATAAACAAAATTCATGATATCTAGAGATTTGTTAAAGGCATCGGAAGCACCTTCATCTCCATTCAGACCTTTCCGCGCTCTGCCGTGTGTTCAAACACTGACAAATTCTCCACCTGCAGTAGTGAGAGGCAGTGGTGTGGAAACTCAGTTTGAGAGAGAAATCCTTCAACCTCCTTATTTTCAGATTAGTATTGTGTACATGATGATAGTATCTCTTGGTTATTGAAGAAATGTGCCAGATACTGTATTCGGTATTTAGTGCATCTTACCTCTTATACGGTGAGATTGGAGTATTTTATCCACTTTACAAAAAGGAAACTGAGGCTCAGAAAGCTGAAAGGATTTACGTAGACAGTACATGGTGCGTCCTGGTTTCAAATCCACATCTATGTCGATATAATACCTACTGTATCTATATCTGTATATCTATGTCGATATAATACCTACTCTATCTATATCTGTATATCTATGTACATCTATGTCGATATAATACCTACTCTATCTATATCTGTATATCTATGTACATCTATGTAGATATAATACCTACTCTATCTATATCTGTATATCTATGTACATCTATGTAGATATAATACCTACTGTATCTATATCTGTATATCTATGTCGATATAATACCTACTCTATCTATATCTGTATATCTATGTACATCTATGTCGATATAATACCTACTGTATCTATATCTGTATATCTATGTCGATATAATACCTACTCTATCTATATCTGTATATCTATGTACATCTATGTAGATATAATACCTACTGTATCTATATCTGTATATCTATGTCGATATAATACCTACTCTATCTATATCTGTATATCTATGTACATCTATGTCGATATAATACCTACTATATCTATATCTGTATATCTATGTCGATATAATACCTACTCTATCTATATCTGTATATCTATGTACATCTATGTAGATATAATACCTACTGTATCTATATCTGTATATCTATGTCGATATAATACCTACTCTATCTATATCTGTATATCTATGTACATCTATGTAAATATAATACCTACTCTATCTGTATATCTATGTTGATATAATACCTACTGTATATCTGTATATCTATGTACATCTATGTAGATATAATACCTACTCTATCTATATCTGTATATCTATGTTGATATAATACCTACTCTATCTATATCTGTATATCTATGTACATCTATGTAGATATAATACCTACTCCATCTATATCTGTATATCTATGTACATCTATGTAGATATAATACCTACTCTATCTATATTTGTATATCTATGTACATCTATGTAGATGTAATACCTACTGTATCTATATCTGTATATCTATGTCGATATAATACCTACTCCATCTATATCTGTATATCTGTGTACATCTATGTAGATATAATACCTACTGTATCTATATCTGTGTATCTATGTTGATATAATACCTACTCCATCTATATCTGTATATCTGTGTACATCTATGTAGATATAATACCTACTCCATCTATATCTGTATATCTATGTACATCTATATAATACCTATTGTATCTTTTACAGTATACTGCCCTATAGCTTTTCATTCTACAAAACAAATTGAAAAAAAAAAAAAACCAAAAAACCATGTAGAATATAGGGTATTCTAATTTTTAGGCTAGAAAAACTATAATTTACGGAGAGAACTGGATGGTCAGAGAGAGGTTACAATTTCAATAATTCTTCTCTCATTTCAGTACAATACAGTGTGCCAGATACTCTGTCAATCGATTGATCCCCGCCCTTCCAGTTTTGGAAAGCTTAGTGGCTTTTGAACAGCAAGCATTTATTACTCTCCTGTTTCTGTGGTCAGCTGGGTGGCTCTGCTCTGTGTCAGCATGGCGAATTGCTGCAGTCTGGCTGTCTGGCTGGGGTCTGGTTGGTCTGGTGGATGGGAGTGCTCAGCCGGGCGAACTTGTTTCTGTTCCACGTAGCTCTTCACCCTCCAGTAAGCTACCCATGTGGTGGTCTCAGGGTTCTGGAGAACAGCAGAGAAAACCATCTCCCGTATGTAAGTGCTATGAAGCCTCTGCTCACATCACATCCTCTGATGGCCCATTGGGCAGAACAGGTCTCGTGGCCAGGCCACGGTCGGCGTGGGAGGGGCTGGCCGGGAGTTGGCAGACAGGGAGAGGCCGTCACTGCAAGCTTCTGCCTCTCTCCAAAATAGAAAGAGGGACACCTATTCTCCCCAACTTTCAGGGCTTAATCTTTGGTCTGTTAGATGGTAAGTATATATCCATCCAGGGAAGAACTGTGGCATAAGGCAGCGTTATTTGGTGAATGTCACATAAAATGCTGTCATTCAGAAGGAATGATTGTGGCAGCCTGTGCAGTGAGGACTCAGCCCCACAAGAGGTGATGTTAGAACTGGCGCCGGGGTTTAGGTGCAATTACAGTAAGACCAGAGGATGCGGTAGAGGCAAGAGCATGGACAGAGGTGACTGTTGCAGAGCACAGGGCGTATTTAAGTTTGGGTGACGTGTAGACGATAGCACTGCAAAATTAGCATGGCGCTCGATAACGTGAGATCTTCAGTGACAGGCCAAGTAACTTTACACATTTTATTAACGTTTTGCCTGGTTTTTGCACTCATTCTTTGTATAAAATTTTATCCAAAGAATGAAATCTGGTTTTAATTTACATCTCTCTTATAGAATGTAGAGTTTTATAAAATTAATATTTAATCAGTAAATATGAATTGAAGTACGAAAGCAAAGGTGGTCAGCATGACGGGCTTCAAAGGGAATGAGTTCTGATAAAATGCCACTGCGTCTGGAAACTCGTAGTTACCGGCAGCGTCTGAGCCATGACTTTACTGGGAGCCAAAGCCTTGCAAGTAAGAGTAGACGGGGAAGGAAGAGGTCAGCTGAGTTCAAGGTGGTTTGTGTAGTCGAGGGTTAGGAGTATTTAGTGGGAGAGGATAATCGGATCGCTTCTGTAGCAGAGATGAGGGACTGATGATAAAGGATTGAAATTCTGAGATAGGAACTAGTTCGTTGGTCAAAGCCCCAAAGCGGATGCGATTGAGGATAATTAAGACCATGGGATCTTAATCACTTAGATTAAGGAGTTTGGCATTAGGGGGTGAAGTGAACCATGCAGATACCCCAGGTGCCAAGAAAAGATTTCTTTGGAAAACGTAGAGGGCTTCATCCTTCCAAGACACTGCTCTGCACCCCCCAATTACGGATGAAACTAGGGCCCCATCCAGGTAAAATGGGAATATCGTGCATCATGTAATAATTGGTGTCAGCCTGGGGAGCTCAGAGACGGTCTTCAGGCTGTGTTTAGGCAAAGGATATATTTTTGTTAGACCCACAAATATGAGAAATTTCATGTAAAAGTTTCTGGCTCCTTTGACAAAAGATTTGACCAAACTAGGCCTTCATTTCGCAGTGTTAAGAATTAGCTGGGGCTGAGTTACGAGGGACCCCTTAAATGAACACGGCCCTGCCGCTCCGTGGGCTGGCCAGCACTGAGACAGGGGTCCCCCAGCACTCCCCGGCAGTCGTGTTGATGCTTTAATAGTGGAGTATTTCTTTGTATCCCTGTCCTCAAACGTGGCGAAAAAAAAAATAACCAAAGAGCAGTTAAGGGAAAATGGGACCACCTAGTTCTTCGGAGGAGTAACGTTGTACAAAATGCCTTGACAGCATGCAATTGAAGATTTTTCTGCCGTCTAGCTTCTGTTGGCTTTTGGATTTTGCAAACTCTGATTATAGAGCCTCGCTGTCGACTCCATTCAACTCCTGGTCTTGGAAACGAGTTTTCCTTTCCATACCTGACTGTGGCCAAGAGGAAAGCATGGTCGGCATGTTTGAGTAGATGCGCATTGTGACATCTTTTCTCTCTGGTCTAAGTGCTTGTTCTGATACATGTACAGCAGGAGATCCGCAGATTCAAGGCACCTAGAGGTTCATTTAGGTACAGCTGAGGTCAGATATCTGAGAAGAGAAGCATACAGTAAGATGACTTTGTATTAAAAAAAGGATATGGGGCTTCCCTGGTGGCGCAGTGGTTAAGAATCCGCCTGCCAGTGCAGGGGACATGGGTTCGAGCCCTGGTCCAGGAAGATCCCACAGGCCGTGGATCCACTAAGCCCGCGAGCCACAACTACTGAGCCCGCGCGCCTCAACTACCGAAGCCCGTGCGCCTAGAGCCCGTGCTCCTCAACAAGAGAAGCCACCGCAATGAGAAGCCCGCGCACTGCAACGAAGAATAGCCCCCGCTCGCTGCAACTAGAGAAAGCACGTGTGCAGCAATGAAGACCTAATGCAGCTATAAATAAATTAATTAATTAAAAAAACACTTTATTTTAAAAAAGATATGACATAATAAGATACAGAAATTAATAGTGTTTCTGATAAAAGATTTTCCTTTTAAGGAAGCCCTTCAACTAACGACCCCAGATCGAAAATTGTTTCTTTTTCAGAATACACAAGTTTGATGGTAGTTTTCTGGTTATTTTTTGTAGTATTAAAGAGTTACTTTGTTACAAATAGACTGAGCAAATTGACTGTTTTGTGGAATTGTTTTTCCCCCTCAAAAGCCAAACCCTCAAAATGCTACAGATTTTATGCATTTTTAAAGCAGTGTCATAAACAGCATGCTAACATTTATGACAAAGCTGTTTTTTGGTAAAAGTGTTATTTGTTAAACCTTTAAATATAGTGACTTAATGCAGTACTGTGGCTTTTTATTAGCTTTTCTTCTTTTTTTCCCTTGAATAGTCCTATCTCTACCTATTTTTTTCTATCAGGTTCTTTGTCAGTCTCCTGTTAATGTGACGAGCCCTTTCTCTATCATGAATATTAACCCTCTCTCTGCCGTGTGCATTTTCTTCTGGTCTTTTGGTTGCATTTTACCTTTTTTCTTTCTTTTTTTTTTTTTTTTTTTTTTTTTTAATTTGCGGTACGCGGGCCTCTCACTGTTGTGGCCTCTCCCGTTGCAGAGCACAGGCTCCGGACGCGCAGGCCCAGCGGCCACAGCTCACAGGCCCAGCCGCTCCACGGCACGTGGGATCTTCCCGGACCGGGGCACAAACCCCTGTCCCCCGCATCGGCAGGCAGACTCTCAACCACTGCGCCACCAGGGAAGCCTGCATTTTACCTTTTTTAAAGGCCAGGTTTATCATCGTGTGGACATTTTAATTTTTGCATAGTCAAATCTGTGAATTCTTTCCTTTGTCTTCTGAGTTTTCGTTTGTATTCCCCACACCAAAATTATTTTAAAATTTTAATTTATATTTTTATCAAAGTAGTATGTGCGTTAGGTTGAAGCGTGTGAAATTGCTGGGTTTTGTAGGTCAAAAGGCATTAGAGTGTCAGCAGCTTCACATGGCTCTATTTAATAAATTGTTTGAAGAGTCAAGTAGCGTCAGAAGTCTTGCAGCCACAGACCGGAGCCCCTTTCCCTCTTCCTCCTTAGTGCTGTGTCCTCCCTCAAGAGACACCCACTTAGCTCTGGTTAACAGTTTCTTCTGGTATTTGCAGAATAAAACTTTCTTATAATGCTATTCCTAGCGTTTTTTCCTAATATTTATTGAGCGCCTGTTATGTTCCGGACTGTTCTGGGCGCTGGCGTTTCAACAGAGATCCAAACAGACCCCCTTTCGTAGCGCTTCTGTAAGGGGGTGCGGTGGAGACAGGTAGCTGAAGGGGGTGGGGTGGAGACAGCTAAATAATTTATACGATACATCCGATGGTGAGAAGTGCCATGAAGAAAAGTGAAGCAGGAATGGTGCCGGGGCAGGTGAGGACATGCAGGTGTCACCAGGGTGGTCACGGAAGGGAGCTCGACCGTTCAGACAGAGCCCTGCAGCGTCTGTGGAGCAGGGAGGAGAGCAGTGTGGCCGGAGCGGAGTGAAGAAAGGAGAGAGCGACGGGAATCGAGGCTGGCGAGGTAACAGGATGCCAGTGCGGGGGCCGCTCAGCCCACTTCTTCGGCCCTTAGTCTGTGTGAGATGGGAAACCACGGAGGGGTTGGAGCCGAGCAGTGACCTGCCCTGACGTGGACTTAAGGGTCGCCCTGGCTGATCTGCTGAGAGCCAGGGCAGAAGCGGGCAGCTGTGTGTCATCCAGGCAAGAAGTGCCTGCAGCTCGAACCAAGATATCATAGGTGGAGGTGGGGAGAAGACAGGAGACTCTGGATGTACCTTCAGATAGAACTGACGGGATTTTCAGACCAGTTGGAGAATCAGGGAAGAGCTTAGTGACTTCAAGGATGGAGTGACCATTTGCTGAGCTGGTCCAGACAGCGGAGGAGGGTATCGGGGTGGGGAGAGTTTCGGGAATTCCGTTGGGATAGGTTGCGTTTAAGACGTTAAATAGAGATGTCGGATAGGTGATTGCAGAGGCGGCTCTTGCACTGAGACTCTTGATTTTGGAGTTGTCGATATTAGATCAAATGGAAAGCCGTGAAGCCAGATGAGATCACCAAGGAGTGAGTGATGATACGGGCAAGAAGCGAACCCAAAGTGAGGTAAGTAGAAGAAACACCGGGCGTGTGACTTTGTAGGAGCGAAGTAAAAATAACATTTCAGGGAGGAAGAAGCGATCACCTCTGACAGATGTTGCTGATAAGTCAAAGAAGAGGAGAAGAAGAGAACTGACCATTGACTTTGCAGTGTGGGAGTCAGCAGCAGCCTTGTGAGCAGTTTCGGGAGCTTGGTTGGGCCAAAAAGCATTTGACAAAATCCAGCACCCTTTTGCGATAAAAACTGAACAAACGAAGAATGGAAGGGAATTTCCCCAACCTGGTAAAGGGCATCTACTAACAGCATACTAAATGGTGAAAGGCCGACTGCTCTCCCATGAGCAGAAACTAGACAAGGATGACCATTCTTGCCCCTTTACGTGACGTGATACTGGAGGTTCTACAGCAGTTAGGCAAGGAAAAGAAAGAAAAGGCCCCCAGACTGGAAAACAAGTCGTAAAACTATCTCTGTTGGAAGATTACTTCATTTTGTATATAGAAATCCCTTTTTCTGCACCAATTGGGATGGTCATGTAGCTTTTTTCCTTCAATCTACTAATGTAGTGTAAACATTGATTGATTTCATACGTTGACCTTGCATTCCTAGGGTAGATCCCACTTGCTCATGGTGTATAATCCTTTTCAATATGTTGTTGAATTTGAGTTGCTAGTATTTTGAGGATTTTGCATGCATATTCATAAGGGATATTGGTCTGTAGATTTTTTTTTTCTTGTGATATCTTTGTCTGATTTTGGTATCAGGATGATACTGGCCTCATACAATGAGGTGTGAAGTGTTCCCTACTCTTATACTTTTTCAAAATATTTGTAAAGTATTGTGTTAATTATTCTCCAAACATTTGATTGAATTCACCAGTGAAGCCACTGGTCCTGGGCTTTTCTTTGTGGAAAGTTTTTTGATTACTAGTTCAGTCTCTTTGCTTGTAAGAATCTGTTCAGATTTTCTCTTCTTTTTTCAGTCTCAGTAGTCTCTGTCTCTCTAATAATTTTTCCATTTCATCTAGATTATCTAATTTGTTTTTATAATTTTTTTATTTCTTCAAGGTCAGTAGTAATGTTCGTTCCTAATTTTAATAATTTGGGTAGGTAACAGTTTGTCAGTTCTATTGATCCTTTCAAAGAACCAAATTTTGGTTTTATTGCTTTTCTCTATTTTAAGGGATGCTGAAATGTTGCAATTAATTTCTCCACTAACTAGGAAGTGTTAGTTTATTCTAAAATTTTAATATTTCCCTCCTAATCGTTTGTATTAGTCAGGCAACAGAATGTGTTTACATACACACGCACACATATACACACACGCACGTACACACAGAGATTTTAAGGAATTGGATCGTGTGATTGTGGAGGCTTGATAAATCAAAATCTGCAGGGTCGGTGGCAGACTGGAGACCCAGGGAAGAGTTGCAGTTTGAGCCCAGAGGCAGTCTGCTGGTGTTACCGAGTCCTGCAGGACAGGCCAACGAATCAGAGACGAGGTGCTGAGGCAAGGAAGACGACTTCATTTGCAAAGCCGGCAGATGGAGAAGATGGCAGACCAGTGTCTCTGAAAAACCATCTTATTGGGGTCTGGTTGCCACTTTCTTTCATAGAATCAGCGAGGGCGAGGTGGTGAGGGAGTAAAGTATAAGGGCCATCAGTCTTTTCAGAACATCTCCTGAAATGACCAGCCTCGGGGAGGGGATGTGTTAATTTCTTTTTTCTTGCAGCCATTCACAGGTGGGCGGGGTTCCCTGAGGCAGGCCACTGTGTTTGATTATAACAACAAAAGCAACGAAAAGCAAAGGTTAAAGTAAAAGAAACAGATCCAACGTGGAGTTCGTTCGATTTATCTCTTCCCTGTTACAGTTGCAGAAATCCTTCTTGTTCAGGGAGAGGTTAGTCTCTTCTATTAAGGCCTTCAGCTGATTGGGTAAGGCCCACCCACATAATGGAATGTAATCTGCTTTATTCCAAGTCTCCTGATCTAAATGCTAACCTTATCCAAGAAACACCTTTACGAGAAGCATCTAGAATAATGTTTGACCGTCTGGGCACTGTGGCCCAGCCAAGCTGACACATAAGATTAACCGTCACATTCCCCATCCTGTTATTCTACTTTACCTATATCTGTGGTAATTATTGCAGTGAGGAAAAATTTACCCTTTGGAGATTTAATATGTCTTCCACATCAAGTGTTTCCCTCACTAAAAGAAGTAATTTAAACCGTACAAGTCAACAACATGGAATGGATTTGTGACATTTCAGTCGATTACTGCCTGTCCCACGAAACACCCTTAGTATTCTGGTGACGTCAGGTCCCAGCCTGTGCCACTGCGCTCGCGGGCGGTAGCGCACCTCACCTAACAGCACACCTACGTGCACAGGATGTGCCTGCGTCCACCTTCAGCACGGGGCACCTTCTCCGGTTCTAGCACCACTCTGGAACATAGCCACAGGAGTTCCGAGAAATGCTACCATCTCATGAGGTCTTTTCCAAGGACTATTTAATAGAGGAATTTCTGAGACCCTTCGCCTTGCCCCTCATCTACCTCTACACTGCATCTCCTGAGTCCACGGAAGGGATTACTGTGCAGACAGAATACCCTTGAACCCCAAAATGGGAATGCCCAGGGTCCCTGTTGATCTAAATGAGGCCTGTACTCAGTAATACATTTGATTATTTTCACTTTCTCTGATGTGCGTAAAATCAAGCACAAAACAGCATATATAAGTAGCGCTTTCCCTGATGACTGGTTACATTTTTGAAAAATACATTCCATGTCAAAATGATCAAAGTTGACTCTCTTGAAAAAGTAACATTGTAACACTCCAATAATTGAATGTCCGTTTGTATAAGAATTATATCTTAAAACCATATTTAGTGAGCCATCACTGATGTGAATATACACTGGTTTGTAGTGTAACACGCTGTATTTCTTAAAGTTCAGCGTATTTATCAATAAAAGAGGTTTGGCTGTTACTAGTGGGAGGAAGGAAAAAGCTCACTGACTAGGCAGTGTAAGTTGTATATTTGCATAAAATTAATAAAGTGAAGGTAAATTGATAGTATTTTGTAAATATGAATTGCAAAAGTCGCACCTTTGAACGTGTGTGTGTGTGTGTATATTTATATACTTAAAGTATATACACATGTATATATACCCACACACATGAATTATTAGGAGTAATTCATTTCCTGCCCTAAGCTCTCAACAACTTCCTTTAGCTTTGGTGGATGGTGTGAAAGTTAGTGTTTTTGGTCTGGGTGTCTCTGCACACGCGCATATGCTGGCTTCCAAAGGGTGGTTGCTTCTCAGTGGTAGAAGCGCAAGCTTTAATGATTCTCTCCGCTTTTTCCTTCTACAATACAAAATAGTCCATATGAAGAGTAATTGGTTTTTTCTTTAATTGGTAAGAATTGCAGAATGTTTTTGCTCTGTATAATTCATTATAGAAATTATGTTATAAACAATTCACAAAGCACTGCTTATCATGCATCTGTCTTCAAACATAATTTCTTGCAAATGATCTCCTAAAAAATCATCAGTTTTTCTCCCCTTCTGCCCCTGCTGGAGCATGTCATGCATTTTTTTTAAAACAAGATCAGTTTGGGGACTTCTATAAGTTAAAACTGTTCTTCTGTTTAACTACAGTGTTTACCGTAAAGTTCAATAAAAACTAAACCATCCGTTTGCTGTTATTTCTTTTAAAAGCTATTATTTATCCATCTCTACTTCTGTGTTTCTTCCGAATCCTGTCCCTTATTTGTCCAGTGTTTAAACACCAGTGAGCCTCTAGTTATATTGCCTATTTTATAAATCTAGCAAAAATTCCCATTTGTTCCAATATTCAGTCATTTTATTAACGAATGCTATGTAGGTAACTACAGCTATGTCAAAATTTACTGCCTTAGTATTTTTTCCAAAAAAATAAAATTTATACAAAGAGAACATTTAGAAGCATTCTTTCAAAAGTGGTACAGGTTATTTCTTGAACAAGAAAGAACTCTGCGTAATCTTGACATGTCTGGAATACTACTTGGAAATACTTTCTCGGACAGAAAGAAACCGTTTCTGCTTGGAGAATTTTAGGTTGCATAGACTCAACTTAAAAAAATACATTAAAATTTCAAATCGAATTTTACCCCTTTCAGAATTATATTTTTATATTAACTTTTATGTGTGCATACTGTATTTTCTCATAATTTCGAAAGAGTAAGTTAGAACTCATTTCTTTATTAGCTGGCTGGAAGATTAAATTCTCATGTGGTTTTTCTATTTTTTTTAATGGTAATGCTGTGCTGTGCTTTAAAAATATTGTTTATGGTATCAGGAAAACTTTTTAAGACCTAGGTAATTTTTTTTCTTGGAAATTGCAAATTGATATTTTATATTAGCTTCCATGATTTCATTCGGTACTTTGAGTGTCTATTTTTATTTTTAGCTGGAGTTGAGTTGAAAGATTCAAGGGTAATTATGGTATTTGAACATTTATTTATACTGAAAGCAACTTTTGTGTCTGTGACATTCCAGAGGTGAATTTTCCTTGTTTGAAAGCCATTTCCCCCTTTATATACAAAATTACCATATGTATGGCTAGTTAATATAATCCATGATAACATTTAGGTTTCTTCCCCCACCCCCAACCGCCCCACACTGTTTTATAAGATGGATGTAGAAGGTGACTAATCCAGCCACTCCACATCTCAGTAACTTTTATAGTTTACTGTTCACGTTGCTTTTCAATTTAAACTTCCTCCCAAGATTTCTGCTTGTTTGTTGTTTTAAGATGTTCTTAATTATCTTTCTTTGTCTTTGGGATAATTTTATGATGGGCATAGTATGGGAACATCACTTCAACAGTAAGTTTGTTTTAGGCTAATGTTACTACATAGTCTTTACATGTCCCTTATGTTTATATCATTATAACAAGATGGGCATTATATTCAAAATGTTGATTTTAGTGGAAATTTTCAACATTCTGTTGTCAGGAGCCTGTTGTATAATAATTCCCAGCCGCTTAGTTTTTATTAGTGTCTACGTGAGTTTTTTTTAAGTCTTCTTTAAAAGTTCATTCATAGTAATATTTTTCTCTTCCTTTTTTTGGATAAATTTATTTATTTATTTTATTTATTTATTTTTGGCTGCGTTGGGTTTTCATTGCTGCGTGCGGGCTTTCTCTAACTGTGGCGGGCGGGGGCTACTCTTCGTTGCGGTGCGCAGCCTTCTCATTGCGGTGGCTTCTCTTGTTGCGGAGCATGGGCTCTAGGCACGCAGGCTTCAGTAGTTGTGGCGCGTGGGCTCAGTAGTTGTGGCTCACGGCCTCTAGTGCGCGGGCTCAGTAGTTGTGGTACGTGGGCTTAGTTGCTCCACGGCATGTGGGATCTACCCAGACCAGGGCTCAAACCCTTGTCACTAGCATTGGCAGGCAGGTTCTTAACCACTGCATCACCAGGGGAGTCCCTCTTCCTTGTTAAGGTGCCTATTGAACTCATTCAATATTTGGTCAAATTAATCCATTGTTTTAAGAGAATAACTTTCATCCAACATTTTTGGCAGTTCTCCCAATTTTTTTTTTGGAAAGCACATTTTAGTATATTTAAGGTGAGAAAAAGATCATTTAAATGCTTATTTGTACCTTCTTTTAAGAAACTAAGCACTTTTCTTGATTGTGTTAAAATAAATGTATTTCTTCAAAAAATCAGAAAGTTTAGAGTGGACCCTTCTGTAGATCTCTAATTTTTGAGGTGCCTGTGACCGATACTGCTCTGTTATAATTCAGGCAGCTTTCACTGAAACTCTTCTTTCCCAATCTACCAACATCTGTAGCATTTAACATCTTAAGAGCTTATATTCTTAAAAACATTGGGGATGCATAATATCTGATGTTATTATATCAGATGGGTTACAGAAGTGTAACCAGAGATGGAAACTGTGCCATTTGAAAAGTCCAAGCGGTCACACAATAGGATCTATTTTCTTGTAGTTAACAGAAAGGCAGGTCGCACTCTCATTCACACCTGTGATTTTTGAGGCTCTTGGTGTTGGTGGTGAGTTACCTTGGCTCTGCTGGCGGTGGGGGGAGGGGGTGCCTTTTGTGTTAATGGAGATGACTGCCCGTAAGATGATCGTGTATTCGTAAGACGATCGTGTATTTTTTTTTTAATAAAATGTCAAAATTTTATGAAAAAGTAAGATCATTAAAATGATAACTATTTAAATTATAAAAATTTACACTGAAGTTATTTATGGGAGCCAAAGAATATGACAACAATTTGTGATTTAAAAAAAATTTCCTATCAATTTGATTAGTTTAGTTGTAAGTTTTCAAAACCCAGACTCCTTCTCTTTTATCATCTTCACTTCTTAGGTGAGACTGCTGGCTCTCTATTTATTTACCTTGACCTTTGGTCTTTAGTGTTTATACTGTATTCTCATTTAAAAAATTTTCCATTGTTTTTACTTTCATTGCTTTTTAAGTATTTTCATTTATTGGCTATTTCTAACCTTTAAGAATATAAAACTTTGATCTATTACCATAATCATTTCAAAATACAGAAGACTGGAACCTGCCTCTGAGACACAGTCAAAATGTATTTTCTGTCATACGTTGGTATAACCACACAAATACAACTACCAGTACCGGATTTCATTTGTTTGGTGTTTTTGTGTGTGTTTTTTTTTAATTGTAAAATTACGTAATATTATGGAAACTTTAAAAAAAATAGGACAAAATAGTTGCCTACAGCCCTCTTTCCCTAATACAATCATTGTCTGCTTTTATACTTTTTTCTGTATCCATACCAATTTTTATATTAGTAAAGGTAAAACTCATAGTATAACTATGACTGTCATATATGTCCAGTTTTTTCCATTTATTAGTATATCAAATGCAATTCTAATGGTGCCGTATAGGCTTTTTAAAAATATTTTATTCTATATCGGGGCATAGTTGATTAACATTGTTGTGTTAGTTTCAGGTGTACAGCAAAGTGATTCAGTTATACGTATACATGTATCTGTTCCTTTCAAGTTCTTTTCCCATTTAGATTATTACAGAACATTGACCAGCGTTCCCTGTCCTATACAGTAGATTCTTGTTGGTTATGTATTTTAAATATAGCCGTGTCCTCAGCCCCATTTCTTTGAAAAGGTGTTTTTCATAATTAATCATTCCCATACTTTGTATGTTTTGGATGCTTCAAGTTTTTTTTTTTTACTATTAAAAATATCACTAACATTTGAAATTATAGGATGGTTAAGCATAATATTTATCTACAATTTGAAGCTAATTTTAATACCAAATGAGTCTTAAATTCACATTGTAAGCATTAAATTTAATACCCTTTTGATGAATGGTGTTATATCAATAAATTTAGTGAAGTAGCTTTGAAAATAACCGAATCACAACTGCCTGCGTTTAAGTTTTTTTCTTTTACTTAAGAGAAATGTCAAAGTCGAATCAGATTAGAAGTACTTGCTAAAAAATCTTAGTTTCTACTCCTGAGCCTATGTTGTGAAAACCCTTAAATTACAAGTATTTGGAATAATTTCGATTCCCCTAGTAGATCAGGAACTCTTTGAGGGCAGTGACACTGTTTTATATATTTTGTATTTTACACATCATCTTAAATACAGAGGAGTATCAAAAATATATTTAGTTATATTTGAAAAGTATCTTCTAACAGAAAAAGAGCTTATAATTTTTAATCCCTAAATTAAACTGCTGCTTCTCTTTGATAATTTTTTCCTGTTATTTCATAAAGTCACTGAAGGCTCACCAGTTTTTCTCTCATACATCTGTGTGTGTGGAATAACATTTCAAACTTTGTTCTTGACTTTCTTTCATCTTTTAATATTTGAGCCAAGGCCTTGGCAATTGTTTTCTTTTTCTGACACTAAAAGAAGAGTTACTTAAACCTGTAGATTGTCATGCCTGCTTCGTACGTTGCTGTGAGACTTAAATGAACTAATGCACGTAAGTGCTTCAGATGGTGTCTGTCATCCAGTAAGTTCTCCACAAACACCCACTAGCACCACCACTTCTTCTGTTGTTTTGGTATTAATATTACTAATAAGGGAATGATCTAAACTTAGACCAAGAATCACCTTTTTCTGGTCATGACATCATAATTAACTATCTGGTGCTTCAGTACAAAGTATGTATTCATATAAAGTAGGAAAAGGATTGTTCAGTAAGTATTTCTGGGACCACTGGTTAATTACTTAGAAAACTATAAAGTTACAGCCTCACGTCACAAACTTGATCTCCTAATCACAGCTGAGTAATTCCAGATGGATTTAAAACATTAAGTGGAAAGCTATGTAACCTATTTTTTTTTAATTTAAGAAAATTTGGGTATTTATCAGACTAAAGGGTAGGAAAGTCATAAAAGCAGTGGAAGAAATGACAAACCAAAGAAGTTCACAGATCCAAATACATAAACCTTTAAAATTTCTTTGAAAAGGAAAACTGAAAATCTTAAAAAGTCTTTGCAACAAATAGGGCCAAGGGCTGTGACCTTAAAAGATACATGTATGTGTATATATGTTTATGAAGACCCCAATCAAAAAATGATCAACATGTATTAACCAGCAATTTACAGAAGGAATAAATGCAAATGAGTAATAAACGTGAAGGAGAGTTCAACTTTACTATCAGTTAAAATGAAATGATACACAGTTTTTCACTTGTCAGATCACTACAGATTTTTAAATGGTTAGAAGTCCTTTAATGAAAGAATGGTAATAGGGGCAGTTGTACTTGGAAATGTACACTGTTATTAACCAATCTGAGAAGCATTTGGACAAGATCTGTCAAGCTTCTTGCAATTTGCCCTAATAAAGTCATCAGTGACATAGAGTAACAGGAATGTACAGGGATGTTTATTGCTGTCTTGTTGAAATAAGGAGCAAATAACAAGCAACGTAAATGTCATCTTTTATAATAAAAAAAGTAAATTTACTTTAAAACAGAACCATACAACTAGATAAGTTAAAAGTCATCGTAAATTATTCCTGCTGGAAAATATTAGATAAGAAGTGTCTCTGTGTGATGAAGGGCTGACCTGCAGCTGCATTCTCACTGTGAAGCCACTTTCCTATTGTAATAAAGTAAACACGCTGTTCCTTAAAAAACACAAATCTTTAGCAGCTGTGGGTAAGAGCCCTGGAAAAAGCCTGTCCGTAAAAATGTTGAGCCAATTATAAATTACAAAAATGTGAGATATAAGGAAAAATACATTTTGTACGAAACTCTTCCCTTACTCCAAATTCCTTGTTACTGCTGCTTTCCTGCTCCTTCTTTTTAAAAGCCAGCTTTTGCTAAGACTTGTACACAGAAAACAAACTAGAAGTAAATACGTTCTGGGTTATTTATTCACATTTATCGGAAAGAACCTTGTGCTTGCTTTCAGTTTAAGTACACATTCTTGGTCATCCTTTTAATAAGAGAACCACCTAAGGCCTGAAGGCCAGAAATTATTAACCCCTTTTCCTGACATAAAGGTCGCTCTCCTTTAGGCTTAGACTTAACCGAGGTGTGCTGACGCGTCACTCACTGTGTCACTGAAGTTTGAAAGTTACAGTCTCTTTGCTGCCTTGAAAGGCAGGCCCAGTGTGCCATTATCTCTGGCCACCTGGTTTGGTTTTGCTTTTATCTGAGAGGATACCTTTTGTCATACCTTTTGTCATATCCTCTGTTGTTCTGAGAGGCAAGTTAAGTATTCTGGATTTCATACCTTTTGTCATATCCTCTGTTGTTCTGGGTTGGGGAGTTTTCTTTTCTTGTTTTCTGACTCTGTTTTTGTGTATGTACACGTGTATATGCATGTGTGCATATGTATGCGTATGTGTGTGTGTAAATGTGTGGTGTCAGTATGGACCATATATAGATGTGTGTGTTGAGGAAGTGAGGGATCATGGGGAAGGAGGACAGGAGGGAAGGATGCTCTCTAGATTTAAATATAGGAACAGAAGCAGCACCGCCCTAGAAAGAGTATCTAAGAAAAAATGAAAGGATAGTTAATGTACACTTAAGTCTTTGTTTTATTTCTTTAAAAATGCCTTACCACTTTAATAAGGTACTTTTAATATTTATCATATTTAAATCTGGCTTTACTATTTTGTGTCTTTCGTAGAATTACCCAATTAAAAACATGTAAGCCCCTTCATTTGTTTTTCCCGTTCTTGCTAGACGTGTGCTGTGGGAACACAGGGGACACAGCATGTTTAGGTGGGACGTAGTCAGGTACTGGTCTCTGTCTAGTCTGTAAGGCATTTACCATATGCTAGGCACTGAGCGAATGCTTCACATGGGTAGTTTAACCTTAATAACCCTGTGAGGGGTTGACAGTATCCTTATGTTAAAGCTGAGAAATGAGCCTTAGAGAAGTTTTTAAACAGTTGGCAAGTCACCCAGTTAGTAAGTAAGCCAGTGACCCAGGCCTTTCCCCCTCCAGTCTGAGCCTTTAACACTCAGGGAGCAGAGCTCCGATTGGATCCGTATGGACCTGGCTGACTTTTCCCTTTGTTTTGTAAATGAGGCATGGGGCCAAGGTACTCAAGCCTCAGAACCTGTGGGAATTCCACTTGCCTGGTCGTGGCCACCTGGAAGACATGTGAGCGAGGTCAGGGCCGTGTCGTGTTGCGTGGGCGCGTGTGGTGACATCCCTGCTGCGCTGGCCCGGGCGCAGGGGCCAAGCAGCTCCGATGCTCCCCAGGGCTGCTTCCAGCCCTGAGCCTTCACGGATGCAGTGTTTTGTCCTTTTGTCTGCCTCTTACATTTCTCTTGTGAAAATACCAAATGCGTTCTGCTTCCTTTGTTGAAATTTATGTTAAGAAAATGAAACAGGAATGATAGTAGAGTTTTGGGGGTTGCCTTTTTAAAATTCTGTTTCGAAAATTTACTTTTTACTTTGATCAAGCACCTATTCTGTACCAAGCGCTGTACAACTTGCATCCCCAAGCCATTCTGTAGACCAGGGTCCTCCATCCTTGATGTCCATCGAGATCTCACATTAGAAATCTGGCTCCCTTCTCTCTTTCTCCCACTATCTCATTATTGTTTATGATGGAAGTGAAAACTTCAGCTAATCATAAAGACTCCATTAGGTAAAGCGCTTTCACTGAAATTCAGGATTTAGCTGGGATTCGTGGATCAGGAATCTTTCCGGTTTTCACTTTTGGGTTCATTGTGGGTGAGGCATTTACGTCTTCGATCCATTTCTGTGCCAGACATTTGTAGTGATTTGATAATTGTTTTTTCATATCGCCTTTATTTTGAATATTATTAATTTTTAAATCTAATAGTAATATTTACTTTTCATGTACCCTAAAATTCACACAGATCAGTTGTTACATTATTATGTTTTATTATAAAATACCTTTATTAAAGTTTTTTCTGTTTGTCAAATTTGATCAGTATTCTTTTTAAAGAGAATCTATTTTTATATGTTTTATAATTATACTTGCGTCTTTTTTTGTACTACGGAGCTGATAGAGAATATGTATCATATCTTAATAAGCAGGCTTTTTTCCCTCCCTTTAAAGTCTGTATTTTGAGAGTGTTGGTTAGGCCAAGAATTCTTGAATGGTGTGTATGGTAAATATCACTATTCTAGAAAAGGCATAAAACCAGAATGATATAACAACATGAAGCAGAAGCAGAATGAAATGGGAGTTGACTGAGAAAAGGAACTTTTGCAAAGCTGCTTTTCTAAGCCAACATTTCAAGTGACAGTGGTGAGCTGGAGGGGACCGTTTAAGCAGACAGGAAATTTATTTAAATACTCGGAAAGCTGTTTAGTAAAAGATGACATGGTCTATTCATAAGAGTGCACACTTGTGGCTCTGAAACTTATTTCCAAATTTCAGTAGCCTTCAAATTATAAAAGCATAGAATTTCCGTAGGAGAAGAAGAACTTGGGGCTTGGTCATTTGCTCCACCCCCTGGGGTCTCATAGCAGTTAAGTAACTTGCTCTTAGTGACAGGCAGGTTCTGTCTGCCGGATCTGTGCAGAGGCCTGTTCGACACTGTGCTCTCCCTAACTTTAGTTTTCTTTCTA
Source organism: Phocoena sinus (assembly GCF_008692025.1). NCBI lineage: Eukaryota > Metazoa > Chordata > Mammalia > Artiodactyla > Phocoenidae > Phocoena > Phocoena sinus. The sequence goes on along the minus strand of NC_045764.1, from coordinate 753,308 downwards.
TTTAACAATAGATGCTGTCTGTGGCACAGGTATGCTGTTAGGCTGTGCTCAGAATATAGCATAAAAGATTCTAGTACTTCTGAGTGGGAATATTCAGCATTTATATTTCAAGTGATTTTAGTGCTTTTAACTTTTTCTTATCAAATGTGTTCATCAGTCAGTCTGTGAAAAATTTTCTTTATGACGCCTGACCTCCTTAATTTGTCTTATCACGTAGTTATTTTGGTTCCTGATTTCGGAAGAGAATTCTTTATGATTTGGAACCAAATAAAATTTATGATATTATAACTATATAATTAAATGTTATATGATTCTCTTAACAGTTGTTTTCATGAAATAGTGGAACATCTATTTACCTTTATTACTAAGTGCACTTGTAATGATATTATGGTGAATAAAATCCAGCCCAACTTTGAGGGTGTTTTCTTTCTGTATTGTGGTGGGGTCTCTTTTTTTAGTTCTAATTGCTAAAAATAGTTTTTTGTATTTGCAGCTGGTTTTAGAAGAAGTTTCCGTCTTAGTAGAAAAGATAAGAAAACAAATAAATCCATGTATGAGTGCAAGAAGAGTGACCAGTACGACACAGCCGATGTGCCCACTTATGAGGAGGTGACACCCTATCGACGGCAGATGAATGAGAACTACAGACTCGTTGTCTTGGTTGGTAAGTGATTGTTTTGTGTGTGATGCTGAGGAAATAAGTGAGACAGTGGGAATTTAACTTCAAAGAGAACAATGCTGGAAATTTTCAAGCTAAAAAAATCTCATCTTAACACCTTTTCTTCGGCCTCTAAAATGAAACCTTTAGTCTTTTTGTACCTGTGACATCGAGGAGACTTTCAAGACCTCTGGGCCACGGCGTTGGCATCTTACTGGACCCTCTGTGGGACAGGGGAGAGCAAACACTGTCACAGTGTATTCAGCATATCAGGGCAACTAAGTAATAGAAATGAAAAAATTTAATGTAATCGCATTTCTTTTGATTCATTTTGAGGCAGTAGCCATGGTATAAGCTTCCTATGGGTTTAGATCTTTGATGAAGTTCTAGCGTGTTTAAAGCTAGAGTTAGGGAAACTGCGAAAAGTATACGCGGGGATTTCCATAAATATTGGTCTGATTTGCATTAACATCCTAGCAGACGTCTCGTCCAGCCTTTAAGATAGGAGCAGACACAACCGTCGTGTCCCCCCCACCACCCTTGTTTGTGTTTCTTTAAAAGTGTGGTGACAGGTGTATAGGCTCCAAGGATCAAAGCCAGTGATTTGGGGGGAAAATTTGGAGCCTGGAGTCTATCTCTTGTTAATTGTGCCTTTATAATCTGAAGACGACAGTCACGCGGATGAGAATAGATGGAAAAGCTAAAGAATCCCCCTCCTTATTAAGATGGGGTCCTTTGAAGGTAACAGCATGTTCGTAACAGACGGTAGGTGACCAGTAGGAAATGATGCCGCTTCTCACATCCAGTGGCTCTGGAGGGGATCATGGCATCGCCAGATATTCCCACTGTTTGCACTATTTAGAAATACGTATTCACAGACTCCAAGGTTTCCTTTATTGACCATCTGTGTATACTGGACCCTCACCCCCTCTCCAGCCCCACCTGGAAGGATGTTCTCCGTAGGTCTTTTTGTTGCCTGGAGCGCTTACAATGCCCCAGCTTCCCTCCTTGTGGAGCTGAGCGAGCGAGAGCCCAAGCCTTCCCCAGTTCCAAGTCCTGTTACCTCGCACTCGGGCTCCTTGGACCTCCTGCCCCTGTCCTCGCAGCGCCCCTGTCCTTGCAGCACCCCTGCCCCGAGCCACCCCTCAGCAGCACCAGTCCCTGCAGAGTCCCTCCCAGCCCTGTCGCATACCTGCTCTTCACCCGGGGTGAGGTGTACTTTGTGATAAAAGGGCAGGGATAGTGTGATTTCCTACGTCCCCTTGAATCTAGATGACCCTCTCTAGTCCAGGATTTATTATTACAACTATGTAACCTTTGGTTTTCTCTACGGGATCTAATTGAAAGAAGAAAGTAGGATAAACCTTGCCTTTTTTTCTTTCCTATAGGTGCTAACAATAAAAAAAAAAAAAAAAAAAAAAACCCTTTCCTTGGGGCTGAGGAAGGGGAGATAGATGAGGATAAGTTATAAGTCTGAATACTAATCCAGGGAAGAATAAAATTAATTACAGAAGCAACTAAAGATAGTTGCTGATTATGGAAAGGAAATAGCCACTCCCTAGAATCTTCCAAAGGAAAGGGGGTGGGGAAAGCTCGGCCTCTCACAGATAGAATTAATCACGGGTTTCTGTGAAATGGTGCTGTATGCAGGTGTCACTCCCCAGCCCTTAAGGAAATTCCTAGTATCTGTTTTGTAGATTGCTTGACACTTTTCAGGAATAGTTAATCCTGTTACCTGTGAATAGAGACAGTTTTGTTCCTTCTTTGTAGGACTTTTTAAATTCTTGCCTTATTGTATCTCCTCCTCACTCCAGGCTCCCCTGCGTGATGGTGAATGGCATCGGTGCTTTGTCCTCCTTATTGAGGCAGTATTCAGTCTTTCACCAGGAAGTATGATACTAGCTATAGGTTTTTAAATAGATACCCTTTAGCAAATTAAGAAAATTCCCTTCTATTATTAGTTTGCTGAGAGTATTTATTATGAACTGATGTTGAATTTTGTCAAGTGGTTTTTGTCTGCATCAGTTGAGATGATTATATGTTTTCTGTCATTTGATCTGTTGAAATGCTGACTCATATGGATTGATTTTTGAATGTTGAATGAGCCTTGCCATTCCCAGCACAAACTCCACTAAGTCGTGACATATTAGTCTTTTGTACAGTACTCCAGTTATCTAGCCTGCAGTTTTCTTATGATGATTTTGTCTGCTTCTGTATCAAGGTAATGCTATATTCATAAAACATGTAGGGAACTGTTTCCTTCTCTTCATTTCTCTGGGGAGTTTCTGTAGAATTAGTATTATGATTTTTTTAAATGTTTGGTAAAATTCCCGAGTGAAAACACATTTGGGCATGGAGCCATCTTTTGGGGTACGTCTTTAACTACAAATTTAATTTCTTTAAAAAAAAAAGGGAGGTGGGAGAGAGAGAGAAGGGGTGGAGAGAGGGCAAGCAAGCATGTAAGAGAGTTCATCTCTACACACACACACACACACACACACACACACACACACACACACACACACACACACGACTGTTAGGTTTTCTTCTTTTTTATTTTTAACATCTTTGGGAGTATAATTGCTTTACGATGGTGTCTTAGTTTCTGCTTTATAACAAAGTGAATCAGCTATATGTATACATATATCCCCATATCCCCTCCCTCTTGCATCTCCCTCCCACCCTCCCTATCCCACCCCTCTAGGTGGTCACAAAGCACCGAGCTGATCTCCCTGTGCTATGCGGCTGCTTCCCACTAGCTACCTATTTTACATTTTGTAGTATATGTATGTCCATGCCACTCTCGCACTTTGTCCCAGCTGATCCTTCCCCCTCCCCGTGTCCTCAAGTCCGTTCCCTATGTCTGCATCTTTATTCCTGTCCTGCCTCTAGGTTCATCAGAACCATTTTTTTTTTTTTACATTCCATATAAATGTGTTAGGATACGGTATTTGTTTTTCTCTTTCTGACTTATTTCATTCTATATGACAGACTCTAGGTCCATCCACCTCACTACAGATAACTCAATTTCATTTCTTTTTAGGGCTGAGTAATATTCCATTGTATATCTGTGCCACATCTTCTTTATCCATTCATCTGTCGATGGACATTTAGGTTCCTTCCATGTCCTGGATATTGTAAATAGTGCTGCATTGAACATTGGGGTGCATGTGTCTTTTGGAATTATGGTTTTCTCTGGGTATATGACCAGTAGTGGGATTGCTGGGTCATATGGTAATTCTAGTTTTAGTTTTTTAAGGAACCTCCATACTGTTCTCCATACTGGCTGTATCAATTTACATTCCCAACAACAGTGCAAGAGGGTTCCCTTTTCTGCAAGCCCTGTCCAGCATTTATTGTTTGTACACTTTTTGATGATGGCCATTCTGACTGGTGTGAGGTGATATAGCTCATTGTAGTTTTGATTTTTATTTCTCTAATGATTAGTGATGTTGAGCATCCTTTCATGTGTTTCTTGGCAATCTGTATATCTTATTTGGGGAAGTGTCTGTTTAGGTCTTCTGCCCATTTTTGGATTGGGTAGTTTGTTTTTTTGATATTGAGCTGCATGAGCTGCTTGTAAATTTTGGAGATTAATCCTTTGTCAGTTGCTTCATTTGCAAATATTTTCTCCCATTCTGAGGGTTGTCTTTTCATCTTGTTTATGGTTTCATTTGCTATGCAAAAGCTTTGAAGTTTCATTAGGTCCCATTTGTTTATTTTTGTTTTTATTTCCATTCCTCTAGAAGGTGGGTCAAAAAGGATCTTGCTGTGATATATGTCATAGAGTGTTCTGCTTATGTTTTCCTCTAAGAGTTTTATTGTGTCTGGCCTTACATCTAGGTCTTTCATCCATTTTGAGCTTATTTTTGTGTATGGTGTTAGGGAGTATTCTAATTT